>NC_071669.1:19206000-19862750 GCF_028554725.1 Zeugodacus cucurbitae
TTTACTTTCGAAAACTTTAAGAGTCGTCTCATCGGATGTTGGAGTGTGAGGTCTCCCTTTTTATGGTTTGGGCAGAGCACACTGACATTCCAATCTTTGGGTATGCTTTCTTCCGATTATGCAAAGAAGCGATGCATGCAGCTTATCAGTTCTTCGCCGCCGTATTTGAATAGCTTGGCCGGTAATCCATCGGCCCCCGAAGCTTTATTGTTCTTCAAGCGTGTAATTGTTACTCAAATTTCTTCATAGTGGGGTAATGGAACATCTATTCCATCGTCATCGATTGGGGAATCGGGTTCACCATCTCCTGCTGTTGTACCTTCACTGCCATTCAGCAGGCTGGAGAAGTGTTACCTCCACAAACTCAGTATGCTCTGGACATCCGTTACCAGATTGCCTCCTCGGTCCATACATGATAATAATTACATTCATCAATTTTCAGTCTTCGAATTATACGTCTATATTGGAGAAGGATATGGATATTACTGCGTTTATTATGTTGTGGTTGTAGAGTTCCCTCAATAATTATAATGAATGAAAATGAATGTAGTTACCAGTCTTTGAACGGATAAATATCCAGGTCTTTTCCGGTTATACCTAACCGATTGTCATGGGAACATTCCTATATGTAATATTATAGAATATGGTATGAGACCATATATATAAAGAATAAATAGTTAACTAGAAACTACATGTTCTCGAACTCGGCTGGCGTCAGTTCTCGGGCATCTATCCAAACGGAAATATCAAATCTAGTCAATATGTATGAATTTTCCCTGAAGTGCTAATTCTAGGTTATTGTTGAAGGTTAAGCACCCTATTTTCAGCATTCTGCTATCTATATATAATATATGATTTTATTTTATTTTATTTCAAACAACCGTTATTGCAACAAAACTATTATACCTTCCATGCAACATGTTGCTGGAGTTTAAAAAATCTACAACAGCACTCGCAAATAATAACAGTAAATGCGTGTACACTCTTCTTACGATTGTGTTGCTCTTGTTCTTGTTACCTAATGAAGCAACACACTTGAAGTGGCTACAACAGCAGTCATAATTCTTGAACTCGTACACGGTCCATGGCAACAGCTCAAGCTTCAAGCGTTGCGCACACTCGACCAGCTTCTGCTAAACGGAACGTGTCTAACGGTTCAACGATGAACACAACAACAACAACACGCGACAACATTAAGGCAGCACTTGTGTAGCCAACTGCTTGTGTTGCTTCTACTTCCCTCCGCCGCCATTTTGCCATCGCCATGCAACCGTTCGTGCGTCCCTGCGGCAGTCAATGGTCAATCAATGTGTTGAATGCTCTTTTAATTGTGTGTGAAACGTTTTGTCAAAACACACTTGTACGCCATAAATTGATTCCAACATCTGGTCTTTCTCAGTTCTATGCGCGCGCTATGCTGTGCTGTCTTCCATCAGCTTCCACAAATGTTATTGAAATATAAGTAGGAATATACACACACACACACTCATACGCTCAATGTGGCTAAGGATTGCTTGACCAAGGAGCTGGCAAGGCAGCAAATGCTTGAACATAACAATAACCGAAGACGTTGCTGCAATATGGCAACATTCATTAAGTAGATAAGCAACAACAAGCACAACAACATTAGTAGTAGCAACAACAACAACACCGACATCCAGGTCTTAGCAGCAGTGGTATTTGTGCTTGTCAGTTTATATCGCTGTTTGGCCATTAACCCGATCAACTTTGAGCAGCAGCTGGTTCGGGCTCTGGTTATATTTGGCAATAATTTCGCCAATGGCTATTTCATCTCTTTCCATAATATTTATGTACATTCGTTTTTGTTCTCGACGCATTTGCTGCAGCTAATTTGTAAAACATTTACAATTTGCTCTTGCTTGCCGGTCCTCCACTCCCTCCTTGCTCCGTGCGGCGGGTTCATAAATATTTGAGCAGTAATATTTTGCTTTGTAAATGATAATAATATTTTAATGAGAATGGACTAAGAACTTAATAAGATTGAGTGGTTGCTATATTATATTATGGTTATGTAATCCTCCTTCTGTGACAGTAGCGCACATGGAGTTGGCAGTTGTGCCAAGAAAATATGGTTTGAACGAATTTAATGGCTGTGCTGAAAGCGACTCGGTAGAGGAAGTTGTTGCTAAGTAGAAATTATTGAGGGGAATAAGCAAGTTTTAAAACATGTGGGGACATTTTTTAAAGTGGCTATATATAGAAGTGTGGAACTAAAACATAATTTACAGCAAGGTGGAGACTACCATTCATCGCTCGAATTCACTGAGAATCTTCGACTAGTATTTAAAAATTTTCACTTTCTATTATAAAGAATAGGATTATACAAGGATTATACCTACGGGCAATGTCATCATGATACAAAGAACTGAAAGATCGTCGTAATGATATGAATGAACATTGTAAGATCAGTGTGATTAGTTGTAAAATTTTAAAAATAGAAGAGTAAACAGAGTACATTCAATCAATACCCTACAGTGGTTCGGATAGTAATAGCAGAGGAAATGGGAACATCCCTCTTGAATGTGAAGATCAAGCATAAAATAACTTGGTTTAAACCTTGCGGACTTCGCGTGTAACGTTGAAGAGTATTAATTTCCAACCTTCTGAAATCTTTACTGATATGAAACTCGATCAAAAGGCTTTGTATACAATATTTCACTGCAGGCATATCTAGACCATTTAAAAAATCTTACTCAGTTGGAGATCCCCAGTGTAACCAGGTCGCTCTCCGCCTGGTCCCTCCAACGGAGTGGGGGCCCTCCCCTTCTTCGGCTTCCTCCAGCGGGTACTGCATCGAACACTTTCAGAGCTGGAGTGTTTCCGTCCATTCAGACAACATGACCTAGCCAGCGTAGCCGCTGTCGCTTTATTCGCTGAACTATGTCAATGTCGTCGTATAAATCGTACAGGTCATCGTTCCATCGACTGCGGTATTCGCCGTTGCCAATGTTTAGTTTGAGATATCTTGATTAAACTTTGCACACATATTTCTTGTCGTTTCTTTAAGGTCCTACCTTATAGAGTTCGAAAGTGGATGAAATCGGATTATAACCACGCCCAATACAAAGGTTATGTTGAAAACTACTAAAAATGCTTTAATTCAGTAAAAAAAACTCGAATTTTGTTATAAAGAAGGTACAGAAGAGCTGCACTCAAAATGATACACAAAATTTTAAATGGGCGTGGCTCCGCCCACTTATGGGTCATATGAAATTCGGTTCATAATATTCCTGGCTTCCCACTGATATGTTATGAAAAGGGTTCAAATCGGTTCTCAACCTTTGAAGTCGATCTGAATTGATTACTTTACAATATATAAAGTAAGCACTAGTGAAAGATCGGAACAGAACTATGCATAAATTCTGCATTTATAGTGTGGTATCGCCCTTCTAAAAATCGCCAAAATCGGACTAAAAGTATTCAAGGCCCCATATATCGAACATGAGGACCTCAGAGCTTTGAATTATTTTTCTACCGAAAATATAAGTAAGTCTCTCAGATATTTGGAAGAAATTCAGAGGGAATATTTTTCTTTTAATAATATGTCTCCGTGCCAAATATTAGTGAAATCGGATCCCTCCCTAGCTCCCATATACCTAATATTAGGGTTTTCAAACTTCAAATGGAATTTATACCATCAAATTGTTTGTTACATTAATAAATGTAAATAAATAATAGAGAATATTAAATGATCGGTGACACTCGAACTTAGCCCTTCCTTACTTGCTAATATATTACATCTGATTCGAGGTGCCCATTTGGAAAACCAAAATAAGACCTTTTGTAGAAAAGTTCTTTATAACACTTGTTATAACAAGTATACTAACCTTGGATAGTCGATAGATTCTATGTTCATAGATACGCTTTCCAATTTCCATCTGCATATTAATTCGAACATGTGGCATGGGCAAACTACTGGATCTATCCACCAGATTGAAAAGTTCGTCCCAGGGAACTAATAAAATTTAATTCTTCGACAAAACCATCTAGAACACCCTTGTTTTGGTGGATAACATTCCAAAATCACAAATAGGAGAAGAAATATTGGCAAATATAGGGACTTATAGTTGTCCCTATTGACAGCTGACTATTTATAAAAATTCGAACCTCAATATTTGTAGTATAGGTCGCTATAAGTTGTTTTATGTCTGAGATATTTATTGTACTTATGATAATATGTATTGTTTACATTTTGTTGCTTATTGCTTTATTTTTTAATAATTCATTCAAGGCTTTATATAAAATCTAAAATAAATCAATACAGGTTTTGTAAGAAAAGTGCATACATATTTTGTTAAATTTTCACTATGATTGCCACCTTCAATTTAGAAACGATAACTTACCCAACGAAACTTAACTGAATATGTATACTCACGGCTTTAATTCATACATTTCTCCATTAATAACCAATTCTACAAAATGCTGCACTCTCACTCCTTTACAACTCTTAACATTTAATTAACTCAAGGTCAGCACGAAAAAAAACCGAACAGCAACAGCGTAAGTTAAGTGTTTCACTTCCGCATCTCATATATGTAAGTATGTCTGTGGATTTGGTTCTCTTTTCGCTTTTAACTTTAGCAGAGTTGCATAATTAAGAGTCTGTGACTTTGTACTTTGTTAGTGAGTGATAATGCAAAAAATAGTATTAAAGTGCTTTGAGCGGAAGAAGTGTAAGTACTGTTGTGTACGGGAAGCGGAAATGAGCTCGAGTGTTTAATGCGACAGAGAATTGAAAATTAGTTGCTTTAAACGGCAGTGATAATGTAGAGAATCAAAGTGAAGCTCTGCATATATGAAATTTGCTGAAAAGATAAGCAGTTTCTCTATGTGTATTGGAATATATCCTATCTGACATAATCAACTATTGTTACTTGTTACTTGAAAATAGAAATAAATAGAAATGTATAGAACCATTAGATTTACTTATTTATACAAAAATATTGATTATCAATGCTGGAAAAAAATAATACGAGCTGCAGAGCTAATTAGTTATGCTTTTTCCCGCCTGTATATGGAAGCGAAGCGAATGGGTCTGGAGGTGAATGTGGACAAGACGAAATATTTCCTGTCATCAAACCAACAGTCAGCGCACTCGCGACTTGGTTCCTACGTCACTGTTGACAGTCATAACTTCGAAGTCGTAGATAATTTCGTATCTTGGGAACCAGCATCAACAGCACCAACAATGTCAGCCTCGAAATCCAGCGCAGAATAACTCTTGCCAACAGGTGCTACTTTGGACTGAGTAGGCAATTGAACAGTAAAGTCCTCTCTCGACGAACCAAAATCAAGCTCTACAAGTCGCTTATCATTCCCGTCCTGCTGTACGGTGCAGAAGCTTGGACGATGTCAACATCAGATGAGACGACACTAGGAGTTTTCAAGAGAAAAATTTTGCGCAAAATTTATGGTCTTCAGAACATGGGCAACGACGAATACCGCAAACGATGGAACGATGAGCTGTACGAGTTATATGAGGACAAGTTGTCCGAATGGACGAAAGTGCCCCAGCTTTGAATGTGTTCGATGCAGCACCCGCCGGAGGAAGCCGAGCAACATGAAGTTCTCCACTCCGTTGCAGGGACCAGATGGAGAGCGACCAGGTTAAACTTGGGATCTCCAACTGGCCTCGAACTACGAGGGAAAGCGAGAAGTGGCGCGCTATCATCGATTCGGCTATAACCGGCTAAACGGTTTCTACGCCAATCACATACAGACATTGTTTATCAAACCTCTATTATAGCCATAGTAGCTTCAAAATAAATCTTCTAAAATACTGACCAAAGAGGGTTAGATCGCTGAAAGGACAACCCTTGGTTGGATAGAATCTGGGTCAATTCCGGTATCGCATAACAAACTGTCGTGGGAATATAAGCCTATATATAATTTCGTATATTCGTTCCAGTGATGCCTGAGAACATTTTTGAGATATCATATCTTATGCATTTTGAGATATTATTTCTTTTGGGTTTCCACTGTGGAAATTTTTACATATTATTTTCGGTCTGAAGGCACTCATACACATCATGAAAACGACAAAAAAATATGATTAATTAAGAGTTTTTATGTAAAATAAATTGAAAGAGATAGATCTGTCCATATCTAAATGGCCTCCCTAAAACTTCTGTTTTCTTTAATAATACTTTTAAAATGTTTCTTTATTTATTCTTTGTATTTCAACTAATTTAAAAATAAAATATTTTCTTTTTTATGAAACAATAACCTTTTCCCCATCGTTGCTGAAACTTTTGAATATGAAAGATTTAAAGAGCCTAATAATTATGATTTGCATTCTTACAAAGCAAAGTTTATGGTAAATAAAACAAGTGCATTTTTTTCAAAAAATGGATATTGAGAAATACATTCAACGAAGAGAAAAAGTGAAAGCATTGTAAATTAATTACTTCAATAGACATCAATTACTTTTCGTAAGCTTCACTTTTGCAAATAAATTAAATTTCTTAGTAAACAAATTGTTCATTGTATAAGAATTCATACAAGATGCTTTCCTTTCAAGGCCACACCGCTCACTAATTTCGAAGCAATCTACGAAGAAAGCAGCATATTGAAATATTCACATGAAGACAAATTGTTGTTGTTTGCATGATAAATAACGGCGCATACATCAGGTATTTAAGGAGAATTTCCATACTACGCACACGTTAAATTCCACAGCACTCACCTTTAAGCAGACACATGCATATGCAGTCAAGCGCCTTCTTCTGCTGCATGTGCGAACAAACATATAAACGAATGTGGCGCTATTTGTAATTTAGCATTTTTGCTGCTTGGCAGCTAAGGGCGAAACGTTGCACGCATTCGTCAGTGTCCGTTGCTGTGGCAGCTTTACACTGATGCACCCACCGAAATATACACACACACATGCACGTGTGTACAATTTCTTATCTAAAGCTAGTAAAGATGAAAGGGACTCTGGCATATTCAACTGTGTATGTGTGTGTGTGTCTTTTTATTAGCCCGACTGCTGTTGCTCTCTATTCGTCTGCTCGTTAAGTGGATAATGCATTTCGTTTCCACCTGTCTGCATTCACCTCGTTGAGTACTTTAAAAGCACTGCCATTTCTGCACCCATCGCATGGACCCATTCACTTCTATACACGTGCATATGTGTGTGTAATAAAATGCGCTCATTGATGTGCAGAGCCGCCATATCCTTTCACTCTTTACTGCATTAAAACGCATGCTTGTTTATAGTTATATATATATATACATACATACATACAGATGAATATGTGTAGGTGTGTGCGAGAGAGAGTGTGGGTGGTGACTGCATGTTTGTGCTCAACGCCTTTGCACTTCTGTTGCTTGGACGGATAAAGGCTGAACCTGCCTCATACTCACAGCCATCCCCAACACACATACAAACATAGCTCGCACATATATGTACATACATCCCCGTAATACTCGCCTGCATGCTGGTAATATTTTCGCTTTCAAGACACTTCAAGGATTTCAGTGGAAGACAAAAAGTGTCCCAATCGTCGTTGCCGCTGAAATAAAATACTACAATTTAAGCGAAAAGTGCGCGAGCATACTACGCCCTCGCCGTCGTTGTGTAAAACATACGCACGCTTGCATTAAAAAAGTCTAACTGAATTTGTTCTTAACACATACATATGTACATACTCATATGCACCAAAGTGTAAATATATATATACACATATGCAGGTATGTATATGGATACTGTGAAATCTTTTCGGCACACATCTGGCCTCACACATCAGCAGACATTTGCGAAAACTTGCAAGGGCGTTAGTGTAATTCGCTGGCGATGTGCTCTCGTCTGTTTGCTGTTAGCCCTGTGAGAAAAGAAATCTGTTCAGGTAATATCTACAATCTTGTCATGTAAAGTCAGATGAAATGAAGGTCTACATATCTATAGGCTACAATCTCAGTTGTCCTTAATTTCTGATAAGATTTCCTCTTGGAACCCTTTCTTTCGGACCTTTAGTCACACTGAGTCTCTTCTTTTTTTGTTTGGATCAGGAGCCGTTTGCAATAGCTGTACTATATTCCCTTTTTTGAAATATGAAAAGAAACCAAGTTGAAATGATATCTTCTATTCTCTCTTTTACCTTCTATTTCGATATTGAAGTTTCTACTTCGGTTCGGGAAAATTTTGGCAAAGCGAAGATCTTTATCTTTTCCAATACCTTTGTCTTGAACAATACCTGAATTGGAATCTGTCATCGTCCATGTATATTATAATGAGAGAATTATAACAGATCCTACTCTCAATTTTAAAGTTTCCAGGGCAACCTAAGCATAAGAATTCCACGATAATTAAAGCACAACTCTACTTAAGACATTTAATATTGTCTTCGTTACCCAACAGGTTGTTCTATTTCGCTTTAACGAATCTAGGACCTTTTCCGAATGTCGCTGGAACAAACATTATTTTCAAGTGTTGAGAGAGTGATCACTTGCGATAATATTCAACATAATACTCCAACAATTTCTCCCATAGTGTTTGAATAGCTCTCCCTGAGCTGAATAGGGTTACCATTCATTCGAACTTTTTTACAGTCTTATAGTACAGTATTATATTAAGTCCAATCCCATTGAATGAGTAATCTGTTTTAAACCACCCTTCTTACTCTCCGTAAATCGAAGATAAATTTCTTCCACGGGTGAAATTTGCAGTTTTGAAGCCTGATTAGTCCTTCTTATTAAAATTCCACTGAATCAGAACATCTGAATGATCTTAGAGCTCTCATATACCTTCCTTACTCTAAGTATCTCTCTCTTCACTGAAACTGCTGAACAAAATGTTTTTACCTCTTCACTTTCTTACCCGGTTTTTTGAGCTATTCATGAGTATTCATAGCTGTTATATACATACATACATACAACGAAATGCACAGGAGATAAGCGTACTTTAAGATTTTCACACACGTTCTGAATTCCTCACGTACGCGTGCTAATTTTGTATCAATGGCGCAGCCACTCTTGCATTTGCTTCATGGCGGTGCTCGTGCTATTGCTTATTTAATCCACTCAATTTTCTACGGTAGCTGCTTTTATTAAGAGAAATATTTTTGAAGACTTCCCACTAAATGAATTATACGTACGAGGTTTGAGGAATGCTTTGAAGAACAAACTCATTGGCTTGTGGCTTTCAGGAAAAAGTTCCAATGCCATTATTCAGATTTAGGAATTCCTAGAAAAAGCCTTGTCTCGTACGTTTCAGGAAAATGTGTACCTATTCCGTTTAATAAGTATCTCGTGCTCGTGCAGATTAAGCTCAAGCCACTGAAGATGATGAGAAATTTGAAATATAGTAAAACTCCTAGTGCCGTCTCATCGGATGTTGACACCGTCCACGCTTCTGCACCATAAAGTAGGTTGGGAATGATGAGGGACTTGTAGAGTTTAGTTTTTGTTCGTCGAGAGAGGACTTTACTTTTCAATTGCCTACTCAGTCCATAGTAGCACCTGTTGGCATGAGTGACTCTGGGTTGGATTTCAAGGCTGATATTATTATCGGTGTTAATGCTGGTTCCCAGGTATACGAAATTATCTACAACTTCAAAGTTATGACTGTCAAGACGCGAATGCGCTGACTGTTTGTTTGACGACAGGAAACATTTCGTCTTGTCCACGTTCACCACCAGACCCATACGCTTCGCTTCCTTATCCAGTCTGGAAAAAGCAGAACTAACGGCGCGGGTATTGTTTTCAATGATATCGATATCATCGGCGTACGCCGATAGCTGTACACTTTTATAAAAAATTGTACCTTCTCTGTTTACCTCTGCGGCTCGAACTATTTTTTCCAACATCAGGTTAAAAAAGTCACACGATAGCGAGTCACCTTGTTTGAAACCTCGTTTGGTATCGAACGGCTCGGAGAGGTCCTTCCCGATCCTGACGGAGCTACATTGCTCCACTTTATTTTAAATTGAAAATTAGCAGTCTTAAAGTAATATCGTGAGTCGAGTCTCATTGCGTGTGAGACCGCCGTGCTCACACATTCTTATTCACATTTCAATCTTTCTGTGACTTACGTGTGTTCTACGCTGCGAACTCACTGAAACTATGTACATGCACTCTCCCGTGTGCGTGCGTCTGATCACGAGTGTGGATGTCAGTCAAATGTTTCGTAGCTCATTTTCTCGCCTTCTATCTCCAGCTTGTGCTTCGCTTATCCGGAGCTAATCAAGGAAATTGTGATGGCATTGTGGCACCTCAAAATGCTGCGGCGATGCGTTTTGGTATCCAAATTGCATGCAATCATTTCATTTTTATCATGAAGGTATTTGCTCTCGTTAAATGGGTCGTGTGTGTTGAGTTGAAAGACATACGCTTAAATCTGAGATATTTTCATTTTAAATGCAGACACCTTTATTGAGGATGATGTGTTTAGTATTTTTATTTCAATCATGTGGAAGTTTTGGAAAGATACTCAACACTACAGGATTTATCTGTCCAATTATTCTTGAGATACAAGTATTCTACCAATTTTAAGTAGGTTTTCAGAGACAGCGATACAAGATGTTAAAATTTGTGAATTCTTTGAATCTCTTCCCATTTACAAGTGTAGTAAACTCTAAATTTGAAGTATTCCATGCTCCAGGTCAGTTCCTAATTATCTTGCCATCTGTGTCTGCTCCGAAAACTAACCCATTGGTGAATGATAGGTGTAAATATCACTGGTCTATAATTGAACTAACAGCTTACTCTTCAAGACCTTGATATTTTAGTGGTATTATATTAACCCTCATGGGAAAGGTATTGTGAGATCGGTCAAATTTTGTAATCAGTCGACAGCCAAGCCAAACCCATCATATTTCTAAATCATAAAAATCACATCCGAATAACAAGTACTTAGAACGCCGAGTCGCTGAGTACTATAAATTAAACTTTTCGGGTTTCCATCTGATCTCTTGGATAATATTGCGGATATTTTCTTTTATCCAGATATGAGAAGTAGTGAGAATATTATTTCGCCATAAAAAACGGAATGCGGAGTGGTGCTCATGGTAGAAAGTTTATTATTCAGCCTAGTTATCCCGGAGAAGATGTTGGTCTTATTTTATATTGTAACAACAGTAGATGGACGCGTTTTGAACTTGAAGTTTCTAATGATGCTCGTGAGGGATCTTCTCGTTTAATTTAACAGTAGGTGGAGCTCTAGCATGTGTTTTCTTACTATTCGATACTAGAATGTGTTAAGATCCAAGTGAATTTCCTTGGTTTTCCACTCTAGCTAATAAACTTAATCTAAGATTATGCCATACAGGTATTGCTTATACTATAGATTCATGAGAATTAGGGTCTTTAGGTCGTTAAATGTATATATTAAAAGCACATTATATATTTTATGTATATATACCGAAGAGAGTAAATTGTTGTTTTTGATGATTATATGCTTAAAAGCACTCTTATTATAAGTATATTTTATGAAAATTATAAGTAAGATAATATGGCACTTAGGCACGCATGTGAGTTTGCTATAACTTGTTGTTGTTGTATTGACTGTTAGTGCTGCTGGCGCTTAGCAGAATCGCATTGATATGGCATCATTATGCTGTATAATCATAGAGTATATCTTCCGGTTGAGTGTTAAGCGCAAAGGAAGTCATTAAACCGATTTCTCGAGCATACAAATCCAATTAGAATCACACCCGGGCATGTGCCTGCTATTCTACATAAGTGGCATACATATATACACACGATAACGGTTAGGCAACAATGTGGGCCTAGGCGCCCCTAAGGCAGTGAACTGCGTTTGTATATTTAAGCATATTAGAGACATAGACACCGGAAGAACAAAGACCACCAGGCACATTTAAACACACTCACACACATACACAGAACGCGTTGCTGGCTGTCATTGACAATTTGACACTGACAGTCACAGGTGTTGTGATGACACTTCTAATCACTGCAAATGACCAAATTACAAACAGATAAGCTGTATGCCATAGTGAAATGCTACGACTCCCTCCATTCATTGCTTTCTACTTGCCTTGTCAGTACAATTATCAGCCAGGTTCTAATTGTTGTTGCCTCATGCGTATTTGACTGTGTTTGTGTAGTCGATGTTGGTGTCGATTTGCTGCCAATAAACATAACTGTTGTCGCCTTCGATTGTCGCCCTTCGAATATTGCCTTTTATGCGGATAATTACGTACAGATAATTTCCATTATCCACAGACGGCGTAAAGACACGCTGGCACGCAACACACAGGTGTAAAGTACCGAAACAATTCCGGGTAATTAGTAGTTAGTCGGCAGATATTGGGTATTTGTGATTTTGTGGCATCGACTCATGCCAACGCGGCACATTACGTGATTACCGCAGTTGAATTGAACTGATTTGTATTGCTGCTTATGTTTGGTGGTCTGCCGTTGCAGTTAATTTCAGTCCAATTCATTGAGCTTATCGCGGAAGTGCCGTTGGATGTTTGGATGGCTACCGTGTGGAGGCTACCGTAATAGTGAACTTTAATTGATTGAACTTTAATTTGTTCTGTAACTGGTGTCTTACAGTGTAGGTCAAAGTCAAAAGTGAAAAGCTAGTTCGTATAAAATTCTACGTTGACTACATGGCAAAGATCGTTGAATGCACGGATACAATTCCTATAACAGTTTTATGTTGCCGGAATGAATCCGGATTGACCCTGTTTGGATGTTTAACTACTGCATAGACTCCAATATATCGCTAAAACTAGACGAGCTCGTACGTTTCCCAGATGAGGTCCCAAGAACTAAATTAGACACCTGATAACCTGGAAAGAAGATACAGTCAGTGCTACGCCCACTTTAAATATATGACACTGCATTATTTTTTTATGTATGCATCACACAGCGACTACATTGCCTGCTCATTTTGAACTCTGAGCAAATGGCAAGGGAATCGAGGATGACTGTGTCAATGGTTGTGAGAACTTGTAAGTTCCAATAATCATGATATTTCCAACAGAATTTGCGAAAGGTCTACCTAAATGTATGTCCAAAAGAGTGCCGAATATACAGACGAAGGAATATAAGAAGAAGGAATGAACTAAGTTCCGACGAAGTGACTACGGGAGATTACAGAATGTAACGTTAAAAATGTGGATGTTATTTTGTGGCAACGGAACATCAACGAAGGACCATCCACGAAAGTATGCACTACGATAGAGTGGGTTAAAAACAATAATTATTCCATAGATGTATTCCATAAAGGGTTTGTGCTAATAAGAAATATATCTTACCACTCAAAATTACCCTGACTGTCTCTATAAGCGTTCAGAGTTAAGATTATCCTAATATTACAAATTTAAGAACCCACCAACTGGCCTATGAAACCATTCCGCCTCAAATAAAAATTCCCAAACCTTTTTGTAAATCTACCTGTTTACACTATAAGAAGACATCTTTTCAGTTTTTGCCAAGGTAATTCGCTCTGAGGGCAATCCACTGCTTCTTTAGTAACTGATACTTAATTTCTGCTTAGATGTGCTCCGCCGAATTAAAAACTGTAAAAAGCTTTCATCTTTATTAAGAATGTCTGACTATTATATGTGGATCATGTCCTTATGGTTCACTCCTTTTGAATTAAGTGTTTAACAATCGCGAGATTATTACATATGACCATATTATTAGCATACACTAACTTCCTTTCCAAATTTAGATGTCACTCAAGGCAACAAAGTCACACTCTTTAGAAACACGCAAAGTTCCTTCCCAATTCTAACACCACGCGTTGTCTCAACACCATTTCGCACATACGGCAAATTATTTCAATGCAAAAAAAGTGAAAATAATACAACTTTATTTAACAAGCAAACTCACTTTATTAAATGAAAACTTAATTACACACTCCAACAGCAATAAAAAAGCGCCCATCAAAACCGTTTCACTAGCTGTGCCATGCCGTGCAAAAGATACCAAAGCGCCGTTATAAGGACGCGTTGAAAATGTAGCACTCTCCCGTTTATAAAAAGAACCGCTACGATTGCTAGTCAGCAAAAACAAGCGCTGAATGCAGCAAAGAGAACGTCACTTATACTAAATACCAAGTAGAACTTGAAAGCGAATGAAAGTGTAGAAGCAGCTCAAGTGACACTTTTAAGACCACATCAACGTACAACTGACAGGATAATGAATGCCTCTTATGGAACATGTACAAAAGTATAGGGCTAGGTGTAGAAATACTAACGGGCTTTGCTCTGTTTGAGGTTAGAAAAGGCCGTGTAAGAAAAATATTAAAAAATAAAGAAAATTATAAAAATATTGCGGATTAAGGATGAGTTAGGATGAGTATACATATATATCATTACTTTTCTAATTTTAGTTCAATTTGTGATATATATAATAGACTTTGCCACGCCTAAGAAACCTATATTGGTAGCCGGACACACATGTTTTTCGATCAATGTTTAAGCTATCCAGTTAATTTTTTGTTAACTAATTTGGTTTGTATAGTTTCCCACACTCAGTTCAGACAAACAGTCTTTTGTTCTACCGACATAAAATTGTATACAAATAATTTTTGAACTTCTTTAAAGATGTTCTGAAAGTTTTGTTGAAAACGATGGTGCCGTTCCGAATTTCTCCCCTCATTCATGTATATTACTTATATAATTCACTTTAAAACTTTTCCCAATACTATCGATGTAAAGAGATAGATATGTTGATATGATGGCATTAAGAAATCTTTTTAGTTTTATGAATTCGAAGACATGAAATTTTGAAGTAAAAATCGATAGACTTTCAAATCAATAACTTTACCGAAAGGATGACCATATTTATAGATCTTTAGATATTTCTAGATCTATCCATATTTGGTTTTTAGCAAAGACCGCAAGCTCCAATTATTTGAATCGCATAAACAAGTTGTTTACTATTTAAGACATTTATCTGTACTTTTCAGCTGAAAATAAAGTTGATTTCACTTGCAATACCTTCTGGAGATCATCTTTCGTAACTTTATTTGCTGTATTTATTTAAGCCACCAACCTTTCGGTTCTGGAAGTCTTGTTTAGGTATCACTGCATGAAATATCCATGCATAGTCGGAGAGTTTGTATGAGTATTTTAGTTTGAAAGTAAGTTGGCGTTCAATCTTCTGTCAGAACCCTATATATGCCCTCCATTGAGAAATTGAGTTTAAATGATGTATACGAAGCTTAGGAATGAATACTCCGCCTTCCAATAAAGGTTTTTCCGAGACTTTTTGAATAAATTTATAGATTATTTATATGCGGAGGATTTTCCATAGGCATTTTATCTTTTAAGTTGTATCAGTATTGTTTTGACAAATAATATGTCAGATTTTGTGAAATGCAGAGCTATTTTTTTATTGAAAGGGTTCCTCCCTCATCTCAGACATTATTCTGATTTGGAACCGCCCTGATTACATTATGAAGAACATATTTATATGTTTACGTTCTAGATCTAATGAAGAGGGGATTTGACAGAAATATCCTAAGTTAGGGTCCTGCCATTGGGTTGGAGACTAACCCTTTTGTTTGATGTGGTGAAATCATAGAAGCTGTACGGATTTTTTAGAGTAGAAGAAAATTTATATTGTCTAACAAAGCACCCTATTTCAAAGTTTTGCTGGCATATTCTTCTCTTTCAAACCACTATGCAATGTCTAGTATCCACAATCGGAGGCAAATGAAAATGGTTTGCGAGCGTCGGTAGAGATTTTCGCAAATTCCTCGGATGTGGCAGCAATTGCATGACATGACATGCTAATACAAGCCGAGTGCAGGTGACTAGCTGCTAACGCTAGCTGCTGCTAGCAAAGCCAATTATGTATACTTAGAAGAGTGTATGTCCACCTGCTTCAGTTGTTGCAACATGCAACACGGAGTTATTTGTTGCTGTTCGCCCATTGTCTGGCGTTGGTGTTATACTGAAAATGCCACATTTTAATTTCCATTTTAATTTGTCGACATTGACCAGCGTGTGCAGCAAATAGTTAATTTGCTGAGGTGTGGCAGCGCAGCGTTGCTATGGCACAGCCATGACGACCAGTCGCATTGGAGGTGAGGTGCTATAATTGGTTGCCGGGCAGCGTATTTACATATATAAATATACATATACATATTTATGTGTGTTCCATAGAACACTCCTCACATTCACACTCATCAACTTCGAATATTGTAATTAAAGTTAAGTAACAAGTAACGGTTTAACGGCATATGATGACGTTGACGTCTGCATTATCCTTTTAGCCACTAATTCGACTCCTCCCATTAACTCACTCACTAATCTACAGCGTTTCGCCTCGCCACTATTATCTACTACAAATACTTGGTATCCATTGCATAGCCATTATCAGCATTACTCGTGTTAATATTATCACTATCCTTGCCGTCAGCCACCCGCCGATAGCCGCTCGCTGTCTGCATTCTTGCCATTGTTGTCGCTCCTCTTTTTCATAGTTTCCATTTTTATTGTCTATGCGGCTACCTGCCAGCGTCGCATATTCTCATTAATTTTGTTTTTTTTTTTGTGTGGGAGAATTTGCTGTTTTTGTTGGAAATCCCATTCATTAATTAATTTACTCCGTCTCGTTGGGGTGCATTTATTCAACTTTTACCAAAGGCACGCAAATTAAAGTTTTATTGCGAAGTTATAATTTTTTATGGGTGTTGGCTGCGTTAAAAAGTCGTTAAATGCGTTATAAAAAAGTTATGTAATAATACCGTTATACGATGAGACTGCACGAAAGCCAGCTAATTTCTATCAGGCAATGAAAATTATGAGTGACAACTAGCATGTTGATTAGTGAAAAGATATTAATTTATGGGTAGAATATAAGAAAATGAAGTTCAGTGGCAGGGAAGTATACCTAACAAAGGTTTTAGCTACCAGACAGACATTATATTTATACTCTTCCAACAAAAGTGGCTAAGAGAGTATTATAGTTTTGTTAACCTAACGGTTGTTTGTAAGTCATAAAACTAAACGAGTTAGATATAGCCCTA
Organism: Zeugodacus cucurbitae; assembly: GCF_028554725.1. Taxonomy (NCBI): domain Eukaryota; kingdom Metazoa; phylum Arthropoda; class Insecta; order Diptera; family Tephritidae; genus Zeugodacus; species Zeugodacus cucurbitae. The sequence goes on from NC_071669.1 coordinate 19,222,976, forward strand.
TATATCAAAATGATCAGGGTGACGAGACGAGTCAAAATCCGAATGTCTGTCTGTCCGTCCGTCCGTCTGTCCGTGCAACGGATAAAAACTTATAAAGTGTCATAACTAAGCCATAAATAATGGTATGAAAATAAAATTTGGAACATAGGATCGTATTAGGGAGGGGCACATTTGGATGTAATTTTTTGGAAAAGTGGGCGTGACCCACCCTCAAATAGGTTTTTTGTATATAACTCGCAAACCAATAAAGCTATATAAACCAAACTTTCTGCAGTCGTTTCTTTTAGCCGTTTCCTTATAATAAATCGTATAAATGAAAGAAATCGGATAATAACCACGCCACCTCCCATACAAAGGTTAGGTTGAAAATGACTAAAAGTGGGTTAACTCACTATATAGTCTTGGATATAGTGTACCTTGCTGGTGAAAATGAATGAAATCGGTTCAGGAATTTCCTCAGCCCTCATATACTATATATGACGATTTTCGTTATTCTATTAAACTTTGTGCCGAATTTATAGATAAATTTGGGTGTTATCTTAATAAAATTTCTTCAATAAATTGCGAGAGTATAAAATGTTCGGTTGCACCCGAACTTAGCCTTCCCTTACTTGTTTTTCATTCAAAGTGTTCAAATATTTCATGCTATTTATTAAATGAACGTTTCTCCGTTCACAGTTCCATTTGAAGCTTTTCTGAATGCGAAGGTTCTTAGATATATGTTATATGTCCTATAAGCAAATGGAGTTCCATTATCTTCATATGAATATTTAGACCGAATTTTATCAATTTTTAAGCAACTTCGCTATTTTATAAGATCACAGTAATGATGACACATAATATTTCTCCAGCCCTCTATATACATATAAGTGATCCAAGCAGCTATCTTCCAGCTTCGAAAGTTTTAAAAATGTTAATCGCATTAGTTCTTCGTAGATTAGATTGAATTAGAGACAAAATTTCTTAACCATGTTCAAAGAATCAATGCTTCCACTATGGTTTCAACTGTAATTTCCTACGAAATCAAAAACACTTAGTAACTATGCAACAATAGGTGTGTTTTCGAAACGTACTTGCTGTACCCTCTTCGCGAACCTAGTCAAAGTAAGGATATACCTAAATATAGATTTATGTATATTCCAAAAAACACCCACTTGATATGGTACAGATAGCTAAGTAAAAGATTTCGTTGCTAAAATTCGTTAATATTATTTGAATTGAAGTCAATGCTTTCTGATAAAACTTCTTTAGAAAAATACCAATTTAGTTAGTGGCATATGACTTAACTTATACCTTACTACGGTTACTAAGAGTATAACTATGTGATCCCGCTAAGTTGGAAGTGAAAAGACCTATTAAATTATACAAAAAAATTCTCTGCCAGACTAGAAATGGTAACAAATACGGCCTGAAAGGTCAGGGTCTTTCCAGATGAAGCACAGACACTACTGGTCAATAAATCCCAAACTTCAGTCATTAAAAGAACATACACATTCTTTGATATACTGATCAATGGATAACAATAAATTATGTACTATTCAAAACCTTCCTTATGCTTTTAAAAGAAAAAAATTGTATGGTTCCTTGAAGTTAATTAAATCTACTAAGCTAAGCTATATATAAATAAAAATCTTATTTTTCTGAATTAATACTTGATCGAATACAAATCGAGTTGATACTGGAATGCAACTCGGCGGGTTGTTGTCCACACTGTAAATTTGTTTGTGATTATTGATAAAATAGCAATTCGCCATGAAACTTACTAACTTCTTATGAACAGCAAAAAAATTATAACAGCTCATCGTTAATCGAGTAGCTGGCTGTGCGAAAGGCAAAAACTGGTTTATCAATTATAATCTTAATGTACTAAATTTATTTGGCTGTCCGAAAAGGCAACTTCTACTTCAACTAAACACTATTTTGCTGTCTCAATTAGCTCTTTCAGAATTTTTAAAATCGTTTCGGGATCGTTTTATGCTGAGAAAGACTTAATAGATAATAGTTTATTTGCAATACTTTAATTTAATTTAATTTATTCAATCTGAAGTTAAAAACAATTAATAGTAGTAGATTTAAATATGTTCTAAGAAACTAGATATTTTATAAGAGACCATTTCATCTCTGAAAAACGCCAAATTGAACGACTTTCTTAGCCTAAGCAACCTCTGCGTAAGATCTAGCTTCTGTATACTGAATGAAAAGGTCCTGGTATCGAGTAGAAACTGGCGAAATTTCAATTCTTTGATCTCTCCTTAACCCAATATTACAATCTAGAAGCATAACTCCTTACTTATGCCATATAAAATAGTCCCTGAACCTGTAAGGCATTTAGTATTCAAGTTCTGTCTCGACAAAAAATAAGAAAAAATCATATAAACTGACGAATTATGAATTTAATGAGAAATATATTGAAAAGTTAGTGCCAAAATATGATTAAAACGTTACGGGTGAACAATAGAGGAATAATACGTTCGTCCGTCTAAAACAGGCGTATCTGTCAAAAGGGCTTAGTGTCTTCTAGCTTCTTCACCCCTGTGGTAGTTCCTCTAACCCCTTGTACTAAATCAGAAGCTGTACATAAATTTTTCAACAGTCCTTAATGCTCTCCGTCCATTCTTCAACTATCCATTATCGAACAGGTGCAAAAAGTCGTTGGCTGCGTGCCATATTGCAATGTATATTTGAACACCGCCACCGAGCCTATTGAATAACAATTCCGAAATGGGTTTATTGCTTTTTGTCACTCAAGAGGTACCGCAAAAAAAGGGCATTCGTATCCTTTCATTCATAATGGCGGCATAAATCAGTTAAGACATAAAAATACTGAATAATATATACAGCGATATGCATATAGCCACCAACGGGGGAAATCTAAATAAAAAGCGGCAGTCAATAAAGAAATATGTTTAGAGCTAAGTAGAGTGTGGCCGAAGCCGAAGCAGCGCTGAGGTGCCGCATAACACGCAAATGTGTGGTAATAAAAGAAATAGAGATATGAATTTATATGCGAGCGGAATGCGAGCTGTGATGTGTCAGAGAAAATATTTAAATCATAAAAAAACCGAACACGCAGATCACATGCCAAGCGAGCATTAACAGAAGGAGGCACAAGTGCTATCGCAAGCGGGGAGGAGAGGAGTGTGAGAAGCCAACTGGAGCCAGTAAATATTTGGGTTGGTAATAATAATAACTGGCAGGCAAACAAAGGGTTAAAAATATGGGTCAGGCAACAGCATAAATTTCATAAACGGCAGAGACAAACACACACACACACACACAGCTACATTTAATTCATATATATAACATATAATATTATCTAAAATATATGTGTGTACATTCTTAAACCCAAGTGAAATCCACCCAAGCAGCTGTGTCAGCAATACAATACACGCGTCGACCGAATGAAGTCACCAAAGTACCTTTATCCCAGCGCTTCGCTAAGTAGCAACAACATACTGTAGCAATGATTATGTTGGGTCTCTGTCACTCTCCCTCTTTCCCCTAACTCCCTGTTGTCGTGGATTGCCTGGCTTGAAAGTCATTAAAATTATCACATGCTATCGTCTGGCATGAATTCTCCAGTTGCCAAAGCTCGGGTGTTAGCGAAGAATAGCTGTGGCTTTGTGAAATCATAGCGTTATATGTATAGCTGTACATATGAGTGTTTATATTTGTATATGATAGTGTCGGTGTTTTTTGGTGTCGATGTATGATTTGTGATAGTGTATTAAATTGGGGTATTTTTGATAGATTGGCTCAGCGTGGGTATATTAAATGTTGAATGTTGGCTCTTACATGTATACTTTATATATTCAGTTGCTCTTTGCGAAATGAGTCAGGAAGGATCTCACTTGGACAGCTAAACAGTATGGTCCTTTGTGATGCCTAGTTGTCCTAAGGTCGAGGTGGTAAATTTTAATTCCAGTCAATTCACCTAGTTCGATGAAGGTGTGACTATCGAGATAATTCAACTTCAGTATGGCAAAAGCTGGAAATCGACTTCCTCCTTACCACTTAGACAGCTTCCATCCGAGCAGATTTTTAGTCTCACTGCATCCCTAATATCTTCTAAAATTGCAGAGATATGAATCTTGCTAAGAACAAGTAATTCAGTGAAACCCTTAGGCATTCCTCTTTCGGCCAAATATATCTCGTATGCGTCCATCGCCGTTTGTTGACCTCATGCCAAGTCCACAGATCTAGAGGTAGACCCTAAAAGACACTGTGCGCGTAGTATGTTGTTATCAGGTATCCAAAAGAGTCTGAAACGAAGCGACATGAGACTAATTTCTGGGACTGCCGAACCAACTTTGGGCGCATTGTCAGTGATCTCGAAGCCAGTATCTGCGCCTATGTTTTTGGTGATGGAATCTCTGAATGACGTATATTCAAGAAATTTGTAAAAGAGTCTAGATCTAAACACAATTTACGAAAAGATCACATAATATGGAAATTGACAACAACTTTGCTTATTGGTACTTCAATAAGAATTGTGGGAACCATAAAATTCAACTCATATCTCTCTAATAAAGGAAATTTTACATTATTTTTTTTACAAAATGGACTCTTTAATATTTCAAGATGCCATATAATAACTATGGAGGGTAGAATATTTTATAAAATAATCAATTGTCAAAGAAAACATATCGGTTACTCATCCGCCGTGTACATCGAGTTTTCTACTTTTCAGATAAAAACAATGATGATATGAAATAAAGAGGAGTGGTACTAGTTAGATCTTAATTAGTAATAAAACTCATAATAATCGCGCTAGAAACCAAAATACAAATTCATAACCTCAAACTGTGCATATAAGATGATTTAATAAGACATCCCTACAAGCTAAACACTGTCTTTAAGTATTTAATATATAATTTTGTAAATGTCTATAAATATATGAGACATATTGTATATGCCTATAAATATATATACATATATATGCACCTCCCTGTCGACTTTCATATCTCCCCACATAATCACTTTGCATGTCTTCAAAATGTGGGTCAAACATGGCTACCGCGCGGTGATGGGTCAGCGACCTGCAAGTCAAATAAAAATTAATATACTTAAAACGCGGGAACCACAACACAAGCAATCAAATGCACTGCATTATGACACAACAAAAAAATATGAATAATATATCAAACCAGCTTAATGGCAGCGCAAAGGCGGCAGTTAAGCAGGAGGCGCGGCGCTAGCGTGAGCGACATGAAGTGTGATTGCGTGTCTTAACGCCATCTTAACACCCGCAGCGAAGGCGGCAGTCGCCTGGGTGAAGTCAAGCTACCGCTGTAAGACAGCAGCAGCAGCCGGTTTTAATTTGAAATGTGTGGGTGTGTGTGTGTGTGCTGCCTGCAACTGCAATATGTAATATATTAAAAACGTCGCCATTACAGCAGCACATGCAGCCAGTAGCGTGTCATTAGAGCGTAATGACGGATTTTACTTTGCCTTACGTAGCTTTTCTTCGGCGTATATAGTATGTGGCATGCTTTTGACTTTCCTTCAAGTCGTTCTTACTCTCTTTATCCGGCCTTCGCCGCTGCAGGCTGGTGCTCAAATGTACATGTTTATCAGACAGGAAATAAGCGTTGCATGCGGTTGGCAGTCGAGCTGCGGCAAAAGCGAAAGGAAGCTTTACCTCTAATATTAAATAATTTTCTTTCCATGCCATGTTACTAGATTTAATCTGGGAGAGGTTTTTAAACGGCATATAAATGTATATGTATTCCTTTGGCGTTGCAAATGTGTGCACAGAATTCACTTTCGCTTGAAATGAAGTTACTCATACGCACTGTAGCACACGCAAGCATTTGCAAAAGCGCTTAGGTGAAAGGCAAAATGCTTTAATGCGCCTCTACACGTAAGTCAAATACATGTAAGGACATATAAAGAATATGCAAAGCGTTTCAATTTGCTATGTGGCAAGGTAGCTTTAATAACGCTGAGTAACTCTTTTATGCTGTTATTAATAAGCGATGAATTTGTTGAATTTTTAAAATGATTTGTGCTGTAACTAAGTGACATGATTGCAGAGACTTGTTTTTAAAAATCTTTTAAAAAGTAATATAAATTTTTAAAATTTTCCAAAATTTTTTTATAAATGAATCCTTAAAGATCCTTTTTCAATAGCAAATACATAAATTTACACTCAAAATTTATCACTAACCCGTTTTAAGTCAAGCGGAGGACACTAAAATGCCTTTCTGTGAACTAAAATTTTATTAATTTTTGAAATACATATTTGTTTCCGAAATTACATCGTTAATCGAATTTCCAACTTGAAATCAATTTCTCTGACACACTTTTTTAGTTTATGACATTAGCACATGTATATTACGAAAATGACAGTAAAAATTGCGATAAACAACTGCATAAATTAATTACTCAAAACGTTGCGAACTAATATGCAAATATCGTGCAAATGCAATTATCCTTGTTAATTGATTGTAATACAGGATATGGTTGTGTAAATATATACCATTAAAAAGATAAAAGCGAACACGTGAGCTAACAGGGTAATTCATATGTAATATTTATTCTAATTAGATTTTTAGTTAGTTTCCTAGCCAAGAATTTTATGAAATGTATAAAGAAAACGAGTAGGAAAAGACTAAGTTCCGGTGCAAATGAACAAAAATATTTTTCTCTCGTAATTTATTTTATTTTATTTTATTTTAAGGGGTGTATACGGAATAAAGCTCACCGTATTTTTCCAAACATATAATTAGGTATATGGGAGCTACGGGAAGTTATGACCGGATTTTAACCATTTTTGGTACAGAGACACACTGTTAGAAGAAAATTATTTCTTCTGAATTACATTATCTAAGAGATTTACCGGGCCTTGAAAAATTTTAGTCCGATATCGACAAGCCATTATTTAATTTAATTTAATTTAATTTATTTTATTTTATTTTATTTTATTTTATTTTATTTTATTTTATTTTATTTTATTTTATTTTATTTTATTTTATTTTATTTTATTTTATTTTATTTTATTTTATTTTTATTTTATTTTTTTTTATTTTTTTTTTTAATTTTTTTAATTTAATTTAATTTTATTTTATTTTATTTTATTTTATTTTATTTTATTTTATTTTATTTTATTTTATTTTATTTTATTTTTATTTTATTTTTTTTTATTTTTTTTTTTAATTTTTTTAATTTAATTTAATTTAATTTTATTTTATTTTATTTTATTTTATTTTATTTTATTTTATTTTATTTTATTTTATTTTATTTTATTTTATTTTATTTTATTTTATTTTACTTTTTTTTAATTTTTGTTCTTAATCCTTACATCTCAACCACCCATTACAATTACTGGAATTTTTGTTGTTGTTATACTATGTTTATCTGTTTATAGATATTTTTTCGTTTTTTTCTCAATTGAAACAATTCAACATTATTTCATTATGCAAATTTGTTTGCCAGTGAAGCATAACAATGCAGCAAAGCGAGAAATTAAATTTGAAAAAAAGACCACAGAAAAGAATTTAAAATGTCTATACACGTGTAAATGTGTGTGACAACTACTCTATTCAATTACAACACTTTGCAGCTTTTATCACTTTGATTCAATTTATTAACTGCATAACAATTAAATATTTGTAAGCAATATTTATCCTTGTAGTTCATGAATGGAGAGATTTGTGAAATGCAACATATCCTTTGCTGACCTTTCGCATGTTCAACTGCACTGTGACATGCACACACCCACACAAACATATACAATTACATCTCTGAGCAGTGTTGGCGAAATGTGTCAACTTTACTTTGCGACCATTCATATTGTTGTTGTTAGTAAATTGTGTTAACACACAGATACAACCATGTTTATATGCATATGTGTTTATACACACATTTACACCCATCCGTGTGTGCATAAGGGACACAAATAAATTGCATTTATGCATATTCTCGCATTTGCTATTTCACATTTGCATTTTGCCACAAAACCATAAACCTTTCTGCACCACAACACATATTATTACGCTTACTTAACTGGCTGTTGCAACATTGTTGCTGCAACATTACACTTTGCATGTTATTCTCATGCTTGGCTACGCAGTGAAAACAGGCGTGCACTGGCACAACAACACGTTAGTAGAAGTATATATGTATATGAAATGTTTGTTGTATTTGCTACTTATTATTAACATGATTATTATTATTATTATTATTATGATTACAACTATAAACCTATCTTTTGTGAAACATTGTTGTTTTTGCAACATTATGTTGCGTTGCTTTATTATCTACTTGCCACAGCAGGCAAAACACTTTGCTTGTAGGCAACGAATTAATGCAAATATTATGTACAAGAAGTTAGACTCTTAGCGGCCACACATGCAAATAATTGCAATGAAATGTACACATTTATATTGGTACGACCTGCCAAGTAATCTAAGTGTTGCCAACTGTTCAGGTTTATTTTGTATATAATGAACTCCACATTCAACATAACTTGTACATTTAGTGTGTCTTACTTACAAAAAGGATAACATGCCAGATTACGGTGAAATTTCTAACCTAATTCAGTACCCTGATAGCATTACACTTTATCTTTTAATTTGGTCCCTTACCTTATACCATTGCAAATGCTGATTCTTAGCTTATCATAACTTGGAAAACCTATTAACTTCATAAGCACATTATTTCCGAAAGACCTCACTCATCTTAGATTAATGTTGTCGGGAAAGGAACGTTTGATCCGTACATGAATAAGGACTTCTTCAATAGATTGAAAGAAGAGAGGTTGGATACCGTCAACACTCTATCTCTGCTTACAATTTTCTCCACTATATTTTTTGAAATCTCGATTACATTATCACTCCGTCTGATATGTCTTCAGAAGCTGTAGTGTCGTAGCATAGTGAAACCTTTGGTCAAATTGTATTTTCAGAAGAGCTTTGATGGAGAGCTTTGGCAGCAAATGTTAGTTTAGAAATGACGAATGCTTCTCTCATTTATTCATTGTAGAGTTTTTGATCATTTATTTGTTGAGGACCGAACTTCCCGTGACCTTACTGAGCGATGGTTAACTGTCCGTCCGATTGGATTTAGTTAAAATATGCGCCGTTTCGTTCGGTAATATGTTTCCATTTAGATGGCAACTTCAAAATACCCCCTCGTAGAAGCCCCCTTCCTCATTTGCGAAGAACTCGGACAGCGACTTTTCACAAGCCTCTTTTGAGTTCAACTTTACACCAGGTGTAATAACTTGACGCTGTGTCCGGGCTATATAGTGGATGCGTTAAAACCTCCCATCCAAGCTCCCGTAGCTTCTGACGAGTCATCAACGAAGTGTGTAGTCTGGCGTTGTCCTGGTGGAACACTATACACTCTTCCTGTTGGTCAATTCAGGACGCTTCTGGTCGATCGCCTGCTTCAAGCGGTCCAGTTGTTCGCAGTAGATGGTAGAATTAAGCGTCTGGCCATATGGGAGCAGCTCATAGTGGATGATTCCCTTCCAATCCCACCAAACACACAGCAAAACCTTCCTGGCCGTCAATCCCGGATTGTCCACTGTTTGGGACGATTCACCGGCCTTTGACCACAACCGTTTTCGCTTGATATTGTCATATGTGATCCATTTTTCGTCGCCAGTCACCATCCGCTTCAAAAATGGTTCGAGTTCGTTCCGTTTCAGCAGCATATCACAGGCGCTGATTCGGGCCAGAAGGTTTTTTTTGCGTCAAATCATGCGGCACCCAGACATCAAGCTTTTTTGTGCATCCAGCAGTCTGCAGCTGGTTTAACATGGTTTGGTGACTAACTGCCATCTCCTAGGCGATGTCACGAGATGCCACATGCCGGTCTAACTCGATGTTTTCCATGATTTGATCGGTATTCATAGTCACAGTTCTTCCGCCGACTGGCATATGCATGGTGTCGTTTTCACCCGCTTTGAATCTTCGAAACCATTCTTCTGCAGTTCGAAGTGGTAGAGTACCATCATCCAAAACACCATTAATCTCACGGAACGTTTCTTTAGCGGATTCGCCTTCAACGAAGGAAAACTTTAAAATAACGCGAATTTTGGTGTTAGTGAACTCCATGTTTCCACGTCAATAACTGTTGAACGCAATAAAAGAAGTAATTATGCACAGTGCCGTTTTGTAGGTTACGTCAAGGCCTTTCAAAGATATACAGTATTGCCAGATACGAGCTCAGTAGCACTTTATACATAGCCGCGAAATTCAAAATACAAAAAGGCGGAAGGAGATATTTGACAACTTTATATTTTATATCGTTCAGAGTTAAAGCAATATAATATAAATCTTTATATATAATACAAGTTTTAGTTATCCGGATACTGCATAGTTCTACCGCTAACAGCGTTCTTAATGAAAATGTGATATCTTTACCACTTTATACTTATTATCGCATATTTTAGACTGCAATATAATATCATTAAAACGGACTAGCTGTATGTTCACTGCTACTTCTTTAGGAAATGGAGTCAAATCTCCATGATATTGTTGATCAATGATCTCGCCAAAGAGGCGATATTCTATTAGGTATCATTAAAGTACAAAAACCACTGAAACTCTTGCCTCTAAGTCTATACAAAATCTTAAGCTTCAGAGCAAGCAAATTAATTTACTTTCTTGATGCTCTGATGCCACTTGTGACGTAGCAACCAATTAGAAAACCACACGGTTGCATTGAGGTATATTTGTCACTTGCAACTAAGTAAGGAGTGTGTGTCTGGGAATTTATTTATTGATATTTACATACTAATGCAACCGACTGTAACTTGTGCGATGACGTCTACATGTTTGATTGCATAATTGGATGATGATATAATTATTTGCTTGGTCGGCAAATGCTTGAATGCCTCGGCACACACACTCAAGCTGACCAAACGGCATTTAACTTGGCACATACAAATGCAAATGCAAATAGTATAGAGCTATGTTCAGGTGATGGTGGAGTGTTTGTCTGAGGATGAATATGTATTTACATAAGCAAACACCGTTAAAATACAAGTAAAAGCATGTGTATCTACAGATTTATATATTCATCTATATACAATCCATATTGCCTCTATATAAGTATACTTTCTGAGTAATTTGTAAATATATAGATGTATAAGTATACATATTCAAATGCTTATATTAATGCATGACTAATTGTTTACACTAAACTCCCTCAAATGCGATGCTCATATATACACTTATCAGTCACACATTCCATCACACACACAATCATTCATTGCCAACTTGTGGTCAATTCTTGTAATTACTCTGCAATACACTTAGTATTAGTGTTGTTGCTAAACACCACATTTTATCTACAAAATTATTAAATATTTAATAAGTGCTTTGTTGTTATGTTTACGCATAAGTACATTCATTTCATATTTGCGTTGCATATTTACGCATAACCACCGCACTTCTATGCAGATAAATTCTTATGAATTTAAGATTGCGGTTGTTGCCGGCAATTAGTGGGAACACCGAATGACCGCAAATTAAACGATTTGCGATACACAAGAATAGGTGGCTAAATTTATTATTTTGAACTGAGTAATTATAAAAGTAATTAATTGGAATTACCACTAAAAATTGCTACAGCAAAGTTCAAGAATTACTCAAAAGCAAATGCAAGAGTAAGGGATGTCATATTGGGTATATTGGATCCAAATTAAATGTTATTTGGATTCCGGAAACGGGGTTTGCTCTGTTTTGATGCCTTAAAACTATAGTGTTTTTTTTAATCCAAAAGATCTATTAGTTCGTAAAGTGACACTGTCATACTTAATGTTTTAAGAAATTTTCGGACCGTTCCAACTGCTCATTACTACTCCTGACTGATCTAATTAGATCAATTATGACGAACAAATCGACTTTATCTCGCCTATAACACGACGAGTGTTGATTCCAATTTGAGTTTTTGACGAGGAATTTAAAATACCCACCACTCATGATTTAACGGTTAAAATAAAGGCTACGATATGCAAATCACACTCTATATAGATACAAAGAGGCCTAGAGGAAGAACTTCCCTCGGACCATAGAAATCAAACATTGGTCTTTATTCGAAGCGAAGCCAGAAAATTAATATTTAATTGTGGATGTTGTTATTTTTTTAAGATTATCTATCTCTTTCAGATGTTGGCGACTACGTTTCAGATGGTCCATTCATTGAGTACAATTTTCGATGACTCGTTCGAGCATTTCGATTGGTAACTGGATAATTGTTAACATATTGATCCAAGCCCTGATTCGAAGAGGGATTGTTCGCATAGACTTCAGACTTTACATATCCCCACAGGAAAAAGTCTAACGGTGTAATATCACATAATTTTGGTGGACAACCGACCGCTCCAAAACGTGAAATTATCTGTGTTCTCACAATAAATCCATTGATTGATGCGGTATGTGGGAAGTGGCATCCTGTTGAAAACCGAGCTTCAATTTCAGGCATTAAATAGTCGGTTGGCGATAATGGTCACCATTGATGATTACGTTCTCGCCGGCATCAAACTGTTTCTTTTATGGATGATATGACAGCTTTTGAATCTCTTCTGGTTGCTCTTTAGCCGAAATGCGGAAATTTAGCTTGACGCGATGATATAGAGATTATAGAGAGATACTCGAAAAGATTTGACTGCTTGCCGTTAGACTATGGCCATATTTGTAGGAATGAATGCGGTCATATATAGTGACAGTCCCTTCTGACTACTGTGATGTCCCCTAAAGCGTTAGTTCATTTTAATCTCGAAGAGATACTGAAATTTAAAATCGATAAGTTCTCATCACAAATTTTAAATGATCGAACTCCATGTTTTGGTTATAAACATGACTAAATGAATTCAGTTGTACTATTCTTTTAGTCTCCAAAAATACCTTGTGTAGCTACTGTGACAGAACAAAAATTTTTGCTATCAGATTTAGGTGTTCTTAATGGGAAAAGGAAGAATTTCACCTCCTCTATTGCGATTTTTTTTCTCTCATTTCAGTTTCATTGTAGGCACAACTCAGAAGAACTAATTCAACTAGTCCAACCTAACTTTCGCAGTTTGCTACGGAAGATCTGTCGTTGTATTTAAGATATTTTGATATTTCAAACGGACAGTAGTGTTATACATACTATTCTGTAATAACTTTTTTCAACACTTTATATTGGTCTTTTAATAAATATTTATGATACATACAAATATATTCACTCAAGAGCAAGTAAAATAAGAAATCAATTTCCAATCACATGTAACATTCCATGGAAAATATATACGCTTGAGTATTTTATGTAATCATTAAAAATATTTTTGGTACAATAAATGCACAATTTCCGTTGCTCTAACAGCAATTTGTAAAAGCAAGCAATTTTATAAATTGTTATATATATTAGGGTAGATCGTATCTAATGCCAAAAAGGAGGAAAAATATTTCAAAATTTTCGAGATAAAATTTGTCGATCTTTAGGATTGAAATCTGTAGAGCTCTACCCAAAAAGAAGTCTTTTCAAATGTGAACTGTCGGAGGTCTATGTCAAATAGCTGTCACTTGTACTACTGTCAAATGGTTGATAGATAGCTAGTGTCATAAATCTGTCAAAAAACTGTCAATTTGCTTCGGTAAGGTACCTGTTTTTTTCATATTTTTATATTCTCGCAACAAAGTTGCTACGAAAGTATTATATTTTTGTCCACATAACGGTTGGTTGTAAGTCCTAAAACTAAACGAGTTAGATATAGGGTTATATATATCAAAATGATCAGGGTGACGAGAAAAGTTCAAATCCGGATGTCTGTCTGTCCGTCCGTCCGTGCAAGCTGTAACTTGAGTAAAAATTGAGATATCTTGATGAAACTTGGAAGACGTATTTCTTGGCACCATAAGAAGGTTAAGTTCGAAAATGGGCGTAATCGTAATCACAAAATGTCGAAAACCGAAAACACTTAAAGTGCCATAACTAAGCTATTAATACAGCTATGGAAATAAAATTTGGTGTGAAGGATAGCACTATAAAGGGGCATATGTGGATGTAATTTTTTTGGGGAAGAGGGCGTGGCCCCGCCCCTACCAAGTTTTTTGTACATATATCGGAAACTGCTAAAGTTATATCAAGGAAACTCTCTAGAGTCGTTTCTTTTAGGTACTGTCTTATACAGTCCAAAAATGGAGGAAATCGGATTATAACCACGCCCACCTCCCATACAAAGGTTATGTTGAAAACTACTAAAAGTGGGTTAACTCATCAACGAATAACAACAGAAACACTAAATTTCACATAAGAATTGGCAGATGGAAGCTGCACTCAGATTTTTTTACAAAATGTAAAATGGGCGTGGCATCGCCCACTTATGGGTCAAAAACCATATCTCAGGAACTACTCGACAGATTTCAATGAAACTTGGTTTGTAATAGTTTCCTTACATCCCAATGATATGTTGTGAACATAGGCCAAATCGCTTTACAACCAGGCCTACTTCCTATATACCAGAACTTTGAAGACGATCTGAATCGTTTACTTTACAATATATAAAGTAAGCACTAGTGAAGATATCGGTGCAGAACTTCGCACAAATACTACGTTTATAGTGTAGCAGCCCCATTCTAAAAATCGCCGAAATCGGACCAAAGGTTTTCAAGGCCCCATATATCGAACATGAGGACCTCGGTGCTTCTAACATAATATTATGGTTACCAACTTTCAATAGATTTTATACAATATATATGACGAATATGTGGGTCAAATTGTGTATTATATAATATTAATAAAGTTAAAGAAATAAATTGCGAGAGTATAAAATGTTCGGTTGCACCCGAACTTAGCCTTTCCTTACTTGTTTTTTTATATTTTTTTGAACTGTTTTTTTTTTAAGTACAGACATATATTTAATATATTTTTTTTTAATTAGTATTTTGTATAAACCAATATTCTTTAAAACAAGCCTTATTATATCATAATGTTGTATCAAGAAATATAGCAATATTCTTGCTGCCACACCCTAATATAATTTCAACGTACATGTACATTATTAATACGAAAACTTTCAGCAGCTTGAAAAATATGCCTTTTATTTGGAAAACTATACAAACTCAAGTATATGCCTTAATCACAAAGTCATGCGAATTCGAATAGAAAATGGTAAATAAAATATCTATTGCTCTTATTTCTAATATTCCGAATAATTTCATGCAATCCTAGAGGCTCAACAAATAAATATTTGCGGAAACATTTCGAATGCAATGACTTAAAAACAAATAAAGCCTACTTTTAGGCGCACACACGTATGCATGCATACAGTTGTGCTTTTACATAACTAACGGTACAATGTTGCCGCTATACCGATTCGTTAGCCAAGATAGTGCCGTTACAATGCCGAAATTCGGTTATTTGCAAATGCTGCTCAAATTAAAAGAGATAAATTTCACTAGAGAGGCAAATATATGCTCCACATATGTATATAAGTGTAAGTGTATTTGTGTGTAGTGTATTGAAACACAGCACGTGGCTTGGCAGTGTTGTTACGTGCATGAACGGATTGTGCAATATATTTTGTATACTATATTTGCAAGATCGAGTCGAAAACATGACATTTTCACACCGCAGCATAGTGAAGAGAGAGAAAGAAGAGGAGAGAGAGCAGAAAGTGGTAGAGAAGATGTAAGAAGAAATGCGCTAGCTACGAATTGATTGACGAAATGCAGCGGCAGCAACAACATCAATGTTGGAAAATGCAGTTTCAAGCAAATTTGTATTTTTATATAAACACACACACATACATACATATGCATATAAGTCACCTGTATTTGTGGTGCACTTAAAATGCAAAGTGTATGCAAATACAAAGAATATAAACATTGCATATATATGCATACATATATATATATGGCAAGATGGCAAGGTATATGCATGACGTGGCAACGGCATATTTACATTTGTCGAACCGAAACATTTAAAAGCCAGTCTATGATTACGGTACATACTAAGTGAATTGAAATAATTCAGTTGCTGAGCGCACGTGCACTCACGAGGCAGCTCCTTAAAAACACACACACATACTCGTACATACATAAATTTATATATGTATACCGTTATGCGTGGATTCATCACACATGCAAGCGCATTGTGCAACAAAGCAAACGTTCGTGTATAAAGTAAATAAGATCATCTGTAGGAATAACCAAGAATTCAATTGTCAAATGAATGAAATAACATATAAGCCAAGCATAATGGCGCAATGCAATAATATGTGATTGAAATGCTTTTGCAAACTTATTTACAATTGAATAAACTGTTAGAATATACTCTTTGCATTTGGCATGAAGAGAATGCAGTTTAAATACTTAACCGATATGGTTGGAGAAACACAGCGATTTAGAGGCTTATTTCATAAAAGCAGAAGTCAAAATGAATATAAGAGCACTTACTAAGATAGATATTTATGAAGACGCAAGTTGCAATGAACGTGATAATGAGAACTAAACGCAAACTATTCGAAGACGAATGAAATTTAGAAATGTAAACACTAGAAAATTAATAAAACAGCTGTCACTACTTTCAGATTATTCAGTCAGTTTTTCTAATATAAGGCTCTCTTAAAAACATCCTCAGATCTTTCGTAGCCAAATTCCGAATCTCATAAAAGTTAGGTTTATAGGTAAGGTTAGACTAGTAAATCCGTTCTGCTGAGCTGCGACTACAATTAAATTGAAAATAACCGAAAACAAGTAAGGAAAGGCTAAGTTCGGATGTAACCGAACATTTTATACTCTCGCAATTTATTGAAGTATAAATTTTAATAGAATATCGAAAATCGTCATATACAGTATATGAGGGCTGAGGTAATTCCTGAACCGATTTCATTCTTTTTTACTAGCAAGGTGCACTATATCCAAGACTATACACTCACTTAATTTTGCTAAGATATCTCACATATTAACCAATACAAATATGCGGAATAAAGCCCACCGTCTTTTTGAAAAACCTATAATTAGGTATATCGGAGCTAGGAGAGGTTATGACCCGGTTTTAATAATTTTTGGAACAGAAAACTATTAGAAGAAACCAATTTCCTCTGAACTACATTAAATTATCTGAGAGATTTACCCATACTTTCGGTTAAAATTTACCCTTAGGCGCTGAGTTCAACATCTTCGATATCTGGGGCCTTGGAAAGTTATAGTCCGTTTTCGACAAATTTTTCACAAATGAAGCCAGAGATGATATACACTATTTGTGTAAAGTTTTATTCCGCTATCTTCATTGGTTCCTTATGTATGCATTATAACGTGAAGAAATCAGATGAAATTCAAAATTGAGTTATATGGGAAAGTAGTCGTGGTTGTGAACCGATTTCGCCCATTTTTTATCCGTGTTATCAGGGTGTCTAGAAAATATTATATACCGAATTTCATTCAAATCTGTCGAGTAGTTTTTGAGATATGGTTTTTGACCCATAAGTAGGCGATGTCACGCCCATTTTTTATTTTGTAAAGAAATCTGAGTGCAGCTTCCTTCTGCTATTATTTCTGTGAAATTTAGTGTTTCTGACGTTTTACGTTAGTGATTTAACTCACTTTTAGTAATTTTCAACCTAACCTTGGTATGGGAGGTGGGCGTGGTTATTACCCGATTTCAACTATTTTCATGGTGTGTGGTGGGGTTCGTAAGAGAATCGACTGCAGAAAATTTGGCTTATATAGCTTCATTGGTTTGCGAGATATATAAAAATAGCCGATTTGGAGGCGGGACCAGGCCCACTTTCCCAAAAAAACATTACATCCAAATATGCCCCTTCCTAGTGCGATCCTTTATTCCAAATTTTACTTTTATAGCATTATTTATGGCATAGTTATAACACTTTATATGTTTTCGATTTTTTTTTTCGCTATTTTGTGGGCGTGGCAGTGGGCCGATTTTGCCCATTTTTGAAAGCAACCCTCTCACGGTCCCAAGGAACATGTGTTCCAAGTTTCATTGAGATATTTTAATTTTTACTCAAGTTACAGCTTGCACAGACGGACAGACGGACGGACGGTTAACAACAACAACCGTTATGTGAACAAAACTATTATACTCTCGTAGCAACTTTGTTGCGAGAATATAAAAATCGAAATAGAAGAGCTGTAATTCTTCCATTGCCCAATAAGAACACCTAAAACTGCTAATGAATGCTTTAGTTGTGTAGCAGTTTAGATGGAAATCGAAATTAAAGAAAAGGGAGCGAGCGCGAGATTGTAGCGATTTCACTGATTGTTTGGTAAATGGTTTCCGATTTATATAAATTTATACTACGTTTTCCGAATTGACTTCACAGTACACAGTTTAAAAGTCTAACAATTTCACTATATCTTCTTTCCTATCTCCACTTTAGCAGTATTGCTACGGAGTTGAAAGTTAAGATTGCAGTTATCTTTCTTCAAATACCCAAATCCAAAGACCTGATTCTATTAAAATTATAGATTAGTGTTGATATTAAATACATTTTTGATATACTTTGATTTAAATTAGATAGGTCATCAGGAATCATATTGGTCTGAATATCTGATATATTAGGTCTACAACTTTGCTTCCGCCGTTTTTGTTTTGTAAATTTAAGGATTTTTTTGTATAAAAACGGTTATAAAAATGTCATTCAAAATATTGGAAGTCGCTAGCTACTACTTTTGACCATTCTTACAGCATGCGTATTCCGTGCAAATGTCGAGAATTCGGCTCGAAAAGTGACATTTTCAGTTGAAAATAAGTTTGGGATGCAAACAGATCTCTACAAATATTTTGTTGGGTTAATGTTGACCCAAATGTCCAAGATCGATATAAAACGATTTAATCGATTCAATCGATCAGTGCTTGACCCTAGAGATATCTATTGGAATAATATAAAATAACTTCAGTTAAACATTGGAATTTTCATAAGATGGGTAGACTCAAATTTTGCAGAAGAACACAACTTCTCCAGTGACCATAATAAACTTCGATTTGGGTACATTGAAAGACAGGGAATATTTTTGTAATTTTAGGAAACATCCCTCGACAAACAGATCGGCACCCATACACTTTTTGTCGACTTCAAAGCCGTTTTCGATCGCACTGACAGGAGCTCCCTTTTATACGTCATATCTACATTAGGTATCCCTGCGAAACTCATTCGATACGAGAATGACGTTGAGTACAATTACTGAGTCCCTATAAAAAAAAGGATCTTTCCGAGCCATTCGATTCCAAACGAGGTTTTAGACAGGGTGATTCCCCCTCATGTCCTTTTTCAATATAATGCTGGAAGATGCGATAGCCGCTTATCTGAACCGCGATGGCACTATCTACAAAGGATCATAACTACAGGGATACGCGGATGACATTGACATCATATGCCTTACCAACAGAGCCGTCAGCGCAGTTTTTCCAACCTAGAAAAAGTAGCGACAGAGGTCTGGTTTTGTGGTGAATACTAAAAATTTAAGTCAATTAAACGCAGAGTTACACTTACCACCAGGAGCTCCTTTGGGATCGGTTGGCAATAGGGAAGCAGATCACACTCTCGATGAACAAAAATTACGTTCCATAAGTCTCTCATCATCCCCGTCCAATTATACTGCGTATAAATATATACGATAACACACCAAAATGAAAAGGTACTGGGATCATTCGGCAAGTGCGTCCCCGCATCCACTGCAAATCACATATCCATAACCCCCTAACTCCAATCCACAACCCTCCCTCCCTCACTCTCTCAAGCAACTGTGTTAATAGGTTTCTGTGTGAAAAGCGGTACTTATTGTGCCCAAGCACTTCAGCAACAGATTGTGTCAGTGAATTGCGAATGAATAATGTGAATAATTTCCGTCAAGAGTCACAATACGAGAACAATTGCAATTTTAAGCGACGTCAAGCAGAGGCAAAAGCAAAGCAAGAAACTAAATGTCGCGTGGGGATCACGCACAGACAAAGACAATACAAATGCACATGCAAATTTCCATTCGAATACGAGTAGAGACAGACGCGGATGTGTGCATGGATGTCTCGAAATGCATAAGTAGCAATTTTTGGGCGAGACACAAGAGTTATGAAGAGCAACGCATGGTTTATGCTGCTAATTTTAACAAAAAAAAAGAAGAGAATAAGGCAATGGATTTTGTGACAAGGCGGAGAAAATAAAACCCTTCCGTGAACACAAACATACTGACATATGAAAAGGGAACAATAAAAGTGACAATGTGTTGCAGTAACAGTTGGGTCGGTTACGGAGTTGCGGGGTTGGAAAATCATGCAGCTGTTATGGGACATATAAAAGAGGTACATATGTACCTATGTATATAAGTCCGTGAAAGCTTTCACCGAAAAGCTCAAACTTCACATGCACCCAAGCGTTGCTATGTATGTATGTATATTTATGATTATAATCACAAAAGATGAAGTTCGTAAATGTGTTACAACAGGATCAACAACAGACCTTGCAATTGAAGATCTGCAGATTTTTTTATACCATAGTTGAAATAAAGTTGGCGCATGAAACAGTTAGACTACATATGTTGGGTTTAATTTAATCCAGTGTAATTTTCGAATAGTTTTATAGTATTGAAAGTATAGTTTTATTGTCATTCGAGAGACTATAAACAGCTATTAATATCTCATCGCTATTTCCTTTTCACAGAGGTTTTGAAAGTATTGTCAAAGATCAAATCAAATTTAACCCGAAATATTTAAATGTTACCATATATACTCTTACTAATTTATGGCTCTTTGAGAATTAAATAAAGGCACAGGTTTTTAATCAGAATCCCCTGTAAAGGAAAGGGGACTCTCCTTAAAATCTCTTCATCTCCAGAAAGCTCCACTTGACTTAGAACTTATACATGCTACAATCGTCGAAGAAAACAGCTTTAACCAAAAAAAATGTATATCAATTGTATTCGAAACTCTTTTGTTTAAGATTGAATAAATATCAGAGGCTCTCGGTATCTAGTATGTATCGGTTCAAAAGACTTGTGGAAATCTTAGGCTCTGAAGCACTCCAACATAATTAGGCAATTCACAAGCTTTGTTGTATGTCTTATGTCATATTTTAATATTCTTAAAAAATACGACTTTTGTGAGCACCCTTAACTGTTGTATGTCATATTTCTACACTTAATCAGCTGATAGTGAAAAATTAAGAAGACAGAAATGCTATATATCCGCGATCCGCGATGCGCGATAAAAAATCATCAATATATATGTATATGTATTAGCAAAAAAAAAACATAGCGATATTTGCTGAGGCCAAAACCAGATATATGTCGGTATTTTCCAGATATATACAATGTGCAGTGTAAATCGGTTAAGAAGTGTTCGGACAGAAGGGCACGAGCAAAACCGACCACTGACCGACCCAAATAAAGCGGTTCTTCACAGAAAACCGACTACCCACTCGTCGAAGTTTTGCCCCAAAACGCCCCAAAGCTCCACCCACCGACCGCCCACACTACCACGAGTGTGTCCCAAAAAAAACCGGTTACTGCAGTACTAGGCATATGCCACAAAAACCCGAAAAATTTAGCAGCAAGTGGGTAGGGGTATAGAATAGCGAATTCAAGAAACATACCACGCAGTGTTGTATCAGTCATATTTTAATTTTGCATGTAAAACAACAACAGTGTTGGTATGACAGTCATAAAAAAATATGACAATGTGACGATATGACACACTATGACACCTTGTGAATACCCTAAATATGTCTTTTAGTTATAAATTTCACCAAGTTTGGCTCGCTGTGACTTTTCCTTTTACTGGAAACAAATATCTACTCAGGTTATGGGATATCGAATCAAATAATTATGGCCTTATTTTTAGAATTGTTTAGAAGGAACCAAAATTAGGCTGGTGCTTATTCTGGACAAGACCCCATACAAGTCTATGAGAACATTGTTGCTATCTCGTATATAAGTATAACTAAAGTAAAATAAATATACTCCAAACACGTTAACCAGATATTATTTATCATATATTAGTATCATAAGAGCCAAACTAAATTGGGATGGGATGACCTAAATGCCATGATTGTAACTAAAGTTCTTATTAGCATCACCTTAAGTTGTATTTCCTAGGGTTTTTCACCTTATTTCAGACCTTTGTAGATCTAACCTGGTCTCATAGTTCTTTAATTGAAGTCTAAATACAGGTTGTAAAAATATCCCCCATCATTTTCCAGATTCCCTGAAAACTAGGGAATTAACCTTTGAATGGGGAGATCCAGGGTTACATCAATATATTCTTATGTTATACACCTTGTTTTAATTGTTGTTATTGTTCTTCCATATTTAAAATATTTTAATTCTTTTGGTGATCTATTCAGCTGTGTCTGAGCATATAGAAGATTATTATTACATCAAATAGAGAGAAAATAAAGAAGCGATATATTTGAGTGTTGTGTCTGAGCATATAGAAGATTATTTTTAACTCAAATAGAGAGAAAATGAAGAAGCGATATATTTGAGTAGTGGTGGTTGTCTGTCGACGTATGTATTTAGGATGAGGTGTTTCAGAAGAAGATTATATTTTCAAGAACAAACTTTTCAAAAGAAGAAGAAATTAAAAAATGGTTAGCATACCTAATTTTGAGGGTCAGTCAAAATCTCTAAACATTTTCAAAGATCTGTTGTCAAACGCTACATTTCAAAAATTTAAACGTGAACGGTATACAAATTACAGTTCTTGTTCTAAAGACTTTACTGTGTCAAATAAATGTATGTGCTTCCATGCAGTATATTAAGACGGTGCTAAAGAAGTAACCTTTTACACAAGCAAATAACAATTTCGTACAATGAAACAAATAAGTAAATGCGAGTGCAACAAATCAGTTACAACAACAATAATATGTGTGGCAACAATCAACGTATAATGCTGCTAACTGTAAAAGTCGTGCGACAATGCCAACAGCACCAGTATAACAACGACGACAATCACAACAATGGTAATGACAACAATTGTAAAGTAGTGGCAACATTTGCCTTGCAACAATTTGCTTGCGCAAACTAACATATGTAAATGCAAATGAACACTTGCCTGAAAAAGCAAAGATATTTCCTTGTTTTGTTGTTGCATAAAACCCACTATTTTTTGTTGCTGGTGTTGCACTTGCAACTACTTTAACTGCCACGCAAGTTGCATACTTGCGATCTTCTTGTGTGTGCATACTTGCGATCATTTGACGCTTAAAATCATGTTACATAAGTAATAAGGGCTGTGCCTTCATTACCTATATTATTATTAATAATATTATCCTTTCTTGAAAGCATAAACATAGCTCAGTAGAAAGCTTTAACTTCGTGTATACTAGGCATATTTCGAATAATTCGAAAATGTGATACAATTTTGATTTAGTTTATTATAAGTAATACTTTCGCCGGTTAGCTTGTATAACTTGCAATACAGCTAGATTAGAAGGCGCTTCTTAGCTTTGAGGAGTTCTCAACTTTTCTGCACCTTACTCTTATGACATTATAACCTTCTCCACTCATTCTCTCCCTCTCTTTGTTCCGACGACCTATCTATAATTTCAATCTTTCCATCCATCTCTTCCTCTCTTTCACGCATCGTCTGTCACTCTTTTTATCTATCTCTCTCTCTCTCTCTCTCTTATGAACCTTGAAATATTTAACGTAACTCGGGCCAAAATACCAATGAGTCCTAGTGCCGCATAAGAACCTAGTTACGATTAAAGTCAGTGACCACTTATAAAAATTATCATAAGACCTTATTTTATAGAATATAGCTTTTTATTTTCAAGATTTACAAAAAGGCAATTATTAATAATTTTGATAATTTTGTTTGCTAAATATTTGTTAAAACATTCGTGTACTTTGTTGGGTATTACGTACTCGAGATGGTCTCTTTAATCCAATGTAGATACGGTGCAACGCGTGTAAAAATACTCGGATTGCCCTTCGTCTTACAAGTCTTCGTATCGAAGCCAAACGATACTATGCCAATCAAATAATATGCTTCTTTTCCATTTTGCGTGTCACGAATCATCAGCGGTCCACCGGTATCACCTTTACAGGCATTTGTGTCAGCGCCCATTGCACAAGCCTGCTGATTCGATGAATAGGTAATGCTGTTTTCCACACCCGCTCTTATCATTTGATCCACACATTCAACAAGCTTGCGTATTTCTACATTTGCCTTCAATTTAACTGGACTACTTGCTGCTTTTTGGGTCTTACCCCAACCGGTAACTTCAGCCGTGGCATCGGCGTAACCTAATAAGTCCTGACCCTTTTCCAATGGCAGGCAGATGGGGCTAATAAAATCCGTATACTCAACACGATCCATTAGCTGTAAGAGCGCTATATTATTGGATTGCTTTTTTATATCGAATTCTGGATGGACAAATTTGTTAGCCAATGTTCTAGTGATGGGCGGTGGTGCGCAAAATGCCGCACGTTTACCGTTGGGTTCACAATCATCCGGGGTACTTATATCCCATTCACCCAGACGAACTTCCTTGAAAAGCCAACCCATTTCTCTGTTTAGATTGTCGTCGACACAACTCGCTGCCGTTAGTACAAAAAATGTATTAATAAGCGAGCCGCCGCAATATGTGCTTTTGACAAGGTCTGTAATGAAATCATTTTAAGTGTTCGAAGCTTTTGGGAAATAGTATTTCTAAAATACCTCTGTTTTCATACACAAGCATTGCGGTCCAGGGAAATTCATCAATAAGTGTCTCACTCCCACCGAAAATACGCGAACTTAATGGAATTTTTCCACATTCTCCGGCCTTTGGTAAGGTGCTTCTCAATGACTTGGAATCATCTAAAGAGATCCACTTAAAGCTTTCCTATATGTAGAAAAATATATTGTGAGAACTTAAACTTATTGTGAGATTATAAATAACAGGTTTTTTGAAACACCGGATCTTTCCAAAAAGTTAATACTCACAATAGCCGAAAATCCGCAATATATAAAGAAAACAATGATTTTTTCAATATCCATTAATGGGTTTTGACGAGAAAATTATTATATATTCAACTTATTTAGTCCACTTTTGAATAGAAACGATCGAAAACTAATAGAACTATGTAACGACCCCTCACTCTCAATTAAATGTAAAATAACTGTTTCAAACTGGATCTAATTAATTAAATTTGGTCACGCTTAAATATTCTATTTCGACGCTTTCATCTAGGTTGAAGGTCTTTCGAGTCCATTCATAGTGTATCTGATGTTATACGGTGAGAAGAAAACGTCTATAATTTTGATGCTCTTTCTGAACCATTAACGAGATTTATAAGAAATTCTTTTCATATGAGATTACCTTCAACACTTCAGATATTCGATGCAGAATCAATTTTAGAAAAAATTCGTGTAAATTTAATACAATATCCAAAGCGAGATGAAAATAGACTCTGCTCGTGCTTAATATTCAAGAATATTATAAAGATATCTGTAGAACTGTAGAGACTGTGGAAAAGGGACGCTGCAAAAGTAGAACGATAGGACCAGCAAATGGCGCCATGTTTTTAGCAGCTCTTTTGACATTTCTCTTCAGTGAGGAAAAGATATACGATCCAACAACGAGTCGAAATTATTAAAATTTACTACCGAAATTCGGAGTCAGTGGCTTAAACTATGAGAGCGCTACGTCCAAATTATGGTTGTCAAAATCGTCCCGTAAGAACAACAAATGAGCGTCTAGTGGAAAAAAACACAGTACAAAATGTTCCCGTGCCAGTGAGACAAAGAGGTGTCCGTAGTTTCGAGAATATTGCTGCCGCTAGCGCATCATTTGAAGAAAACCCAAATCAGTCTCTCACACGTTGTTCTTAAGCATTGAGTATCTCTGTGACGTCGTTCTGGCGATTTTGCGAAAACAGCTTGACCTACATCCTTACAAGCTCAAATTGACGCACGAGCTGAAGCCGCTAGACTACTAGAAAATTCGTATGTTCGTGAATTGGGTTGAGCAAGAACTTGAAAATGATCCGGATTTTCATCGAAAATGAGGATCATTTCAGATTGAATGGCTCCGTCAATAAGCAAAATATGCGTTATTGGTCAGGCAGCAATCCACACGTACTCCATGAATCACTATTGTATCCCGAACGAATTACGGTTTGTGCGATTTATGGGCTGTACGTCTTCCGTGATGGTCAAGACCGGCACGTTACTGGGAATGGGGATCGTTACCGCTCAATGATAACCGAATATTATTTGGCCCGAATTGAATAATATGGACTTGGGCAATATGTGGTTCCAACAGGACGGCGCCACAAGCCACACAGCGAATGTGGAAATCGATTTATTGAAAACCAACTTTGGTGAACGTGTTATCCGTTAGACTATTTCCTGTGGGGCTACGTCAATCCTATGGTCTATGCCAACAATCCAGCGACGATTGATTAACTTCGTACGAATATCGAAAGTAAAATTACAGCAGTATCGGCCGATTTATATCGTCGAAAATTGTGTTCAGCGTCTGAACTATTACAACCGTGCCCGTGGTGGCCATACATAATGGCATCGAATGTACTTTCACAGGAATAAAGAATTTCATTGATATCCCAAACCTTTTTTGCTATTTTTGTAGCCCTCTTATTGAAAAACTCTATATATACATACATACATAAAAGTCTCTAAATTATCTGGCTAAATAGTATATGCACATACAATTAAAATGAAATATTAAATATTTTCCTTTATCCACTTCAAGTAAGGCTGTACACGCGTATATATAGCTGGTAGATGCTTCCTTTGGCATGTAGTATTCATACTAGAGAATAAACCAATTAAATAATAGGCCTGTTGATATTCATTTGAATGTTGAGCCATAAGTGGGCCACCGCCATCTTGTTGACATGCGACTTTGACAGGTTCATTAGTACATATTTGCAATTCCGACGAATAACTGTAACTAAGATGCGGCGCATCTCGTTTAATTACCGTCTCGCATGCCTCAAGTTCCGATATTTTTACAGTTGCTTTTTGTTTTATTTGACTTTCGTCTCTCGTCAGAGTTTGACCCCAGCCAGTGATTTCCGCCGTACTGTCCGGAGCACCAATATAATCCAGATCCTCATGATACGGCAGACATATGGGACTAATAAAATTGTTAAATACAACTGAACTTTTTAAGCGTAGTAAAGCTATATCATTCTGCAGTGTATTTTTGTTAAATGCCTCATGTGTGATTACCACATTGACTTCTATATCCGTATAGATGGGAGCGCAAACTGAGTTGCCCTTCGAAAATTTTTCACAATCTTGTTTATATGAAATATCCCATTCGCCTAAACGCACACCAATAAACGTAACACCATTTTTGGGTGCAAAACTTGCGTCTACACATTGTGCGATGGTGAGCACATATTGCTTGGTAATGAGTGAACCCATGCAGCCTGTGCCATAGTCGTTGGTCTCTGAAAGCAAGAATTTACAGTATTCTTTAGAAATTTATTTCCTAACAACTCTTCAGTTACTACTTTTATTGCCGTACAGCAGCAAAGCCGTCCAGGGAAATTCGTCAATATGTGTATTAGTGCCACCAAAAAGACGATCGGCTATACCGATTTTGCCACACTGTTTTGGATGTGGTATGGTGCCAAACATTGCCATTTCATTCCACTCTTCGATATTCTAGAAATATAATATGTTAATAAGCATGAGAAGAATAGAGAGAAATATGTTAATTAATCAAATTATTGTTCGATTTTGAGCTTAACATTTTCCTTGTAGGCAGTTAGATTGAAGTGATTTGTCGAGGATAACCAAAGGTGGCAGAGTCCCCAGCTGAGTTTCGATGAGGTCCGCAGACCCAAAGCAGTTTGACTCATTTTTAAATAATTCGAGTTATACTCACTAATTCTATAGCAAATGTCGTTCCCAATATTAGCGGAATAATATACTTTGTAAGTGTCATGTTGAATTTTTACTATCCGAGCAGCTACCACCAACATTTGCTAGTCGCCTGTCCTAACTGCTCCAAATTCCAGAAGTAACTTAGAAATTCTTGATTTTTCATACTTATCTGATACCTATGTTACTTATAAATATAAATATATTGCTATGTCTGTGTCCAATTGGAGAGAATGTTCGTTATGCCAACATTTGCTAGTCGCCTGTCCCAACTGCTCCAAATTCGAATTGTAACTTAGAAATTCTTGATTTTTCATACTTATCTGATACCTATATTACATATAAATATAAATATATTGCTAAGTAACTGTGCCCAATTGGAAAGAATGTTCGTTATGCTATGTGAGAAATTACTATCATTCTGAAAATAAATACACTGTGAAATCAATTAATACTTTAGATAACGCTATTTACGTATCTCCTTTATTCTATCTTTGATATTCCTTGATGAAAATAATATGATCCCTAAAAGAAAAATGAGGTTATAGTTATGGCAAGAACTCCGATTGATCTTAATATTGCTGCTAAGTACTTAATAAAAATCCGAAAGCAAAAGTGCTGGAACCTTTTCAAAAATATGACCTTACCAGAAATTGAACAGATATGACAGACAGTCATATGCAGTCGTTTCCGAAAAAATAGTACTTGGAGGCTTAACGTGAAAAAAAAAATAAAAAGTCTTCAAGCATGAAAGGCGAGCGAGACAAAATTTAATACACCAAATTCTACCACCAAATTCGATTAACCGAAAACCTTGGAGAGAGTCACACCCATATATGCATTATGGGTGTTTTGATCAGGTTTCTCTTCTACCAGCACATAGTATTTGGTGCAATGATACATTTTTTATGTTCTTAAGAGAGTACGAATATCGAAATTCGTAGGAGATCTGACTGTCATAAAATAGTACGCTCTGGCACTAGCAATCACATTTCGTGGGATGATTAGAAACTAAATCCGGCCAGCTCGCAGTTTCTATTTTTCTAGTAATCCCTCTGCTAGTAAGAAAATAGGGAAGCAGTCTCGCTCCTCGTAATTAGACGAATCTGAAGATATTTCTGTCTTTCTTTCTCTCTGGTTAATACTCCCTCCCAGACCTCTACGAAACCGGGACTCCACTACTGTTCTACTACGCCAACCTATGGGATATGCAGACCTTATATGATAAGAATAACAAACACAATTGTTTCTGCTGTAAAAATATCTAGTTTGCTTTAACAATACAGATATACAAATATATATATTATCTCTCCAAAATCCCTCTTATCCAGTCCATGTATAGGCGTATACGCGTATAAATAGCTGGTGGCTTCCTTTCCGTACAAGAAAGTTCCACACTAGAGAATATACCAATCAAATAGTAAGCAGTTCTATCACTATCATCAGGTTTATCCATAATCATAAGCGGACCGCCCGTATCAATTTTGCAAGCAATTTTACCATCGCCTACGGCACATGACTGCCGATAAGGATCATAGGTATGACCGAAACCAACATTATCAAGCGTAATATTGCCTGTGCAATCCTGTAGAGGAATTATGTTCACAGTTGCTTTCAATTTTACATTACTATACGTTTCTTTTGCAGTTTCTCCCCAACCAGCGATTTCCGCTGTAGCATCGGAAAAGCCCAGATATATTTGAGACTCCCATGTTGGCAGGCATATGGGACTAACGAAATCGGAATAGATGACTTTACGCACCAAACGCAACAAAGCTATATCGTGTAACATTTGTTTCCTATTAAAATCTGCATTAATTATAACTTCATCAATTTTGATATCTTGTGGTGGTGGCGCGCAGTACTCCACACCATTGGAGTCTTTCTCACAATCTTTTGCAGTGGCAGTGTTCCATTCGCCCAAACGTACGGCTGTGACATTTATGCCATTTTTGAAAATCATATGATAGTCAACACATTGTGCAGCTGTGATAACATGGAATTCATTAATAAGCGTGCCGGCACAAGCTGAACCTATATCGCCGTTGCCTGAAAATGAAGGTTTTTATGAGTTTTTTATATTTCTTTTTTTTTCTAATAATTTTCCTCAATACTTCTATTGAAGTATATAATCAATGCTGTCCAGGGAAATTCATCTATACGTGTTTCAGTTCCACCCATGATACGATTTGATAGATCGACCCTGCCGCATTCGTTTTCTTTAGGTAATTTACCAGTATCGCTCAGATCCATCCATGAATTTACCTTGAACCAAAAAATAATCCATAAGTATTATTTTGTAGTACTGAGAAATTAATTTTCGAAGATCTAAAAAAAATTATGAATTCCAGGGAAAGGAAAAAGTTGTTGTATCCCACAGCAAGTACTCGTATGACAGAGAACAAGTAATGGATAGTGGATTTAATTTACGGAATCCATCCTCAAGCTTTTTTACTGTTAACACAAATATCGTGAATATTTCTTGAGTCCACAACCTGTAACAACCCCTTTCTGGCTATTACAAGAAAACTCGAGTATGATTTGAGTTCACAAAAACCTCGAGCTTAATAATTTAATTCAGGGCACTTATTCTTTGACATATTATGTATTTAAGTTCAACTTTACTTGGTTTTAACTACTTACGATACACTTGTCCGAAGAAAAGACAACGTAAAATATTGTTAAAATTATGCCCTTTATGAATGCCATGTTGTCTTCACTTTTCAAATACCAATAATGATAGAAGTTCTTAGTAGAAGAAATTACTCAAAAAGATAGACCTCTTACTGCTAAGCACTCCTACGAACTAACTTGAGATCGCGATAGTGAATGATCGAAATCAGTTCCTTCACACTTATACTATACTCACAATATTGGGGAAAACAATATTGTAGATTTGTGGTATGTTTATTCAAAAATGAGATAATAAAGAAAAGCGGTAACAAATCGTGCGAAGTTACTTCTTCTGACACTTGATAACTCTATTCCATACAAATATGCGATTTAGACAAATCCCTTTGTCTTAGTAATGGTTCCGTCATAAACATTGAAAAGTTCAATTTCTCTCTGCTCTTATTTTATACGCCACTGTATATAAATAACTTATTTTACTGTACTAAATTAAACTTTTTCAAGCGATTAGTTATTCACAATTAATTTGACAAGGTTTTTTATAATGGGTGATCAAAGTAGACGTACTTTTTTCAATAGCCTTCTTTTGACAATTATTGGATAATATTCGACCGAATGGAACACGCCCTGCACGCAGTGAAGAAAATATAGCAGCCGTATCTGCGAGTGTATACGAAGACCGTGGAGAGTCAATTCGGCGCCGCTTGCAGCAACTGGGACAGTTATCCCGCCATGATAGCTGACTATTTAATGACTGAAATTGAAGCTCGTGATCTCGGCGACATTTGGTTTCAACAAGACGGCGCCTTTTCCCACACATAGGCTCAATCAATGGATTTATTGAGAGAACACTACACTGAGCAGATAATTTCACGTTTTGGGCCGGTCGATTGGCCACCAAGATCGTGCGAAATCACAGCGTTCGACATTTTCCTGTGTAAAGTCTGAAGTCTTTGCGAAAAATCCCTCTTCGAACCAGGCTTTGGATCACAACGTCACATATGTCATTCTCCAGTTACCAGTCGAAATGCTCGATTAAATCATCATAAATTGGACTCAGCGGATGGACTATCTGAGACGTAGCCACGGCGAAGATTTGAAAGAGATAATATTCAAGAAATAAATGCCAAAGAATGTTCTTTAATGATAATAAACATTCCCCATTAAATTTGAATATTCTGTATTTTTTTCTTTAAAAAAGTAGGGAACCTCGAAATGGATCACCCATTATATAATATATTGAATATATTATTGGTACATGAAATCTAGTATGCGTTGACGACTTTTTGAATCCAATCGAGATATGGATGGACACGTGTGTATATATTTGGTGAATTCCTTATGGAGCAAGTATCCTCGACGCTTGAGAATACGCCAATCAGATAGTAACAAATAATATTATCCTTCTTATCTTTTATCATAAGCGGGGCACCGGTATCGAGTTTGCAGGCCGCCTTACCCTCAGCCATGGCACAAGTTTGTAGAAAAGATGAATAGGTGTAACCATTACCGCCAACCCGACTAATAGCGTCCAAGCAATTGCTGAGTTTATAAATATTTACCGTAGTCTTCGTTTTTGTTGTACTACGCGGATGTTCTTTATTTTCACCCCAACCGGTGACTTCCGCCGTTGTATCGGCATAGCCCAAATACTGTTGACCCCTCTGCAGCGGCAGACATATGGGACTTATGAACTCTGTATAATCCACTTTCTTGGTCATACGTATTAAGGCTATGTCATTATTCATCTTATTTTGATCGAAATCCGGATGTATTTCTATATTACCGATACCCCTTTCTACAGTGGGTGGCGCACAAAATTTATGGCCACTTTGTGAATATTCACAATCGATTTTGGTGACAATATTCCATTCGCCCAAGCGTACACGCTCCAAGGTTATATCATCTTTAATCTTATCGCGGCTAACGCATTGTGCTGCAGTGATCACAAAGTATCTAGTTATCAACGAACCCATGCAGAGAGAACCCAACTCGCCGGAACCTGTAAGATATTATCATGAGATTTTTGACTTATTTTGCATTTGCTGTGAGTTGTGAGCTATAAAATACTTCGATTTTTGTACAACAGTAATGCCGTCCATGGAAATTCATCAATATAGGTCTCGCTACCGCCCATAATGCGATTTGAGATACCGACCCGACCACATTGCTTTAGTGTAGGTAAAATTGTGGTGTTTGTCAAATCAATCCAACTAGTGCTATTCTAGAAGTATAGTAAAACAGGAAAAAGTGAAAGATCTTTCAAGCTTTCAAGAAAATAAATATATCCAACACTTGTGTTTCGAAAGATGTGACTTCCAAAGGCAGAGTGCTTTTAACTTCTAATACACCTCTTGATATAACAGCATTAGATACATTTTCTCGTAAAATTACTGCTATGAATATTCAATAGATATTACTAGGCACTTCTTTCTTCAGATGACATAGATGTCTTTGGAGTTGCATTTTTTAATCTTCAAGGTATTTGGACAACATTATAGAAACATACTTTGCAAAATGACTGCCAAAAAACGAGATCTATAACAAATTAGGAACATTTAACACAATCTTCGGAGACTTGTAGTCCCCGCTCAAATCTGCTATATATTATACATAGTCAGAGTTTTGTTTGTCTAGAGTAGAATTGTTCAGTTTTTTCTTCTACCTTGTGCAACACTCTAGATCTTTTCAAACACATTATACAATCACAAATTATTCTTTATAAGACTACTCACAACCAGTAAAATTTGCGTCGAAAAAATTCCACAGAAAATGAGAAGAATTACTCCATATGTAGTCATCATGTCAACAATTTTTTTCTGTAAATATTCTTATTAATGCTAAAAATAACGTTGATTCCGCTTACTGCTCCACAAGCGTGGCGTCTCAAGATATGTATGTATATGTAAGTAGAATGATTAAGCAATGAAATCTAAATTATTTTTCCCATGCGAATGTTGTCCAAAACAATTTTTTTACAATATATGCATAAATATGTAAGAATTGTTGTAGAAACGTATGTTTAACTGTGTCCAATTATAAAAAAATGTAATAGTATATACATATATATATATGTATGTACATGATTCATTAGATTCGCGATGTATTTGCGTTCAGACTGAGGAAATTATTTTGGTGCAAAGAAATAGGGTGGGCAAGTGATCATGATTTTAGAAATATAAAATAACGAAACAGAGGTAGATGGACGGTTCACAGCCGAAATGATAAAATATTGTTATTCTCAATTCGGAACCTACTACATTTAACTGTTAAAGCCTTTATGATTGAGAGACGTGAAGCACCACCACTAGCGCTATTCACGTTACGAAGTACATATTTATAACAACCTTTTGAAACTTATCGAGCTGTTAAGTAATGTGCCTCAGTTTTGGCATATTAAAATGAAACATTTCAATCTTTTCAGGAGAATGTCCAATTTAATTAGCTGTTAGGAGTTATCAAGGCAACTAATCTCGACATGATCTATATGCTCAGTTTGTTTTGGTGGGTACGGAATAGAATGTCTTAATAAGGCTTTTGGCAAGAATACAATTTTGTTCTCTAGTAAAAAAACATCTGTATTGTGTGCTTATCGTCAATGCATAATTCCAGACCTTCGGGTTTTTTTGATAGCGAATAAAATGTGAGAAAGCGATAATAAAGTATAAATCGGTTTATGGTTACAAATTACAAAAATCCAACATACGTTATCAAAATATTAATAGCCTTGTGACTCCACTCATTGACGTCAATTCGACTTCACGCAGAACGCTTCAAGAAATATGCAAATGAATCAAACTATTTTTGAATGAAATGCATAAATGATTAAGTTATTTACGAAAAAACTAAAAATAATTCTACATATTTCGTGAGTTTTCTTTGCCAGAAGTTATTTTAATACGCGCTTCTTTGGAAAATTGGTTGGATCTGTACAGTTATTGTAGGTCTGATAACACAAGATATCATTTTGTTCATGATTACATTTGATGTAGAAAGCGTACCCTAAACTTCAAATCAGTTTGAGATTCTGTAATTAAATTAAATATATTGAATATTATATAGTTGAATATTTCGATTGGACACGCAGTAACAATTATTGTCAAGCACTCATTGTGTAAGCGTGTAGAAAACAATTTCGATTCAACTATTTTTAAAGTTTTGAAAACAGCCTGACGAGCGTCTTCGGTATGGGGCTCACAAAAGGTGTTAGATTTTTCATTATATATGGTATTTTTTCATCACTGGAACACATAATTGTGAGTATAAAGTTGAGGACAGAAGTAATCTTTTATTTCTTCCCTTTCTTGCTATTGAATGAATTCCGATTGAGACGATATTGAGTACTTATAAAGAATACAGTTATTCAGTTATATTTAAATACTTTTCTCGTTGAGGCAAAACGGTCAATGTCAATAAGAGATTGCATCTTTAGACGGAAAAGAGGGTAAATAATATCTAGTAGTGTACTGAATAGTTAGATAAATAGACGAAAGGGCAGTTAAGGAAAATATTTGTGGACATCTCTCATTTATAGTATTGCAAGAACTTCTTTAATCAACCGCTCTTGAGATAGATCTGATATTGTATAAATCTAGAAGATATACCAACCCTCATTTCAGCTTAGTTTTTCTAGAGTATTTTTTTTAGAACTATGTATATCGTTTATACTGAATATCATAATTTTAAGAAGACTCGGACCCCTTACGACACGTAAGGGATTATTTCGACG
This sequence comes from Zeugodacus cucurbitae, assembly GCF_028554725.1. NCBI lineage: Eukaryota > Metazoa > Arthropoda > Insecta > Diptera > Tephritidae > Zeugodacus > Zeugodacus cucurbitae. The sequence continues at coordinate 19,258,131 of NC_071669.1, forward strand.
TTTGCGAACGCTGTTGTATTGCTTGGTATGTTGCATTTTTAGGATAAGTCTTAGACAGCTTAACAGAGAGTAGCTTAGTAGCTTTGTTAAAGAAGTCGAAATTTGTTAACAACACTTTAACCTTTTCGAAGATAATATTATGTTCGAAACTTCGAAATTATCTCGCGAAGTTGGGATAAGCAACTAAAAATTCACCTTTTCAGGAAATCCAAGCAGACACTTTACCAACTCCAACAGAATGTGGCAAAGTGGATTTGAGTACGCGCATATTTGGTGGTGTCCAAACACATGTTGATGAATTTCCCTGGTCCACAATGCTTATATACGAAAACAAAGGCGAGCGCTGCACTTTTTCCTAACCAATCAGTTTCAAAAACTATAAGGTATTTTATTTTTTCAGTGAATGGCGATGTCGGCTTCGCTTGCGGTGGTGCGCTGATCAACCACTATCACATTCTTACGGCAGCACATTGCACTCAAAGTGAAATAATGGCCAAACAAAATCTAGTTCTCTCCAAGGTGCGCCTGGGCGAATGGAATACCGAAAGCGAAATTGATTGTGAAATGTACGAGAATGATGACGTGCTCTGTTCGCCCGGTTTTCGCGATTACGCAATACAAGAGAAAATCGTACATCCGCAGTATGATAATCGTACGCAAGCAAATGATATTGCTCTGTTGCGTTTAGCGCAAGAAGTCGAATATACTAACTTTATCAGTCCCATTTGTCTGCCGCTGCAGGCGGACGCAGTGCAAAAGTTGTATGAGAATGTCGCTGCGGAGGTAGCCGGTTGGGGTCAGACCGAAACAGCATTGTACAGTAAGGTGAAATTGAAAACAACCGTTACAGTTAAAAATCTCGAACAATGCAAAAATCATAATATGCCTCAGCGTGTAAAGAATAGAATTGGTGGGAATCAACTGTGTGCAATGGGTATTGGAACGGATGCCTGTCATGGCGATTCTGGTGGTCCGCTAATGTTGCAGGATATGCAAAATGGCAAAAATGCTTATTATGTGATCGGTGTCATCTCTTTTGGGTTCGATAAGAAGACATGTGCTGTTGATGGTTACGCAAGTATTTATACGCGTCTAGGCCCTTACATTGGCTGGATAAAGGAGCAGACACAAAAATGAATATATTTTGTATGTAATCTTGTAAAAATTAAAAAATATTTTTATACTCTCGCAACAAAAGTTGCTAAGAGAGTATTATAGTTTTGTTCACATAACGGTTGTTTGTAAGTCATAGAACTAAACGAGTTGGATATAGGGTTATACATATGTATATATCACAATGACCAGGGTTTTTTTTTTTTTTTTTTTTTTTTTTTTTTTTTTTTTGTTGTCGGAGGGGGAATCTTCAAAAGATACCGTATTAAATAGTATACGGCATGCACGATTCATCCCATTCGCTTAAGATACACCAATTTTGGGATCACGCCCAGCAACTCTAAGTTTTGCAGGACTTGCGAAGAGGGACGCCTACGTACTAAACCCTAAACTCCGTCTTCTATAGCTCTTTATTCTCCCTTGCGGTACCACCGCTAGGTATTTCATCACAAGGGTAAGCTTTAGCCAATTTGCTCATCTCCATTCCAATTTGGTCTACTGGTCACTTGTCATCCTCCTTTCGCTGCTACGTTGCCACTCATTCTTTCTTAGCTCTGTTAGAGCTCTCGCGGACCATGCTCTTACTTGGTTCCATACATTTGGTGATTGGATCATGTGCGCCACTATATTTCCTGGTGTGAGGCGTTCCTTTAGTAGTTTCTCCAGTTCCGTTCTTTCACATTCAAAACGAGGACACTCAAAGAATACATGTAATGCGTTTTCGCATCCATTGTCACAGAGGGAGCATTCAGATGCATCGTCATGTCCATACTTTTGTAGGTATTCTCTAAAACAGCCGTGTCCAGTCAGGAACTGCGTCAAGTAGTAGTCTGTTTCACCATGCTGTCTTTCTACCCACTTTTGAATGTTTTTGATAAGCCTATATGTCCATCTACCTTTTGTCGTCTCGTCCCAGCGTTTCTGCCATTCATTTAGGCTCTTTTGCCTTTCGTCATTTCTCTCTTCTGTTGTCAGGCGTCTCTCCGTACTTTTCATTTTGTCAAAAATTCTTTTTTGTTCCATCGCTGCAATGTCTGGTGGCATGATACCAGCTATAACTCCGACCGCCTCGTGTGATACCGTTCGAAACGCACAGGAAACTCTAATTGCACTTAACCTCATTATAGATTTTGCCTTTTCAGCGTATGATTTATGCTGCAGTGCAGGTCCCCATATAGGTGCCGCATACATTAGTACCGACTGACTCACTTTGGCTAAGAGTGCTCGTCTACTCTGGCTCGGTCCACCAATGTTAGCCATTAGTCTGGATAGTGCAGCCGTAACCCTTGCCGCTTTTTCACAAGCCTTGTCAATATGGGTCTTATAGTTTAGTCTCACATCTAACATCACCCCCAGATATTTCAGGGACTGCTGTGTGGTTATATTGTACCCGTCAATATTTAGCGTAGCAGTCTCTAGCTTTTTCCTACTTGTAATTAGCACAGCTTCTGTTTTTTGTCCTGCTAGTTGTAGTTTAGTTTCTGTTAGCCATTCTTTTATTTTAGCCGCGGTCTCATTGCATATATGCTCTATTTGGGTGATTTCTTTTGCCACCACCGTCACTGCTATGTCATCAGCATATCCGATTATTTGTACCTCCTTTGGTAGGGGGAGGCGCAGCACTCCATCGTAAAGTATATTCCAAAGTAATGGACCTAAGACTGAACCTTGGGGTACTCCGCCCGTCACTGCGTAGCTTTGTGGTCCTTCATCAGTATCATATAATAGCATTCTATTGGACAGGTAATTTGACACAATCTTTACTAGATATAACGGCGTTTTTTTTAGTTCGAGAGCTTTTATGATGTGAGGCCAGTAGGCCGAATTGAAGGCATTCTTCACGTCGAACGTTACCACCGCACAGTATTTTTTAGAGCCATACATCCATCTGGTTCCTTCAATGGCTCTGCTTGCGACATCAGTTACTTTCTGGATTGCATCTATTGTCGACCTTCGTCTTCGGAAACCATACTGATTGTCTGCCAAACCCGGTAATTCATTTTCTAGATGTTGCTCCAGTCGAACACATATTATTCGTTCTAATATTTTTCCCATTGTGTCCAGCATGCATAGCGGTCGGTATGAGCTTGGCTCTCCGGCTGGCTTGCTTGGTTTCTGGAGGAGGACCAATCGCTGCTTCTTCCATATTTTTGGGAAAACACCCTCTCGTACACACTGCGAAAACACCTCCGTGAAAGGGGCGGAGTTGTGTTTAATGGCGATCTTTAGAGCTTTGTTTGGAATGCCATCTAATCCAGGTGCCTTGTTGCTGGCGAATCTTTCTGCTGCTTCAACTACGTCTTTTCCGGTGACTATTGGTATTCCTGTTATTTCAGTTCCCTCGTTATGCCATTCATGTGGGGTTTGCGTGGGGAATAGAGTTTGTACTACAGTCTTAAGTAGTTTAGGGCATGTTGGGTTTTGTCCCTTGCGGCTTCTAACTTTTGTCATTACTATCTTATAGGCAGCCCCCCATGGGTTTTCTTCTAGTTTTTTGCAGAGCTCTTTAAAGCAGCAGGCCTTGCTCTCTTTAATAGCTTTCTTGAGTTCTTTTCTCTTCTTCTTAAACTGATCCTGCAGCATTAAATACTCAGTTGTTTGTCGCCTCCTTTGGCACAGACGCCTCGCTTTATGACATTCATTTCTTATAGCAGAAATTTCCTCATTCCACCAGTACGCTGGCTTTCTGTTTGAACACTGTTTTTTCCTGTGCATTGATGCATCGCAGGCTTTACTGACGAATTTCACGAGTTGCTCCGCCTTCCGTTCCACGTCTAATGCGTCGTTAGGGTTTCCGTCTAACATCAATTTGAAGAGATTTTCATCGAGAGTTTCAATTTTCCAACCTCTGGTTTGCGCCGTTTTGGGGGCCTTACGTCCTTGTGTACATTCTTGGTTACCAATTTCTAATATGATGGCCAGATGGTCGCTGTGGGTATACAGGTCACTCACCTGCCACTTAGCTGTACGCACTAGGGAGCTGCTAGCGAAAGTGATGTCAATCACGGAACCACGTCCATTCTTTTCAAAGGTATTTTTATTACCAGTATTTAACAAGACGATATCCTTTGACGAAAAAGCTTTCAGGAGAGCATCTCCTCGCCTGTTCGTGTATGTACTCCCCCATTCAATCGCCCATGCGTTAAAGTCACCGGCCACAACGTTTAATGTCGTGTTTGATATTTCTCGTACGAGACTGTCAAGGAATTTTTCGTATTCACTTTGTGGGACGCTTGGCGGGACATAGCAGCTATATATGTTTATCCCACAAATTTTTGCCCGTGTGTAATAGGGCTGACCTGTCAGCGGGTTGTTTTGAAAAACTTTGTCTCCACAGGCCCATATGGCTGCTTTATTCGTCAGGTCGGAAGTCCATGTTGCTGTGCTTATGTTTTTATACTGCTCGCTGATTATTACTACGTCAATTTTTTGTTCAAACACTGTATGTGTGAGTAGATCTTGTGCTGCCTCACAGTGGTTGAGGTTTAGTTGCAATACTCTCATATATTGGCCCTTTTACACGCTTCCTGATAGAGGGGACATTTTCTGCTACCTATCTGGTGTTCGTAGTTCTCTTTTCCGTTCTTTTTACATGCACTGCAGGACGGCTTTTTCTCGCAAGTCTTCGCGAGGTGTCCCTTCTCTCCACATTTGAGACAACACTGGCTTCTATCATCTGGGTTACTACAGGCTCTGGCCAGGTGACCATATTCGAAGCACCTGAAGCACTTTATGAGGTTCGGCTTCTCTCTTATCCGGCATATTACCCATCCAATTTTTATTTTTCTTGCCTCGAGGAGTACCCTGGCTTGTAGTGCAGGGAGGCTTAAGACTGCTGTCTGTGTGCCTGCATACGCCGACCTGATGGTTTTGATTGAACCTTTATCAAAGTCATCAAGTTCTTTTATCTGGCTTCGAATAGCATGTGATACATCTTCTTCGGTAGTGATTTCATCAAGGTCCTTAATTTCTAATGTGATTTCGTGGGTAAGTGCTTTAATTTTTGCTTGATTCCCAAGCACTTTCCCTATCTCCTTGGTATAGTCACCTGCGGTTTTCATTTGGACATCCTTTAGCTCCAATAACATTTCTCCTTTGGCAGTTTTTCTGATTCTGCTTACGCTTTCACCGAGTCCCTGGAGAGCGTCCTCCTTCTTCACCGCCCTCAGAATGTCACTATAGGACATATTTCCGGTTCGTGCAATGACTATGGCATCGGGTCGTGGTGGGTGTTTTTTCAACATCTTCTTTTTCTTCCTTATCTCTGTCCAGCCATCTTTTGTTTCCTTCACTTGTCCTTTTTTAGCCGCGATAGGCATATTAGCGTTCCCCACCTTTATTGTTTCCCTATCTGTCTCCTCCTCAAGGGTGATTTTATTCTTCTTTGGTGGCGTTCGACGCTTCGTCTGTCTTTCGTCCCTCGGTCTCTTAGGTGTGATTTCCGTAGTCACAGGCAAGTGTAAAATGTTCCTTCTCTCCTTGTTTTTAATATATTCTTCTTGCGCCTTTTCGTATAATTTTACCACGTGGTTAAGCAAATCTCTGTGATTGTTGTTGATGGATCGCTGTGGTGGGCGCATCAGCTCCATCAGCCTCTTAAGTTCATCCCCCAGTTCCATCATATGGTCTCTACTGGGTTTTTCCTCTTTGGTCAGCGGTGTGCTATCCTGCAACGCTGGCGGTGACGACCTTGCTCTTACGGGCTTTTCCACACTTAGCACTTTTGTGGGCGATCTGCCAAGCCTTGGGGCACGTTTAAAGGGGTCCATGTCTATGTTTGGTGTTGTTTTGGACGAGCATGTTTCCAGAACTCTGCTAACTCCACCACTAGCGTTTTCATTATCGCTACAAATCGCATCAGTATTTGCACTATTAAAAAATTTTCTCAGGTTTGGTTCCATTCTTTCTTTTTGTTTATACCAGCGCATCGTGTGCAGGGGGGCGGGCCGAAATAGACAGGAACGGGTATACCCTCGGGGACGATGCCCCTACCCCAGTTCCCTGAGGCCTGTCCTTCGCTTTACCAGTCCCGGAATACACGGACGGACTAGCGCTCGCCCGGGGCAACGCAGACTACTAATCCTGCGCCCAATGCACACTTCTTGACCAGAGCCCGAAGGGGCTGGTTTCTGATACACACCGCGACTGCCACCTCGGCAGAGCAAGCTCACATCACCCTATCAATCTTACCAACGGAGAAGTCGTTACTAGGATTTTTAGGGACTCCCAGTGCGCCACGATGTGTACCGGTCACTTAGTGTTATCAGCCGCACCTAACATGGTGTACAGTCGCTGACCAGGAAGCCGCCCATTTTGGGTCCGTCGCGCCTGGATTTTTGTATTACTCATTATGCCTGTGCATAATGAGGGGGACACATATTTCTATGAGGCGGTGTCGTTTCGCCACAGTCACAGGAACTTCACCGGATTTGCTAGCTTTTATACCGCATCCTCCGCTCCTGTCGCTCATCGTCGGGGGTTGCTTATTCGTTTAGACTTATTTCGCAACTAACCTGCTACTACAGGCCGTCCGGCTATCCGCGACCTGCCGACCCCCCCGGTAGCTTAGAGCCTAGCTGAGTGGATTGCTTCTATTGAAACAGTCCCATCTGGTCAATGACCAGGGTGACGAGACGAGTCCGAATGTCTGTCTGTCAGTCCGTCCGTGCAACAAATATCTTGAGTAAAAATTGAGATATCTTAACGAAACTTGGAACACGTATTCTTTGGCACCCTGAGGAGGATGGGCAAAATAGGACCATTGCCACGCCCACAAAATGGCGAAAACCAAAAACCTATAAAGTGTCATAACTAAGCCATACATCTATCTATATATATAAAAATGAATTGCTGTTCGTTAGTCTCATTTAAACTCGAAAACGGCTGAACGGATTTATCTTATCTTAGTCTTAAAATGTTCGTGGAGGTCTAGGGAAGGTTTAAAAGGTGAGAAAAAATCGTATAATTGCCGGGAAACCCCTAAAAACAGCCCTTTTCCATTTCCCATACAAATGTTTTTTAAGTAAAATTGAACTTAATTGCCGTTTAATAAAGCTCAAATCACTCACTGTTGTCTAAGCAATTTAGGTGTGTTGCTAACGTCAAAGACTCAATTTGCAATTTATTCCCTCTGCACAAAGTTCAAATTCAATCATATCTATCAAAATAGTCTTCGCATGCTCTTTGGAGGATCTAATGTCGCGTTCCGAAATTAAACAAAAGTAAATCGCGAATGCATAGTCACAAAATGTAATAAATCATTAGTAGTACTGATTTTTCCGACTGAGAATCAATTTGTTCGGCTTCGTGAAACTTAATTTTAGCTAACTTCAGTTGTTACTGTCACAGATTATTTTTTAAAGTTTGATAAATTTTAAGTTTTGTGGACAGCTGTGTGTGACTTACCGTGAGGCATGCCAATTATTACATTTACTTGAGAACGATTCGCACTGGGATGATACGCTAAGGATTCCGTGATATCTTCATCGCCGCATCAAATTCGTACACTGTTTGCGATTATCATATCAACATGTTTCCCCTCGAATCCAAAAGATTTGTGGGTTAAGTATAGAGATGACATGTCTGAGGATGTTTTGCATCGTGTGCGCCGTGAAACTTTGAATCCTACACTACAAATGACTGACGAAATTTACAATGAGGCATTGATTATGATAGAAGATATGTGTTTATTGATAGCTAATAAAGTATTGTCGTGTTTGGGAATGACAGCACCCAATCGTCATATGCACGATGCATTAAATCACGAGTTGCAAAGGGAACAACAGTACGACATTGAAGAATTGGCCGAAACAGTTCGTACAAATGTTCCACAATTAAATCAACAACAAAGAAGTGCGTACGACACTTTAATAGAAGCTGTGAACAGTGGATCTGGTGGAATTTATTTCCTTGATGCTCCCGGAGGGACAGGAAAAACGTTCTTAATTTCATTGCTGTTGGCGAGGATCAGATCGCGAAATGATGTTGCTCTAGCATTGGCATCATCTGGAATAGCTGCGACTCTGCTAGAAGGCGGGCGAACTGCGCATTCTGCCTTGAAATCACCGAAACACCAATTTGCAACATCGCCAAAAATAGCGCAATGGCAAAGATTCTACAGGTATGCAAATTAATTGTTTGGGATGAATGCGCAATGGCCCATAAGAGGTCACTGGAGGCACTGGACAGAACATTGAAAGATCTTCGTGACAACCAAAATATATTTGGTGGGGCCATGATTCTGTTGTCAGGTGATTTTCGTCAGACTCAGTTATTCCCCGATCAACTGTTGCTGATGAACTAAATGCATGCCTAAAATCATCGAATTTGTGGCAGTCCGTAAAGACACTCCAATTAACAACTAACATGCGAGTATTTTTGCAACATGATGAAACTGCAAATATGTTTGCGAAGCAGTTGTTAGACATTGGAAACAATCATAAAAGGAAAATACAAAGGAGAGGATGTCTTGATCCCGCGAATACCGATGATTCCAACGGATTTACCATTCGATTTTAAACGCTTACAATTTCCAGTACGTCTGGCCTTTGCGATGACAATAAATAAATCGCAAGGACAGTCTTTAGAGGTTTGCGGAATCAATTTGGAGTATCCCTGTTTCGCGCATGGACAATTATACGTCGCGTGTTCGCGCGTCGGAAAACCGTCTTCTTTTCTTATTTACGCACCACAAAAAAAAAAACAAAAAATATAGTTTATGAGAAAGCTTTAAATTGATTAACAAACTGTATCATGACAGTGTGTCACTGTTAATATCAAATTTAAACCTTATGAATAGCCAGTATTTCAGGAAAACTCTGTTTTTTTGGTAAGCAACATGTGTCGAAAATAATAATAAAATTTCATGATTCATTAAAAAATTCAATACGTTTTGATGGTTTTAAAATTTAGGTCTTTTCTTTATCGACTGAGGCAGTACGAAGTCTGCCGGGTCAGCTAGTAAAGTTCTGGTCAGGGCCATATTTGGATGTAATTTTTTCGGGGAAGTGGGCGTGGCCCCGCCCCAACTAGGTTTTTTGTATATATCTCGCAAACCAATGAAGCTACATAAACCAAACGCAATCTTTTCTCTTCTGCAGTCGTTTCTTTTAGCTACTTCTTAACCACGCCCACCTCCCATACAAAGGTTAAGTTGAAAATTACTAAACGTGAGTTAACTCACTAATGAAAATTGTTAGAAACACAGAAATAATAGCAGAAAGAAGCTGCACGCAGATTTTTTTTACAAAATTGAAAATGGGCGTGGCATCGCCCACTTATGGGTCAAAAACCATATCTAAGAGTTCAATGAAATTCGGTATATAATATTTTCTTGACATCCTGATGACACGTGTGGAAAATGGATGAAATCAGTTCACAACCACGACAACTTCCCATATAACTCAATTTTGAATTCCATCTAATGAAACTAATGAAGATATAAATAAATAAAACTTTGCCCAAATACTGTATGTGATCTGTGGCATCACTTGTGAACAAATTGTCGAAATCGGACTATAACTTTTCAATGCCCCGGAGATCGAATATGAAGAACTCAGTGAATAAGGGTAATTTTTCACCGGAAATATCGGTAAATCAGATGATATCTGTTTCTTTCTTTTAATAGTGTGTCTCTGTACCAGAGATGGTTAAAATCGGGTCATAACTTCCCCTAGCTCTCACATATCAATTATTGGATTTTAAAAAATACGATTTATAAGATATGTGAAATATTTTAGCCAAATGAAGTGACCATATAATCTTAGATGTAGATATATGTTGGTGATGAAAATGAGTGAAATCGGTTTAAGAATTACCTCAGCCTATATACTATATATAATGATTTTCGTTTTTCTATTGGACTTTAAGGCGAAGATATGAGTCAAATTGTGTGTGATCTTAATTAAATATAGCAATAACTTGCGAGAATATAAAATGTTCGGTTACACACGAACTTAGCCTTTCCTTACTTGTTGATGGATCGATTTGATCTTTTCCAAGACAACGCCGCACAGGTTCTTGGCGCTCATCAAAATTAACCTCCTGAAATCGTGTTAAATATTAAGCATTCAGATGACTGTGTGACTGAACTACAAGCGATGTACTTGATAATAATTTTGGGAATTCTTCGAAGCATTACTCTCTTTCTCTCTCTCTCTCTCTAGCAGCTACAATCAAATGAGTAATGATCAAGTAATATACTTATACTTATTTTCTTATTTTATTTTTAAACAGTTTGGGTTGTTTTGAATCAGAAAGTATTATTCTTATCTGAATAATTGTGAAATAATTATAATTCCGAAAAATGTGAGTCATGATTTCCCAAACAAATAAAAAATGTAGTATGTCCGCCACAATCTCTGAAGTTGTGCTGTATTAGTAATATTATTATAATTTACTTTTTTTTTGAAGTTTCCATAAAAGCAATTGGTTAAAATATATAGTCCTTAAAGTCTTATTGCAAATGTGTATGTAAATTTAAACTGCTGCACAAGCAGGCTTACTCCTTGTTTCAAGTCATTCGTTCATTTAACATGATTTGTTTTCATTGCATTCCAAGCCTAAAAACCGAGTAAGCATTGCATTGCATTGTCGTGAATACGAACAAGTGTTGCTTGTTTACAGTGAATCAATAAAGTTTACATACACCATGTTCTATTTATCAACACGCATCTAAAATTATTGTATATTATTTTTTAGTACCTATTTTAAAAGATGTATATTTAGCAGTAAATATGGCTCATCAAAAAAAATTTTTTTTTTTACAGAAACGAAAAGAAAACACACACAAAAACATAAATAGCGCTTAATTCATATTGAAAAAGTTTACATACATTAGAGAAAATTTATAAATATCAAAATTAATTATTAAAGTTTTAGATATATTTTGTATTTTGTTGGCCATCCTTTTGCTGAAATATTTGCCTCCAGACGTTGACGCATACTTTCACTAAATTTCGAGTGTCATTTTCAGATATTTTGGTCCACTCAGTCGATAAGGCAGCTTTTAAGGACTCTTTTGATGAAATTCGATGTTTTCGTATACGCCTTTCCAATTAGTCCCAGATATGTTCAATAGGGTTAATGTCTGGTGATTGCGGGGATGTATGGAGTTGTTTGCAAATAACTATTTACGTACCAGATACGACGAGTGTTTTGGGTCATGGTTATCATGTTTGAAATAGAAGTTACTACTACTAAGACTCAATTTAAGCCCACTTGAACATATAATATTTTTTAAAATGTTCAAATACATGTGCTTATTAAATTTTTCACTAATAAAATTCAAGTGTTCATCTCCTGATGCAGCCATACACCCTCAGACCATAACATTACCCCCACCATGCTTTACTGTTGGCAATACATTTTTTTCTTGAAGCTCCTCATTGACCTTTCTCCACACTTTTCATGCCCTATCCGAACCAAATATATTAAAATGGGCTTTGGTTCTTGTATTTCCATATTTTCCGATCAATTTTAGCCATTATACACTCTCAAACGTTTTTACCCTATTGGGGATTATGGGGCAATAGTTGGACCTCTTCAAACTAAACCCTTTGCTTGGAATATTAAAAAGACAATATTGGGTACTTCAGATATGAAAACAGCAAAAATTAATCACCAACTTATTGACAAATTCATTGTAAATGCCTTTGCGAAGAATAGGTAACGATGAAGTACGGTTAACTGTATAACACGTGCTTAACAAGTAAAATAATCGAAGTGTGTAAAGTTTTTCTTGACACTAACAAAATTTAATGATTTTTGTTTTATGTTGTTCTTGGTTGGTTTTGGCATTGCTTTCGCAGCTTTTTTTGCATCACATCTCTTTAAATACTGTAAGTAATCATCCCTGATTAAAAAAATATGTTGAACTGAAGTAGAAAGTAAAAAATTTTGCTGCAGAAAGTGAAAAAGTGTATTTATTTTCAATGTGTAAACTGTTTCTTGACATACTGTATATGGCTTACGACGTGCGACTCGTCCATGAAAACCAGCACAATTCAACACATTCCTTACAGTTTGGGGATTTATTTTTTTATATACGGCTGCAACGATATTGCGTTTTTCACTGGGCGTTAATATCTTTTGTCTTCCCGAACGTTGCTCTGGATGCAAATTCCCGTTGTTAACATACGAATATATAGCCGTTTGCACACTTGCACGGGATTTTCCAATCGTTTTCCTGATTTCACGTAAAGATTTATTTTCTAAGTATAATTTTATTATTAATTTTCGCATTTCTAAGAATATTTCTTTACCAATTTACGAATTTATTGCACTTTGAACAGAAAATGGCAATAAAACGAATTTTATAATTATCATTTCAAAATTAATTTTACGTTAGAAACACCAAGTATTGAAAAGCAAGAAATTTTTACCGAGAAGTGAACAAAAACGATTTAGGCTGTGCTGAGTGTATGTAAACCATTTTGATTAGTTTTTTTCGGATTTTTTCTCTTTCGCAGCGACTAGAGCAAGCTACGGTACATTTAACGGGATTAAGACCATGCATATCCAATATATGTATGTTCACTTAGCTATTTAGCAAGAAAAATCAGTTGAGTGAGATTAGAACTCATATGTACGAATATGTTTTAGTTATGAATAAAGGGTGTATGTTAACTTTATTGATTCACTGTATGTCTATTTAGGTTCACTGCTTATATTGTTTCAAGTGTCATCAAACAAATCACATGCAATAGGTCGCACATTGATTTGGTGATTTCAATCGTAATTGTGCAGCAGTTTAACGTAAATGCTTGCGGTGAAAATCACATCACTGAAGCTTCTCCATAAAAGCCGTATAATTCGTTTTAGCGCCAGTTGATATCACAACGCTAAGCAAACTGGACTTAAAACGCGCTTAAAAATTATAAATATAAATTAATCTTTTATTTGCGGGAATGAAATTCATATTATTGTGCGTGCTTGGTTTTATCATAGGCACTAAAGGAGGTGAGCATCGACGTCGATATTTCGAGTGAGATAAGAAATTTCGTTGTTATATATGTACATACATATGTATGTAGATCGCTTTGTGCTTGTGAGTACATGAATTATAGTGATGAAGAATAATCAAACAAACCAAATAATACAAAATTCAATTGAATTCAAATGAAATTTTGGTTCAGCAATTACTGGCACTTTTTTTCATAAAAATGTTGTGAAAGATATAAAGGGTCAACACTGTGGTTTCTCTGTCTAGTGAAGTGAAGTTGAAATGCCATATCATGTTTTTCAGCGAATAAAATGCTAAATTTAGCGTTCGTAGCCGTTAAAGCCGCCATTAAATACAAAAGTAAAAAAGTCTAATGATGAGTGAAGTGAATAAACATTCAACACTAGAATCGCTGTACTAATCTAAATTTCTGTGTGCTATGTATAGTTTATTATTTCGAAGTCCATAACCTAAATTTCTGGCTATTATAAATCGTTTTAACGTTCATCAGATAAGAAAGTTTCGACAAAAGATAAAGCTAATTTATCAGTCTTTTGTTAAGATTACAAAACACTGAATTTAGAAAATTCTTTCCTTTTATTGTCGATTTAACATCTTTAACAGACAAGTAATAGGACTTTGAGGACTAGAACTAACTAGAAAGAACTTAACTAAAGCATCAGCTGTAGTTTGATTTTTTGACTCTGCGGACATTAAGCTTTAATTTCTAAACTCAATGTACCGGTTTGAGAAAAATCAATTCTTATTTCAACAATTTTCTTACATACGGATCAACGCTTAAAACAAAATATCGTAACGAGCGGTAATCTTCCGAAAGAGTCGAGTGAAAGCCCATTCTCTTTGAAGTTTGAACTTTACTATTCAATTAGTTTTACCTCAATAGTAATTATTAGCCGGCTTCATTACAGATCAATGTATAACGCCAGATGATGAAGACGGAGAATGTGTATATATTAAGACTTGCAAATTTTTAATGGATATCTTCATGAAATCTGACGTGACAGACATGGACATATATAGAATAAGAGCTCATGGTGACGCATGTCAACATACGAAAAAATATGCAGATGTGAGTAATACTTAATAGTGAAAATGAGAGAATCCCAGTGCTAAATGTTTTGAGTAAATTTTAGGTGTGTTGTCCCATCTCAAAAAGTATGCCACCAGAGACTACAACCACGAAGATTTACGGTAAGGTGTTCTTGATTTTAGTATTAATTTAGCACTTCTCATCTCTTGATTTTTAGTATCGCCGATTCAGGAAGGCTGTGCCGTCGATCGTTGTGTTAGCATATATAACTGTAGTGTCTTATTACAAATCGCTATGAACCCTAATATAACAGTAGAAGATAGGCAATATTTACGTGATAGACAGTGCAAAAATAACGCTGATAAATTTAGTGTGAGTACTTTCCAATATATATAAAAATAAGACTTGAATTGAAATCGTTTAATATATTTACTTAGGTGTGCTGCCCGGAACCGGAACTGCCGGATAATACAGCGGAGGTGCAAGGTTAGTGCGGACATATGTACCTATTGTTTCTTTCTCACCCTGCAGGGAAGTGTGAAGAATGTGATGAAAACCTAATGAGCAATAATGTCCATTCGATATTGGCTGATAAGTATAATGCCAGTAATTTTAGAATATCAAATTCATTTAAGATACACGAGTATTTTTTACATGGTCCAAAAGTACACATTTCCTGCAGGGTATTCATATGCATTTTAGAATATCTAATTTGTTTACTTTAAAAATTTATTGAAATTTATAATTTCTTATTGTTACAGTTAAAATTCAAAGGTGCTGGACAACAAAAGACAAACCAGGATCATGTGTACCCATACTTGAGTGCATGTCCTTACGTAAGCTGTCTGTAAAATCACACAGAACATACCAGGAAGCAGAACTTTTAAAACAGAGTATATGTGGAACTGATAATTTAACTTATAAAGTAGGTACTGTTAAATTTATGAAAGTATAATACAGGCTTCAACCCTTGTTTTAAATTACAGGTTTGCTGCTCCGAAAATGAAATTGAAAAGGTAAAATACGAATAGCACGGAACTCTCTTTTGAATTCTTAGATTGAAGATCTTTTGTACACATTTCATTATAAAGGTGTCCTCGTGCTTGTGCGAGTAACTTGGTTGGCTTTTCTTTATTTTTTTAAGGAACTTTACTATAAACTGCCACATTATGCAATAAAATCAGTATAATACGGCTCTTTCTGTCATATTTATAGAACAGAGATCTCTTACCGACAACAGAAGAATGTGGTAAATACGATGCTATAACAAATCGTATTATTGGTGGTGCTCAAACTGGTATTGAAGAATATCCCTGGACTGCATTGCTTTTATACGCAAGTAAAAATGCATCGATTGGTAAAATATAATTCTACAAAATAATAAAAAAAAAGTTTAATACATGTTCCTTGCAGAAATTTTTGGTTGTGGTGGTTCTCTTATTAATAAATATTATGTTATTACCGCCGCACATTGTACAGAAATAAATGGCGCACCTGTTATTAAAGTTCGTTTGGGTGGATGGGGTCATATGTAGAAGTTCACGCAAGTGAGGAAAGTTTCTGATTGCCATTCACTTGGGAGTGGCCAGGAACGATTCTTTTGCATATGACTCAAGCAGCTCACGACTTCCGGTTTTAGACCAAGTATCCCCTGGGTAGCTAACAGACATCCGTTTGGAGGCGAGCTAAAGTGAGAAGGCGAAGCCCGCTTGTGCGGTTGTGCGTAGGGCTTGGGACCCACCACATAAAAACGAATAACCAGTGAATAAGAAACACAGGCCTCGGATGAGAAACCCCCCTTTTGATGACGACCACGGCAAACGTATAAAGGACTATGATTTGAGGGCATGCACCTGGAATGTCCGGACTCTTAATTGGGAAGGTGCCTCTGCCCAGCTGGTTGATGTCCTCATACAACTAAAGGCTGACATCACCGCCGTCCAAGAAGTGCGATGGACGGGACAAGGACGGAAGAAGGTGGGTCCTTGTGACATCTACTACAGCGGCCATATAAAGGAGCGCAAATTCGGTGTTGGATTTGTGGTGGGAGAGAGACTACGTCGCCGAGTCCTGGCATTCACCCCGGTGGATGAACGTCTTGCCACAATCCGCATCAAAGCGAGGTTCTTCAACATATCGCTGATTTGCGCCCACGCCCCAACGGAAGAGAAGGACGATGCGACCAAAGATGCTTTCTATGAGCGCCTAGAACGCATCTATGAGCGCTGCCCCCGCCACGATGTCAAAATCGTGCTTGGCGATTTTAACGCCAGGGTGGGTAAAGAAGGTGTCTTTGGCACAACAGTCGGAAAATTCAGCCTCCATGACGAAACATCGCCAAACGGCCTGAGGCTGATCGACTTCGCTGGGGCCCGAAATATGGTTGTCTGTAGTACCAGATTCCAGCATAAAAAAATTCATCAAGCAACGTGGCTGTCCCCTGATCGAAACACGCGCAATCAAATCGATCACGTTGTGATAGACGGAAGACATGTCTCCAGTGTTTTAGACGTGCGTACGCTCCGAGGACCAAACATTGACTCGGACCATTATCTAGTAGCAGCAAAGATACGCACTCGCCTCTGTGCAGCAAAGAACGCCCGTCAACAAACACAAGGAAGGTTCGACGTCGAAAAGCTGCAATCACAACCGACAGCCGAACGATTTTCTACTCGACTTGCACTCCTGCTCTCGGAGAGCACTCATCAGCATCTCGATATAAGGGAGCTGTGGAACGGCATCTCAAACTCATTGCATACCGCTGCAGCCGAAACAATTGGTCTCCGGCAACGCCAAAAAACCAGTTGGTACGATGAGAATTGTCGTTCCGCAGTGGAGAGAAAACAGACTGCCTACCTCGCAACGTTGCGATCGACCACAACACGTTCGGGGTGGGATAGATATCGAGAACTGAAGAGGGAAGCGAGACGCATTTGCAGACGTAAAAAGAAAGAGGCCGAAATGCGTGAGTATGAAAAGCTTGAAAAGCTGGCCGACATGGGTAATGCTCGAAAATTTTATGAAAAGATGAGGCGATTAACAGAAGGTTTCAAGACCGGAGCATTATCATGTAGGGACCGAGAAGGTAATCTGGTAACGGATGTCCAGAGCACACTGGGATTATGGAGGGAACACTTCTCCGACCTGCTCAATGGCAGTGAAAGTACAACACCAGGAGATGGCGAACCCGATTCCCCAATCGATGACGATGGAATAGATGTTCCATTACCCGACCATGAAGAAATTCGAATAGCAATTACCCGCTTGAAGAACAACAAAGCGGCGGGGGCCGATGGATTACCGGCCGAGCTATTCAAATACGGCGGCGAAGAACTGATAAGGTGCATGCATCAGCTTCTTTGTAGAATATGGTCGGAAGAAAGCATGCCTGACGATTGGAATCTTAGTGTGCTCTGCCCAATCCATAAGAAGGGAGACCCCACAATCTGCGCCAACTACCGTGGTATAAGTCTCCTCAATATCGCATATAAGGTTTTGTCGAGCGTATTGTGTGAAAGACTAAAGCCCACCGTCAACGAACTGATTGGACCTTATCAGTGTGGCTTTAGACCTGGAAAATCTACAATGGACCAGATATTCACCATGCGCCAAATCTTGGAAAAGACCCGAGAGAGAAGAATCGATACCTACCATCTTTTTATCGATTTTAAAGCTGCCTTCGATAGCACGAAAAGGAGCTGCCTTTATGCCGCGATGTCTGAATTTGGTATCCCTGCAAAACTAATACGGCTATGTAAGCTGACGTTGAGCAACACCAAAAGCTCCGTCAGGATCGGGAAGGACCTCTCCGAGCCGTTCGATACCAAACGAGGCTTCAGACAGGGTGACTCACTATCGTGCGACTTCTTCAATCTATTGCTGGAAAAAATAATACGAGCTGCAGAACTAAATAGAGAGGGTACAATCTTCTACAAGAGTGTACAGCTCCTGGCGTATGCCGATGATATTGATATCATCGGAAGCAACAACCGCGCCGTTTGTTCTGCGTTTTCCAGACTAGATAAAGAAGCGAAGCGTATGGGTCTGGTGGTGAATGAGGACAAGACGAAATATCTCCTGTCATCAAACAAACAGTCAGCGCACTCGCGTCTTGGCTCTCACGTCACTGTTGACAGTCATAACTTTGAAGTTGTAGATAATTTCGTTTATCTGGGAACCAGCATTAACAACACCAACAATGTCAGCCTTGAAATCCAACGCAGAATCACTCTTGCCAACAGGTGCTACTTTGGACTGAGTAGGCAATTGAAAAGTAAAGTCCTCTCTCGACGAACCAAAATCAAACTCTATAAGTCGCTCATTATTCCCGTCCTGATGTATGGCGCTGAAGCGTGGACGATGACAACATCCGATGAGACGACTCTTGGGGTTTTCGAGAGAAAGGTTTTGCGCAAGATTTATGGTCCTCTAAACATTGGCAACGGCGAATACCGCAGACGATGGAACGATGAGCTGTACGATTTATACGACGACATTGACATAGTTCAGCGAATAAAAAGACAGCGGCTACGCTGGCTAGGTCATGTTGTACGGATGGAAGAAAACACTCCAGCTCTGAAAGTATTCGATGCAGTACCCGCTGGAGGAAGCCGCGGAAGAGGACGACCTCCACTCCGGTGGAAAGACCAAGTGCAAAGTGACCTGGCTTCACTTGGTGTTTCCAGTTGGCGCCAAAAAGCAAAAAGGAGGAATGAGTGGCGCGCTCTGGTGGATTCGGCTATAATCGCTTAAAGCGGTTCCTACGCCAAATATATATATATATATTGGGTGATTGGGATATAACAGAAGATAAAGATTGTGATGGTCACCTTTGTGGGCTACCTGAACGGACTATAGAGATATCTATAAATAACATACTAAGACATCCAAGATATAATCCAAGAAACTTAGATTATGACGTAGCATTATTACGTTTGAAAGATCGTGTCGAATACACTAGATTTATTAAACCCATTTGTCTGCCAATGGACGTGAGTCTACGTGGGAAACGATACGATGGAAATAGTGCCACTATAGTCGGTTGGGGTCTTACAGAAACGAATCAATTAAGTGATATTAAGTTAAAGGCTACTGTGCAAATCATATACGGATACAATGGCAAAAAGTTTAGAGTCCACGATAGTAAAATATATGCCACTGGTAACGGCAATGATTCCTGTCGTGGCGATTCAGGCGGACCACTTATGATCAAGGAAGAGCTAAATGAAAATAAAAATTGGTATCTAATCGGCATAATTTCATACGGAAACTTAAATAATACATGTGGAACTGAGGAGTCTATTGGTATTTACGCGCGCGTCAGTTCCTTTTTAGATTGGATAAATGATACCATAAGAACTTAAACCATATTATTTATAATTCGAATAAAACTATAGTAACCAAATATTAATACTTACGGGTTAATTTTGAAAATAATTGTAATTTTTCCCAATATAATTTATTATAAGAGTATACATATGTATAACGCGTGTTTTTTGAGATATATAAAACTATAGTTTTCAATAAAGTGCAATCATTTGAAAGAAATGTTAAATGATTTATTACTTCGTTTATTTTGGGTGTAAGCGAACGTTTTTTTACACTCGCAATTTATTTTTATATTTTTATTAAGATAACACACAATTTGATCCATATATTCAGCAAAAAGTCCATGAGGGCTGGGGTAATTCCTGACTCGATTTCACTCATCTTCTCCACTAAGTTGCACTGTACCCAAACAAAACCGCTCACTTAATTTCGCTAAGATATTTCAAATACATTTCACTGAAATCGGTAAATTAGTTATTTTCCATTTTTTTTTATCTGAGTGCAGCTTCCTTCTGCCTTTTGTAATGTAAAATTTGGTGTTTCTGCCGTTTTCCATTAGTGAGTTAATGCACTTTTAGTAATGCTCAACATAACCTTTGTATGGAAAGTGGGCGTGGTTATTATCAGATTTCACCCATTTTCATGGTGTAGGGTGGGGTACGTACATAAGAATAATGACTGCAGAAAGTTTGGTTTATATAGCTTTATTCGTTTGTAAGATAGTAGCAGATATGTACCAAGTTTCGTCAAGATATCTTAGCTTTTACGCATAGCCGAACAGACTGCCGTACGTATATCAACTCTCCTCTTCATCCTGATCATTTTGATATTATAACAAGTAAGGAAGGGCTAAGTTCGGGTGTAACCGAACATTTTATACTCTCGCAATTTATTGATGTAATTTTATAAAGACAACACAATTCGACCCATATATTCGGCATAAAGTTCAATAGAATAACGAAAATCATCATAAATAGTATATGGGGACTGAGGTAATTCCTAAACCGATTTCACTCGTTTTCACCACCAAGATACAATGTATCGAAGACTATACGATCACTTAATTTAATATTACTTATAATTAGGTATATAGGATCTGGGGGAAGTTATGACCCGATTTTTACCATTTCAGGTACAGAGAGAAACTGTTATAAGAAAAAAATTCAGAGGGAATGAATTACATTAAAATATCTAAGGGATTTACCTATATTTTCGGTGAAAAATTAACCTTAGGCACTGAGTTCTTCATGTTTGATATCAGGGGCCTTGAAAAGTCATGGTCCGATTTTGACAATTTTTCCACAAGTGATGTCACAGCTCAAATACAGTATTTGTGTAAAGTTTTATTCCGCTAGCTTCATTGGTTCCTTATGAATACATTATAAAGTGAACGAATCAGATGGAATTCAAAATTGGGTTATATGGGAAGTAGACGTAGTTGTAAACCGATTTCGCCCATATTCCACCCGTGTCATCAGGGTGTCAAGAAAGTGTTATATACCGAATTTCATTGAAATCGGTCGAATAGTTCTTGAGATAGGGTTTTTGACCCATAAGTGGGCGACGCCACGCCCATTTTCCATTTTGTAAAAAAAATCTCAGTGCAGCTTTCTTCTGCTATTTCTTATGTAAAATTTGGTGTTTCTGGCGTTTTTCGTTAGGGAGTTAACCCACTTTTCGTAATTTTCAACCTAACTTTTGTATGGGAGGTGGGCGTGGTTACTATCCGATTTCTTTCATTTTTAGACTGTATAAGGAAATGGCTAAAAGAAACGACTGCAGAAAGTTTGGCTTATATAGCTTTATTGGTTTGCGAGTTATATACAAAAAAACTTATTTGAGGGCGGGGTCACGCCCACTTTTCCAAAAAAATTACATCCAAATGTGCCCCTCCCTAATGGGATCCTATGTTCCAAATTTCATTTTCATAACTTTATTTATGGCTTAGTTATGACACTGTATAGGTTTTCGGTTTCCTCCATTTTGTGGGCGTGGCAGTGGACCGATTTTGCCCATTTTCTAAAGCAACCTCCTTAGGGTGCCAAGGAACATGTGTTCCAAGTTTCATTAAGATATCTTATTTTTTACTCAAGTTATCGCTTGCACGGACAGACGGACAGACGGACGGACAGACATCCGGATTTCAAATCTACTCGTCATCCTGATCATTTATGTATATATAACCCCATGTCTAACTCTTATATTTCTTGGTGACACAAACAACCGTTATGTGAACAAAACTATGATACTCTGTGCAACAGGTTGCGAGAGTATAATAAAGTTTCTTCAAAACATGAATATGTTTCCACTTCTTTGAGAATTGAATATGGCGACCGCATAAAATGTTATAAAATGTAAATGTTATACATATATACATATGAAATTAATAATTTCTCATTTTCGCATAATAATAATATCATTTCTATAATTTCTGTAACAGTCAACTAAATATGTTAGATATATGAGTAATTATGTAATTGCTTGTGGTGAAATCCAAATCACTAAAGCTACGCTATAAAAGAATTTAATTCGCATTAGCGCCACAGTTGATATCAAACCGCTGTGCAAGCTGGAAGCTTAAAACGCGCTAAGAACAGTACTTAATTTTTGAAAAATTCTTGTATTTGCGGGAATGAAATTCATATTATTGTGCGTGCTTGGTTTTGTCATAGGCACTAAAGGAGGTGAGCGTTGGCGACGACTTTTCGATTGAGATAAGAAATTTCGTTATTATATAGATCGTGTGCTTGTGACTACATGAATTATAGTGATAAAAAATACAAAATTCAAATGAATTTTTAGTTCAGCAACTGTGAATCATCGGTGATTTAATATATAGTGATGACGCTATATAACATGACGTCATTTTCATAAAAATGTTGTGAAAAATATAAAGGGTCAAAACTGTGGATTGTCTTTCTAGTGAAGTGAAGTTGAAATTCCATATCAGGCTTTTTAGCGTAGAAAATCCTAAATTGTCTAGAAAGTTTGATACGGTTCTGCGTTCTTAGTTGCAAGATGCCATATAATAAAGAAAAAAGTATAATGAAGAGTGAAGTGAATAAGCATTCGACACTACACTTCGACATTCTGAGCGCTGTATATAGTTTACTTTTTCGAAGTCCATAACCTCAATTTCTGGCCATTATAAATCGTTTCGACAGTAAATATAGAAGTTTACACCAATCGATCACCGTTTTAAGATGCAAAATCAAATGTTAAATACCGTAACGAGCTTGAATCGAACGTCAAAGCCTAATGAAAAGCCCTTTATCTTTGATGTTTGAACTTTCATGTTCAATTAGTTTTACCTGAATAGTAATTATTAGCCAGCTTCATTACAGATCAATGTGTAACGCCAGATGATGAAGTCGGAGAATGTGTAAATATTCAGACTTGCAAATCTTTAATGGACATCCTGGGGAAACCTTACAAGACAGACTTGGACAGATATATAATAAGAGCTCATGGTGATGCATGTCAGCACACGGAAAATCAAGCAGATGTGAGTAATACTTACTAGGGAAAATGAGAGAATCCCAGTGCTAAATGTTTTGAGTAAATTTTAGGTGTGTTGTCCCATCTCAAAAAGTATGCCGCCATAAACCACAACCATGAAGACTTACGGTAAGGCTTTTACTGTTTATTTATCAATTCTCATCTGTTGTTGTGTTCCAGTCTTGTTTCAAATCTCCCATTTGCATTTTAGCATTTAGAATATCCAATATTTTATACTCTCGCAACAAAAGTTGCTAAGAGAGTATTATAGTTTTGTTCACATAACGGTTGTTTGTAAGTCATAAAACTACACGAGTTAGATATAGGGTTGTATATATCAAAATGATCAGGATGACGAGACGAGTTGAAATCCGGATGTCTGTCTGTCCGTCCGTCTGTCCGTGCAACGGATAACTGGAGTAAAAATTGTAATATCTTAACGAAACTTGGAACACTTATTCCTTGGCACCATAAGAAGGTTATGTGCGAAGATGGGCAAAATCGGACCATTGCCACGCCCACAAAATGGCGAAAACCAAAAACTTATAAACACATAAAGTGTAATAACTAAGGCATAAATAAAGTTATTAAAATAAAATTTGGAATAAAGGATCGCATTAGAAAGGGGCATATTTGGATGTATTTTTTTCGGGGAAGTGGGCGTGGACCCGCCCCCAAATCGATTATTTGTATATATCTCGCAAACCAGTAAAGCTATAGTCACCAAACTTTCCGCAGTCTTTTCCCTTACGTACCCCATCATGTACCATGAAATAACCACGCCCACTACATAGGTCAGGTTGAAAATTAAGGTGGGTTAACTCATTAATGAACAACGTCAAAAACACTAAAATTTACAAAACAAATAGCAGAAGGAAGCTGCACTCAGATCTTTTTACAAAATGGAAAATGGGCGTGACTTATGGATCAAAAACCATATCTCAGGAACTACTCGACAGATTTTAATGAAACTCGGTATATAATATTTTCTTGACACCCTGATAACACGGATAAAAAATGGGCGAAATCGGTTCACAACCACGACTACTTTTCTTATAACTCAATTTTGAATTCCATCTGATCCCTTCACATTATAATGTATACATAAGGAACCAATGAATATAGCGGAATAAAACTTTACACAAACAGTGCATATCATTTGTGGCTTCACTTGTGAAAAATTGTCGAAAACGGACTATAACTTTTCAAGGCCCCAGATATCGAACATATTGAACTCAGCGCCTAAGGATAATTTTAACCGAAAATATACGTAAATCTCTCAAATAATTTAATGTAATTCAGAGGAAATTGTTTTCTTCTAATAGCGTGTCTTTGTTCCAAAAATTATTAAATTCGGGCCATAACATATCCTAGCTCCCATATACCTAATTATAGGTTTTTCAAAAATACGATGGGCTTTATTCCGCATATATGTATTGGTTAGCACTCATATCTATATATGACGATTTTCGTTATTCTATTAAACTTTATGCCGAATTTATAGGTAAATTTGTGTGTTATTATTGTGAGAGTATAAAATGTTCGGTTGCACCCGAACTTAGCCTTTCCTTACTTGTTTACTTCAAAAATTTATCGAAATTTATAATAAGAAAGTTCTAACTGTCACAGTTAACATTCAAAGGTGCTGGACAACAAAAGGCAAACCAGGATCATGTGTACCCATACTTGAGTGCATGTCCTTACGTAAGCTGTCTGTGAAATCACACAGAACATACCAGGAAACAGAACTTTTAAAACAGAGTATATGTGAATCTGATAATTTAACTTATAAAGTAGGTAGTGCTAAATTTATGAAAGTATAATACAGGCTTCAACCCTTGTTTTAAATTACAGGTTTGCTGCTCCGAAAATGAAATTGAAAAGGTAAAATACGAATAGCACGGAACTATCTTTTGATTTCTTAGATTGAAGATCTTTTGTACACATTTCATTATAAAGGTGTCCTCGTGCTTGTGCGAGTAACTTGGTTGGCTTTTTTTATTGTTTTAAGGAACTTTACTATAAACTGCCACATTATGCAATAAAATCAGTATAATACGGCTCTTTCTGTCATATTTATAGAACAGAGATCTCTTACCGACAACAGAAGAATGTGGTAAATACGATGCTATAACAAATCGTATTATAGGCGGTGCTCAAACTGGTATTGAGGAATATCCCTGGACTGCATTGTTGTTCTATATAAATGGAAAAGGAGACATTGGTAAAAAATGATTCTACAAAATAATGTAAAAAATGTAATACATGTTCCTTGCAGAAATTTTTGGTTGTGGTGGTTCTCTTATTAATAAATACTATGTTATTACCGCCGCACATTGCACAGAAGAAAATGAATATGAACTTTTTAAAGTTCGTTTGGGTGATTGGAATATAACAGGAGATGTAGATTGTGATGGTCACCTTTTTGGGCCACCTGAACGGACTATGGAGATATATATAAATAACATACTAAGACATCCAAGATATAATCCAAGAAACTTAGATTATGACGTAGCATTATTACGTTTGGAAGATCGTGTCGAATACACTAGATTTATTAAACCCATTTGTCTGCCAATGGATGTGAGTCTACGTGGGAAACGATACGATGGAAATAGTGCCACTATCGTCGGTTGGGGTCTTACAGAAACGAATCAATTAAGTGATATTAAGTTAAAGGCTACTGTGCAGATCGTTAAAAAAGAATTCATATACGGAAACAATGGCAAAAAGTTTAGAGTACACGATAGTAAAATATATGCCACTGGTAACGGCAATGATTCCTGTCGTGGCGATTCAGGCGGACCACTTATGATCAAGGAAGAGGTAAATGAAAATAAAAATTGGTATCTAATCGGCATAATTGCATACGGAAACTTAGATAATACATGTGGAACTGAGGTGTCTATTGGTATTTACGCGCGCGTCAGTTCCTTTTTGGATTGGATAAACGATACCATAAGAACTTAATCAATATTATTTATAGTTCGAATAAAACTATAGTAACGAAATATTAATACTTACGGGTTAATTTTGAAAATAATTGTAATTTTTCCCGATATAATTTATTATAAGAGTATACATATGTATAACGTGTGTTTTTTGAGATATATAAAACTATAGTTTTCAATAAAGTGCAATCATTTGAAAGAAATGTTAAATGATTTATTACTACGCAAAATTTATGACATTTCGAACTAAATCTGGCACGCATGTGGGTTTTCAGCCGTAACTGTTATGCTAGCTTATTCTTCTTGACTGGCGTAGACACCACTTACGCGGTTATAACCGAGTCCTCAACAGCGCGCCACGAATCTCTCCTTTTGGCAGTTTGGCGCCAATTGGTAATAGCAAGTGAAGACAGGTTGTTCTCCACCTGGTCCTTCCATCGGAGTGGAGGTCTCCCTCTTCCTCGACTTCCACCAACGGGTACTGTATCGAACACTTTCAGAGCTGGGGCACTTTCGTCCATTCGAACAACATGACCTAGCCAGCGTAGCCGCTGTCTTTTTATTCGCTGAACTATGTCAATGGCGTCGAATAACACATACAGCTCATCATTCCATCGTCTTCGGTGTTCACCGTTGCCAATGTGTAAGGGAGCATAAATCTTCCGCAAAACCTTTCTCTCGAAAACTCCTTGTGCCGTCTCACCGGATGTTGACATCATCCAAGCTTCTGCACCATAAAGTAGGACGGCAATGATGAGGGACTTGTAGAGTTTAGTTTTTGTTCGTCGAGAGAGGACTTTACTGTTCAATTGCCTACTCAGTCCATAGTACCACCTGTTGGCATGAGTGATTCTGGGTTGGATTTCAAGGCTGACATTATTATCGGTGTTGATTATCTACAACTTCAAAGTTATGACTGTCAACACTGACGTGGAAGCCAAGACGCAAATGCGCTGATTGTTTGTTTGATGACAGGAGATTCAGATTCGTTATCAAGTCTGGAAAAAGCAGAACTAATGGTGCGGGTGTTGTTTCCAATGATATCGATATCATCGGCGTTTGTGATGAGCGATATTGCTATTTTTGAATCACTGTGATTTAAGTGATTGTACTGAACAGTGATTGTTACTTTCAAACTGATATTGGTACCGAACAAAAGCACTGAACTTCTATAGCTACTGTGATCGAACTCAGATTACTGAACTGCAATTGCGATTGTAAATCACTGATATTTACAAAAATTGATCGCAGTTGCATATGTGATTTTTCAATCACAGTGAAAAAATCACCGGTAGTGAAATATCGCCCATCACTAATCGGCGTACGCCAGCAGCTGTACACTCTTATCGAAAATTGTACCTTCTCTATTTAGCTCTGCAGCTCGTATTATTTTCTCCAGAATCAGGTTAAAGAAGTCACACGATAGTGAGTCACCTTCTCTGAAATCTCGTTTGGTATCGAACGGCTCGGAGAGGTCCTTCCCGATCCTGACGGAGCTTTTGGTGTTGCTCAACGTCAGCTTACTCAGCCGTATTAGTTTTGCGGGGATACCAAATTCAGACATCGTGGCTCGAAGAGGTCCTTCCCGATCCTAATGGAGCTTTTGGTATTGCTCAACGTCAACTTACACAACCGTATTCATTTTGCAGGGATACCAAATTCAGACATAGCGGCATAAAGGCAGCTCCTTTTCGTGCTATCGAAGGCAGCTTTAAAATCGATGAAAAGATGGTGAGAATCGATAGATTCTTCTCTCTCGGGTCTTTTCCAAGATTTGGCGCATGGTGAATATCTGGCCCATTGTCGATTTTCCAGGTCTAAAGCCACACTGATAAGGTCCAATAAATTCGTTGACGGTGGGCTTTAGTCTTTCACACAATACGGTCGACAAAACCTTATATTCGATATTGAGGAGACTTATACCACGGTAATTGGCGCAGATTGTGGGGTCTCCTCCGACCATATTCCAACCATATTCCGGCAATCCATCGGCCCCCGCCGCCTTGTTGTTCTTCAAGCGGGTAATTGCTATTCCAATTTCTTCACGGTCGGGCAATAGAACATCTGTTCCATCGTCGTCGATTGGGGAATCGGGTCCGCCATCTCCTGGTGATGTACTTTCACTGCCATTCAGCTGGCTGGAGAAGTGTTCCCTCCACAAACACAGTATACTCTGGTCATCAACAACTAGATAACCTCTGGGGTCCTATAGGAGTGTGCTCTGGTCTTGAAACCTTCAGTTAGTCGCGGGATCTTTTCGTAAAATTTTCGAGCATTACCGCTGTCGGCCAGCTTGTCAAGCTCTTCATACTCACACATTTCGGCCTCTTTCTCTTTTTGTCTGCAAATGCGTCTCGCTTCCCTCTTCAGCTCTCGGTATCTCTCTCATCCCGCTCGTGTAGCGGTTGATCGCAACATTGTGAGGTACGCAGTCTGTTTTTTCTCCACTGCGAAACGACAATCCTCATCACACCAGCTGTTTTTTACTTTTCCGAAAGCCAAAGGTTTCGATGGCAGTCTGTTTTTTCTCCACTGCGAAACGACAATCCTCATCACACCAGCTGTTTTTTACTTTTCCGAAAGCCAAAGGTTTCGATGGCAGCTGTACGTAAGGAGTTTTATATGCCGTCCCACAGTTCCTTTATACCGAGATGCTGATGAGTGCTCTCAGAGAGCAGGAGTGCAAGTCGAGTGGAAAATCGTTCGGCTATCGTTTGTGATTCTCGATGTCGAACCTTCCTTGTGTTTGTGGACGTGTGCGCTTTTCTACACAGAGACGGGTGCGTATCTTAGCTGCTACAAGATAGTGGTCCGAGTCGATGTGCGTACGCACATCAAAATCGCTGGATACATGTCGTCCATCTATAACAACATGATCGATATGGTTGCGAGTGATTCGATCCGGGGCAGCCAAGTAGCTTGATGGATTTTCTTATGCTGGACTAGTACTACAGACGACCATATTTCGGGCCCCGGCGAAGTCGATCAGCCTCAGATCGTTTGGTGATGTTTCGTCATGGAGGCTGAATTTTCCGATTGTTGTGCCAAAAACACCTTCTTTACCCACCCTACCGTTGAAATCGCCAAGCACGAAACACGGGGGCAGCGCTCCTAGGTACTTTATATGGCCGCTGTAGTAGATGTAACAAGGACCCACCTTCTTCCGTCCTTGTCCCGTCCATCGAATGTCTTGGATTGCGGTGATGTCAGTCTTTCCTCTTACGATGACATCAACCTTCTCACTTTAGCTCACCTCCAAACGAATGTATGTTGGCTACCCAGAGGATACTTGGTCTAAAACCGGAAGTCGTGAGCTGCTTGAGTCATATGCAAAAGAATCGTTCACTCCCAAGTGAATGACAGTCAGAAACTTTCCTTACTTACGTGAACTTCTACATAAGACTCCATCCTCCATCCATACTAGCGGAGGCCATACAATTGACTTAAATAATGGGGGTACCTTATCCAGCCGGTAAACTCATTTTATGGTTTGATTTACTTGACGTATGCACTCGGAACTATTCAGCATTTGGGCGAATAATATTCACTTGGGAACGCAAAACCATAAAGTCGACAACTCTGACGTCGGTTTAATAATGAAAGGCCACGCAGAAAGCAGATATGTACCAAGTTTCGTCAAGACATCTTAGCTTTTACGGACAACCGAATAGACGGATATACGGATTTCAACTCTTCTCGCCATCCTGACCATTTCGATATTATAATAAAGTTTCTTCAAAACCTGAATATGTTTCCACTTCTTTGAGAATTGAATATTGCGACCGCATAAAATGTAAATGTTATACATATATGTATGTATATGAAATTAATAATTTCTCATTTTCGCATAATAATAATATCATTTCAATAATTTCAGTAACATGTTTAAGTAAATATATTAGATATATGAGTAATTATGTAATTGCTTTTAGTGATATCCAAATCACTAAAGCTACCCTATAAAAGAATTTAATTCGCATTAGCGCCACAGTTGATATCAAACCGCTGTGCAAGCTGGAAGCTTAAAACGCGCTAAGAACAGTACTTAATTTTTGAAAAATTCTTGTATTTGCGGGAATGAAATTCATATTATTGTGCGTGCTTGGTTTTGTCATAGGCACTAAAGGAGGTGAGCGTTGGCGACGACTTTTCGATTGAGATAAGAAATTTCGTTATTATATAGATCGTGTGCTTGTGACTACATGAATTATAGTGATAAAAAATACAAAATTCAAATGAATTTTTAGTTCAGCAACTGTGAATCATCGGTGATTTAATATATAGTGATGACGCTATATAACATGAAAAATATAAAGGGTCAAAACTGTGGCTTGTCTTTCTAGTGAAGTGAAGTTGAAATTCCAGATCAGGCTTTTTAGCGTAGAAAATCCTAAATTGTCTAGAAAGCTTGATACGGTTCTGCGTTCTTAGTCGCAAGATGCCATGTAATAAAGAAAAAAGTGTAATGAAGAGTGAAGTGAATAAGCATTCGACACTACACTTCGACATTCTGAGCGCTGTATATAGTTTACTTTTTCGAAGTCCATAACCTCAATTTCTGGCCATTATAAATCGTTTCGACTGTAAATATAGAAGTTTACACCAATCGATCACCGTTTTAAGATGCAAAATCAAATGTTAAATACCGTAACGAGCTTGAATCGAACGTCAAAGTCTAATGAAAAGCCCTTTATCTTTGATGTTCGAACTTTCATGTTCAATTAGTTTTACCTGAATAGTGATTATTAGCCGGCTTCATTACAGATCAATGTATAACACCAGATGATGAAGACGGAGAATGTGTATATATAAAGTCTTGCAAATCTTTAATGGACATCCTGGGGAAACCTGTCGTGACAGACTTGGACAGATATATAATAAGAGCTCATGGTCATGCATGTCAGCACAAGGAGAAATATGCTGCTGTGAGTAATACTTACTAGAGAAAATGAGAGAATCCCAGTGCTAAATGTTTTGTGTAAATTTTAGGTGTGTTGTCCCATCTCCAAAATTATGCCACCAGAGACTGCAACAACGAAGATTTACGGTAAGGTGTTTTTGATTTTAGTATTTATTTAGCACTTTTCATCTGTTGACTTTTAGTACCGCGGATTCAGGAAGGCTGTGCAATCGATCGTTGTATTAGCAAATATAAACTATATGTATATAGAAACTATGCTTGAAGTGAAATCTTTTAATATATTTTCTTAAGTGTGCTGCCCGGAACCGGAACTGCCGGATAATACAGCGCCTCCGCCAGGTTAATGCGGACATACTATGGTTTATTTCTCACCTTGCAGAGAAGTGTGGAAAATGTGATGAAAACCTAATGAGCAATAATGTCCATTCGATATTTACTGATAAGTATAATGCTCGTAATTTGGGAACATGAATTCCATTTAAGATACACATAGTTTTTTGCATGGTCCAAAAGTACACATATCCTGCAGAGTGAGAAAGAAATAATAGGCAGATCCGGACAGCACACCTAAGAAAATATATTAAAAGATTTCAATTCAAGCATAGTTTATATATATATTTGAAAGTACTCGCACTAAATTTATCAGCGTTATTTTTGCACTGTCTATCACGCAAATATTGCCTATCTCCTACTGTTATATTAGGGTTCAAAGCGATTTGTAATAAGACACCACAGTTATATATGCTTAAACAACGATCGACGGCAGAGCCATCCTGAATCGTCGGTACTAAATGTCAAGATCCTGACTTCAGCGAACATCGAAATTTAAGGAAATGTCTTACCTCTATCAAATATACTCTGAATAATAGAACCGGCAGTCGAGGATTTCAGCTTACCACAGCCGCCTTACTGTGGTACAGTGTCCACAGCTCAAGCAGAGTTCGACTCTGGTTCAATTACCTATGAAGAGGAATACCCCTGGACAGCAATGCTGCTATACAAAAATAGTAAGATCAAACTCATTAATATAGATATTAACCGTTATAAGTAATACGACATTACCTTACAGAAAGGAACGAAAAATCGCATATTTATTGTGGTGGCACGCTTATACACGAGCGTTTTGTGCTCACAGCAGCACATTGCCTGCATGAGCAAGAGCCGGAATGGAATTTGACTGGCGTGCGTTTGCGTGTTTGGGCTACAACAGCGATGGAGTATTGTCAAAATCAAGAGACGAGCGATCAACTAGATTGTGAGTCAAAACATATCGACATGGTTGTGAGCAAAATAATCAAACATCCCGAACATGAGTCATTGTATAATGATCTCGCTTTGCTGCAATTGAATGCGGCGGTACGTGCAACGCGTTACATAGCACCGATTTGTTTGCCCTTGGAGACCAGACAGTTCTCGGCAAGCTTTGACAACACGGCAATGCAAATATCCGGTTGGGGCGCGCATATATTCGGTGAAATTGCCGAAGTCAAAATGAAATCCATTACATATATATCGAATATGGAGAAATGCAAGAAGCTCTATTCGAACGGCGTTGCTGAAAATTTGACAGCGCAACATGTTTGTGTGAAGGGAAAGGGCACCGATGATGGCAAAGTTTTAGATTCTGGCGGCGCGCTTATGGCAGTAGTGAATGTTGGAAGAATGCAGTCGTATTTTTTGGTGGGCGTAGAAGCTATCAGTTATGAAGTACCGCCGGAAAAGGGATACCCATTTATCTTTACGCGCGTTAGTCCCTATTTGGATTGGATAAAAAGTGAAATCATTGAAAAGGTAAAATACGAATGGGACAAAACTCCCCTTTGATTTCTTAGATCGAAGATTTTTTGTACATATTTCATTATAAAGGCGTCCTCGTGCTTGTACGAGTAGCTTGGTTGGCTTTTTTTATTTTTTTAAGGAACTTTACTATAAACTGCCACATTATGCTATAAAATCATTATAATACGTCTCTTTCTGTCATATTAATAGGATAGAGATCTTTTACCGACAACAGAAGAATGTGGTAAATACGATGCTATAACAAATCGTATTATTGGTGGTGCTCAAACTGGTATTGAAGAATATCCCTGGACTGCATTGCTTTTATGCGCAAATGAAAAAGGAGACATTGGTAAAAAATAATTCAAAAAAATAATTTAAAAAAATGTAATACATGTCCTTTGTAGCAATAAATTGTGGTGGTTCTCTTATTAATAAATACTATGTTATTACCGCCGCACATTGCACAAAAGAAAATGAATATGAACTTTTTAAAGTTCGTTTGGGTGATTGGCATATAACAGAAGATAAAGATTGTGATGGTCACCTTTGTGGGCCACCTGAACGGACTATAGAGATATCTATAAATAACATACTAAGACATCCAAGATATAATCCAAGAAACTTAGATTATGACGTAGCATTATTACGTTTGAAAGATCGTGTCGAATACACTAGATTTATTAAACCCATTTGTCTGCCAATGGATGTGAGTCTACGTGGGAAACGATACGATGGAAATAGTGCCACTATAGTCGGTTGGGGTCTTACAGAAATGAATCAATTAAGTGATATTAAGTTAAAGGCTACTGTGCAGATTATATACGGAAACAATGGCAAAAAGTTTAGAGTACGCGATAGTAAAATATATGCCACTGGTAACGGCAATGATTCCTGTCGTGGCGATTCAGGCGGACCACTTATGATCAAGGAAGAGGTAAATGAAAATAAAAATTGGTATCTAATCGGCATAATTTCATACGGAAACTTAAATAATACATGTGGAACTGAGGAGTCTATTGGTATTTACGCGCGCGTCAGTTCCTTTTTGGATTGGATAAACGATACCATAAGAACTTAATCAATATTATTTATAATTCGAATAAAACTATAGTAACCAAATATTAATACTTACGGGTTAATTTTGAAAATAATTGTAATTTTCGCCAATATAATTTATTATAACAGTATACATATGTATAACGCGTGTTTTTGAGATATATAAAACTATAGTTTTCAATAAAGTGCAATCATTTGAAAGAAATGTTAAGTGATTTATTACTACGCAAAATTTATGACATTTCGAACTAAATCTGGCACGCATGTGGGTTTTCAGCCGTAACTGTTATACTAGCTTCTTCTTCTTGACTGGCGTAGACACCGCTTACGCGGTTATAACCGAGTCCTCAACAGCGCGCCACGAATCTCTCCTTTTAACAGTTTGGCGCCAATTGGTAATAACAAGTGAAGACAGGTTGTTCTCTACCTGGTCCTTCCATCGGAGTGAAGGTCTCCCTCTTCCTCGACTTCTACCAGCGGGTACTGTATCGAACACTTTCAGAGCTAGGGCACTTTCGTCCATTCGAACAACATGACCTAGCCAGCGTAGCCGCTGTCTTTTTATTCGCTGAACTATGTCAATGGCGTCGAATAACACATACAGCTCATCATTCCATCGTCTGCGGTGTTCGCCGTTGCCAATGTTTAAGGGAGCCTAAATCTTCCGCAAAACCTTTCTCTCGAAAACTCCTAGTGCCTTCTCATCGGATGTTGACATCGTCCAAGCTTCTGCACCATAAAGTAGGACGGGAATGATGAGGGACTTGTAGAGTTTAGTTTTTGTTCGTCGAGAGAGGACTTTACTTTCAATTGCCTACTCAGTCCATAGTAGCACCTGTTGGCATGAGTGATTCTGGGTTGGATTTCAAGGCTGAGGTGTTGATAATCTACAACTTCAATGTTATGACTGTCAACACTGACGTGGAAGCCAAGACGCAAATGCGCTGATTGTTAGTTTGGTGACAGGAGATTCATCTTGTCCTCGTTCACCACCAGACCCATACGCTTCGCTTCAGAAGTCATACTGTAGTGAGTCACCTTCTCTGAAATCTCGTTTGGTATCGAACGGCTCGGAGAATTGACGGAGCTTTTGGTGTTGCTTAATGTCAACTTACACAGCCGTATTCATTTTGCAGGGATACCAAATTCAGTCATAGCGGCATAGGGGTAACTCCTTTTAGTGCTATCGAAGGCAGCTTTAAAATGGACAAAGAGATGGTGTGTGTCGATCCATTTTTCACGGGTCTTCTCCAAGATTTGACGCATGGTGAATATCTGGTCAATTGTGAATTTTCCAGATCTAAAGCCACACTGATAATGTCCAATCAGTTTGTTGACGGTGGGCTTTAGTCTTTCCCACAGTACGCTCGATAAAACCTTATACACGATGTTAAGGAGGCTTATCCCACGGTAATTGGCGCAGATTGTGGGGTCTCCCTTTTTGTGAATTGGGCAGAGTACACTGAGATTCCAATCGTCGGGTATGCTTTCTTCCGACCATATTCCGCAAAGAAGCTGATGCATGCACCTTATCAGCTCTTCGCCGCCGTATTTGAATAGCTCGGCCGGCAATCCATCGGCCCCCGTCGCCTTGTTGTTCTTCAAGCGGGTAATTGCTATTCCAATTTCTTCACGGTCGGGCAATAGAACATCTGTTCCATCGTCGTCGATTGGGGAATCGGGTTCGCCATCTCCTGGTGTTGTACTTTCACTGCCATTCAGCAGGCTGGAGAAGTGTTCCCTCCACAAACACAGTATACTCTGGTCATCAACAACTTGATCACCTCTGGGGGTTCTATAGGAGTGTGAAACCTTCAGTTAGTCGCCGGATCTTTTCGTAAAATTTTCGAGCATTACCGCTGTCGGCCAGCTTGTCAAGCTCTTCATACTCACGCATTTCGGCCTCTTTCTCTTTTTGTCTGCAAATGCGTCTCGCTTCCCTCTTCAGCTCTCGGTATCCTTCCCATCCCGCTCGTGTTGCGGTCGATCGCAACATTGTGAGGTAGCCAGTCTGTTTTCTCTTCACTGCGATACGACAATCCCCATCATACCAGCTGTTTTTTTTTTGACTTTTACGAAAGCCAAAGGTTTCGGTTGCAGCTGTACGTAAGGAGTTTGATTTCACTCATCTTCACCACTAAGGTAAACTTTACCCAAAACAATACCGCTCACTTAATTTTGTTAAGATATTTCATATACATTTCATTGAAATCGGTAAATTAGTTAATGACACATGGTTTTAGACGACGCCACGCCCATTTTCCATTTTTTTCTGAGTGCAAGGAAGCTGCCATTTGTTATGTAAAATTTGATGTTTCTGAGGTTTTTCATTAGTGAGATAATGCACTTTTAGTAATGCTCAACATAACCTTTATATGGGAAGTGGGCGTGGTTATTATATGATTTCATCTATTTTCATGGTGTAGGATGGGGTACGTATGAATAATGACTGCAGAAAGTTTGGTTTATATAGCTTTATTCGTTTGCAAGATATATACAAAAAACTTATTTGAGGCTGGACCACGCAGAAAGCAGATGTGTACCAAGTTTCGTCAAGATATCTTAGCAGACGGCCGTACGTATATCAACTCTTTTCTTCATCCTGATCATTTTGATATTATAATAAAGTTTCTTCAAAACCTGAATATGTTTCCACTTCTTTGAGAATTGAATATTGCGACCGCATAAAATGTAAATGTTATACATATATGTATGTATATGAAATTAATAATTTCTCATTTTCGCATAATAATAATATCATTTCAATAATTTCAGTAACATGTTTAAGTAAATATATTAGATATATGAGTAATTATGTAATTGCTTTTAGTGATATCCAAATCACTAAAGCTACCCTACAAAAGAATTTAATTCGCATTAGCGCCACAGTTGATATCAAACCGCTGTGCAAGCTGTGTATTTTATATTTTAGAAATCTTTTATTTACGGGAATGAAATTCATATTATTCTGCGTGCTTGGTTTTATCATAGGCACTAAAGGAGGTGAGCGTCGGAGACGACTTTTCGATTGAGATAAGAAATTTCGTTGTTATATAGATCGTGTGCTTGTGACTACATGAATTATAATGATAAAAGTGAATGATAAAAAATACAAAATTCAAATGAATTTTTAGTTCAGAAACTATGAATCATCGGTGATTTAATAAACATCATATATCAGGCTTTTTAGCGTAGAAAATCCTAAATTGTCTAGAAAGCTTGATACGGTTCTGCGTTCTTAGTCGCAAGATGCCATATAATAAAGAAAAAAGTATAATGAAGAGTGAAGTGAATAAGCATTCAACACTAAAAATACTGTACTAATCAAAATTTCTGGGCGCTGTAATAGTTTACTTTTTCGAAGTCCATTACCTCAATTTCTGGCCATTATAAATCGTTTCAACTGTAAATATAGAAGTTTACACCAATCGATCACCATTTTAAGATGCAAAATCAAATATAAAATACCGTAACGAGCTTGAATCGAACGTTAAAGCCTAATGAAACGCCCATATTTTTGAAGTTCGAACTGTCCAATTAGCTTTACCTCAGTAGTGATTATTAGCCGGCTTCATTACAGATCAATGTATAACGCCAGATGATGAAGACGGAGAATGTGTATACATTAATACTTGCAAATCTTTAATGGACATCTCGGGGAAACCTTACAAGACAGACTTGGACAGATATATAATAAGAGCTCATGGTGATGCATGTCAGCACACAGAAAATAAAGAAGATGTGAGTAATACTTACTAGTGAAAATGAGAGAATCCCAGTGCTAGATGTTATGAGTAAATTTTAGGTGTGTTGTCCCATCTCCGAAATTATGAAGCCAGAGACTACAACCATGAAGATTTACGGTAAGGTGTTCTTGATTTTAGTATTTATTTAGCACTTCTCATCTCTTGATTTTTAGTACCGCCGCTACAGGAAAGCTGTACAGTCGGTCGTTGCTTTAACATATATAACTGTAGTGTCTTATTACAAATCGCTTTGAATCCTAATATAACAGTAGGAGATAGGCAATATTTACGTGATAGACAGTGCAAAAATAACGCTGATAAATTTAGTGTGAGTACTTTCAAATATATATAGAAACTATGCTTGAATTGAAATCGTTTAATATATTTACCAAGTTGTGCTGCCCGGAACCGGAACTGCCGGATAATACAGCGCCTCCGCCAGGTTAATGCGGACATACTATTGTTTCTTTGTCCCCCTGCAGGGATGTGTGGAGAATATGGTGAAAACCACTATGAGCAATATGTTCCATTCGATATTGGCTGATAAGTATAATACCATTAATTTCAGAACATAAAATCCATTTAAGATACACGTGGATCCTTTGCATGGTCCAAAAGTACATATTTCCTGCAGGGTATTCATAATACTTTTGTTGCTCAGACTAATATTTGTGCATACGTCATATATTCTTTCAGAGCATCTAGAGTGTGTAGCACCAAAGGGCGCACCTGGTATCTGCATGGCTCCCGAAGATTGCATACCAATATCAATAATTCATAGAAAGGATACACAGACACAAGAAGATATAAAGTTTTTACTTGATAGCGCATGTCCCACCCAAGATGAGCTGGTGTGTACAAAATGTCCCTCCTATAGGTGAAATATAAAAAAATAATTAAAGAACAAGAGCAAAGATTATTATAAGAGGAACTAGATGTGTAGTAACTAACTGTAGTAGTCTGTCCTGAACACGACATATTGAGCACTGTCGAAGCAAAAGATGAAAACGATTATTTATGGTTATAAAGAGGAAATTGTTATATCCGTATTAAATTTGAATTCAATTTTATTCTCCCACAAATTTGTGTACCATACATTCATTGGTAGAATATAGGTTATAGGAGTTTGTACCAGTATCTCTTAAGGAGTTTTGATTCTTATTGAAGTATTTTTCATGACCAATATGGTGAAGACTTCTTATTACTACGCTAACTTCTTTTCGCTTTACTAAAACATATTTCTTTCAGTATTGTTGTCCTACAGTGGTTTCTACCGAAACGGAAGCGCCAACTACTACAACGACAGGTACTTATCTACAATTGAAATTAATTAATATTTTTCATAGTTATAGCGGGGTTAATTTGGTGTGGCCTCTTTAGAAACTATAAAAAATTCAATGAACATTTTGAATTACATTTCCAATTTTTAAGCTGCTCCTATAGTGGAAACATGTGAAACACCTAATGGTACTAACGGCACTTGTATTTCCGTTATACACTGTGAACCGCTGATGCGTATCCTACAGAAAACTGATTTTTTTGCAAATGATGCCCAATATCTGAATGCTAGCTTTTGCGGTGATGCCGCTAACTTCCCAAAAGTGAGTAACAAACACATACATACATATTTTCACAGTCATTTATTATATCTATTATGCCACTAACAACAGGTTTTGCTGCCCAGAGACCCCGGCAGTCGAAGAATTTAGTTTACCACAACCGCCTTACTGCGGCACAGTGTCCACAGCTCAAGCAGAGTTCGACTCTGGTTCAATTACCTATGAAGAGGAATACCCCTGGACAGCATTGCTGCTATACAAAAATAGTAAGCTCAAACTCATTAATTTAGATATTAACCGTTATAAGTAATACGACATTACCTTACAGAAAGGAAAGAAAAATCGCATATTTATTGTGGTGGCACACTTATACACGAGCGTTTTGTGCTCACAGCGGCACATTGCCTGCATGAGCAAGAGCCGGAATGGAATTTGACTGGCGTGCGGAATGGAATTTGACTGCGATGCTATAACAAATCGTATTATAGGTGGTGCTCAAACTGGTATTGAAGAATATCCCTGGACTGCATTGCTTTTATACGCAAGTAAAAATGCATCGATTGGTAAAAAATAATTCAAAAAAATAATTTAAAAAAAAATAATAAAATATAATTTATGTCCTTTGCAGCAATAAGATGTGGTGGTTCTCTTATTAATAAATATTATGTTATTACCGCCGCACATTGTACAGAAATAAATGGCGCACCTCTTATTAAAGTTCGTTTGGGTGTTTGGGATATAACAGAAGATGAAGATTGTGATTATCGCCGTTGTAAGCCACCCGAACGGACTATGGAGGTATCTGTAAATAACATAATAAAACATCCAAGATATAATCCAAGAAACTTAGATTATGACGCAGCATTATTACGTTTGGAGAATCGTGTCGAATACACTAGATTTATTAAACCCATTTGTCTGTCAATGGACGTGAGTCTACGTGGGAAACGATACGATGGAAATAGTGTCACTATCGTCGGTTGGGGTCTTACAGAAACGAATCAATTAAGTGATATTAAGTTAAAAGCTACTGTGCAGATCGTTAAAAAGGAGTTCATATTGGGAAACAATTGCAAACAGATTAGAGCACGCGAATATAAAATATATGCCACTGGTAATGGCAATGATTCCTGTCATGGCGATTCCGGTGGACCACTTATGATCGAGGAAGAGGTAAATGACAATAGAAATTGGTATCTAATCGGCATAATTTCATACGGAACCTTAAAGAATATATGTGGAACTGAGGAGTCTATTGGCATTTACGCGCGCGTCAGTTCCTTTTTGGATTGGATAAATTATACCATAAGCACTTAAACAATATTATTTACAATTTGAATATGTAAAACCATTGTAACCGTAAATGTATAAATGTTAATAAATAGATATATATTAATAATAATAACAGAGCTATTAGTCATTCGCAAAATTGTTATTTAATGAGTCAATACGCTGTTATCAAATTCATTTGTTTTACGTACATATACGTATGTATGTATATATAAATACTAGGGTGATGCCCTGCTGCAATAAGCGATTAGAAAGTTCAAAGTAAAATCTATGTGTTTCACATTATTCAATAGATGCAATCGCGCTTATCTTTATCCCTCTCTGTCTATAAGTGTATATGGTATATATGCATTATTCCTTCAATTTATTTGCATTATTTTTTGCCGTATGAAGATTGCTAAAGTTAGACGATCTATAGAAGTCTACACCACACGTCATAATTGTGTTCAATCCGAGCAAAGTTCGTTTATAGTATCATCGATATTGCGACATTTTGCTCTTAAGGACCACCCTAATGCATGTGGAATATCACTTATTTCCTCCTGAAATAATTATATAATTATTATTGAAATTATATGTATGTATAAGAATTATTATATATGAGAGCGGTCCAATAGGTACTTAGTTTTACTGCTGGATGGCGGCATTATAGCAATAGAAATTTATTTTCGTAAAGTAGTTTTTTACCAAGTACAGAAACGTGTGGAATGGGCGTGTTTTACGAATTTTTGGTAAAATAGAAGAAAAATAGTATAAGTTTGATACTTATTTAATTATTTTTAGAAAGCAAATCGTGAAGTGAAATCAGAGACTTGCTTGCTTGCGACTTATAAAAGGGTTTAACCAAGCTTCATCGGATCGCACCACGGTTTTTGAGGTGCAGCGAAAGCGACCATCATAGGGGATAACATGACAGAAGTCTACGATTTCGTATTGAAAGTAAGACAGAGTAGACAAAAAACTAAAAATAGCAGCTAATTACAGCGTTCTAATATACTGAATTATATATGTATGTACAAATACGGCGAAGATGAACGAGTTCAGTCCGACTTATTTTTGCTCTCGTCGCTCGTCGCTTGCAAAAAGTCGAGTCAAATGAGGATGTAATCACACCACAGAGGCCTATTTTGGATACCTCCATAAAACGTACTTTCAGAAGTGTGCATAAAAATCGAGCATTACAGAGTGAACTGAGCGGTTATATTTAACCCTTTCGAACCTGAAAGCAACCAGCGGGAAACTTCCTGATTTATTGATTACTATAGCTTTAGTATAGGTCTTAAAAGTGGAAAATTTTGAAGTGGAGTCTCTACCCCCTCTAGGAGGGCCTAAGGGGGGTGGGACATATGTGTCCATTCCGTTGTTTTGAGCGGGACGTATAAGTCCCGTTGGGTCTCTATATCACATAACTCAATAAAAACTAAACAATATGTTGGATATTTTTTTATAAACTAAAAATCATTTATTTCATTTATTTTGAAGGAAAAGTTAGTAAAACTGAAATTATATTTCATAAAAATATTAGATAAATCATCGTTTATGATAAGGTGCGAAATAATTCTTACATAGTGAAATTTGACACTCTTCACATATCGATTTAGTGCGTTTTTCAATATTATTGAGGCGACAACCAGCACATCTTCGTCTTGTGCCTCCTTCAATTGGTAAATGAGTAGCGGTATTCATATAAGTCTTCTTCTTTTTGGAAATGCAACCAGACCTTCCACTGCGAACATTGGCTGCCGTTTTCTGACCTTTATCAATGAGCTCTTCTGCTAAAACTACTAGAAAATCAATCAATGGCGTCTTCTTACGACGTAACTCTGAATATATTATCCATGAATTTACAACAGACATCATCAAGAGACGATAAAAAACTTTTTTCCACCACTTATTGGATTTTCGGTTCAAATCATATAAGCCAGCCATTTGATCCAGTCTATCGACTCCTCCCATAATCTCGCGATGAGCGTCTTCTGTTTACAATTTTAGCACAAAAAAACACAGAGCCGTTACCTGAACTTCAAAATACCAGACGGGAAGGTTTTAAATGAGTTTAAATGGAAAATTAAGAATTTAGTTATGAGAAAACTTTTTCTGGTATGTGGGACACATACATCCGAAAGGGTTAAAAACAAAGTGCCAGTTCTCCCCAATAAAATCGTGTTTTTATAGGCTAAGAGATTATTGAATCCCCCTCGTATTTCATATTAACTGATAAGAATTGCATATTTATAATTTTATATATGTACATACTTTATTAAGTATATAAGAAATATGTAAATACTTGTGCGGAAATCCAAATCTCCAAATCTTAAGCTTGTGTATTTAGCCGGCGCAGTTCATATTAAAACGCTGTGCAAGCTAGACTTAAAACGCGCTTCAAAATTATTAATTAAAAAAAAACCTTTATTTGACGGAATGAAATTCATATTATTGTGCGTGCTTGGTTTAATCGTAAGCACTAAAGGAGGTGAGCGTCGACGTCAAAAGATAAGAAATTTTGTTGTTATATAGATCGTGTGCTTGTGACTACACGAATTATAGTGATAACGAATAATAAAAAAAAAAAACAAAAAAAAAACAAAATTAAATTGAATTCGCAAGAACTTTAGGATCAGCGATTATGATTCACCGGTGATTTAATATTAATATATAGCGACGACGCTATATGATCTGACAAAGTTTTCACGAAAATGTTGTGAAAGATATTAAGGGTCAACACTGTGGCTTGTCTTTCTAGTGAAGTTATGTTGAATATCAGGCTTTTCAGCATGTGCTAAATCATCTGGAAAGCTTGATATGGTGCTGCGTCCTTAGCCGTTAAAGCCGTCATATAATAAAAAAAAGTCTAACGATGATATGTAAATAAGCAATCAACACTAAAAAAACTGTATTAATCTAAATTTCTGGGCGCTATATACCATTTATCATTTCGACGTCCACACCCTTAATTTTTGGCCATTATGAATCGTTTCTACTGTAGCAATCTACGAAAGAATGATACAATTTTCAACAAAAGTATAGAAGCCTGCATCAATCGATCACCTCTTTAAAGACCTCAGTTGCGACAGTTCCGACTAAACAGAAAGCTAACTGAATTTATAAAAACCTTAATAACCCAATTAACTAATTAATAAATTGTGAATACATTTAATCGCTTTCGTAATCACCGTATATAAAATTAGCGAAATCGCAACTAAAATTGCTACTGTGATCAATCACTGCACTGCTATACTGCTATTGATACAGTTATCGAACTCAATGTATTAAATTGCTGTTATCGAACAAAACTTCTACAAGTACCGTGATCGAACTCAAATTATTGAACTGCAATTGTGATTGTAATTTACTGCTATTTACAAAAATTTTTCAGTCACTGTGAAAAAATCACCGGTAGTGAAATATCGCTCATCACTAAATGGGACTTTCTAGACGAATCCTTTAACTAGAACACTCATAACG
Source organism: Zeugodacus cucurbitae (assembly GCF_028554725.1). Lineage (NCBI taxonomy): Eukaryota > Metazoa > Arthropoda > Insecta > Diptera > Tephritidae > Zeugodacus > Zeugodacus cucurbitae. The sequence goes on from NC_071669.1 coordinate 19,301,832, forward strand.
CATCAACTTCAGTTTGATTTTTTTTTTTTATTTTTAAGTCTAAGGCGTACCTTATAGAGAAAACGACAGGGCTCTCTGAAGTACAGTTTATTTCATGTCACTTTAAATTAGTTTTACTTTAGTAGTAATTATTAGCCGGCTTCATTACAGATCAATGTAAAACGCCAAATGATGAAGACGGAGAATGTGTAAATATTCAGACTTGCAAATCTTTATTGAACATCTCGGGGAAACCTTTCAAGACAGACTGGGACAAATTTATAATGAGAGCTCATGGTGATGCATGTCAGCACACGGAAAATAAAGAAGATGTGAGTAATACTTACTAGTGAAAAATAGAGAATCCCAGTGCTAAATGTTATGAGTAAATTTTAGGTGTGTTGTCCCATCTCCGAAATTATGAAGCCACAGACTACAACCATGAAGCCAGAGACTACAACCATGAAGATTTACAGTAAAGTTCTTGATTTTAGTATTTATTTAGCACTTCTCATCTCTTGATTTTTAGTACCGACGAATCAGGAAGGCTGTACCGTCGATCGTTGTGTTAGCATATATAACTGTAGTGTCTTATTACAAATCGCTATGAACCCTAATATAACAGTAGAAGATAGGCAATATTTACGTGATAGACAGTGCAAAAATTACGCTGATAAATATAGTGTGAGTATTTTCAAATATATATAGAAACTATGCTTGAATTGAAATCTTTTAATATATTTTCTTAGGTATGCTGCCCGGAACCGGAACTGCCGCCAGGTTAGTGCGGACATACTATTGTTTCTTTCTCCCCCTGCAGGGATGTGTGGAGAATATGGTGAAAACCACTATGAGCAATATGTTCCATTCGATATTGGCTGATAAGTATAATACCATTAATTTCAGAACATAAAATCCATTTAAGATACACGTGGATCCTTTGCATGGTCCAAAAGTACACATTTCCTGCAGGGTATTCATAATACTTTTGTTGCTCAGACTAATAATTGTGCATACGTCATATGTTCTTTCAGAGCATCTAGAGTGTGTAGCACCAAAGGGCGCGCCTGGTATCTGCATGGCTCCCGAAGATTGCATACCAATATCAATAATTCATAGAAAGGAGAGACAGACACAAGAAGATATAAAGTTTTTACTTGATAGCGCATGTCCCACTCAAGATGAGCTGGTGAGTACAAAATGTCCCTCCTATAGATAAAATATAAAAAAATAATCAAAGAACAAGAGCAAAGATTATTATAAGAGTAACTAGATGTGTAGTAACTATTAATGTCTGTCCTGAACACGACATATTCAGAGATTCTCCTTGAGATCTATAGCAATAAAGCTTGAAAACAACGCACTGACAAAGCAAAAGGTGAAAACGGTTATATATAGGTTATGCAGTCTGAAAGAGAACCTGTTTTAAACATAGAAAACAGGTTAGTGCGGACATACTATTGTTTCTTTCTCCCCCTGCAGGGATGTGTGGAGAATATGGTGAAAACCACTATGAGCAATATGTTCCATTCGATATTGGCTGATAAGTATAATACCATTAATTTCAGAACATAAAATCCATTTAAGATACACGTGGATCCTTTGCATGGTCCAAAAGTACACATTTCCTGCAGGGTATTCATAATACTTTTGTTGCTCAGACTAATAATTGTGCATACGTCATATGTTCTTTCAGAGCATCTAGAGTGTGTAGCACCAAAGGGCGCGCCTGGTATCTGCATGGCTCCCGAAGATTGCATACCAATATCAATAATTCATAGAAAGGAGAGACAGACACAAGAAGATATAAAGTTTTTACTTGATAGCGCATGTCCCACTCAAGATGAGCTGGTGAGTACAAAATGTCCCTCCTATAGATAAAATATAAAAAAATAATCAAAGAACAAGAGCAAAGATTATTATAAGAGTAACTAGATGTGTAGTAACTATTAATGTCTGTCCTGAACACGACATATTCAGAGATTCTCCTTGAGATCTATAGCAATAAAGCTTGAAAACAACGCACTGACAAAGCAAAAGGTGAAAACGGTTATATATAGGTTATGCAGTCTGAAAGAGAACCTGTTTTAAACATAGAAAATTATTGTATCCGTATTAAATGTGAATTAAATTTTTTTTGTGTGAGAGTTCTTAAATAGGTGACTGTGACTTCGTTAGGAACATTAAGACTCATTTTCGAGTTTTTACCGGTTTCATTCAGGGAATTTAAATGCTTACTAGAGTGTTTACCAAGAATAAACGTTTAACACGTATGCAAATAGCTAGGAAGCCAATATGGTGAAGACTTCTTATTACTACGCTAACTAATTTTCGATTTACTAAAACAATTTTCTTTCAGTATTGTTGTCCTACAGTGGTTTCTACCGAAACGGAAGCGCCAACTACCTCAACGACAGGTAATAATCTACAATTGAAATTATTTAATATTTTTCATAGTTATAGCGGGGTTAATTTGGTGTGGCCTCTTTAGAAACTATAAAGAATTAAATTAAAAGCACCGCAGACTTTTCGAGCTACCCTATAATTAGTATAAGATTCTTATTCCGAAATGAACATTTTGAATTACATTTACAATTTTTAAGCTGCTCCTATAGTGGAAACATGTGAAACACCTAATGGTGCTAACGGCACTTGTATTTCCGTTATACACTGTGAACCGCTGATGCGTATCCTACAGAAAACAGATTTTTTTGCAAATGATGCCCAATATCTGAATGCTAGCTTTTGCGGTGATGCCGCTAACTTCCCTAAAGTGAGTAACAAACACATACATACATATTTGCACAGTCATTTATTATATTAATTATGTCACTAACAACAGGTTTGCTGCCCAGAGACCCCGGCAGTCGAAGAATTCAGTTTACCACAACCGCCTTACTGCGGCACAGTGTCCACAGCTCAAGCAGAGTTCGACTCTGGTTCAATTACCTATGAAGAGGAATACCCCTGGACAGCAATGCTGCTATACAAAAATAGTAAGCTCATACTCATATATTAACCGTTATAAGTAATACGACATTACCTTACAGAAAGGAAAGAAAAATCGCATATTTATTGTGGTGGCACGCTTATACACGAGCGTTTTGTGCTCACAGCGGCACATTGCCTGCATGAGCAAGAGCCGGAATGGAATTTGACTAGCGTGCGTTTGGGTGTTTGGGCTACAAATGCGATGGAAGATTGTCTAAATCAAGCGTCAAACGATCAACTAGATTGTGAGTCAAAGCATATCGACATGGTTGTGAGCAAAATAATCAAACATCCCGAACATGAGTCTTTGTATAATGATCTCGCTTTGCTGCAATTGAATGCGGCGGTACGTGTCACGCGTTACATAACGCCGATTTGTTTGCCCTTGGAGACCAGACAGTTCTCGGCAAGCTTTGACAACACGGCAATGCAAATATCCGGTTGGGGCGCGCATATGTTCGGTGAAATTGCCGAAGTCAAAATGAAATCCATTACTTATATATCGAATATGGATGAATGCAAGAAACTCTATTCGAACGGCGTTGCTGGAGATTTGACAGCGAAACATGTTTGTGTGAAGGGAAAGGGCACCGATGATGGCAAAGTTTTAGATTCTGGCGGCGCGCTTATGGCAGTCGTGAATGTTGGAAAAATGCAGTCGTATTTTTTGGTGGGCGTAGAAGCTATCAGTTATGAAGTACCGCCGGAAGAGGGATACCCGTTTATATTTACGCGCGTTAGTCCCTATTTGGATTGGATAAAAAGTGAAATCAGCGGAATATAATTATGTATGTGTCGATGTTGTAATGCTGAATTTGAGCTGGATCAAAATTTAAATAATATAATAATAAATGGCTTAAGTAGCTATTTGAAATTTTCGGTATAATAATTTGTTATGTTTATCTATGTGGTAACGTCAAACGTAAATTTTTTCAACCATGTCATCTCATTAGAACCTTTAAATCATTTCTATAATCGATTGTAATATTTTGAATTTTTAATTCATTTTTAATAAATATGGCAACACTTTTAGAACACACATATATTGTAATTAATTAATTAAATTCCCAAATTATTTTTATTTTTATAATATTTAAATGTAATTTTAATTGAGGTGGCAACATAATTTCATGCTATATTTTATCAAAAAAAAAAATAAATAAAATAATCTTTGAATTCATATACTATTTTTACTTTTTATTTAAATATTTAATAAATGTGGCAACACCTTAATTTCATACATTTATTTCAACAACTCTTTTTTTAACTCAAGTAACACATCAAACGACGAAATATCTCCTGTCATCAAGCAAACAGTCGGCGCACTCACGTCTTGGCTCCCACGTCACTGTTGACAGTCATAACTTCGAAATTGTAGATAATTTCGTATACCTGGGAACCAGTATCAACAACACCAACAATGTCAGCCTCGAAATCCAGCGCAGAATCACTCTCGTCAACAGGTGCTACTTTGGACTGAGTAGACAATTGAACAGTAAAGTCCTCTCTCGACGAGCCAAAATCAAACTCTACAAGTCTCTCCTTATTCCCGTCCTGCTTTATGGTGCAGAAGCTTAGACGATGTCAACATCAGATGAGACGACACTAGGAGTTTTCGAGAGGAAAATTTTGCGCAAGATTTATGGTCCTCAGATCATTACCAACGGCGAATACCGCAGACGATGGAACGATGAGCTGTACGAGTTATACGACGACATTGACATAGTTCGGCGAATAAAAAGAGAGCGGCTACGCTGGCCAGGTCATGTTGTCCGAATGGACGAAAACACTCCAGCCCTGAAAGTGTTCGATGCAGTACCCGCCGGAGGCAGCCGAGGAAGGCCTCCACTCCGTTGGAGGGACCAGATGGAGAGCGACCTGGTTACACTTGGAATCTCCAACTGGCGCCGAACTGCGAAGGAAAGAGAGGAGTGGCGCGCTCTCATCGATTCGGCTATAACCGGCTAAACGGTTGAACGCCAATCACATACATACAATACATCAAATTTTAAATTTATAGTTTCTTACAATTTTTTTTAAATATTTAAATGAAATTGAGTCGATCTACCAATTTGTCTATTGTTATAATTAAAGCATATTAAAAAAAATTAAATGCAATTAAGCTGGCGAATTTTGAATTCGTGATACTTTCAAACTGTTTTCAAATAAATTCAGGTGGCAACACTATTTAAAATAGTTGCAATTTTGTTTGATTAGGGTTCAATTGATTAGGGGTTAAGATTGTTAGGGTTCCTTTCCACATATTTTTACCCTATTTTACGAGCTTTTTCTCATAATTATATGTTCGTCTTGATATAATATGATGAATGATGTTCCAAGTTAAGACCTCTATTCCACGACAGTCAGATTTACATAACCGGAACGGAGTCGGAGTTTTATTCAACCACTGAGTGTCACTGGGCGACTTTTCTCAAAATTATTTGGAGATTTTTTTCTGTCGCTACAACAACAATAAGGCCACTATCATAAAAATATAGTATTTTCCATAACTTTTTGCCTTTCGCTGAAGCGAGTGATTGTCATATTCCCGACTAGAACTAATAACTCATGAATTGATGGTCTACTGTCAGCTCCCTCAAACTCGTGCAATGACTTGTAAAATTTAGTTGTTTTTTGTAAAATCGCAGTCATATTAATTCTCTCACTGTCCACTACTTTTCAAAGAACTTCCATCAATATAATTCGCTTTGTAATAAAACCAGTAGTCACAGAAAAATAAAATCCAAGCACAGCACAAGAGCGGCGATAGAGGTAATAAATGCGACATAAAGTTTTCAACAGCCAGCACAATGGCGACAATCAATACAACAATAACAATAAGCATAGCAATAGCGCAAAGTTGCCAACTAACACCGACAATATTGTGGTATGTTTGGCAACAACAATACAAATAACAATGAAAAGCGTCAAGCTCAACGAAATACAATGAAATCGGTACACAATGAGCGCGAGTTGAATGAAAGCTTAAAAAAAGAGAACGAAGAACCAACGATGAGAATAACAAAGAACAGTTGCAACACCATGTTGAATAATCAACATAGAAAATTTAAATGCAAATGTTGGCATAACGAATGTGGGGAAAATTAGTAAGGTAGGCAAAAGTGCGAATATTAATCGGAGTTTGCATGCTAAAGTGGCTGTCGATCTCTCGTGAATAGTTTCTGACAAAAAAAAAAAAAAAAAAACAAGCGGAGGTCTTCCATAACTTGAGAATGATAGCTCTTTTAAAGACTTTCTTTCTCTAGGGTTACGAGTGCTTGATCTGGCAGCGGATGTATCAAAATTAATGAAACTTTTTAATCTTTGACCGAAGAACTTAAAATTTTTTGGTTATTATAAGACTGCTCAGAAAATAAATAGTATAGTCTTTCAGAGAGAGCTTAAGCTATAGTGTCTTAAAATATTAGGTTGTCAAATATCCTTATTCCTTCCTTCCGCTTTTTCGCTCTTTATTCAATGCTTTATACAAATACGGATTTAGTTCAAATATGCGCCGTTTCGTTCGATAATCTGTTTCCATCTAGACGGCAACTTCATAATAACTACCTCGTAGAAGGCCCCTCCTTATTGGCGAAGAAATCGGACAGCCACTTTTCGTTTTCCATTTTCCATTTATAGTCGCCAGTCACCATCTGCTTCAAAAATGGCTCGAGTTCGTTCCGTTTCAGCAGCATACCACAGGCGTTGATTCGAGACAGAAGGTTTTTTTGCGTCAAATCATGTGGCACCCAGACAGCAAGCTTTTTTGTATACCCAGCCTTCTGCAAAAGGCTTAAAATGGTTTGGTGACTAACTCCCATCTCCTGGGTGATGTCACGAAATGCCACATGCCGGTCTAACTCCATGATTTGATCGGTATTCATAGTCATAGGTCTTCCGCCGACTGGCTTATGCATGGTGTCCTTTTACACATCTGTGAATCTTCGAAACCATTCTTTCACAGTTCGAAGTGATAGAGTACCATCCACAAAAAACCATTAATCTCACGGAACGTTTCTTTAGCGGATTCGCCTTTAACGAAGGAAAACTTTGAAATAACGCGAATTTCGGCGTTAGTGAACTCCATGTTTACACGTCTATAACTCTTGAACACAATATTCAAACTAATCATGCATAGCGTCGTTTTGTAGGTTATGTCAAGACCTTTCAAATATGTATAGTATTGCCAGATATGAGCTCTGTAGTGCTTTATGCATAGCCGCGAAATTCAAAAGACAAAAATGCGGAAGGGAGATGATTGACAACCTTTTAGAAATAGGACTTTTGCCAATTTTGAAATTCGACATTTCCTCGGCCAAAGATATCGCATAACATTATTCTCTTTTATAATTTCATCTTATTCAAAATCCTGTTCATAAAGTTGTCGAAACTAATCATGAGCAGCTTTGTAGGAAAGACAAAGTGCTTAAAAGACGGTATAATTGTTCAAACAACATACACATGACATATTGGGATATTCTTAGATATCCATTTAAAAGTGTTTGACTCAAGTCGTTATTATTTCCAGTTTTTTTGGCTAAAAGTTCAGTAGTCTCGACATTGAAGGTGCCCTTAGTCTATAGTAGATCTAAACTATTATAAACTTATCTAACAAGTTGTGCTCGGGTATAATAATACCGAGCCGAGTTGAGAGGATAAGTAAAAAGTACCCAACAATGAGTTATTATTGGCTAATTTTAAAATCTATGCTTTTAGCAGACAGGGGCGATTATGTAATGTCGCCAGTACAATGAACCTTGAAATATGATTTGTTTACGGCGACTTTCAAGTTAATTAAACTACTTTGATTTTAAATGCACTAGTTAGTTTTGTTGAAATTTAAGTTAGCTTTAAAGAGCATCACTATAAATATTTAACTACTCAAAGATGGACAAGATTTTTCAAATCATGCTTAAACCTGAGAAGATTCAGTTACAGCTTCACTATTACTTTTGAAATGAGCTGATCGTTTTTGACGGAATTAAGTTGTTATATACAATTCGAGACACATTTGGTGTGATTGTTTATAATGAATATGTATAGAAAGTTACGTTCTCCAGCAATGGACAAAATGTGATTCCATCTTTATCGATATTTTTGTTTTAATGTGAAATAGATGTGTATCTGAAAGATTACAAATCGTTTTGGGCCTATTTTATAAGACTTCACTTTTGTCAATTTTACTCTCATTTCTATAATTCTCTTCTCTTCTTTATAATACCACATCGAGACTCAGTTATTCTTAGCGAATATTGCTCTAACCCTCCACTATCACTTTAAATCTTCCCAGAAAGTACATTGTATTAAATTTTATGAAGTAGAGACGAAATAATTTTTCGCATATGTATGAATATATATGTATATATATATATGTATATACATATATATATGTATGTGTTCTAATTAAATTGTCATCGCCTTTCTAGGGAGTCGTAAAGTAAATGCAATTTGTCAGCAAAAACGCTTAAAACGTATTCATCATACCCATAGACAGTTGAAATGTTGTCGTGTAATAGCCTTGGGCTCTTAAAATTTAGCGTTTATGGTTTTTGTTGATGCCTGTGCAGCGCTTTGATGGCGTTTGTTGTTGGTAAGCCATAAGAAAAAATATTGACTGGATCGAAGACATTTAAAGCTTTTAACTGCGGCATGGTGAGCTTTTACAATTTGTGGGTAGATGAAGTTGAGTATAAGGTTGTTAATTGAAATTTTTTATTGGAAATTGGATTTAGAAGGGAAGATTACGTGATGCGCTCTGTTTTCGCCATTGTAATACAAAGTTAAAGCTGGATTAACAGGATTTAGTGAGCTTTCATTATTCCACAATTTCGGTTTTTTTAATCAACTATATTGAAGAACCGTTCATTAGCCTAATCTAGTAGCTTTTTATATTTAGTTAAAAAAAAGTATTTAACTTTCATAAGAAGTGTGACCCGAATAGCTAGCATAAACACTCTTATATCTAGTGTTCTAAAAGTAATATGGGAATATCGGAACTTTATTACCTCGTTATTATCTTTTTTGTCACTTTGCACTGTAGAATGAATATTTTGAATACCTCAAACCACACCGCTTTCATCTATTAACGCTTTGCTGTTCAATGAGATGAGTAGGGTTCGCAGAGCAGAAACTTGTCGACGAACACAATGAAAGGCAATGATTTGTCGCTATGGAAATTGAGAACGCGAAAATAATTATATACGATGAAAGGACAGGACATCATTCCGAGTGAGGTTACTAGGATGTGTGTGGTTAACTGAATTACTATTGAATTACTTTCTTGTATCGTCTCATCTCCGATTTAAATATTTATCAAAACTATATTGCAAATATTTCGATATATGATTATCGTACTAGACAAATTGAAGATTGAACATTATTTTTATGTGACACGTTTATAAATTGAAAGAGAAATTTATATGTACTGACTTCAGACCATCAAAAAATATCATTGCAGAGAATTTCAGAAAGAAGTAATTACGAACAAAAAGGTTTGGAAATTAATGACAGGTGACAGCTGACAGCTGATACTCTAAAGATATCAAGGATATTATTTAAAATTATTTGGACATGATAAAGCTCTAAGAAAAATGGATATCGCCCGAGCTCTCAATATAGATAGTGCACTGAGTCCAAAATCAAGGAAAACTATGATAAAATTACTTTATTATCAGATTCCGAGAGAATACACGCTACAATAAAGTGGTGATACCGGAGCTGAGGCCTATTTTAAAGCAAAAGAAACATGATGATGTCGAAAGCTTGAGCGATGGCTTTAATTGGCCTTTCACTTATCTCAACCGCGGGGGGGGGTTTGTTGGTATAAGGCATGGAATAAATCCAACAGTTTACTTACACAGAAATCCACTTCCATTGAAATCATTGCTCAGGGCTTTATTGCAGTCACAATAGTTCATAAGTGGAGAGGTTTTCCGAGAATCTCATCTCAGACTTTATTCTTTGAATTTAGGAGATAATCTCAAATTATTTCTAGCAAATAACGCTGACATTTGGTCCATCATATATACTTTCATATAAAAAACGGCACATAAATTATTAGCTGCCCGAGCGTCGCTGCTACCATCTTTTGTGACACTTGAATTATTACCGCAATTCTGTGTTTTATTGACAATCAAAATAAACTAAAACGAGAATAATTTCAACGCTAACGGCACCAACAACTTAGCAAGCTTATATAATGCCAGTGATTTTTTTTTGATGGGAGTACTTGAGTATTCGCAGGAATTTCTCGCACATACATAGCTACCCAACCATTTGCTGATTTTCGCCATGAGAGTGTGTGAGCAGTTGTTGTTCTTGTTGTTGCAGACATTTTGTTAACCTAATAAAGGCGGTTGTCCTGCGGCTGTGTGCGCAAATCTTTCCCGCCCCATACATCAATAGCAGGCTTACTCCTTCCACGCGCTGTCTGCAGGCGTTCGTAGGGAAAAACAAGCGGCTCCATCTCTTTCACGAGATATAACGGCACTTAGTGTCGTCAATATACTGTTTTCTCGCGCCTCGTCAATGCCTTTGGTGGTATGTATTCATTCATGTATAAATGTATGGTTGCGTGTGCGTGTGACGAATTCTACTTAAATTCCTTGTAATTTGATTTCCGTTTTTTGAATTAAATCGAAATTTCAATTTTCAAACCGAACGAATGAATGAAGCCATCAGCAAGGACGCCCAGATTCTTTAGCTGCTCTTACCCTCTCTTCACGCCTCTGCAACATTCGCGCTTTGAGCAGTAAGGAGCACAAACACACCCACACACCTACTATCACCGCCATTAATGTCCTCAATTACGGTAGTTTATTTTATTCAGTAGTGTTGGTGTGTGTGTGTGCGTCGTCATTTTGTCTTACTGTCTGCATTGTTGCAAATCAATTATTGTGTAAATAAATCTTTAGAATTCCGTAAATTTTCGTCAATTCCACACAAATATTGATTGAGTGCAAATACTAGCATTCGGAATGCAAAGCGTCTAATCTAATTCGGTTTGTTTTATGGTTAGGTAATTGGCTTGCCGTTGAATATGTAGATTTTTTGAATATCTTCTTTTCCCACTTCTTTTGTGAATAATTTGTAATCTACATTGATTATAAAAATGTCGTTGTTTGTATGCAGAGTGAGGATTTCATGTCCCACATATGGTTGGAGGCAAATTTATAGAGGTTTTGTTTTATTGTATGTCGTTGTTTTTGTTAGTTCTATTGTTGTTGCTTGGATTAGCGTAACAGCAATCAAACTTCTTTCTTCAGTATATCTGCTGCTTCTGAAGAATTTTAGGCATTTATCCAATCGATGAAAGTAATTTTTATGGAAAAATTTCTGAACCAATAAATTTCGGAACAATTACTAATCGTTTTCTGAGGGTGTCTTCTGTAGTAGATTTCAGCACTAGTAACAATATTATTAAACAATATTCAACTCTACGATATAAAATTCCTAAAAAGTATAAAATATTAAACGGTCCGAAAAGTTGTTGGTCTTTGGTGAGACCATGGCACGTCATACAAAAGTACCTCAACGCATGGCTAACGATTAAAAGGTATTAATTTAAAAGCGCATAGCCCAATTTAAAATAAATAGCTCATAAAGGAATATTTTCGTATAAAGAAACACCTAGCAGCACAGATTTAATTTGCAAAATAACACATTGACTTATGTGGCTAGACGGGTCTAAAATTGTTCTGTTTGGTGGAAAAAGTTCTCGCTGGTATCTAAGAAGACCATCCAAAACCGTATTAAGTCCAGACCATTACATAAAGACGGTTAAAAATTATGGGACAACAATAATGGTGTGGGCTGTTGTTTTCTCTTTCACAGCGAAGTGCCAATACACTATGTCAAGGATATCATGGATAAGTCATAATAATGAAGGAATTCGTGCTTCCCTGTGCCAGCGATGAAACACAATGGGTTTGGGTCTTCTAGCTAGAGAATGACACGAAGCATATAAGCAAAGTGGCAAAGAAGTGGTTCGACGATAACGACATATGATTGTTTGAAATCTTAGGCCAAACATGCAGTGTAGTGGCTGATCAGGTCCCCACTATTATTATGTAGATTTGCGACAGAGTAAAATCAACGTGGAGCTTATATCCCCCCAAAGGTACCAAAAATTGATAGGAGGAATGACAAAAGGCTGTGCTGCAGTTTTATGAAACAAATGTAGTGCCATAAACTATTAATTTCTTCTTATTAATATATTTTTCCGAAAACGATTATATTTTTTTATAATCTCATCGTTAATTCGTTACTTTTTGGATGATTTAGCTAGGGCACTTTTCTAATTTTGAGAAATCAAATTTTGTTATAATTTCATTATTATTATTATTTTTTATTCTCATAACATAAAGTTGTTATTTTTTGTTCATATTTTTTTCACTACTTTTTAAGTAAGCCAAAAAAACAAAATCGAAACAATCAACTAAGATTTAAGCTTTTTTCTTCATTATCCATGAAGTAAATTTGTACTCATTATTACAGCTGAATGTACACTATTTATTTATCTGATCGAATGAACCACCCTGTTCTTTATAAACATACATACATACAGATATATCATATTGTTGTTTTTGTTCTAACAAGTAACACAATCGGTTCCGTCACCTAGTTCAAACAGAGTTTAAAACAAATATAGCATACTTTTAGGCATAAGCATTTGCGCGAAACTTGGCAGTACTGGCTGTAATGGAGCAGCGCCACATATAAACAATTGTTGTATTGGAATAAGATCCAGTAAATGGTTATCAGACAGTATTTCTATTTCGAATTTGTTATTGTTGTTGTTTCAGTAGCTTTGCTTATTTTTACAATTTTTTATTATTTTGTTTCGTTATAAATTACAATTTTCTATAAATAATTCATTTACGAGAGAAAATTTATGAAACTTTGCTTAATATAGTCTCCATACAATTTTAATTATTTAATAAGTTTGTATCTTCGCCTTATTTTTTCTAGCTTCCCATTTTTGTTATTCAGCCACTTGCAACTCAAATGCAACAGCTGCCATACATACTTATGTATGTACATATAAGGTTCCGTGGCATTCTCTCACACGCGTTAATTCTTTTGTATTCAGCGTTTCGTTACTTGAAATAATTAAACGGTTTAATTTACCAAATCCGCTTGTGCTTTCAGCTTAACTCATTTAATCGTCATAATTATCATGTTGTTTTACATGCAATCGTGTTAAGGTGAACTTATATAAAATGCATACAAGACTACTAAGGAAAGGCTAAGTTCGAGTGCAACCGAACATTTTATACTCTCATAATTTATTGATATACATAGTTTCACTAAGATAACGCACAATACGACATATATTCGGCATTAAGTCCACTAGAACAACGAAAATAATCATATATTGATATGAGGGCTAAGGTAATTCCTGAATCGATTTCACTCATTTTCACCACCAAAGTACGCTATATTCAAGGCTATATGCTCACTTAATTTTGCAAAGATATCTCACATATAATACCTGGGAACCAGCATCAACAACACGAACAATGTCAGCCTCGAAATCCAGCGCAGAATAACTCTTGCTAACAGGTGCTACTTTGGACTGAGTAGGCAATTGAACAGTAAAGTCCTCTCTCGACGAACCAAAATCAAGTTCTACAAGTCGCTTATCATTCCCGTCCTGCTTTACGGTGCAGAAGCTTGGACGATGTCAACATCAGATGAGACGACACTAAGAGTTTTCGAGAGGAAAATTTTGTGCAAGATTTATGGTCCTCAGAACATTGGCAACGGTGAATACCGCAGACGATGGAACGATGAGCTGTACGAGTTATACGACGACATTGACATAGTTCAGCGAATAAGAAGACAGCGACTACGCTGGCTAGGTCATGTTGTCCGAATGGACGAAAACACTCCAGCCCTGAAAGTGTTCGATGCAGTACCCGCCGGAGGAAGCCGAGGAAGGGGAAGGCCTCCACTCCGTTGGAGGGACCAAGTGGAGATCGACCTGGTTACACTTGGGATCACCAACTGGCGCCGAACTACGAAGCAGAGAGAGAGGTGGCGCACTATCGTCGATTCGGCTATAACCGGCTAAACGGTTGCAACGCCAATCACATACAGACATCTCACATATAAACCGACATATGTAGTATAAAGCTCACTGGAAGTTTGATAATCCGAATATAAGGTATATGGGAGCTATTAGAAGAAAAAGATTCCCTCGTAATTAAATTAAAATATTTGAGAGATTTATCGATATTTTCGGTGACAAATTACACTTGGGCCCTGAGTTTTTCATGTTCGATTTCGACAATTTTTCCACAAGGGATACCTGAGCTCAAATGCAGTATTTGTGTATAGTTTTATTCCGCTAACTTCATTGGTTCATAATGTTATATATTATAAAGTGAAGGAACCAGATGGAATTCAAAATTGAGTGATGTGGGAAGTAGTAGTGGTTGTGAACCGATTTAGCCCATTTTTCATCTGGGTGTCAAGAGAATATTACATACCGAATTTCATTGGAATCGGTCAAGTAGTTCCTGAGATATGGTCTTTGACCCATATAAAAATTAGTGAGTGGAAATCACACTATAAGAGAAATTTGATTGAAAATTTATTCTATAGCTAATTTTATTGCGACGCCTCAATAATTTTCCTGAAAGTAATAATTTAGAACAAATGCACTTAATATCGTATTCATCTAGAATGCAGCTCGGCTTTTCCAGCAGATAGTCTTCTATTGAAACTGCAGGTATTCATGATTATCTATTCGAGGCAACAACAGATAACGATCTTCTTAAAATGTAGAAATCTCAACGCTTAGAGGTCTTATGTCTAAGCTCATAAACCAAAGTTATAGAAAATTTCGTTCGCCTTGAATGAGTTTGTGAGTTAAGGCAAACCTTGAAATCGAATGTAGTATCGTTACTGACGACAAGAACCTTGTCGCAAAGAAACTGGGAAGATAGCTGGGCATTGAAATCCTTTCGAAATGGAAAACTAAAGTTTTATAATACCTCCCTTAATTGTGTAGAGACCAGTATAATGTTTGTTGAAGTCCAATAATAAGAGTTTATTGGAATGTTTCAACGATGGAATGTTGATCTGTCAGAGCTTTAAGACGACATTGCGACAATAAAAAATTAGCAACTACATTATCTAAGCCATGCCGTCTGAAGCTCTAAATATACTTGTCGGGTAATCTACTGGTGGCAGTAGAGGAAGAGCAAGCCATTTTCTGAGTTTAAGGTAGATTCGATAGTCCGTTCTATTAAGTCTTCATTCGTCTCACTATTGTCACCAGATGGAGACTACTTTCTGGACTATTCTTCGAACTTATTCCTGCTGCACTGAAGTATTGTTCTCAACAAAATCACGAAGTCACTCGTATATTCCTTCATATTAAAGTCAATTCTATGTTCTCATAAGTTTGAGGTTCAGCTTGAAGTCACTTCTTCAGAGGTTCCGCTTTCGCATACATCCCTATCAGTAGTATGAATAACACAGATGGACCTTGAAAAGCCTAGCCTAGTCCACAAAGTGCTTCAAAAGCCTCCGCGAGCAGCATAAAAACAATTGCTTCAACAACCCGCCCTCGTACCAAGGTGCAAGCATACAGTTGTAGTAGCAATTGCAGCAACAACAGTTCGGCAGCTTTAATCACACATAATTACATTGTTTACAAATTTGTTGTCGCTTCGTGCGCGATTAACGGCGCAGTTTATGCGCTGCGCTCAAGTCAGTTGGATAAATTCACTGTACGCATTCGTGAAGTTGCCAGGGCAACATTGAAGTGGCTCGGTCACCCGTTTGACTAGTTCGCGTGTCAGCTGTCCATGCGAAGCGATTGTGAATCAGCCAAGTGGCAAATTTATCAAATATAACCCGCGCTTTTGTCGGAATTAAGTACAAATCGCCATGAACTCCGAGTGTTACACGCCAGCGTTGCACTTACAATTTATTTGCCGTTGTATGTATTCGGGTTTATGTGAATCTCGGCGTGTATATTTGAATATAAAGTAGTGCTGTAAGCCCTGTAAGCTCACTAACCATGCTAAACGCTAAACGCAGACGAAGTTCGTGCGCAAGCGTAACTTGCAACATCATCTACAAACTGGCGCATTTTGCCACTAAGTCCAAAGCGTTGCATAAATGCAACAATTTGTAGATATTTGCACTTTTATGCAAACAAATTATTCGCTTTTGCCGCTCACCACTCGCTGCGTCCATTCAACGCTGTCGCGTCTGGATTAAATCGTACATATTTATTTATATGCGTTGTTTGTTTTTGTTGTTGAAAGCATTTCCATGAATAACCGAAAATTCCCAAGCATCTTGCGATTTGGTCACTTTATACCTCTATTGCCTTCATCTCTTCCATATCTATTGCTTTGCATGCCTTCCATTCGCTTTTCTTTTCGTTCGCTGCGTTTGGTTGCATGCAACAATGCCGCTGCACGATGTTCGCATTGTCGTTGTATCGTTGCCGCTATTTCATAATGAAAATTTGCCTAAAACACGAAATTTGTTTGCCGATTGTATAATCGTCTCGCATTGGCAATAACAACGACGTCAACAACATAAATATTTGTAAGTCGCTGCAACATGAGAAATGCACAAACGCTTGCGGCATCGCTGGATTTTCCTGCTTGTTTGACAACGTCTGATATTATCGCTGCAGCATCATTTCGTAATAAATATATATTGTAATTGCTGGCGGCCGCAAGAAATGATAATTTTAAACATTTTGTGGGGTTTTCGGCGAAAAAACGACAGGAGAAGAAGAAGTTGAATAACTGATTTCAAATAACATAAATAATACCTTTTAACATTCGACAACGAAATACTGGAGAACGCTCCCAGAAGGTAATAGTTCTTTAGCACTTTTCAGCTCCTCCTCAGCGAAATAGAAATTCCAAAAGATTACTTATTTCATTTCAATTACCAAAACAATTTGAGAATAAATTTAGATGGCAGCAAAACATAATCAAATTTCAAAAAGTATGATATCATATTCCTAAAAGGCGGTCTGGTTCTCAATCGATCGTGATTTCACATTAAAATATATGATTAATGAGCTCTCACTAGCAAATATAATATTAGGGACCTTTTATATCTAAAGGATTTCTCAAAAGGTTTACAAAGAAGACCGATAGGGACAGCAAGCGACGCCATATTTTTTTCCGCTCTTTTGACATTTCTCTTCAAAAAGGTTTGCATTTCATCATAGAAAGATACATGGTCCAACAACGAGTTCAAATTATTAAAATTTACTACCGAAATTCGGAGTCAGTGGCCTCAACTTTGAGAGCGCTATGTCCAATTTATGGTCGTTATAATCGCTCTGTAAAATCAACAATTGAACATCTAATGGAAAAATAGGCACATAGGCATTGGCATCTCTGAGATGTCGTTCTGGCGATTTTGCGAAAACAGCTTGGCCTACATCCTTCCAAGATCAAATTGACGCAAGAACTGAATCCGCTTGACCACCAGAACATCGTATGTTCGTGAATTGGGCTGAGCAACAACTTAAAAATGATCCGGATTTTCATAATCATAGTCAGCAATGAGGCTAATTTCTGGATGAATGGCTTCGTTAATAAGCAAAATACCCACACGTACTCCATGAATCACCATTGCATCCCGAATACCTAATTACGGTTAGGTGCGGCCTATAGGCCATTGAGCCTACTTCTTCCATGATGATCAAGACCGTCAAGTCGGTTTCGTAATTAGCAACTCTATTAATTTGTTTTTTTGGGATTATATCAAAACGCTCATCTGATGGTGTCAAATAGACCTCGGATTCGGATTTAGCGACCAAAAAAAAACATAAGGTACATATCGTAAGACCCCAAAGTCAGCACCATTTTTATACTCTCGCAACAAAAGTTGCTAAAGAGAGTATTATAGTTTTGTCCACATAACGGTTGTTTGTAAGTCCTAAAACTAAACGAGTTAGATATAGGGTTATAAATACACTTTGGTATCAGGGTGACGAGTAAAGTTCAAATCCGGATGTCTGTCTGTCCGTCTGTCCGTCCGTGCAAGCTGTAACTTGAGTAAAAATTGAGATATCTTAATGAAACTTGGAACACGTGTTCCTTGGCACCATAAGAAGGTTAAGTTCGAAGATGGGCGGAATCGGACCACTGCCACGCCCACAAAATGGCGATAACCAAAAACACATAAAGAGCTATAACTAAGCCATAAATAAAGTTATGAAAATAAAATTTGGAACATAGGATCGCATTAGGGAGGGGCACATTTGAATGTAATTTTTTTGGAAAAGTGGGCGTGACCCCGCCCCCAAATATGTTTTTTGTATATATCTTGCAAACCAATAAAGCTATATAAACCAAACTTTCTGCAGTAGTTTCTTTTAGCCGTTTCCTTATACAGTCCAAAGTCAAATTAAAGAAATCGGATAATAACCACGCCCACCTCCCATACAAAGGTTAGGTTAAAAATTACTAAAAGTACGTTAACTCACTAACGAGAAACGTCAGAAACACAAAATTTCACAGAAATGATAGCAGAAGGAAGCTGCACTCAGATCTTTTTACAAATTGGGAAATGGGCGTGGCACCGCCCACTTATGGGTCAAAAACCATATCTCAGGAACTACTCGACAGATTTCAATGAAATTCGGTATATGATATTTTATTGACACCCTGATGACATGTGTGGAAAATGGATGAAATCGGTTCACAACCACGACTACTTTCTTTATAACTCACTTTTGAATTCCATCTGAATCCTTCACTTTATAACATATACATTAGGAACCAATGATGATAGCGAAATCAAACTTTACACAAATACAGTATATGATCAGTGGCATCACTTGTGAAAAAATTGTCGAAAACGGACTATAACTTTTCAAGGCCCCAGATATCGAACATGTTGAACTCAGCGCCTGAGGTTAAATTTTAACCGAAAATATGGGTAAATCTCTCAGCTAATTTAATGTAATTCAGAGGAAATTGTTTTCTTCCAATAGTTTGTCTCTGTTCCAAAAATTATTAAAATCGGGTCACAACATCTCCTAGCTCCCATATACCTAATTATGGGTTTTTCAAAAATTCGTTGGGCTTTATTACGCATATATGTATTGGTTAATATGTGAGATATCTTAGCAAAATTAAGTGAGCGTATACTCTTGGATATAGTGTCCCTTGCTGGTGAAATTGAATGAAATCGGTTCAGGAATTACCTCAGGCCTCATATCTATATATGACGATTTTCGTTATTCTATTAAACTTTATGCCGAATTTATGGGTAAATTTGTGCGTTATCTTAATAAAATTTATTCAATAAATTGCGAGAGTATAAAATGTTCGGTTACACCCGAACTTAGCCTTTCCTTACTTGTTTTGTTATAATTTTTCCTATGTTTTTACCAGTTTTCCCTTGATCCCACAATTGAACCATTGGCCCTGTTGAAATGTAAAGAACACTTCATTATGTACTATATGTTGATTCAGCAGCGAATTAAGTTTTAAACGTGAATTAAATTATGTAAAATGCTGAGAATCTTATTTAGTCACAAGCTAGATATTGAGAAGTAAATCGAAAAAAATAATAACTAATAAAAATATAAAAATAAAATAATTTAACTCACTTATTTATTTTAATTCATCTTTGCTTCCAAAAAACTTCAAACTGAATATTTTCTATACCTTAGTTTAGGTGTCTTTTATTTAATTAATTATTTAAATTTAATCAAAAAACTAAAAACATAGCAAAATCTCAAATGTAGGCTTCTTAACCTTATTTAGTTTAATATCCATGTTGTAATATTTTTTGTAATTTTAGTTTGAACATTTTATTTCTTTCTAAAAAAATATTTGTAAATATAAGCTTCCTTAAACGCTTAGAATTCAAATTGTTCTTTTATCTATTTTAATACAATATAAAGGTGGCAACTCTTAAACTGGTATGTTATAAAATATTAGAGACTTCATTTAAAATAATATTTCATGTCTCTATGTCTATATCTACAATATGAGCATGTAATGTTTAAGTTTTCTATATTGTAATTTTAATAACTAAATTAAACAGGTGGTAACTATTCTCAAAACATATTCATAACTATAAGACTTCGCGACAGCATATAGTCTTCCTTTATCTGAAGATTAATATTTTTAATTAAATTCTCAAACAAATGGCAACTCTCAAAAATGTTATGTTAAAAAATATTTGAATATTGCAATGAATATACAAACTAATATTTCAATTCAATCTAGTGTTTTCTATAATACGTTCTATAACATTTGCTACGCGAAGCTCCATACAAATCTTTTCATCAAAATCTTCAGAAAAACGAAATGATTTTAAGTAATTCCTTAAATTAAACTTCTTTGATGCATACCACATCTGGCTTATTTGAATATTCCAACACACTCTAAAACTATGACTATACAAACACTGCGAAGTCTAAGTTGCACAAGCTTCGTTGTCTGTTTCCTGCAGCCTAATAGCGCCTTAGTCGGTAACAAGTTTATGGCGCGTAATCGAGTTGTTGCCAAAGCGTCTTTATTCATTCATTTGGCCATTTAATTCGGACATGAGTTCCGCATTTATAATAATGGTCGCAGACGCGTCGGCAGGCAGCAACAGCAAAGCTTACATATTATATACGAGTATATATGTTTTCTGGGATTTTATTTCCAACATTTTCGTTAAATTTATTTTATTTCTTGCTTCACATTACTGCTGCTCACACATTTCATGTCCTCAGCGACTGACTAAAAGAAGCCGTTGAACCATCTTCAAACCAACAGCAGCCTTATTAAGTGAGTATATATTTTACACACACATTCCTAGAACTGCCACATGGGTTTATTCTCTATATACATATCTATATATATGCATATGTATGTATGTGTGTGTGTGTGTGGGTTGTGAAAATTACACGAACTTGTCGGAATTGAATTTTATTAGCTACTTTTGCTAAACTCGTCGCCTCCGCACATTCGCCATTTTATGCTCTTTCTCTCTGTCTGTCTGTCTATGCGCCTGAGGCTTTACCTCGGCCTACAGTCTGTCATTCATAGAAGTGAACGTAAATCGCGCTTAAGCTGTAGAGCATGTGAAGCCTATGAGTGTGTAATCGTACTTTTTGGGTAATTACGTTAAGTGCTGAAGTGCCTGGAAACTAAATATGGCTGCCGCTGCACACACACATACTTATATAAATGGTTGAAAATACTAGCTCATTTAAGCAAATACAGCGGTGGTCATTAAAATGAGTCGGTTGTCAAAGTGCATGATGAAGTTTTTTTGAGGTTAACTCTATCTATTTTCTCGCATTAAAAGGGATTATATTGATCTTGTGGAAACTCTGGGGAGATTCTTCTTGTACCACTGAATCAGTACTCAATTTTGTAGAGGCTTCATGGATTAGTTGTTCCCTTAATAAAAGTCCCGGACTTAAAACAGATCTCAAATCTCAAAGAATATTATTTAAGAAATAACTCTAGATACTTTCCGGCTTAAAGAATGTTAATACTTGAACCAGACGAGTAGTTTTATAAAGACTTACATAAGGCAAGAAATTTATTGGTGAGACTATTCTCAGGATATCTACCCGAGCATTTTGTCTTTAGTTTCTGTTAGTTCATGTTATCTATGTATATATTGGGATTCACACATGGGATCTAGCGATCTTCTGATCTTCGTTAATTTGAGGACAAGTCCAAGTCAAGTCAAATCAAGAAATCTGAATACCTGCGGTATATGACTTACTACTTGAATTTATATATTAGGTCGAACATAAATGTGTATCTGTAATATTTTATAGTTGTTCTTTGGGAGTAGATTTTACTTTCGAAAGTCATGCTAACTCCAATAGTACTTTTTTATGAGAAGCAAATTTTAGAAGACATATGCTTTTGAGGTACAACTAATTTTATAATAAACGAGTATTATTATTGTACCGCTTTTCCCAAGAAAATTTCACAATTGAGTATAGTATTATATCGGACTTAATTCATTTACTCAGCCAATTTACTCCACCTGAGTAATTATTGTATTGTGCATTTCATTACGAATACTAGATTATTAAATAGGTGTTACTATTTAAATGACCACTGCTGTAAGCAAACGCACCGAAATTCAAAAGAAGTCCTGTATGACTAATGTGTTGCAGAGAAAGATAGAGAGTGTGTGGGCGAGAAAGAGCAGTTTAACAAAAACGAAACATTATTATATTAAGGCAATTGTGGATTACGTATTCAAAGAAAACAATTTCTTAATAATGAACATTTAATTGGATTTAAGAAATATGTTTAACGGTAGTTAACAGCAAAGTGTATTGAGTTGAGCTTAAGAAACAGGAAGAAAAGAAGGAAATTTTCTATGAATATACAAGGAGATATACTCATTTAAGGAATCAATAAAGCTGAATTCTATTAAAGTATTTTATGGTTTCAGAAATTTTTTCAAGCTTTAAGATTCGAATAAGTTTGAAAAAGCTTTGGCTGTCCTTAAAGGATCCCTGATTCAAAGCAATCAAAATACGTGCTTCTAGAAAATTTGGTTTCGAAAATTAGTTAATCAACGTTCCTGAACTATGGAAAAATACGTTGTCTTTACGAAGATTGTCCGCTTTTTTGAGGATATTGATGAAATGCGCATGTGAAGCCTCAAGCTGAAGCACGTACAAGCTACACAATGGACACATGCTCATGTAAAAGAATTAATTCATCAAAACGATCGCTTGTGTTCTCGGTCATCCAAAGCAGCATACCAACTTATCGAGAGCGGTCAAAGGGGCCACTATTTCGCTTCTCTAATGGTATGAACGGGAGGGAGCCACGATGGCGTTACAAGCTCCATTTTTGCGAGCAAGTATTAAAACAATAGGCCAAATATATCAATCGATGGTCTTGAAGCCCACTATGAGGTTTCTCAACCAATCAATATTCGTCAACAAGCTGTGAACTTTCCAAGACAGTACTACAACTAACAAGCCAAAATCGGCTCAACTGTGTTTTAAAACAACGTTCCTGGTTTCATATCAACTAATTATTGGTCAACCGATGATTAGTCAATGAGTGGTCAGATCGACTTAAGCCGTTCTGGAAGCCAATAGAAGTAATTTTGAATACGTTGTTCTACGATTTGTTGCCATGAAATAACCCATTAATGTATTTTTTTTTTTAGTTTTTATTTGGCATTTATTTTTCTATGTACCAGTATTTATGACTTGATCAAGTTAAAGTAGTAGTCGTCATGTCAATCGAAGCTTAAAGCCTTTTTTCAAAGATAGAATTTACCTGTTAGGTTGACATGTCGTCAATGCGACAGGTCTTCGAACTGTCTCGAATTACAAAAATATTCTCCGAAGAGAATTTACCAATGTAATTGAGGTAAAGGAAGACTGTGGACTTCCTGAAGCAGTTCGTTGAAGAAACTATTTGCAAAACGTAATGCATAAATTAAAGCTTTACAAAGTGGTTTTCAGAATCCTTTATTCATATCAAAGTTGATACCATTGACTATGTCCGCCACCGCGACCGTAACAATTTAATACCGTTCAGCGTATTTGCTAATATTTAATCAATTGGAAAGGCAAATCGCATACCTACTATTAACAAATTAATAAATAATCACATAAACTCTGCGCCCCAATAACAAGAGCAAGCAAAACTAGTGTAAACGCAAGCAGCGCTTATAACTGTTAAATGCTGGCCTACGAGCGCCATAAATTTTCATATGCCAAAGGATCGTGTAATTGCCATCGCTTTTGTAATGACGTTAAAAATTATGAAAAGGGCCGTTTAACCCAGATACGAGCGAATTCATAGAATTGCCATGCAACATAATACCGCGTACACACTCGCACATTGCTACGTTAATGCGACACAGCGAGCGTTGCGGACACAGCGGGACTCAGTCGACGTTGGTGCCACACCGAATGGCGAAGGGACAACGGCACGAGCATAAATTAAGGATAACAACTGAACGACAGCAACAACAGCAACAGCAGTAGCAGTCATTGAAGCAACAGCACAACAACAATAACACCAACTACGTTGCTGTTGGTGCTGGTGATTTCGTTGTGCTCGTCCATTGGCGTCTGGCATTCGGTGTTGCGTTAGCGCGCCTTGGCAGCGGCGACACGACGACCACAATCAACACTAATTTAGCGGAAGTAACGCGCGAAATTGTTGTTCTGTTTTATTCATTCCGATTTCCCATTTCCCATATCCCCAGTCGCATTGGTCTCATTTTGTTGGCCAGTGCACGGCGCGCTGTCCGGCAAACGAACGCTCGCTGCTTATCGTGGCCTACCTCGTACCAACGCAACAGTGCGCGGCGCACACAGTTGGTGGTTACGTCCAACTGGGAAAAGGCGAAAATTCTTTTGAAAAAGTTCTTCGGTTATTGCTTCCTTTTTTAATTTTTTTGTTGTTGCGTACTTTTTTTCTCGCTGCTGTTCCATTTTGCTGTATTTGAAAGCTTGTGCCGAAGGACCTTCCCTAACCACAATGCAAAGGTTTTGTATTCATGTTTCCTTTTCATTTGCGTTCTTTTTTTCCTAATTTTTGTGTTTTTGTTTTCGTTTTTTTGGTTTGCTTTGTTTTTAGTTATTTTTCTCCTACAATTTCACTTCCGTTCATTTGGAAAGTGTACGAGTGTAATTTTTGCATTTCGCATTGAATGACAAGTACGCCGATGGGGAGTGGCACAGCGACTCCTCCAGTGAAAAGGAAGCCGAAAGCTGAAAATTGCTGCTGTTGAAAGTTGAAAGCGTAGCGCTCAATGTATGTATGTATGTATATAGGATTTGTTATTGTAATGTGCCGTCCAATGTTTGGATGGCTAATGGCAAATGACGCTGCGCCGTAAGCAATAACCGTTGCTATTACCCGTATAGTTTTGAGTATGAGTGTCGGCTACTGTGGATAGCGTCGTACATACGTATGACCACTTTTGTCCTAACACTGCGGGTCTTGTGTCGGTACTTCTACCTATTGATACTAAATTTTCATCGAACTTATCTTCGTTTTTGTGGTGGTCAACTTAATAGTATCCCAAAAAATAAAAGAACTCAAATCTGAAATAATTGTTTGGTTGTTGGACTTACATGTCGTCTCTTCATCGTGTTATTACTAAATCCTTCTCTTCATCCCTGTTTTCAAAAAGGGTCTCACATTTGATACTAAAATAGTCGGAATCGTAAAAAAATAAAGCCACACATAGACCAGTTTAGGTCCTTTGCGATACCAGAGGGAGTGCCGTCACTTAGTTAATGAGGAGTAATCATTCTTTAAGATGCCTGCGCTTTACGCGAATTTCAAAAGATTATGTGGCTTCACTAACGAATTCTGAAACCCCACATGCTGAAACCGTTGCCTTGATAATGCAAGACAGTCACACAAGAGATGCTCCATTGTTTCTGTGGGACCATGTTCTTGACATTTCCTGCAGTCTTCGTGATCTATCAATCCCTTCTTGTAGGCGTGCGCCACCACCAGACAGTGACCAGTGAGTATGTCTCTAGTATGGTGGAAAACATTTGTCCCGATCTTTCAACTATTCTCTTAAATGTTTGTGCGTTTCGTAATACATAAACAAATTGTCGAGACGAAAATATGGATTTATCGAAGTGCCGTAATATCTGAATTTTTTTTACTTGAAATATTCTTTATCAAGATACAATTTGCAGTTATCAGGAAAATAACTAATACTTTTACGGCACACGCGAGAGCATACGGGACACGCTTTTTGCATTGATTTTTGGTAACACTCACTAACTTGTATTAAATTTTTACGAAAGCAATCAAAGTTAAACTAAATTACTTCAGCTTCGGGTTTAATCATGGGTACTGGGATAGAGAGTAACAGTGTGTCATTCATTTCAAAGCAATGTATACTTATAGACACCTTGAAACGAATAAAACTTATTATTTATTGACTGTTGTGTTCACCGGAACGATCAACTACAACATTAAAGTTATATATTATCAGCTTAAATGTATTTATTCTCATCAGCTACTTGTTTTTGACTCAAAACATCAACGAAAACAGTTGTTGAGGACCTCAACTATCCTTCAACATTTAAACCGATAATTCTAGGGGCACCTCAACAACCTCGACGATTTCACGACCTTTTCTGAATGATTATTGCTACTCAATTATTTTCTCACTTAACACTATTTTTAGACTATTTGAAATTGTTTTTTATTATTTCCTTTTATGAGAAAGATTTGGCGCTCTTCATCTGGCGCACAGTGTATATGTTTAGCTACGGTTATGTACCAGGCTATTTCCATTAATGCGCTGCTCTTGCTATACTACGAGTATAACTACTTTGCCATTTGTTAGATTTTTTGTTTCTCTCCTTCTATTTTTTATTTTCTTTTGATTCGAAACAAAACAAGCGCATTTCGTTGATTTTATTGAGCTACACAGTCAAACCAAAACGTTAACATGCCTGGAAATCGTAAAAAACAGCAAACAATTTTTAATTATGCAAAGTTTCTGTTTCTTACATTTGTTGTTGTTGCTGTTGCTATGCTTTCTTTTCAATTCTTTATTACCATTTTCATTTCAACTGTTTCTGTTTTTGTTGTATTTACTAGGAACAAAAAATCTGTGCTCGACACTCTAAGCTTAGCCTCCTTAGCTCGATTGCTACATTCGAACGCTTAGTACGATTTGCTGGCTGTCCGGAGAGTTGAACGTATTCCTTAATGAGGTAGAAATTTCAACTGTTCCGAAGTGGCGTTAAAGTGGAAATAAGGGAAATTAGTGTAGTTGAAGGACATTAGTCGCCGGCAGTTGGAAGAAATTCAAAAGCATAACACTTACGTAAACTCAAATTAGATTTTCGCCATAAGTTTAAGTTGATTTGAAAGAATGTAGGGACATTTCAGCGTAACAGCAACATGCAACGATGTTTGTAATTGCATTTTTAATATCAGATTACTCAAAGTACTTGTTTGTTTTCTTGAGAAATCAGCTGCTGTTGGTGTGATAAGTTGTTAAACGAACTGTGCGGCAAGTATTCTAATTAGGGAAGTATAACAGCTAATTAATACAGTGAGGGAGCGCTCGGCAAGATGTCGCATAACGGCAAATATATTGTACTGGCGTATCAAGGAATTGCTATCCGGGCGGCTCGCAGTTCTTCAGAGAGAGACCGTATTTTAGTCGAGTCTCTCTTAGCATTAGCGGTATCCAATCTGACAAATAAACTAAAACCATTCAATAAAGTGTAATCATATCTATCAGTATTCCTAGTTGGAAAATTCTTGTGGCGTTGTTAATTCTGACCTTCGCACATCACTTGTTACCTTACCTTATCATGATTAGGTAAAATCGCATATACCCAGATAGTTCATGACCTAAGCTCCAATTTATTCTGTGCAAGAACTATATTGTTAACACTTGATTTTCCGAAAGCCATGGAGATGGTGATGTACAAAATTTTACCAATAAACCAATCGCAACTTTGTTCAAGGATTATGTGTTATCTAAGACTTGTCTGAGGTATTAGCAGTCCAACTTCTAAACTAACTAAGAAGTATATTTCGAAACTTCATAAGGGATCTAGGATGATACTCTACACTAACTAGTCTCAGTTGAGATAAAGTGGCCGTCGAACGAACGATGATTAGCTACAAGACATCAGAACAGTTACCAAGTCTAACAGCCGAAACGTCTTCCATGAACATCAATAGTATGTTGGTGTCGAGGGTTTGAAATAATAATACCTATGTATTTTAGAAAGAAAAAACTGTCTTACCGTAAGTCGAAATATTTTGTGACTTCGAAAAACTGTGTCTCATCGCCAGTCATCCTGTACAGGGGGCCGCCGATAACTTCGTGTTTGGCAGCATTTCCCGAATCAAATGATTATTTGTAGAATTTTCGCTTCAACAGCTTACATCTGTTCTTTTCCAGTTGTCATCAGCTGTGATGTCATCATCATGAAGTAGTCTCCAAAGCTTTATTTCTTAGTAACAAGCAATTATCGGTAACTACTTGATTATTTATATATAATTAATTACCAATCAATTTGAAATACCTAAAAATTATGTTTAAAAGCGTTGCCGGATCGAAGAGCATCAAATTTCATCGTTTTTTATTGGATCATTGAACAAAAAGTATCAAATTTTATAGAGATTATTCCTTGTTGGTCAATTTATATTTATAGTTTCCTCTAGTAGGAGCTCATTAAATATAAATGAAAATTAATTGTTTTCTCGTTTAAATTGAATCTAAGCTTATTTTAAGAGAGAATTACATTAGTGTTTTCTATACTTAAGGAAATACTATTTAGTATCAGTAACCTGTAATATTTTTTACGACACGCGTGTTTATTCACTATATCAGCACACTTGCGGCCATTATCCAGGCGAGTCATCAACAACGTCAATTTGAGTTTCGATATCAGAAATTGTTGTCACACTTTGACAACAAACACGCGGCAAATTTTATAGCTTGAAGAATATACACGCTAAGGTGTGATATGGTTGTGGGTATGTATGTGTCAAGACGTCTTTGATGTCTTAATGAGCAGTACAAGCATACCACACACTACTATACAGATAGTATATAAACACCAAGTGTATTAAAGGCATAAACTAGATTTGATGAGCTGGTCAAGTCAACACTCTCCAACTAGGTATATATGGGTGTGTGTGTGAGTGTGTGAAGAACTCTGGCTACCTTTTTAGTGCCTCGTTAAAAGTCACCTCGTCTAATTTTATTGCACAAAAAGACCTTTAAGTACCGACTTTTTTATTACAACTACAAAAGCGGCGTGTTACTGACGCTGAAGAGCGGAAATCGAGAAGGCAATCAAAGTGCCATAAACAAACTGATCATATGACAATCGTCTCACTAGCGTATGTGTGTATGAAGTCCACTGATTTTATGCGCAAAGACTAGCGCTTATCATCGACGTCGTAAAAGAAACTACAACTTCGTACAAATTAATTGGAGCAAATCTACAATTTACGAGCGTTAACAATGTCTTTCACCTGTTTCACTCGACAACAACCGCATCAGCGTTAATCAAACCCGAACAGTCATCGTATAAAAGCAATTAAATTCATTGATCACTTGGTTGGTGAAATGGACCCATTGCTCTTTGCGTATCAGTAGTAATGTATGTGTGTGTGTGTGTGTGTGTAGTGGTGTTGTGTGACCTGAAGTAACCCATGATGTATGGATCGAATTTCAACGATTAAATTCTGTTGCTGAAATGTCTAATAACTGCATTAAAAAACTATAAAATATTTATTTATAAACCTGTCAGCGAATCTCGCTTGGAGACTAGCGAATGGAACAAGACAAGCGTCAGATATAATAGAAGGAAGTCACATTTTATCTTGTCTACAAAGCTGTCCAGTTCTGTCGAATCAAATAGAGTATGTGGAATCCTTCTGAAAGTTTGACCTGGACTTATTCGACATCTACTTAATTATACCAGTTTATTTATAGTTTTATGCCAATTATTTGTAATTCTCAGGAATACTTCTTAAATAATGAATTATCGTCGTAGTGTAGTCTCGATTATATCAGGAAAGAGAGCGTTGAGTCCTCCCCGATTTTAAGAGATAGGATTGCAACTGTCACTCTATTACAAAAAAACCTATATTTTTTCCGGCTCCGTAAAAGCACTAATTTTACTGAATATAAATAGTTGAGAAGCAACCAGATTATAAAGAAATAGTAGTTGGTATTTTCCGGGTTTCTATTTTGGTATTCGAATGAAACCCTTCTCTAATGCTCGGCTTAAAACACCAATGTCAAAACTTTCAGAAGTATAATTACCATTGTACTCAATAATAAGAAAGAAGACCCAGTCACAACAAAATTTGGAACTACAATCGAAACTAGAAACATTTTCATCCATTCCTTGGTTTTTTTTATTTTCATATAAGTTATTCTCACAATTCCATCTTATTTCGTCAACAGCTAGTTAGTTTTAAGTCCATTTGAATAACAAAAAATAATTAATTCCTCTAAGCGCCAGGTGGACCTGGTGGTCCCAATGGCCCGGCTGGGCCTTCAGGACCACGCTCACCATCATAACCGCGGGGACCACGTAAACCTGGTGCACCTGGCGGTCCCACCGCGCCGGGGCTGCCTGTGTGACCGCGTCGACCAGATGATCCTTGTGGTCCAGCCGCACCAGAACGTCCTTCTGAGCCACGTTCGCCCTTCTCACCTTTTGGACCTGGCGGACCGGGTACGCCCGGCGGCCCTGGCGGACCTGGTGGACCAACCTGCGTAACAAAATTGGCAGCAGCCAAAGCAATGAATCCTGAAAGGAAATTGAGTAAAGTGGTGCTAATTTATTAAACACAATTCTATATATTACCAAAACAGACGAATAGTATTGACAGTTTCATGGCAAATAAGCTTCTAACGGCGTAACTAAGCGAGAATCTCTATTTTATATATTCATCTACTGTGTTGATTTATATGCGAATTTTATGGGTTCACTGCTCCGCTGACTTGAAAGGTTAATGTACATATCAATCAATCATTTGGGTCAACTAACGGTGTGTGGGTCGTAAAAATTCCATTATGATAAATTGAAAATATGCAAATACGTGTGATTTATTAGCTGTTATACTAATAGAAATTTCATATGTTTCTTTAAAATTCTTTAAAATTCTTTAAAATTTATTTATTTCGCGCCCAACCGCAAATTTCAATCACTCTATATAAACTTGTGGATGTCACACTTTAACTCAGTTTAATTCCTTACAACAATGCATGTCACAACGTGTGCACTCAGTGGTAAGTAAATCTAAACTTAGACTTTCTTTAAATTCTTTGATTTTGGAACTTTAATTTTTGTCTTTAAGCCTTTATTCTACTATTGGTCGCCATCGCCTTACCCACTACCTTGGGTAAGCGTCGCTTAGCCTCAGCGGACAATTCAAATGAGCAACGCGCCTTGCTGGGCGTGCGTCAACAGCCACTAGTATATCCTCAGCCACAATGTATTTGTTCACCTGGACCGCCGGGTCCCGCCGGACCACCCGGTCAGGCAGGCCTACAAGGTAATCGCGGGGACAAGGGAGACGAAGGCTTGCCCGGACCAGTGGGACCGCCAGGACCAACTGGACAACGTGGTTTGCCCGGTAGACCAGGTATTCAAGGTCCAATAGGACCACCTGGTCGACGCGGTAGACGCGGTTTCCCTGGCGAACGTGGACCTGCTGGACCAATTGGTCCTGCGGGACCAGCAGGACCACCTGGGCCTCCTGCAGCAGCTGCTGGAGGTCGTTCCTTGGATATGCGTGTTGGCGATATGCATGCTGCTTTGCCGGAATATGACATAAATGTAGAGGTCGGGGACGAAGATATTGATGATGATGAAGAGGAAGATTACACTTATGGTAGAAAGTGAACATTGAAATGAAATGGAAACGTTATTGATTAGCTACTTTGGAAATTTATGAATAAAATATTTTGAGAATATGCATACGGAAGATGTAAATTTCTTAAGGACATGGTAAAAGGTGAGAGATCGAAATTCGTCGTCATGACTCTCGAATGTTCTCTTTGGATGTGGTGACTAAGCAATGATTTGAATAGGGTAATAATCCAAGCCTCTTGCAGAAAGTTAATTTTGTTATAAAATAAATGAAGTGTGCAACAATTAGGGCATTCTTCCCGATCTGACAATTTACATAACTTACTCGAGTTAATTAAAATGATTAGGCTCAGTGTAGTTCATTGGCAAGTTAATCACACACATAGGCTTCTTTGTTGACTACCGCTAGCGACAGGAACGGACTCTTAGATGTTCGCAACATGCTTACCATTTTACAGCGAGCGAGCTCTCCGCAGTGTTTGTTGTAAATACACCACTAGTTTTTATGTGTACTCCACCCATCTGCCATACTGAGTGTACGTAAAAGAAATTATGAAAATTGCTCGAGTATAATTGCAAACCATTGCGGGTAGTGACTAGTTGGAAGACCAACAGACCGTCTCGAATAGCACATAGTGGGCAATAATTGGTGAGCTAAACGACTTGGCAAACGTAGAAGCTGAGAAGCTGACCTGCAAATGGTTATTGACGCAACCGGAATAAGAGCTGACAAGAATGTAGAAGTTGCCCAGAAGGTAGAAGATAGTGGACAACACAATGGTGAAACATATGAACGAAAGCGGTGAAGACAGGTGCTTCTTACACCTCAGTGGTGACTAAGGCTATTGGTTCATTTACTAGTGTCACAGAAGTGCTCTAGTATATGACTCTTTTTATACATTTCGCTTTTAATGTGTGGAAAGCTGGAGTTTAATCTGTAGAACAGTGCAACGGTTACAGTTGTGGAGTGCGTCAATGACTGTATGACAGAGATCTCACAAACGTGAGGTACATAAGATAAAGCTTTTATCGCTGTGGTTAAGCACTGCGGCGACTGAGTTTATTGTTGGCACGTTTTTAGTGTACTCAGACACTGCATTTCTTTTTAAGGTTAGAGTTATATTTCCTCATATTTTTTTGAAGTTAGTATGTAAAGGCCTGAATAGGGTGATTCATTTATTTCATCGCATCATGCTTTAACTAGTGAAATCTTAGGAACCACAAAATGGATATTGTTCCGTACAACTCCCCAACAATGTATAGTTCCAGCTTCATGATCATTAGAATGGTTGATTTCCATATGCAGTTTTCTTCAAAAACCTGTGCAATCTAACCGTTTTTCGAGTTTTTAAGTATTCAGCCAAGATTCATTCCGGAAAATTTACCACGATCACTTTTCGATTTATTTCTAAATACTGTTGCCACCATCGAAATTCTTATTTATATTCCAGAGACTGAGGCTCATATAAATGTTAATAATCTCAACCACAACATCCTTGGCAGACACACGAGAAAAGAGATTAAAAAATCAACTTAATTTTAAATCCAGTTTATGGGTCTCGGTGTAATGGTGACTCCCTTTTACTATTTGCTCTTACGTGCAGACATTTTATAGATTGTGAAAAAAATATGAAAAAATTCGTCGTAAAGTTTGACATTTATTGAAAATCTCTGCTAAAGAACTAGACAAACAACTTGGGAATCGATTTATTTTTAGTGATGTGTGTCAAGCGTTTTATCTCGAAATGCTTAAACTGGAATTCTGAATGGTCTATGTTATATTATTTGTCTTGGCTAAGGTTTTTATAAAATTTCATGAAGCAACTACTTTTTGTTTTACACCCCTTCACCACGACAATAAGTCATTTATTGAGTACATAATACCCTCGATCCTCATTCATCTTTCTCATTTACCATTTTCCTGACAATGAAGCCTTTGGATTAGCTGATATACATAAGTATTAGGTCTACAACTTTGCTTCCGCCGTTTTTTTGTATATTTAAGTTTTTTTTTGTATAAAAACGGTTATTAATGTCGATGAGCCTCAGTCGCACTTTTCTTAGAATTAAAAAATAAAAGCAAAATTCCCCTCAAATGTCGAGAATTCGACTCAAAAAGTAACATTTTCAGTTGAGAATAAGTTTTGGATGCAAAAAGATCTCTACAAATATTTTGTTGGGTTAATGTTGACACAAATGTCCAAGATCGATATAAAAAAAAATCGATTTAATCGACCATGGCTTGACCCTATAGACATCTATTAGAAAACGGCGGAAACAAAGTAGACCTACTAAATATCATTAGAGAGTTTGTCACGTGACATTTCCATTTCCTCTCGTTTAAAGCTTTATCAATCTAATCTAAAATATCCGACATTATGAAAGCCATTACTATTAAAAGTGGAAAAGCGGACAAAATTTCGGCTTATAATTTTCATAAAATGTGTAATGAATGGAATTAAGCAATTGTTTTAGTCCAAGGATTATAAATTCGATTCCATCATCATTAGTAGTTAACCGACAACTTAATTATTAATATTCGATGAAAACTGAATCGAATATTTTTTTCGGTATATGGTTTCAATTTGCCATGATAGGCTCTAGAATCTCCTCAAGATTGTTCGCATTCCAAATACTGCCGAGCGCTCAGACCTCAACACTGAACATTATATATAGTTTGATGTCTTTTTTAAAATAATTTTCTCGACTTTTAAACTTTATTCCAGTATAATTCTTTGATTGGTAATTAGCAAAAGTATACTCATCATCAATGTCAAATACGGGTACTTACTCTGACAACTGGTTTGACAGTAATCCTAATAGGAAATTATATTCCTCCAAAAATGCGCCCTATGCAATAAAATAATAAAATTTAATTTTGGGACTTCAAATTCAATCATTTGAAACTCACCACACATTCATAATGCACAGCATACAACACGTGATTAAACAACACACTCGATAGTTCAACTCTCATTACTCACGTGACTATCAATTTGCGAAAAGGTGTACATGAAAACGAGTATTTCAGAGTGTGAGTGTGTGAGCATCTCAAACAAGTCGTATTAAAAACTTTTCCGAATTCGCAACAACTATCTTATGTTTCCGATTTTGCCACAAACCAAGTGTGAGTGCAATCAATGCAGCAGGATTAAGTTGTTCAACAACGCCAACTTGCCAGCTACGAGTGTAACAATGAAACAATTAAAGCAATCACTGATTGATATTCCAGGCAGAAATGAAATGAAAAACTTAACAAATGCATCCGTGTGTGTGTGTGTGCATTTGAGCGTATGAATTGCAAGGTAGTTGCAATAAAGACACACACACAGTTGCGAGAGATTGGTCTTAAGTGCAGTGATGCATGCCAAAGCGTGGCATGAGTTGCCAAATGAAAAGAAAATCGAAAGAAACAGCAGACAATTCACTTTGCGTTTGTCTTTAAACACCTACAGACGATGAAGCAGCAATCGCATTGTCGATGTACATACGAGTATTTAACCAAAGTGATGTGTGGTTGGTGGTTCGTTTACTTTTGGGTGTTGGTTTATCTGAAACTTTACGTATTTCCGCTTCCGCTGATGTCTGAGCTGCCGGAGAAGGCATGGTGGGAATTGATGTGTTGGAATACAAGGAATGAGTGATTAATAGGGTTGTTCGAATACAAGATATTTTGGAATGAATATTTATATCTTGTTAAAGCATTTAATCTCTATCGCTGCTGTAGAGTGCATTATGTTCGGCTGTCACATAGAGACGCTCCAGAGTTCAAATCTCATCATCATCAATCTCATCTGCAACTAATCCCAAATCTCCCAATATAGCCTTAGACCATTTAAAACTTTCGTCCACATATAGGCCAGGGCTCGGTCTAGATAATTGAAACGCGTCTTAATAATATATATAAAGTGCTTAAGTAAGCGATCTTACGGATTAAATCGTAAAGTAAGGCAACTTCCAAGCTAGTTGGGGGAAATTGGTTTCCAATCCAATTTAATATATTCATTCTTAGGGAATATCGTTCGTACAGTTCTGGATAAACTTCAAAAGTACTCAATTTTACCGGGTGGAACTATAAAGCCCGCTGAATTTTAAAGGCATGATCTTTTAGATTCCATAAAGGTCTACTAAAGCTGATATCTTTGACTATTTATTCTTCATCTTCTTCATCGTCCTCTTACTTCACTAACCGAACTACATCAGCACTTTATGAAAACAAAGTTAGTCCCAAAACGAATCTGAGATCCATCCGACAAGCTAAAAAACCTCATGTAGCTTAGCTAGTATTATGATTAACTGGACTTTAAGGTTAATCTATAATTTCTACTCGATCCATCGTACCACCCTGTATATAAGCAATCAAATAACAGAAAATATCTTAAATTTTCGAAGCATTTGTAAGAGAGATGTATAGATGAGGTGCATATGTAGTATATTTACGCTACAAACTTACTTGCAATTAAAATTAAACCCGAGAAACATGCTTCAGAAGAAGAAGGTTTTACATTCATTTACTCCTTCAATTCCATAATCTCTACAAAGTTTTTGAAATTAAATAATACATCTATATTCTTCACTAATATCGTGTAAGAAATTGCCAATCGGTTCTATCCCTCAGAAGTATGTTCGTACCTCGTTTTTCTTTTTTATAGGTTCTCACTATCTAATCCTTCCTTTTAAAATTAGTAGATAATAAAAGTGAAGAGGGATTGAAAGGATTCCACTTTCCCAATTTCAAACTTATAATTTAAGAGAGAGCCTGGAAATCCAACGCAGAATCACTCTTGCCAACAGGTGCTATGTACGATGTCAACATCCGATGAGACGGCACTAGGAGTTTTCGAGAGAAAGGTTTTGCGGAAGATTTACGTTCTCTTAAACATTGGCAACGGCGAATACCGCAGAAGATGGAATGATGAGCTGTATGTGTTATTCGACGACATTGACATAGTCCAGCGAATAAAAAGACAGCGGCTGCGCTGGCTAGGTCATGTTGTCCGAATGGACGAAAGTGCCCCAGCTCTGAAAGTGTTCGATACAGTACCCGCTGGTGGAAGCCGAGGAAGAGGGAGACCTCCACTCCGATGGAAGGACCAGTTGGAGAGAGACCTGGCTTCGCTTGGTATAACCAATTGGCGCCAAGCTGCCAGAAGGAGAGATGCGTGGCGCGCTGTTGTGGACTCGGCTATAACCGCGTGAGCGGTGTCTATGCCAGTCAAGAAGAAGAAGAATTTAAGAGATAAGAAACTCCCAGAACGCATACCAGGGATCGTTAGATCTTACTACACTACAACTACTCTCAAGAAAGTGACTCCCGAAATAACGCATTTCATACGCGCCCTTCAACAACCCTACTCCTCTATATCCTTTGAAGTACTCTACAGTTCATGCATAAAGTGCTGGTTACACAGTGAAACAAGCGAATGTAGCAGCTTCTTATCAACGGCACGACACTCAATGCAGTGCTGCATTATAAAGGATTTAGTGCCAATACAAGAAGACAGATCGAAATAAAATGGAAGGAAAATGAAGAATTATATGTACATATGTGAGCATAAAGTAAATGTTTGCAATCGACATTGCTGGCAAATGCAGCGAGAGGAATCGTATAAATGCGAGCAAAAAGACCCAAGTACTCGTACATATGAATAAATATTGGCTGAGCAAACCGCAGTTCTCCACGGACGTCCATATATCCCTGTATGTGTCGTAAAAATTCTTAATTTTTCTCAGCAGCAATAAAGCAGTTGACATGCAACTTATAAGAATAGTTGAGCTTTTAACACACACACACGTCTGAATGTGACAGGCAGCAGGAAGTGTGCATATGTGCGATCGGGTATTTCTACACGTTCCTAATTAATCCTTTATGTCATGCCATTCACCGTTGCCAATAAATTCGATTTTCAACACTTTTTCCCTTCGACATAAACCGCTCAGCATGATTTCTTCTCACTCATTTTGGTTTTATGATTTTCCACTTTTTATTGCAACATCTTTTTATCTGTTCCCTTTAGTAGACATTCCACTCGTATCGTACATCTTCGGCGATTGCAGTGCGCACTTGTGGCAATGCCGGAGGTTGTATGCACATCAATTGCAGTAAATGACCACGCAACTTGACACCTCAATTGACATGTTATGCCATTCGTGTCAGAGTTTCTAACATTTGAGTGAAAGTGAAATCATTGCAATACGCCAAAAAGAGATTGTGCTCAATTTTATTGAATTAATATTGATTGGCTGCAATCATAAAGCATTTGTGAAATATTAAGGGTACGTCTCAAACTTCTACCGAAATTAGTATTAGTTTTAGATATATAGGCAGACTGAGAGCCAAACAGTCAAGGATTTTTTCCTGAAAGTAGCAAGATCTAATTACACGCACGAACGGATGAAAGAGCTTAAACAGTTTTCGGGGCGAACCAAGGTACAAAAAATCTTCTTGATCTAATGGGGGATATCTATAAGGAAAAAGGAGGCGATGACGGAAGTCGATATAATGATAGGATATCTGGTTAAAGACGCTGAAAGCTGCTTATATATATAGAAGTTGAATTTATGATCAGTGCAAGAAGATTCATGCCAAAACTTTTAAAGCCATTTGTAAAAGCTCATTTGATGGAAACTAAATCACGAAATATTGAACGAGATTTTCCCGATAGTGCCATTCTTGACTGGCAAATTAAACTTCGAATACCCTTGTAAGCCACACCTTTGCATCGAGAGCTTTTAGGAGTGTGTTTTCACGAACTTCAGGAACAACTAAAGCCTTAAGTTCCTGGTGTTCGTAAAAGCTCAATATGTCATATTCTCATTTGATTGAGAGCTTTTGAGAGTGTGCTTTCACGAACTTCAGGAACAAGTAAAGCTTTAAGTTCTTTGTGTTCGTAAAAGCTCAATATGCCATATTCACATTTGGATCGAGAGCTTTTGAGAGTGTGCTTTCACGAACTTCAGGAACATGTAAAGCTTTAAGTTCCTGGTGTTCGTAAAAGGTCAATATTCACATTTTCGACAGAGAAATACCCAAGAGAGAAAATCCCAAAAAGATTATCTGCATTAAAGTTATACAAATTGTTAGGACAAAATATCCAAAGAAACTATTTAAGAAGAATTCAGAAGTTATCAGGCACTTGAGCTTGTTAGACTGATTTCAGAAAAGAAGATGAGAGATCTCAAAGTAATTGTAAAAGTTGGAAGATTACCTATGAACTGCATTAAGTTGGTGTTTTGGTGGAGTAGACTGTCTGTTGTGTCTCTAAAATTCTCTTGGCTCCACAATCGATCTCCAAAATGATAAAGGATTGTATTCAAAAGCATCGTAACAAAGCTTTTGTTACAAAACTCATTATCGACTATCTTCTTTCAAAAAGAGAGCTCCTCAAGTCAGCCTAACTGCCAAACAACGCCGCAGTGCGTGGTGCAATTTCATTTTTCGCCACTTTAAGCGCTTTCGAATCGCAAATTAACAGTTAACCAATTGTATTTGTATAATTAAGCGCAGAATGCAGCGGCAACCTCATCTTTGTCTCCACCAAAAAAAACTGCGTAGAAAGCAAATTTGCGTTTAAAAACGAGTGAAGTTGGCAGGCAATCGAATGCTTAAAACGCACCGCCGCGGCATAAAGCTGCTGTGGCCGGCGCGCTGTAAGTAAGCTGGCGCTGATTGCAAGTGTTGGCAGCTGCCTTCCACTCATTAAGCGCTTTATTGAGTGCGTAATTTGCAAGGAGCCATGCAACTTACAGTTAATTGATATTAATTCCATTGGCAGCGCAGTCGACGGCGCATTTATAACGCCCACTTGTTTGTTGCTCGGCCTCGACAGCGACTGTTGCTTTAGAGCTGCCACAACTGTTGCTGCTGCTGCTGCGGCTCGTATAACTGCATTCCAATGGCGCGTCGTTGCAAGTGAAGCGTGAATGGTTTGGCATTCAAGCGCGTTGCAAGCGTTAAGCTGGTGTGAAGCTGAGCGTTTGAACAGTGGAGATGTGCGTTATTGTGGCAGGGGTGAGGAAGTGCGTTCAACACTTGCGGCAAATTTCAGCGAGGTTTGCGTTGAAACAAGTCTTTTGTAAGCACAACAAAGTCAGTTCTACTGGTTTTAACTTCAATTTACAGTTACTTCCTCTCTTTCTTCCCCGCCATATAACACTCTCTTCACTTTTAGCCGACTCACTGCGGCTTTCTATGCTTTTCAGAAAGTGCAAGTCTTCAAGTCGCGCCTTGCTTTTAGTTGCATTTGTTCTTTTTCTCGCCGAAGTGTCGTCTTAATTGAATTAACATTTGTCCCATATCAGCACGAACGTCATTAATTTTCGCAACTTGCAAATGCATTTGACGCCTCTTCTTGCAGTAAGCTTCTACCGTCTATCTACTTCTACAACCACACTAGCACTCCAGTTGTAAATATCAATATTTTAATTATCATCTTCTTTGGTTTTGCAGTCGTCATCACTACAGCTTCAAGTATCTGCTGCTTGTGGTGGCAACTCTACGCTGCGTGATTAAGTCATCACTTTAATTTGCTGCAGTTTTCGTTCTTGATTTGTTGTAATTTCAACACTTTGTGTGCGGTTGTATGTCATGTCTTAAATTGTCTTTACACTTTAAAATTAGTTGCATAGTTCTCGCAATTAAAATTGATGACTTCCTCGTATGCATTTATTGCAATTAAGCGAAAATTTATATTTTTATAGCGCAAGTTAAATCTAATGAATGCCATTTGCTACGACAAGTTGCACACAAAGTGCAGCAACATTAATTAAACTTTTAATATATAGCATTATTTTCATAGTCGAAGTCGTTAACAAATCAGGTTACAAGCTGTATTTATCTCAGCTTGAAAAATTTATACATATGTGAATATAAAACATTGAATTCTTTAGACGCGTATATTAGCACTGAATATCTGGAATGGAACCATTTTAAATTCGACATTCAGAAATTCCACGAAAATTAATTAGAAATTCATATTCATTGAAAATTCCTTCTACATGGAAGTTTTCTGTGTGGAGGTTAGGAAACAAGCGACTGAAGTTAAGTTAAGTTGGCTGATTTTGACTGAATAATATCTGTACTTCGGACTGAATAACATCTTTACTTTCTCAAAGTATCATAGAACCGACTTTCAAAGACGAAGGCAGTGTCTTAACGAAAAAAACATATCCGAGTCTCTCGCAACTTCATAATTTCTTAGAATTGTACTATCACAAAAGGACTCAACGCCTTTGATTTTACCATCAACCACAACTCCATCTCTTTATCGTTGCCACATTTGGAGGTTTGGATTATTTTGACATAACTGTAAATTGACTCGAACTAAAGATGACCACCCGTTTATTTATCACTTCTCATTTTAGACTGAAGGCCAGACTGAAGTGAACAACTATTCTCTCAAGACATATATGTAAATTGATATTG
Source organism: Zeugodacus cucurbitae (assembly GCF_028554725.1). Lineage (NCBI taxonomy): Eukaryota > Metazoa > Arthropoda > Insecta > Diptera > Tephritidae > Zeugodacus > Zeugodacus cucurbitae. The sequence continues at coordinate 19,342,565 of NC_071669.1, forward strand.
ATCGGTTAACCCAGACAGTTTGAAGAACAATTTGATGACAGAAAAAAATCGATCAACCCTTTAAAGGTAAGTTCGATAAATGAGTAATCAAAATACACTACATTATCAACTGGTTATTACGGATGTATGCTTTGATAATTTCAGATTTCTTTCCAAGTTCCAGCCTTACAGTCACAAAACAGGTTTTCGGGCTATACAATGGGTATTTGAGAAATAGGGCAGGAGAAGCAGTACAACGTCCTCAAATATATATATTGAAGTTATCATTCCGTCAGTTAATGGAATCTGCACATCAGACCCAAGGTAGTTATTGCTGGTGGTCACTAAAAAATAATTGAAAAATATCTTTATTGTACCTCTGTCTATTACGATGGGTCCATCTTTCGGTAGCCTCGATGAAACCTTACTTTAGAACATTTCTTAAATATGCTAATACTAGTTACATAATAATTTGTTTGGTGTTGTTTTTCCAGTATTTTCTTTGTTTTCGTAAAAACGAAGAAGAAATAAGCCTAACTTTTACTTATGTATGTGGTATTATTTTCATGGAACATTCAAAACTTTAAATTGCAGTATATTACTACAAAGCGACCGACATGAGTTCGGGACAATCTATCGAACCAGAGTTGTATTTGTTAAAATTCACTATTACCCTAAATGTAGACTACGTTTTCTCTATGGCTACTACTTTTTATATATATCATGCTAAATAAGATCACAATTGAATTAACTAAACTAAAATATCTCACTTAATTCCGCCAACAATATAGACACATAAATAAGCAATAAACATCACAAAATCGTGTCTATAAAATTTAAAACTTTAAATAATAACACACCACCTTTTACTCATTCTGTTAACTGTTTCTTTTTTTCGTATTTTTATTGCACCAATTTGAGGAACAAATTAATCTGCGGCATTTAACATGCAATAACATAAAATTGATCCACCTATCAATTAAGCGCTTCCAATGGCTGCACACAAGCAAATCGATCAATTAAATGGGCTGGATTCAGGTTAACCACACAGACAAAGGTACAAATGGGAGCACACATGTGTTTACCAACGTAGTATGAGCACATAGTCCCTGGGATGTGCTGTAGGGAAAACGCAACGTGGATAACTGACAAACTGCATGCTTTGATTTTACGCGCGCAAAGCCCTGAGTAAAACCTTTTTTAATTTTAGCATACAAAGTTTGGTTAGGATAACGAAGCAAGATTTGGTTGGTTTAATAGAGTGGATTAAAATACTGAAAATTAGCGGACTCAGACTCTGATAATATAAGTAATCAATTGATCATTTATAGAAACCATCTTCGAAGTTATTTCACTTTTTTTACTGTAATTTTAAAATCAGTATTAGTGTTTTTGTTGGGAAGAGAAGACAGAATTTCTCAATTATGATTAAATAGGTTCAATAGAGATAGAGATAGAGATAGATATTTATCTCCTTATTGCAGGATCAACTTATTTATATAAGAACTCTAATTCTGTTTCCAATAATATTCCTACATGGCTGCTACCCGTACAAGCACTAAGTAAACAAATTTAACCCGGCATACATGTTCACCTCTATGAACTACTCCATATGTACTTTACTACTCATTCATTACACACACATACATTTAGGGATATAGGAACGCATATATACATACATATGCATATAGTCAGGCATGCATTGAACTATGCCATATTGGCTATACACCTACACACTGTCGAATGTGGCAATAGTTTGCTGGTCGGTTCGGTTGTGGGACGATAGTGGAAACGCCGATCGACTGCTAGGCTAATCATCCTTTGTCAACAATCTGGTCATGCATAAATAAAAAGTCTGACCACCTACATGCACATTTCTACATATTCTCGCACATATGTGTATGGATGTGTGTGTTAGCTGGAGGATACGCTGAATACCAACAACAAAATTAGTTCGATAGACAAATACGCGCTTGGAGTTTAGCGAGTTTCAATTTTGTTTGCATTCTACCTTGCTACCTTCGTATGCAAATTGTGCTGCAGTGAAATCGCCTTTTATATGATAAATAGCTGCGCTCAATTTGTTGATTTAATTCGAAGTGGAAATTGGTGTAGTGCACTATTTTAAAGGACTTGTGCTGCTTTCAGCTATTAATTAGCATGATAAGGTGCTGTGGTGTTGTAGAAGTTTGCTAGTGTTATTCTGTAATTAAGTTTTCGCTAGTTTTGGTTTCTGGATCGATGCATAAAATAACATTTGGAGTACAATTTACTATATACAAAGAGCTTTGTTTTAAACACTTTCTTAACGATATATGTTACACTTGAATGTGGTGAATTGAGCTTGATGAAACTTTCCTCTAATTAGACGCAGCTTTCTTAAAGGGTGAAATTATCTAACGAAGCTTCGCTTCCATTCAGACTCATTGGTGGAAGTGTTTTAAATCAAATCAGCTCTTGCTTCAGATTTCCAGACCCTTTTACAGGCAGAGACCACTGTCTTCGTGGTAGCACTAGATCTAGGAAGGATCTTTAAATAGCTCATAGCTGGTCAATGTGTGTGTCATGAGGTCGTTGAGCTATTTTTAATAATTCTGATAGGAATACCTAGTGAGAAATCATAAGAGGTCTTCTTTCATCATAAACCTGAGATGTATAGGAGCTTCTTCGACCTTCCCCTGTCCGCCTTCGATCAGCCAGTTCTCAACGAACAGTCTAAAGTAAGGTGAGACGTACCGAAAATACGAAGTTTCTTACGCGCAGTTAGACATTTCAATATTTACGAATTTGAACGATTATATGCTGTAAAGGTAAAGGTCTAGTCCAATCTTTACTGTTGGTCATATCCGGAAATATGCAAATTCTTTTCGACTGACCCATCTTTGGGAGACTAGGATTAAACATTTAGGCTTCCGTTATTTCAGGAATCCATCTGAATAATCCGGCATTAAGAATATTTAGTCAGTATATACTTAGTACCAGTGGCGAACGCAGGAAAAAAATTTGGGGGGGGTTTTAGGTAAAAAGACAATGTTTCATTATTTTATTCACAAATTGAAGTCTAATCTTCTTTTATTTTGGGCCATAATATTTAAAATCTCTTCCTCCGTCACGTCTATATCTCTATGGATATTCAAGAGAACCATCTCCAGTTTTATTTCTTAAATATGTTTTAAGCCTGCGAAGTGAGGAAAACGAGCGTTCACTTGAAGCGACAGATATAGGGATTGTTGCTCCAATCTTTAAAAAACGATGCACTGTTTTGAAAATTTTTGCATCGCAACAATTCAACGCGTCTAAAAAAGTTTTGGATCTCTTTGTTTGATTTAACCAGTTCCTGAAAATATATTCAAAATTTTAGTTAGAAAATATAATCTGAAAAAAAGATTTTTAACATTTTCCACATTCTAAATTCAGCAACGAAATCATCGGGATCTTCTACATCAGCGGACCACTGCTTTTCTAAAATACGAACAGTCTCCTGCATCTCAATAACGTCAAGATTTATGCATTTATTTGGCAAAATGTTTTCAATTTTGGAAAGCAGCTCCCGATGTTTTAAAAATCGTTCATTGATTTGGTATTTTTTGGATCTAAAAACGGTATATAAATTGATCTGCGGTAATATTCTTCCGGTTCGCCTTCGAATGCAAAAATATAAGGAAAATGCAAAAACGGCACAAGAACAAAACACACGTACGCACATAATTCATTTGTTCTATTCTCATTCACGCTCTAATAGTTAGTACAAGTGTTGCCGCGAGCTAAAAGAATTAAGTATATGTTGCAAAGCAAAAAAGTATCAAAAAGTATCAAAAGCACAACCGTTGTTTTAAAAATTTTCATTTGAAAAACAAATAATAAGTAAAGTTGTGTATCTAATTCAGACCAGTTTTTTCTGGTTGTTTTTATTAAAAATGTAGACATTTTAGTTAAGGCACTCAAGTATTTTTTTGCAATTAGCATAATTTTTTTTAATTTAAATTTATTTCACAACAGTTTGCTCATGGAACGTAAACTGAAAGTCATAATAAATGAGTTTTTATTTTTGCTGTATTATGATTAACAATAAACTCTAAAAAAAATAATAGAAACCTTATTGGTGACTTTTCAGTTCAGAACTAATTTTCAAAAGAAATCCATTTTCGACTCACAATTCCTCTTAAATCTAAAAAAAATCCAGTTCAGCAGCCACAGAGTTATAAGGCAAACTCATTACTTTGAAGCAAATTAAAAAAATATCTCTGTCCAGTTTATAACACCCCCCTGCGTTCGCCCCTGCTTAGTACATATTTTCTTCAAACTCAATTGCAATCAAGAATTGTGGAATCACAGGGAATTAAAAAATACAGGTGTCCTTGTACCCGACTGAAACTAAGAGAGTTTTCTTGTGTGAGAGTTATTACTTCCGAATTGTTATAAGAAGTCAAGAACTTTTTTCGCTGTTGGAGTGCTGAGTCTACGAAAACCTAGCATTGAGATATCTCCACCGAAGAACAGCACATAGAAATATTAGGAGAGAACCAGCGAAAAACGAATGTTTAGAATTTTGTTCTCAGGCTTTTTGGTTCCAAAAATATGTATATTTTCACGAAATTCTTGGTAAATGGGCCTCGGAGACGCTCATCCGAATGCGAAAAAAAGGTGTCAGTATGGCCAATATTGATCTTCAGTAAGTAATTCATATAGCTTACAATAGCCTCTAATATTCTTAAAGGACTATAAGCTTCAAGTGTCGCCGCTTTTAGGTCATAACTAACTTGTGCTCTGTTTTTCCAGCTTCCTCTATACATTTATGTGATTATTCAATTTCTATAACAACTAAATTACACTTCCTTTGGACTCATTTTCAACTTTGCTTCACGTGCCATTTAATAATTTCCACTTTCTCCATTATATATGATTTTTAACACCCACCTACTCCCCTCACACACACACCAATTGAAATAGAGCTTTTTTCGTAGTACATTTCTTACAACCACTGATGATCATTTGATTTGATTTTTCACTTTTTTTTCCACAATTGCCACATACCCTTTCAATCGCCTGTTGCCCTTTAGCGCTTTGATTTTGTTGCCGACGCTTGGGCGCACCTTCATTGGCTGACCTTTCGAGTGGTAAAGGACTTTTAGTTTTTGCTACCAACACTACTTTAGTTGTCTGTCTGCAAACACAAACACCCACACACACAGACAGTTATTCCTGTAAGGCAAAAAAATCAATGCTTTGTACTTGTTGTTGTTGTCGTTATCGTTATTGTTATGGTTGTTGAACAAGTGCCAAATGTGTGCGACAACCGTAGACACTGTGGCGAAACTGCAACACGGAATGCAATAGCAACAACAAGAGCAACAGAAACAACAACAACAATGATAACATCAACAATTTTACACCTGACACAAAAACCAACTAACGGTACTGTGTACAAGCGAGCGTGTCTGTGTGTGAGCTTAGGCGCGATTGTCACAGTATGAGCACGTCTACGCCGCTGTCTGTGTCCGTGTCGGCCAACAACCGGATGTAACACCTGGCTTCCGATTAAGCGATTATAAATTTGTGGGCAAATATCCGTTTTGTGCGCATGTATGTATGCTTGCTTGTAACTATACAAATATACATACATGTATACATACATATATGTGTGTCTACATGCATCATATAGCGGCGTCTACCCTTCAGCAGCCCCACAAGCACACAAAGTTTAGTCGAGTTTACTCATCGATTGTTGTGTAAACATACATATATACCAATATATATATCTCTGCACTGTGCGCACGTGATTTGTTTTTGTTCGCTCATACTCATCATTGCCCATTTGTTCTGCTTCAGCGACTGCAATTGCAGCGATGCAATAATAATGCCTTAATTATGAGCGGATATGATTTGATTAAAAGCATTAGCGAGCGTTTAAGCCATTGAATAGGTTAGCGTTGTCGATGCGCAGCGCATACTACCTTGTTATACATACGTACATACATATATGTATTACGAATGCAATTTACACACATGTATTATTTCGCTGGGTATTACTGTAATATGCATTGCTGAGGTAGTTAAGTGAATGACTATCGATTAAGCAAAGATTAGCGCCGCGTCTCTACAGGGAAGGATGTATAACTTCTGATTTTTTAAAGCTTACAGTGATTAACGATATTTTAAAATAGCTAAAGGTAGACAGTTAAAGAATGAAAACAACATCTAACAGGTTTCTGATTACTGAAGTATAAATAATCTGAACATCTATGGGGACATTTCTATTATTATACTCTCGCAACAAAGTTGCTAAGAGAGTAAGTGGGCCAGCCCCGCTCTTTCATCTACTAAAAATTCAGTAAGGAAAAACACCAGAAACCTTAAATTTCATTATAAAGATGGTAAATAAGGGTTGCATCTAAATTGGTAAACAAAGTTTTAAATGGGCGTGGCTCCACCCACTTATGGGGCAAAAACCATATCTCAGAAACTACTCGACCAATTTCAATGAAATCCAATTCGTAAGAAATTTGCTCAAATATTGTATTTATAGTGTGGCATCGGCTTTCTAAAAATCGCCGAAATCGGACCATAACTTTTTTGGACCCCATATATCGAACATGATCATCGGTTCATCTAATAAATTTTTTGACGAAAGTATAAGTAAGTCTCTCAGGTATTTTGAAGAAATTCAGAGGGAATATTTTTCTTCTAATTATATGTACCCGTGCCAAAAATGAGTGAAATCGTGTCATTACTTCCCCTAGCTCCCATATACCTAATATTAGGGTTTCCAACTTTCACTGGACTTTATACAATATAGATGACGAATATGTGGATCAAATTGTGTATTATATAATATAAATAAAATTAAATAAATAAATTGCGAGAGTATAAAATGTTCGGTTGCACCCGAACTCAGCCCTTCCTTACTTGTTTAAAAAATAAAAAATACAGTTAGCAACTCGTTTCGAAAATTTGTTTTTGCAAGCTTTCCAAAAATTCTTTACATTAAAACAGTTATATATTTTATGATTTTGAACATTAAAACAGGTGGCGACCAGTACCGGATTAGCCACGTAGCAAGAGTAGCAAGTGCTACGTACCCTGCGACTGTGGGGGTCCCGCGGTCCATCATCTTTCAGACCGTAAAAAATATCAATTTAACGTAAAGTTCTGAAACGAATTATTGTAGTAATAAAGTTTTTAGCAGAATGAGATCTTGCATTTCGGGGTATTAAAGAAATCCTTGGTTCCTCCACAATGGGAATTTGGTGTTATTCGAATAGAATAGCCCAATTTGACGTTTTTATGCCTTAACATATTCAAAGTCATGCTAATAAAAGAAAAGAACATACGCAATATATATCGAAAACAATTTATGATTGTTTCAATCATCTGATTGCATCAAGCATACTGAATCAAATTATTTGCGAAATTAAAAGATACAAATACTACTCAGTTTCATTGGGTTCTACTCCAGATATATTGCATATAGGCCAACAGTCTCATGATTACATGATTCTCTTCTTCTTCTTAACTGGCGTAGAAACCGCTTACGCGGTTATAGCCGAGTCCACAACAGTGCGCCACGCATCTCTCCTTTTGGCGGTTTGGCGCCAATTGGTAATACCAAGTGAAGACAGGTCCTTCTCCACCTGGTCCTTCCACCGGAGTGGAGGTCTCCCTCTTCCTCGGCTTCCACCAGCGGGTACTGCATCGAAAACTTTCAGAGCTGGGGCACTTTCATCCATTCGAACAACATGACCCAGCCAGCGTAGCCGCTGTCTTTTTATTCGCTGGACTATGTCTATGTCGTCGAACAACACATACAGCTCATCATTCCATCTTCTGCGGTATTCGCCGTTGCCAATGTTTAAGGGACCGTAAATCTTCCGCAAAACCTTTCTCTCGAAAACTCCTAGTGCCGTCTCATCGGATGTTGACACCGTCCACGCTTCTGCACCATAAAGTAGGACGGGAATGATGAGGGACTTGTAGAGTTTAGTTTTTGTTCGTCGAGAGAGGACTTTACTTTTCAATTGCCTACTCAGTCCATAGTAGCACCTGTTGGCAAGAGTGATTCTGCGTTGGATTTCAAGGCTGACATTATTATCGGTGTTAATGTTGGTTCCTAGGTATACGAAATTATCTACAACTTCAAAGTTATGACTGTCAACAGTGACGTGGGAGCCAAGACGCGAATGCGCTGACTGTTTGTTTGATGACAGGAGATATTTCGTCTTGTCCTCGTTCACCACCAGACCCATTCGCTTCGCTTCCTTATCCAGGCGGGAAAAAGCAGAACTAACGGCGCGGGTGTTGTTTCCGATGATATCAATATCATCGGCGTACGCCAGGAGCTGTACACTCTTGTAGAAGATTGTACCTTCTCTATTTAGCTCTGCAGCTCTTATAATTTTCTCCAGCATCAAGTTAAAGAAGTCGCACGATAGCGAGTCACCTTGTCTGAAACCTCGTTTGGTATCGAACGGCTCGGAGAGGTCCTTCCCGATCCTGACGGAGCTTTTGGTGTTGCTCAACGTCAACTTACACAGCCGTATTAGTTTTGCGGGGATACCAAATTCAGACATCGCGGCATAAAGGCAGCTCCTTTTCGTGCTGTCGAAAGCAGCTTTAAAGTCGACAAATAGATGGTGTGTGTCGATCCTTTTTTCACGGGTCTTCTCCAAGATTTGGCGCATGGTGAATATCTGGTCAGTTGTTGATTTTCCAGGTCTAAAGCCACACTGATAAGGTCCAATCAGTTTGTTGACGGTGGGCTTTAGTCTTTCACACAGTACGCTCGATAGAACCTTATAAGCGATGTTAAGGAGGCTTATCCCACGATAGTTGGCGCAGATTGTGGGGTCTCCCTTTTTGTGGATTGGGCAGAGTACACTGAGATTCCAATCGTCGGGCATGCTTTCTTCCGACCATATTTCGCAAAGAAGCTGATGCATGCACCTTATCAGCTCTTCGCCGCCGTATTTGAATAGCTCGGCCGGCAATCCATCGGCCCCCGCCGCCTTGTTGTTCTTCAAGCGGGTAATTGCTATTCTAATTTCTTCACGGTCGGGCAATGGAACATCTGTTCCATCGTCGTCGATTGGGGAATCGGGTTCGCCATCTCCTGGTGTTGTACTTTCACTGCCATTCAGCAGGCTGGAGAAGTGTTCCCTCCACAAACACAGTATACTCTGGTCATCAACCACTAGATCACCGCTGAGGGTCCTACAGGAGTGTGCTCCGGTCTTGAAACCTTCAGTTAGTCGCCGGATCTTTTCGTAAAATTTTCGAGCATTACCCCTGTCGGCCAGCTTGTCAAGCTCTTCATACTCACGCATTTCTGCCTCTTTCTTTCTTTTTCTGCAAATGCGTCTCACTTCCCTCTTCAGCTCTCGGTATCTTTCCCATCCCGCTCGTGTTGCGGTCGATCGCAACATTGCGAGGTAGGCAGTCTGTTTTCTCTCCACTGCGAGACGACAATCCTCATCATACCAGCTGTTTTTTTGGCTTTTCCGAAAGCTGATTACGTTCAAGCAATGCGATCTACATTTTCAGATCTTGAGACAAATGCCAAAGATTTGACCGGGTGTAAGAAACTTCAAGGCGAAGTAAGTGGAATACAAAGTACGACCATTTCACCAGATCTGCTACACTCGACAAGTACGTACTGTCGGCAATTGTATAAACTTTTATTTAGACTAATTCTTTAGAATCGTGTTTCCCAAACATAGAAATTTCTTTGCTCATTTACTTGTCTCTCTCGAACGTTCTTTTTGAAGTTAAAACGTATTAATAATGAGGACCAAGAACGTCTTTTGGAGATTTAGGGCGTGTGGCAACTTTCATCAATTTTCAATTGAATTGTTTTTTTTTTCAATCTTTTAAGTTTATATTGGAATGTCTCACTTATATTTGTTTTGATTTAAATTTCAAATCAGTGGCATCCTTCATAAATTTATTATTGTTAGTTTTACCTGAGAAAGTTATTTCTGTCCGTGCTCTGATTACTATTGCAATTACTGCTTTAATTTATAATTCACAGAAAACCAAAAAGAAGACATGATTTAATTTGATTATCGCTTTTCACCAGTATGCACTTGGCCCTTTCACATACACTCGGAAAACAGCGGGGAACACATGGAACACCCCAAAATGGTGCAACATGACATTGCACCATATGTCTACACAACTTACCGGTATTTACATACTTGCATATAATTTTCTTTCACCGTAAAAATGGAGAGCGTTCACTGAAAGCTAAAACTATGAATTTTTATGAAGATCGTAGCATATTTTTTTGCACCCTGACCACTTCGACAGCTTCCTCGGTGACTATGAGTATTAAACATCCAAAATCAAAAGCATATGCAGTGAAATGAAAAAAGGAGAGAGTAGCAGAGAAGTGCAATATCAACATATGGTGGTCGACCCCACCATAACCATAATATCAGACTGTCCTGAAATAAATAATTTAATGAGCAAAAGCTCACGTAACACCTTAACCAGCAAAATACGTGTATGAAGTGGTTCATGTAAAAAATCTGAATTTTTCGTATGAGCTCTTATCCACAAGTACAAGTAAAGGTATGTGTGAGGTTATCGTATGGATTATGCTGTGTGGGTAAATGCTGGCGGACATCGATAATTGTGTAACGGAAATGTGTTATTTTATGTAAATTTTCTGGGGGATTTGCTTTTGCGCTTTTTATTTCCTCTGTTCGTGAATTATCGTTTTCCCTGAAAAGTTTGCTGAAACTTTCATTCAATGTTAGTCACTATAGATTTTATAAATATTCTTTGAAATATCGTCAGCAATTAGAACTCATTGACCTTCAACTAAATTTTGGAAGTTTGGAAAGCAAAATAAGTGCATTTCCTCATAAAAGTGTTTTTATAGTCTGACTTGTTATCTTATAATATTTACAACGTTCTTCAGTCATCTCTTTTCTTCGTCATATTTGTTTTCTATACTATTCAGACAACAGATGACGTTTGACTCAAGGAAATTGAGTGATCGAGTTGGAAATTAAATACTTAGGATCTTCGATAACATTGTTAATTTTTGCGTTCATTCTGTGCCGGAGCTGTGATCTTGTGATCATTATTCTTCCTCTTCAACAATATTGGCTCGTTGATCGTGCTCTCGAAACTAATTGAGAACTTCTTCTTCTTGACTGGCGTAGACACCGATTACGCGTTAATAACCATGTCCACAACAACGCGTCACGCATCTCTCCTTTTGGCAGCTTGGCGTCAATCGGTAACACCAAGAGAAGCCAGGTCCTTCTCCACCTGGTCCTTCAATCGGAGTGGAGGTCTCCCTCTTCCTCGGCTTTCACTAGCCGCTGTCTTTTTATTCGCTGAACTATGTCAATGCCGTCGTTTAAATCGTACAATTCATCGTTCCTTCGGTATTCGCCATTGCCAATGTTTAAGGGACCATAAATCTTCCGCAAAACCTTTCTCTCGAAAACTCCTAGTGTCGCCTCATCGGATGTTGACATCGACCACGCTTCTGCACCGTAAAGTAGGACGGGAATGATGAGGGACTTGTAGAGTTTAGTTTTTGTTCGTCGAGAGAGGACTTTAATTTTCAACTGCCTACTCAGTCCAAAGTAGCACATGTTGGCAAGAGTGATTCTGCGTTGGATTTCCAGGCTGACATTGTTATTGCTGTTAATGCTGGTAGACATCAACTACCTGGGCAGAGGCACTTACCATTGAAGGGTCCGGACATTCCAGGTGCATGCCCTTTGAAATGCATTACAATATTAATCGTATCGAGCGATTTTTTATAATGTTTCAGTGTCAAAGAAGTAATCCTAAATAGAGCTACTCATATGAATTTAGCGCCATCCACCGGTCACATGATTCCTTACGTCTGAGGATAGATCATAAAAGGTTTATTTGGCTTCTTTCACTCAGTTTAAAAATGTTCTGAATAGTCATTGTTCGATTGGTACCCATTCGGGGTTCCCCTCTAGGGGATATAATTGGAGGAATTACGGTGTAATGATGCCATTAGAACTGCATGTTTCATTTTCCTGAGTTTATGTGATTCAAATCCTTGGTTCTAATTTTTCAGCCATCTAAATGAAATGAATTAGCTGACATAGAAAGAAGTCACCTAAGTTGATTTATGACGACCTTAAGAAATTTCGTCGTTAATACTGTCTTAGAAATTGCACGGAGTTTCTGATGACGAGACTTGAATATCGTGGCTATGCTTAGAAATCACAGACATTCGACAAAGTAAAGAAAATTCTTAGAGCACTAGAGCAATGTCTTCATACGACGATCTGATGATATGTAGCTCGATGTTGGACGCATCTTCGTGTATTAAAACCTGTGATCATTCTTGGTGTCTAGTTGAGATGAATTCTAATATCGGAGTTTTTCCTCGAAGAACTGATATTTAGTGTAGCTGTCATTATTCGAGGGACACAAGACAAGACCAAAAAAAGATCCAGAAAGATCCCTTGACTTGAAAAGTATAAAATAATGGCTTTTGATAAAATGATCCTTTGGAAGCCATTATATACGCATCGTCTTCTTTGCTGTTATATAATGCCGCTACTGGATTCAAAAGCTCTTACGGTTCATTGTTGCATTTGTTATCAAACAGATTTTATTACCTTTGCGTCTTCCAATATGAACTTCTTTCTCTACATAATTCACGACATGCAAAATTAGCAAGTTTTGCATTAAAAACTTCCAAGAAGAAAGCTTCTGCGACACACTAGCTTATATAAACAGACACACATTTATAAATATAAAACATATGTACGTGTGCCTGAAACTTCCATTCCCCTTTTCACCTTAATTTTTCTTAGAGCACACAACAGTGCCGTTAATTGCTTTTGCTTCATTGCTGCAAATAAAAGTTTCGCGCTTTCGCAGCTGCGAATTTTCTGAAACCCCACACACCAGCACATAAACAGCCATACAAGCGAACGCATGCATGCAGCAGTGAAGCATATTTGGGCCACTTTCAGCACGCAAAGTACCCTCATCATTTCTGGATATGAACAAAAGCTCGCGAGCCGGGGGAAAAAACACTGCAGGAAAAATGGCAAGGAGCAGGCGACAAGTGGCACAGCGCAAAGAACGCATTGTAGTTGCGTGAGAAAGTCACTGCTGTCAAATAATTATCGTGCGCGCACATACGTCCGCAATGCACACAGAGTGGGCGTGGCAGCGAAGTGGTGTATGGATGAAAGGCGTCAAAAACAGTAAAGGATCTTGTATGTGAGCATATGAAAGCGTGTGTTTTTCTCTACATACATATCTATATATGAACTAATGAGTATAACGGTACTTACATATGCTAATGAGCCCTCCAGGTGGAGCTACATATGTGACCCAAGCCATATTAGTGGCACATATTTTTTTAGACAAACATATATGTTTATGTATATACATATACCTCTATATATATAAATTTATAATCATCCACATCTGTTTACCTCCTTTGACTATCCTCTATACAAACACTTATTCCCCCACTTAATATCGCGACATATTTACGCACTTATCTACACGCTGTTAAATGAAAAAGTGACAAGTTTTTAATGCAAAAATGTCTTTAGCGATAATTATGTTAAAACTTTGCCATAACAAATTTTATACGCGCACACCAATGTGCCTGGAGACATTGCATGCAACAAAAAAGTTATATTTACCGTAGTCAAATGTGTAAGTGTATGCGGCTGACATAATTCGTAGCGAGTAGTTTTAAAATATTATTTGGAAATTTAAACGTATTAAAAAGTTAAAGATACTTAAAGTAAATAATATCGCTGATGTTGAAGGGATTTTGAAATAAGCTTATGTCTTCTGAGACAGCAAGAAATTCTAAATGTGAGTGTAAATCAATTTACGAAGTTCAGTCTAATTTAGATCAGCATGTGAAAAATATATAAATTTCCTGGTTTATATACATAGTAATATGGTCAAGCGATCCGAAGTCTTTCTGCAGGTTACCCAAGATATGCTAAAAAATAATGGTAATCTTCGATGTTTGAAAAAGATATTTATTCACTCATCTACATTATTGTTATCACCTTTAAAATAGTGCTCATTTCATATCATGCACTTATGTCAACGCTTCTTCCAAGATTCGAAACACTTTCCAAACTCGAATTTTGAGATATCCTTTGGCTCTTTCGATTTCTCATATGCTTGAAAAACGACGGCCCTTTAAGTATATTTTTATTTTTGGAAATCGGAATCGGGAAAAGCCACACGAAGTCATGTCGAGGGAATATGCAGCTGGGGCATTGTTACAGTATTGTTTTTGAGTGTGAGTTTTTAACAAACGAAAATGGACGAAACTCATTAAAAACGTCAAAAGACAAAGTATATTCATTAATAATGTACTTCAGAGGCATGTATTGTATATCAATTCCCGTTATTTTTCGAAAGCACCCGGAAGGAAAAAACATGTTATAAGATCTTCCAGTCATTGGCAAGCAAATTAAAATTTGCTGCGACCTCCAGGAGAATTTAAGAACGTCCTAAAAGGTTATTGAAAAGATAAACATACTATAAACTAAACATATATCTTATTAGCTTTGGAAGTTAGGAATTGTTTGGAACATATCATATCATATTCATTTATCAAAACAAAATTATCTAAATATTATTGTGGAAATTTTAATTGCATGTTCTCCTCTCTTCATTGGACACAGAACTATCCTATCTTAACTAAAAGCCTAACAGCGGCCAGACGCAAAATTCCTTTCAAATCGGTTGATAGGATTTTGAAATTAACTAAAACAAAGTCCGACTATATTACATATCGACAATGGCGGCATCTATAGGGGCAAAGATCCCAGAATTAAACAAAAAATCGAGAAAACTGTTATCGTACCAAAAATTAAACTTCCTACACTCTCTTAATCCACAAATACGGAGAGCTTTTTCATTACAGTCTTGAGTGTTATGAGAGAATGATCTTTGCAAATGTTTCGGTAAAAATAATTTTCAAACATTCATCGGTATAGAGGAGTTAGATTTTAATTCATTAGTCGGTTTGGAATTCCCGTTTCAAAATAAAATAGAAGCTGCACCTTTTATATTTTATATATTTAAATTAAATAATAAAATCCTCAAATGAATGGCACTTTGACAAACTTTTAAGTTCTAGACTAGAAATTTAAATAATTTGTTTTGGAGTATCCAAAAAGATAATGTTATTTAAGCAGAATAAACTAAGTTGACATCTCTCCGCATAATATTAAGGAGAAACATCTCTTCCTTTACAGCGACATTATTGGTGTTATAACTTATAACTTAGAAGTACTTGAGACGGACAATAAATACAGAACTACCGAAACCAAATATTTTTGAGTATAACGCTTTTAAAAATAACATTTATTCAATGAAATACGAATACATATTATTGCTGTTTTACACGAAAATGTGTCTACTTCGAAAACCGCAACTTGATACTGGCGCAATTTGAGTGCTTAAACGAATTTAAATCGCACACACACATTCATTATCAACTCAATTGCATTAAATTTGATCCACTTGTCCTTTTCAAGTGAAAGTACTTCAACTATTCTTTGGCCTTCGATGACAGCTGAGTGTTGAAATTCAATGCATTTATTTATATACATAAAACAGGTATATGTATATATACCAACAGTGAACTAAAATAATTGTTTTCAATAGTCGCATTAATGCCTCAAAGCTTATACTCTCTCCAACTTAGTTTAATTATTTTGTTTTGAGTGAGGCGCAAATTTAATAAATTGTTGCAGATATCAAGTGCTCTCTATGGCAGCAGGCTTGACAACGCTGTCGAAGATGTCGTTGATGGAATTCTATCTAGAAGCAACTCAAATACTTTAGCTAAAATAATGCATTTGTGAGTGTATTGGTGAAGTGGACTAAGTGCAGCTGTTGTGTTGTGTGTTATTGGTGAGAATTAATACTTGGAGGAGTTGTTTAATATTTGTGCATATTTGCATACATTTAAAGATGAGGTGCGTTCCAAACATAGTTGGTGGATTTCTGTTTTAGAAATATTTAAAGAAAGTGTTATATTATAAACTTCCTGCAAAACGAAAGAAAATTTAGTGAAGAGGAAATCGATATTAATCGACGATTAGACTATGTACATGTACATTGGACTATGTACAAAGAGCAATACTATGTTGAAGCAATATACTATACAACCGAGATTTTCTTGTCCACTTCAGCACCACCTCAATACTTTTCTAAATATTTTTTGGCAATTCACTATGTGCTCAACCTAAACCAAAGTTTAGATTGTTATTTTGAAAAGGCTCTCATAAATTAATATAATATTTTATAGTTTAAATAAATTGTTTCCGGGAGGGATAGATGGCATCCATCTGTCAAATCAAATCCATGCGTTTAACATGTAATTTAAATATTGCTCGTAAATTTCCTACAGGAGCTTTAGAAGCGTAAATAATCCTGAGGGAACTATTAAACGGCCCTAGCAGCAGGAGGATTTAGCCGTATCAGCTGGTCACCTTTGTCGGGGACATCAAATCAATGGTCTATGATGATGAATGCAGCACGGCTGACATGACTAATGACAGGTTAGTCTTCATGATACAAAAATCTTTTTTAACTTTGAAAGTTTCTAATCCTCTAAAATGGCACCTTTAAGAAAGTGAAAAAGGATTGTGGAAATATATCACACAAAAAAATTATATTTTCTACTGAATGTCTCTGGGGATACTTCCATAACCAGCTAAATAATATCGGCTTTAACTACATAAATTGTCAGTGATAGTCTTCTGTAAAATTAGATTTATTACTCGGTCATAAACAGCTATGCTATGGAATAACCCATGAATATTCAATTAAATATCTATAAATATCATTACGCAAGTAGTTCTAAGTAAAACTTCACTATTCTCTAAGTACACATCTGTGTGATATATATGAGATGCAACATTCATACTTATATGGCTTACAATGCCAAAATACACTTCATGTTTGCCGTTTACGAAAGTGCTCGAGCAAAAAGCTTAACAAACTTGAAGCCCGTCTACAAACTTTGCGCTTATTATGCTTTACTAAGAGTCATACAAGCCGTTGCGTCTATGTGAATGTGTGATTTTGTGTGAAAAGCCACATACACAGATAGACACATGTGTGTATAACCTTTTGCTGTCAGCTATTAAAATTGCTGGTTTCTGTGCAATTTTCCGTAGGAAATTATCGAGCACTCAAACACACGCAAACACAGACACACAAACACATACTTACCCATTTAAAGAAACAAGAAACTGTGCACTTTAGCTGACTTGCTATGCTTCGATGGGCGTACGAGCAAATTGTCTACCAATGACATAGCGCTCTGGCAACGCTGTGGTCTCATATGCATGCATTTCCACTAATATTCGTGTGTACATGTCTCCGCGTGTGTGTGATTTTGCATTTTATTGTCGGTTATATGAATATATTTAATAGCCTTGTATGCTTTTATATTTCCTGCTGCCATGCTTCATAGGGCATAACAAATCAATGTTGTGCTGCACTTTGCACCCACACAGGCGCAAACACACATCTATATATATGTATATGCATGCATTTGTGGCGTACTTCCGTGCGGCTGACTGCTCGCCTGCTTGTTTACCGGTGCGTATACGTAACAAGAAATTCATTTTAAAACCAATTTTCATACACGTGTATTTTTCAGCATTTTTCCTGCTGTTTCAATATTGCAACATATTTTTATATGTATGTTGTTGTGCTTTTTCCTGCCACTTTTCTAAATTTACTATATTTCTGCTACATGTATTGCATGCTACAACAACTTGCCACCTATCTCTTTTTCTATTCCACAGCAACTTTCTTTGCTCACTTCACATATTCAACGCTGTTGAAGTGTTGTAAGTCAGCGTTGACAGCGTTATCAGCTCAGCATTATCAGCACTAGTCGTTCTTGCAACAGCACTTAAAGCACTTTATTTTCACATATTGTCACAATAGCAGGCGTTAATAGTTGAATAGTTTTATTTGTCCATATTTTTATCTAAATCTTTAACCACATATACATACATTGAAATAGTCTTTCTGCCTGCCAACACAGCCTAATATTAGCCTAGCTTTTAACTTGGCAACAATTAATTAAACACTAAACACACTGCAATTTACAACTTTTGCAGCCTGAAATATTTCACATAGATTAAAAGCGCATTACAACTACTGTTGTTGTTATTTTTGGTCTTTTGGAGAAGTACTGTTGTTTATATATCTGTACACTTCAAATAAAATCATGCGAACTTAAGTTAAATTCGATTTTAAATAAAATTGTACTTCGTTTATTTAGCGTTGAGTCTTGTAATCATAATTGCCCAAAGAAAGTAGAGCACCACAGTGCACCAGTCAAAACCAAAACAAATATGATGCACAAATTTCAAAAAAATGGTGGTTCTAGATGAAGGAAGTTCTGTCCTGATATTAGATTTCTTCTTTAATTTAATGTTGTTTCCGATTAAGATACACCTTCAAGTTAAAAGAAGAGTTCTAAATTGTTGAAGAGTACTTATCTATACAGACAACGGTTTTAATTTTGTAAATTTCTTTTAATTATCTGCTTTGACTCGTTTATATCCATTTATACATAATAAGAGCTATAGATATATCACTGTTAGAGATAGAGTTGGCATATAAATAGTAGTAGTGTATCTTATTGGTGGCTGCATGACTGAAATTGAAATATTTTTCAAAGTCTTGAGAGATGTGAACTGATACCTCGATTTTTTTTTTGTAATTCTCAAAAGAAAAACCAAAAGTTTAATTCCGAGTATGCAGTTATGTTTATTAATGCTTTATTTCTGTTTGCCGCACAAAAAATCGAGACAACACCTTGCTCATAGTACAGTTAGTATTAGTCCACTATGCAGATCGGGTCCGCAAAAGACAGAGTAGCTTGGTGGCGTATTGTTCAGCAGGCCAAAGCTCACAGCGAGCTGTAGAGCCATATGATGAATTTGTGAATCAGTGAATTTATCACGTTTGCTGAGACATATCATGGCGACAACTAGGTGATCCAGCAGGTTAATGCGCTTATGCACGTTCCAGGGTATACTAAAGGCTTTTTTGAGTCGCATAATATTCCATATCTTCGATGTTCGTCATTAAGTCTAGATCTGAATTCAATATAGGATTTATGGGAAATACTTTCCGCAACAAAGCAGTATGACAGCTAAAACAAGCCTTTGAGGAAGAATGAGCGAAGATAAACGTTTCAGTACAGGAAAAGTTGGCCAATTCTATGACAAATTAGCTAAAACTTTTGAAAAAACAAGAACGAGCGTCAAATTTAATATGAATAAATAAAAAACATTTCATTCAAATTATGTACCTATTTTAAGTTCAATTGATATGGTTACTTTTTCTTTTAGAATGGTTTATGTTTTTGTTTCTTTAAATACTACTTACTAACATCTAACAAAAAAAAAAATCAAACATGAATAAAATATCTAATGGTTTAATAAAAATTGAGAAAAATATCAATTTTCCTGAGGTATATAAATATTCTCCAGATATATCATAGTCGATACAATCCCTTGGATTATGGACAGAATTTATAGCATATGAAAAGCTTCGGATCCTACGTAAGTCAATGATGTTTTCTTGGCTATAGGTAGTTTTATGTCAAAGAAACAGACATTTCTTCCTTTTGATTGAAAGAGTATAAACTAGATGGCTAAAATCACTGGATGCATGATAGTATGTCCTCATTTTTCTATAAGAGTCCTAGATTGTCATATTTTATAAATAAAGATATCCTTACATTCGTTTCAAAGTTCTTATCGTTAATAAGATGACCTCACTGATAACAAATAATACATAAGTATGCGATTAATCAAAATATTATTTCTTAACCATAGAAAGGGTTGATTATATCAGTTACAGAGCTAAGGGGTTAATTAAAACTGTGATATGTTTGTATATATCACATCTTTCAGCGAGTAAAATTACGAATAGAACACAACCTGCAAATGCTTCAAGATATTTTTGACATCATATAAAGCGCGAAGACTAGTTAAATTAATTTCGGTCCCTTTGATATGCACGTATGAATTTGTGGAATTTTTTTAAACCTGGCAGAATTAAAAGAACACCATACCACCTTTTGTGGACATTTGTTAATCTACCAAAATGACACCTTATTCGAAAATAATAATAAAATAATATTTCAATTAATCGACGACTATCGAGAGAGCGTATAAAATATATTAAATACCAGGATACCAACCCAAGAAGAAAACTAAGAGATTCCAATAACTGGCATTAATAGATGCATCGAATAATGGAAATTAAATGTCAATCCAAACTAGAACTATACAGAACTCTGTTACTGACGTAGAAAAGTACTTTACCAGTATTTTTAAAGCAAAAGAGTCATAATGATGGATTGTTATGTCTCGTAAGGGGTACTATAAATCATTATTAATATCTTTAAAGATTTCGCCGCGATCTTGACAAAACTTGGTACACACATTCCTTGGAACCATAAGAAGGTTGCTTGCGAAGATGGGCGAAATCGGACCACTGGCACGCCAACAAAATGGCGAAAACCGAAAACAGATAAAGTCTCTTAACTAAGCCATAAATAAAGCTATGAAAGTAAAATATTGTACAAATGATCGCACTATAAAGGGGCATATTTGGATGTAAATTTTTTGGGAAAGTGGGCGTGGCCCCGCCCCCTTTTAAGTTTTTTGTACATATCTCGTAAACTACTAAAGCTATATCAACCAAACGCTCTAGAGCCGTTTCATTACGGCACATCCTTATCCAGTCTAAAAGCGGAACACAGTCACTTCTGAACGAGTGATAGTCACTGGTTTAATTTTTCACAGTGCATCATTGCTTGCGGCATTCGCGAGACCATTGTCGGCCATTAGCGCCTCGGAATAGAAAATAAGGTAAAACAACTCGCACAATCGGCGGGCATTATTTACAATCTACTTTGAGGCGCATTCAACTGGCGAAATTTCGACGTCACAAGCAGGCCTAGGCAAATGTATGTTTGTATTAGTTTAATATACTATAAGTGTATGTATGTATGTTTGCAAATTGTTTCTGTACACATTGCCGACGCCAACGTATTTGTTGTTGCAGCTGTTGCACACGCTAGTGGCGCTTCAGCTAACGCTATTGTTTTTGTTGCTACAATTATTGTTGTTGTAGCTTTTGTTGCTGGGGGCATTCATGATAATTGTTGTTGCTGTGAAAAGTACGCCATGCTATCGCGCCATACACTTGCAACATGTTGCACGGCGTTTAATAGTTGTTGTATGTATATGTTTGTTGGCATCTATATGTATATATATAATGCTGCGCCACCATTATTGTTGGCAAAACAATGAACTTGATATAATTGCGTCGTTATTGCCTGCAACTTAACGTGTTACGCTGCGACGCGTCGAGGCAACAAAATCCCGCGCTAACGACCAACTATCAGCAACAGCAACGGGTTGCTTAACAAAAACGGCATAAGAAACGTAGCAACAAGAACAACAATTAACAAATAATAGATAGCGAGTAGCTGAAACAAAAAACAGCAACAATAACAACAACACCAGCAGCCATTTGGAGCTGCGTTCTCACAATTTTCACGGATTTCCTAGCTGTTATTGTTGTTGTTTGCGCCGTTGATGGATTTGCAAACTCTGTTCACACAGTTACACTATTCACTGTTGTTGTAGTTGTTTGTTGCCCCATTGTCACTTAATGCCTTTAATAAATGCCAACAAAACAGTCGGCGCAGCGCAGCAGACGTGCGGAGTAATACGCTGAAATGATGAATAGCTGTGGCAACCGAAGTCGGCCGTCGAGACCAGAGGCAGTCAGTCAGTCACTCAGCGCGCCGAATAGCTAGTGATAATAGTTTTAATGTTGATGATTGGATCACATGACACCTCTCCCTTTGGTGCAGACTTTAGTCTACTTTAATAAATGGTTGTTAGTTGTTGTTGTTGTTGTTGTTGTTGTTATTGCTGGTTGTTAGTTGCGCCATATTTCATTAATTCTAAACGTCAATGAACAATTAAGTAATTTCAATTCATTAATTCGGTGTTGTTTGTTAAGCGAAAATTGGTAGCGCGCATGAAGCTTTGGTGAGCATTAAAGCTCTGCAGCATTGCGGAGTGTTGGTAAATAATAGTCCACGATTGTTAATAAGTATGCAGTGGCGTTTTGAATTATAAATTGTCTGTGAAGCGGAAAATTTGTATAAAATTTCGCAAGCGCTCATTTAAGCTTGGGTCACTAAGTGGAACCTGAATCAAGCTAAATTGCTTATAATTGTGGGTTGGAGCTCACAGCAAAGGGAAATTTGTTAAATTGGTGAGATAATTAGGTATTGAAAAGTATAAGTAGGAAATAACTAATTTTGCCACATTATAATTTCATGTGTCTTTTTCAATTACTTGAACTTGGAAATTTTTGTTAGGACCCAAGTCGAATGATATAGACATGAGGTCTGACTAGTAGGTTTCTGAATGTAAATTTAGAGAAGTATATTGAGAAATGAGATTGTGAACTATCTGGCTAGGGAAGTGCAGTTTCTAAGTTCTAAGAACTGAAATCAGCCCTTACAGTGGGTTCACCCACCATAAAAGAGCTTTGGACAGAGAAGCAAAACAGAAGTGACAGGCAATTACTACAATCTTGGATTGTTCAAAATACATACATATACATACCTATATTAGGAGGAAACAACCTTTATAGATTCAGACAGTTAAGAAACATGAAAATGAATGAAATAAGTTGACCTGTGTGGATATAAAGAGGTTACTAGTTTTTGAGGTGTCGTAAAGTAGGAAATAATTGACAGAAAACTGTTGATTCTGTTGTTGATTCATCATAGGCTCCAAATATCTCGGTATTATTATTTAATCTAATTTCATTACAAGAAATATTGTCACAGCTCATAGTCTCCTGCTCTCTGTGCCTCTATTTTCATTTGGGGTTACATCAACATTGCATTTCTTAATCAGCTCGTCATTTTGCCTCACTATAGTATATACTTATAGGGAATTGGAGGAGGTTTGAAAATAGAATCCCTACCAAACTCAGGTTCTACATAAAGTTCTCACTCGCTCTGATTTTCCACTTATAATTTCCAAATTTCAAATCAGGTTAAATTCTCTCTTCTTCAACCAAGAATATTTAGCAGAGAATAGTTGACGAAAAAGCAATTTACTTGTCTTCAGACACAAAGACCAGTTGCCAGTCAACCTAACTAATCTCATGAAGCCTACTTCATGCTTCTAGAGAAAGCTGGACTACAAAACCGTCATATAATCGATGGCTTATCAAATATCAACATCTCTGCACAACTAACTCCTATTAATCGAGTTTAAACCGATTTGAGTAGGCTTTTCTTATCAGTAATATCATAGAGATAAATTCTCTTACCTCACCTAGTTGTTAAGTTCATGTTGGGTTGATATCCTATATTTACAGTCTTAAATTTTGTACATAGTATTCAATAGTAGTATCCAACTGCAATGAATTCCAATAAAAAAGCTTACAATGTCTTTAATATAAATTCAAATAAAATAAAGTCAAATCAAGAGGAATATATATACAAATACCATTTCTGTAAAATGTTTCTTCTTATTTATTCGGACTGAACAAATTCCAATTTATCTTAAATTGTTAGTCAATATACTATTAATAATAAGAAAAACTTGCAAAATTTTTCAGCACAGTTACAAATAACTGTAAATGGCATAAAATATTTACATAAAATGCATACAGACTAAAAAGCACATAAGGGTGGTTCTTAAAGCCAAAATAATATGATTTTGTCAGTAAATCGCCTGAATCTACCACCATTGAATCTACTACATTGCATAATTTGTATATAGTGGTTGGGGATGTCACATAGAGGTCAATGTTTAACACTCCACTTAATAATATAGTGTGTGCCAGTATTATTATAACCCAAATGAGTTGGTTAAACATTCCAAAGTTCCAATATAGCAAAATGAATCCTTTCACAGTGAAACAACGCGCCGAATTTATGAAGGGAACCCGTTTTTAGTTCCAGGATACACCACTAAATGACAATAAGGTAACCTTTTAGTTAACATTAGTGCCAAAGACAATATGGGTCCGCATTTGAAAAAAAGTTTCAGTTCCTCCAGATGACTGAATTTAACAAACTCTTCAGCTTCTACAATAAAAATTTCCTGGAGAATTGATGTTTAAAAAGTTGAGTGAGGACCATTGTGAAGTTCAAAGTTAATATTCGCGTCGAAACCAACCCTCTGCGAGAATGCATCGCTCGAAATCTAAAAGATTGTATTAAGACATCCTAAATATTTATAGTACATAAGTATGTACTATAATTCAATGTTTCTTTTGTTGAAATAAAATATGGCACACTTTGTATTTTTCAACTATTTGACTCTGGATCTAAGGTATTAAAGTAGAATATATTAGAAAAGAATTCACAATTCCATTTATAAACACTGTATCGCTTCGATTTTGGTTCAAAATTATTTCCAACTTTTAAGGACCACCCTAATACTCACACCATATTAATTATGGTAACTCTGCAGCATATCCATATTTGAATTTTTTTTACCTAAACTTTAGTTGCAAATTTAAATACTGCCAAAGGGCACTGAACGGTTGAGCGCTTCTTACTTATTTTAAACGAATGCAAAGTAATTGCAAATAACACATTATTGTTGTATGAGCCTTTATGGGCATGTGGGCATGTGTGAATGCAAATTGCATATCAATACATACACACATACATATTTATGCATAAAAAGCTCAATTTGTGCATTCGTAGAAAGTTTTTAAACGTTTTATGCATAGCTACATATATATTATTCATGCACAAATACAGACATACAAATATAACACATATGATCTCCATGCTTATATACAAACAACTGCATTGCGTTCACAGTGAAATAGCTCGCAAATGTATTAAAAACAACAACAAAAAGTTTAAGTTTGTAGTTAAAAAAAATTGTTTTTGTTGTTGCACCTATTAATATGCTGGTCGCGTCCACATATTGGTATTTTAAATGTAAATACAGCTGCGCATTTTCACAAGCTTCTCCTACTACTTATTCCCCCCGAACATACCGGTAGGCGCCAAATCAGCTGCAGTAGTTCCGATGCGCATGCATTTCATTCATCAAATGTGTGGACTTTTTGCTTATGCATTTCAGCGGTGTGTTTTCTCTATGTGTGTGTGTTGTCTGCTGCGCTGCTATGCTTTGTAATGAAAATTGCTGTCAACAATTAACTCGCGCATAGCAGTATCTCATTGCATTATTGCAGCTCATTGTACTTTGGCAAATGTACCTGCCACTGAATTAGTTATGTGTGTGTGAGTGCAATGTTTACCGTTATCATTGTTATAAATAAGTATTTTCATTCGAAACTATGACTTTTATAATGTTCAAAAATGCCTCAAGCTAATGAAATGTATCCTGTAACTCGAGAGATTTATGGATCAAGCAATACCGCACAGTTATAACATACCAACTGTAATCGATTGGCCACTTTTCTGCTCGCTATCTTTGGACGCTGCTCGCTTGTCAACAATTTTACATGTTATCTTTTTGAAGTCGTACAAGAGAGTATGCGAAAAAATTCTATCGCCACTTGCTTAGTGCTACCAAGTTTTTTTTACATATTTCAGCAATTCACAATGGTAAAAATGACTCAAAGGACAAATTATTTTCAAAAAGGCCAACACAAATATTTTTTAAAAATATTTTTAACTTGATATAAATTATAATTGATTAAATAAAACGCATTAAAAGGCACTGACGCTGCAAGAAACGAAGTGATAAACATTTTTTTTTGCGCAAGTTTAAGTTTTTTTTCACCAAGGAAAATGGTGCAACACTATTGTACATGAATATGAGGACATTTCAGCATGGGTTCAACCCTTGAATTACTGGATAATGTGTTCAATTTTTTTCACTATAACGATTAGCCAATCGATGACAGCTACTATAGCACAGGAAAATATTAATTCTTCAATCTTGGCTCGGATTTTAAAAATCAGTTTAAGTCTGAAATACAAGTCTGAACACAGAATTAGTATTTTATTGGGAATGGATGGAGCGCGATCTCCAATTTTGCTTGTACTCGCAATATATCGAAAAATTTATAAAATGATCAAAAGGTAACCTATATTTTCTTGTAAAGGAGATATATGTAATTTCTACAGTATTTTTGTCAGTGTAGAAATATTCTGAGGAAAACGTATGTCAGTGCTCTAAACTAAAAATTAAGGAAAGTGATTGACTAAAAACCAAATAATCAATTCAAGCTTTGAAGAATTAGCATGAACTGGCAGTATTCAGGATACTAGTTATAATATTGTTAAAAGTTAGGAAATATACCACCAAGATCTAATTGAGCGAAATCAAAAGCTTTTAAATATTTCTGACTGCTTTACTATACAATAATTAATTATATATTTCGACCTTATCTTGAAGAACTTTTTTGATTAGTAATCATGCCTCCGTATTTTTACGAGGGCAGCTATATATATTTCTGGCCTAGGCAACACTAAGTGTTGCCAGGTGCAATCTGTCATTTCCATTGGAAAGTTTGACATTTTTTAGCATAACATCACTCAGAACGTTTTGTCATTTAATCGTGAATTGTTTTATTTACAGGGAATTAAAAAATTCATCTCGGCCAAAAAATAGAATTAACTCGTGAACATTTTCGTGCGATCATTTTTCACAACTTTTGACGTGGATTATCGCGACAAGAGTGCATCGATGAACTAAAATCTTTGTATGGCTATGAAACACCATCCTATAGTACTGTGAAAAACTGGTACAACGAATTCAATCGTGGCCGACGCTCCCTCAAAGACGAATTCCGTGAAGGTCGACCAAAAACAGCCGTTGTGTCAGAAAACATCGATGCCGTACGTGAACTGATAATGCAAGACCGTCATGTAACATACCTTCAGATAGAGGCATGCCTATGCATTTCTCCCACCAGCATACATTCGATATTGCATGAACACCTGGCTGTAAAAAAGGTTTGTTCTCGTTGGATCCCGCACAATTTCACAATCGCTCAAAAAAAGGCTCAAAAAAAGTGCTTCGAAAATTGGTTTGAGCGCATGCTTCAGACTTCAGACTTCTTAATAATATATTAAAGTTTACTTTGAAGAAGTAAGTCCTACGTTAGCTGCATCTGCTTTATTGACCTGTGGAGGAATAAAGATATATATACTATATAATATACTTTTCCGAGTAACAATCAAGGTAATATGAGTTTTAAAAACGTACAACTTGTTCAAAGAGATAAAAATATACCGAGGAGTCTTGAGGAAAATTAAAAATCAAAAAACTAGCGGCAGAACAATTCTCGGCTTTTAAAGAGTTTACAATCAGGTAGATCTTTTGCGGAGGCAAAGTTATTAAATAACAAATCTGTTTACAGCTTACACAGACGGACGGACGGACAGACAGACATCCGGATTTCGCGCGTTATCAATGATTTTTTTTCTGAAAAAAAAGTGGATCAAAAATCGTTTCTTCTTATGACACAGTCGCGTCGACCCAATTTTCTATTTAAACACGACAGGCTGTATAAAACACGAAATATTAAAGCCTAAATATTATTTTTATTATTAATTTTTATTTATTTCAAGTAATGTTTCTATATCTCCAAAAAAATCCCTTAATAGCCTTAGTTGATCCAACTTGAATATACATACATTTGTAAAAATACCGTTATTTAAATTAGCTAATTTGACTACATCTTTCTCTCTTTTCGGCAATTATTAATTTGTGCAACTAAAAATTTGCTGTAGTAAATATGCAATTAACAAAAGCCCACTTCTAAATGCCATATTCTACGCTTATAATGTACTAACAGCATAACGAAATGCAGTAATTAGCAGAAAAATGCTGGAAAAACAATAAAGAAAAAGCATGAAAACTAAAGAAACAAACTACACAATTTCAATTGCCTTTTACTGAGACACCAAACCAGAGGCTAACAACTTGAGATTGGGTGCCGATGTGGCAAGGTAAGCAGTTAAGTGTTAACATGAAGTTGGTCAGTTGACTTTCCTTTCATTTCCTTGCGATGTTATTGTAATTGTTCTTAGTGTTACTGTTGTTGTTGTTGTGCCGCGCCTTTCACTGTTGCTGTGTTGCACTAACTTGACTTGGTAAAAATTAAAGCTTCAATCTAGTTTCTTTCGTTTCTTTCGTTTGTTTGTAGTTTTTGTTATTGACTTGTTGTTGCTATTGGGCGGACTCTTGCTGTAGCTGAACAAATTTTCAATTTGTTGACGGCGCGTTAAAAGCAAAACATTTGCAAGTGCACGAATAGAAAGTTTGGCATTGCAATTTAAGGTCGATAAAAATAAATGGCGGTCACAAAACGGCTCGAAACTGAACCGAAATCAGCAAGTAGTACTCAGACATATAGGGTGGTACTATTTCAAAGATATGGAATCTATGAAATATTGTTTCTTTCCTTCAACTGTCTTAACAGGCTATGCAGCAGGCAATTTTTTAAGACTTTTTTGACTATTTCAGTACCAACATATATCTATAATAGATTCCTTACATAACATCATGAGTTGGTCACAGCATTCCTAGATTAAGGACTAAGCAAGTTTCACTTCCGAATCAATATCTTTTCATCGCCGAATCTGCTGATAGAACAATTACCGATTTTTAAATGCAAACAAGAAATAAACCTAAAAATATTCGGACCTCAAAATCCTTACCTTATCCTTTAATCGGCCTCCTGCCATTGAAAAGACATGTGGAAAAGGATGGCCAAACGCAAGTGATCCAGCAGCCTAAGACCTGTCAATTTCGATCTGTTATAAGATACTAAACATACTGAGATAACAAAACGAAGCAAATAGTCGTTTGGTTTCAATTTCTAATGAGTCGGATCTTCGAAGCGAGACATTGTTCTAGGACCAAGTCATACTTTCCTCAACGAAAACGATACGAGTGTGTTCACTAACTTACCGATATTATGAACTTTTGGTCCAAATAATAAATTTTATTTCCTTTAGTGTCCGAACATATCGTTCCATTTTTCCGTAAAGTTAAAGAAATATATGAGTTAAAGGTTACCCACCCTATAGTACAAACCATTAAAAATTGCAAACGTCAAAGAAATCAAACAAGAACAAAAGCAATATATACAACAACGTGCCACAGAATGTAACTACATGCAACAGATCAGCAACGTACTGTGGCCACAACAGCTGGAAGCTGCAGAAACTAGTTCAATTTGTTATGCCAACAACCAAAAGATCACTGAGATTGAAATGAAAATTGTAACACGATAGAAGAGTATTCGTACATTTGTACTATATATGTATATGTAACTCGCTAAAAATCACGAAATCTTGTGAATTTCGACGGAATTCACTAAGGCCTTTTCCAACTTTTACAGCTTGTCTTCTCAACGACTTTTTACTTCATAAATTTATGTATGTTCTTCTAATGCAAAAAGTTAAATACTTCCTAAGTGTGTAGTTATAGATATAGTCAATATTGACATTTTGACTTTTAAGCATGAGTTTTTTCGGGATCAGCAAAGCAAGCGATCTCAAAATTACAAAAGCATCTAACTTTACTCAAGCTTCCGCAATATGATGGACAAATTGTATGAAGAGCGATTTACCGGTATCTCACTACTCTATTTTGGATATAATAGCTGCCATCGATTGGTCACTTCTCTGCTCGCTATCTTTGGGCGCTGCTCGCCTGTCAAAAATTTTATATGTGAAAGCAACAACAAAGATATCTAGTTGAATTCGTGCTGGAGAGTATGCGAATACCTCATTAAAATTTCAATAGTCGCTTGCTGAGTGCTACCAAGTTTTGTTTTACTCATTTTAGAACCATTTTACTATTGTGAATAAAAATTGTTATACACAAATTTGAAATTGAAAAGGCCATGCGAAGATAAATCGTTAGTATTTTTGTATTGAATTTATTGAATAAAAAACTTTAATTAAAATTAAATTTGTTGCAGAAAACGTTAGACATAGACGGTGGTTGAAGAGTTCAGTGCGACCAAGTATATACAATTCGGTCTCAGTGCTGCCAGTTTGTATGGAAATTTGGAAAGCTTGTTCGATTGGCTTGTCTATAGCAGTTAGCCAATCGATGACAGCTATTATATATTTTTCCATTCTTACATATCAGCAATAGGCATACTTTCTATAGATACGATCATCTCTTCAAATTATTTCGGATTTAATAGTTATCGAATTCCGTGACAGTCATGTAGATAACCGACATATGTTCATATACTCTTAGGATTGGTATAATTGGGATAATTTAATAGTTTTTCGAATGTAATACGCCATTTTTGAATTTAATTTAGGTCCGGTCATGAGACTGTAATTTAGTATACGTATCTAGTTTCTTAAAAAAATTTTGAGAGTTTTCGACAGTTTTTGTTAAACCTCTGCTGCTCCCTTTTATTGCAAATATAGATTTAATACTAACTACGTGGCCTATGCTCCTTACAGGAGTAGCAGGAACTTATACATATATATGTTATATATAACTTATATTCAATTATTCATTGCTAAGGTTTTTTTCTCGATATTAACCGGTACCAAATCTGGTCCTAGAAAAATTCAGCAAGTTATAGAATAGATGTAAGTGAAGGACTATATACATATGTTACTCCGGCCTATCTTTTAGTTGATGTCGCAATAAGAAAAATCCAAGTCAAGAGCTGGGTTCCCTTTCTTACACTCATACCACACATATTCCTTAACTTTATCAGAGTTTATCCAATGTAAAAATGTAAATTAAAAAATTTTAAAGATCTTTGAAAATTTTGTAATATAATAATAAATTTTGTAATTTCAACATGAAACTGGATAAAGTTGGGTGAACGAAACTGCAGATATTTGTTGGTTAGAAAAGACAGCTGAACCGCAGTTCATTTACGATAAGTTTTTTGTCTCCGCCAGTTTCTGTTAGAAGTTATCCCCAACTTAATAATATTCTAAATAGCTTAACTCCAAAACTGAATCGGGATAACAGCGTATCTCTCACATTGCGATTTGCACGACTTCCGATAAAGGTTTCTACTCTCATCTAGATAAAAAGGAATTTACATTTATTTTTTGTTAAAAAAAAATGTAGTATAACAATTCGTTCCCAGGCTCGTATGCAGATTTGTATGTTTAGCTGTTCGCTTACCTATAACATGCTAAGAACTTAACGGTTAGCAAAAATTGTTGTTGTTGTACCACATTTAACGGCGCAATTATATTTATTGTCATTTCCGTCAACGAAAAGTATAAATTAAGCAGAAAATCAAAGACAACAAAAAGTCCGATTGTAATCAGCCAGATTTGTTGCGGTGATGTAAGAAATCACTGCAGCGCTTCGCCTTCGTCGCCGGTCTTTATCAACAACTTCTTGGTGTACTATTTTCAATGCTCGCTTACAATGCAGCGTGGAGGTCATGAACTGCCGCTTGAGATGCCAACAACCGCATTGTATGTGTGTGTGTGTGTGTGTGTATGGAAGTGTGCGCTTTGTTGCAACATAGAGCGTGTTGCACGTTTCTTTGAAAATGTCTAATAGTACAAGGAAGAACGGGTTTTATTGGGAGGCTGGCGAAGAGGAGTGATTTAGCAGAAAAAACTGGAGCTCACGATGCCACAAACGCTTGCAACATGCAGTGCATCTGCCCCGGCAAGCGTTGTATTGATGGTGTTTACAATAACAGGGTGGTTCCATGGTTTGTGTTTGGATCCCTTTAGCTCTGAATTCCTGTTGGGTTGTCCGTCTTTTATAGTCTAAAAGTTATAGTATTTTCAGAAAGGTTCAATAAATCTCAGATCAGATCCCTGACCTTAGCAGAACATCGCGCTAAGTCGGGCCGAGCCCTTGACCGCAAATATTGGTAATCATGTTCTGATCGGCTCCGGCTTCGTCTACAACCCATCTCGGAACTGCTGATAATCGTTGTTAAACTTTACCTTAGACATGATACCTTGAAGAACCCATGTTATATGAGTAATTTATTTTACTTATTCGCAACACCTTGGTTCTAGGAATGAAAAGTCTCTGGAAAACTTGATTATCAAGGCGCTGAGGCAGTCCAAAACGGACAATGTACCACCCTGTATATTTCCTATGTTGTTTTCTTTGGTATCTCAGTGGCCGCACTGTTATTGGATTTGCGCGCTCCACGTTTAGCTAGATTCTTTGTTTGGTGCCACAATCAGATTCGGATCGCTTGCGATTCTACAATTTGTGGCACGAATCGCAGGCGGCAGCGGACCGAAATCGACAAATTGCAAATTATAATTTATTAAACGCAAATGTTACGTAAAATGTGCCGCAATGTCACTACGTTGCAACAGAGCTCCCCGGCCGGTTAGCCGGTCTTTCGCATAAGCAAACCAAATCAAGTAGAAGCAGAAGGAGGGAAGCAACGAGTTACACGAATTTCATAATTTGGCTCCAAAAAGTTATTACTCGCGGGGCATGCGAACATACAGACAATGCTTTAACGGTAACGTAAGTGAGATGAGCGCTCCTCTTGTTCTTCTTCTCCTTCATCTTGCTTTCTCCGCTATTGCAACAGCATCGGGCAATAAGGTGACAGCAATCATCGGCGTATTTGGTTGGCGGCTACAATGGAAGAGAGTGCTGCAGCTTCTTCTTCTTTTACCATTGTTTCGCTGTAGCGCTTCTTTTTTGACAAAAATACTTGCCATTACACTTCTTTTGCTATTTCACCAAGCGCCTATTGTGCAGCGCGGCAGCTAGTTACTCGCTCAGTTGCCTAAGCATCACTGGCGGCGTCTAATAATTCAGCGAAAAATGTGCTCAAATGATATTTCTTCTTATAATAAATGGCACAACTATTATAATTTATTGCCGTCGCTTAAACTTGCCGCATTCTAGTGCAGACACAAATGTATTTAACGTCGCTATTGTTATGCAACAATGTTGCTAACCTTTGAAAGCTATTTGTGGCAATCAGCGTGCCCTTCAATACATTTGCGATTCTCAGTCAATTCTTTCACAGTTTTATCAAAAACTTATAAATTATAGAAATTTATTATGTCAGCGGGTGAAATGTAAACAATGCGGACGAATTGATGGGTTATACAGGATAACTGGCAGGATTTGGCGATATCGAAGCGCTCAAAATTTGCAATTTTGATAGATTAAATAGTGGACTTGATAGTTAAAGATATCAGCGATATAAGCTTAATTAATTTAATACATTAAGATTATAATTGAGAATACAATTTTTGCCCTTGCTCGATTAACGATCGTTTTCCTGTTCATAAGAAATTGATAAGTTTCATCAGCTGCTATTTTATCAATAAACACAGTCAAAACAAATAAGTTCGGGTGTCACCGAAAATTTTTTACTCTCGCAATTTATTTATTTAAATTTATTAATATAACTAACAATTTGACTCACATATCCGGTATATACATATATGGTATAAAGTCCATTGAAAGTTTGAAAACCCTTATATTAAATTTATGGGAGATAGATGAATTTATGACCGATACCTTCACTAGTACTAACTTTATATGTATATTGTAAAGTAAACTATTCATACCGACTTCAGAGTTCTGGTATATGGGAAGTAGGCGTTGTTGTAACTAACGGTATATGGGAAGTAGGCGTAACGTAACTAACTATGGCCTATTTTCACAACATAGCATTGAAAAGCTAAGAAGATATTATGAACCGAATTTCATTGAAATTGGTTGAGTAGTTTCGGAGATGTGGTTTTTGACCCATAAGTGGGCGGAACCACCTATACCATTTTGAGTGGGGCCCTTCTGTACCATCTTTATAATGCAATTTAAGGCTTCTGGTGGTTTTCCTTACTGAATTAAAGCACTTTTAGTAATTTTCAACATAACCTTTGTATGGGAGGCGGGCGTGGTTATAATCCGATTTCCTCCATTTTTGAACTGTATAAGGTAGCACCTAAAAAAAACGACTCTAGAAAGTTTCCTTGATATAGCTTTAGTAGTTTGCGAGATATGTACAAAAAACTTAGTAGGGGACGGGACCACGCCCACTTCCCCAAAAAAACATCCACATCATAGTGCGATTCTTCATACCAAATTTTTTTTTAATAGCTTAATTTATGGCTGAGATATAGCTTGTTATATGTTTTCGGTTATTGCCATTTTGTGGGCGTGGCAGTGGTGCGATTACGCCCATCTTTGAACTTAACCTTCTTATGGTGCCAAGAAATACGTCTTCCAAGTTTCATCAAGATATCTCAATTTTTACTCAAGTTACAGCTTGCACGGACGGACGGACAGACAGACATCCAGATTCAACTCGTCTCGTTATCCTGATCATTTTGATAGATATAACCCTATATCTAACTCGTTTAGTTTTAGGACTTACAACCAACCGTTATGTGGGCATAACTATAATACTCTCGTAGCAACTTTGTTGCGAGGGAACAATTACAGCGTAGACAACAACCCGCAGAGATGCATTCCATTTTTAACTCGATTTGTATTCGATGAAAAATTAATGTAGAAAACGATATTTTTATTTTGTATGGTAAATCGATCCTAATCATCGCTATTACTGCCTTCTTCGAGTTGCAATGGCATAAAACAGGAACTTCATCTTCGGGTTTCAGCACTTATTCAACTTAGACGAATGATAGCTGAATATAAAGCGCTGAAAATTCTGGTAAGGTTTTGCAGTCTAAAAAGTTAGGGTTTGATCGCCAATTATACTCCAATATTTCTCGATTTCGCTAGTTAGCAATAATATAGCAAAACCAAGCAAGTCTAAATTCTTTTACACCTTTTTAACTCAGATGATAACTTTCTGCTCATTTCCAATAGCAATTACCTTTATGTATATTTTCCCAATCATTAAAAGCCGCTGCATCTAATGACATTTTCAAAGCTTCTGTACTCAATGCTTTAAAGACGATTGCAAGAAAGGAAGTGTCACGCGTTATTTTTCTTATTCTTCACACGACTTTAAGGTGCAAGCCTTTCATATTTCACAATTCTGTTTACGTTTGAATTGGTATAGCATTATTAAGTCGCAATGGCGAAGCAGATTATAGAGATTCGGTTTGCAATTGGATTAACATTAAACTCATCACAATTATGATGACGAATTAATTTAAAGGATCTCGAAACAATCGACAGTATTTTCGTGAACAATCTATACTCACACGCAGACTAGTATCTAACACATATCCAGTCAGCAATGAATTATTATAGCCTATAGTTGTAGGGAATCAGCCGAATGTAAAGTTCTCCAAAGCTGTCAGAGAATTTAAAGGTTTCTACAAAACCCTATATTTCTCTATTTTCTATAAGAAAGCTCATCTTACACGATTACTTCATTAAAAACCTGAAAAATTAAGGAGATTGAACTCAAGCGAACTCATTGCTGTCCAAATTTCACTATGATACCGCGATCTATTCTAGAGAGTAAAAAATGGTTTTAATAGTCCTGATAATATCAACGTAAGATCAATTTGACAGAAATATTTCAACATAATCTTAAAAAGCACTTTCGAACTTAGTTTAAGACCCAGTTCAACTAGGCATTGACAAACAATTAACTGATTACGACTATAGCCAACGATTTACAATTTTATTGATCAATTAAATAGAAAATATATATATATACATATTTATTAAATCCATGAAAATCAAGTTTTATTTATTTTAAGTCATGTGCCGTGAGTAAGCACATGTTCCGAAGAGCAACATGCCACAGATCACAAGGCATTAAGAATGTCTGAATGAAATCAAAAATTTAATCCAAAGGATTAAAGGCACAATATATGCGCTGCGAAGAAGCATCGTTGAAAATTTATTGTTTATAAATACTGGTGTAAAGTGGCTATCCCGACACTATAAAGACTAAATGGAGCTAAAAATAGGTATTCTCCACGATTGCGACGAGATTTGTACAGCTGTAAATTACATAAATGTACAATATAGATACATAGATACACTTCACACTAATGCTACATTTACCAGTGTGGCATGTTCTTGCCGCTATTTCTATTGCTGATCTTTTAATAAATACGTGGATTAGTCGCATGTTGCATGTTATTCATTAACTACTACACATTTGTGTGTATGTATGTGAGTACATTGAAGTATGTAATATGTAGTTTTCGTGCTTAATTAATTATGTTGTCATTGCTGTTGGTGCGTTTGATGGCAACGCGAGCGTCAATGAACTGTTTTCAAATGACATTTCTATAACAAACACACACATACATGGACACATATGTAATAAATTTCTTAGTAGTAGCTCACTAATAATCCCCAAGTGTTGTACATTTCAATGTCAAGGGACTGCCCCAATGTGTTGCACGAGCGTTGTGCCGCGCAATTGAAGTGGCACGTATGTACATGTATACATATGTTGAATGTATCTTTTTAGCACATATCTACATATGTTTAAGTTAAACATATATTCACATGTTATACAGTTCTTGCGTGTCCTCGCTTTCTCGACCCTCCCTTTGACTTCAGCAGCATACTTAAATAATATACATACATACGTTTAAACACATGTGTATGTATATGTACATATATCCAAACACTTAGCGCATAGCAATTGCATTTAAGTGTTTTCTGTTCTGACAGCTGACACCTTCGTCACCAAAATAATTTAAATGTATTTTTGAATGACTTTCTAACAAGACTCGTTCTTCTCTTCCTATAAAATTTTATATGCACTTTTTTTGTGTTGTTCCTCTTTAACTCATTTTAATTAAAGATTCTAGCATTTGATTCAAATACTGGTCGATTAATGACTTGGTTAATGCCATCAAAGTAGCGAAACAATGTGAAAGTACTTGAAATTTGTTCTTTGCATAAA
Source organism: Zeugodacus cucurbitae (assembly GCF_028554725.1). Taxonomy (NCBI): domain Eukaryota; kingdom Metazoa; phylum Arthropoda; class Insecta; order Diptera; family Tephritidae; genus Zeugodacus; species Zeugodacus cucurbitae. The sequence goes on from NC_071669.1 coordinate 19,379,414, forward strand.
ATATTGATCCAGTATAAATACAGTGGAACTTCCATAACTCGAAGATCTCCAATAGCGTTTAGAATCCAAATTTCATACAAATTTCATTCCCTAACTCAAATTTATATAATTCGAGTTAGAGAAGTTCCACTATATGTACTTTCCCACAATTTATTTTATTTTTTATTCTCTCGCAACAAAAGTTGCTACGAGAGTATTATAGTTTTGTTCACATAACGGTTGTTTGTAACACCTAAAACTAAAAGAGTTAGATATAGAGTCATATATACCAAAGAGATCAGGGTGACGAGTAGATTTGAAATCCGGATGTCTGTCCGTCCGTCCGTCCGTCCGTCTGTGCAAGCTGTAACTTGAGTAAAAATTAAGATATCTTGACGAAACTTGGCACAAATATTCCTTGGCACCATAAGAAGATCAAGTTCGAAAATGGGCGGAATCGGACCATTGCCACGCCCACAAAATGGCGAAAACCAAAAACACATAAAGTGTCATAACTAAGCCATAAATGAAGATATAAAAGTAAAATTTGGAATAAAGGATCGCACTAGGAGGGGGCATATTTGGATTTATTTTTTTTGGGGAAGTGGGCGTGGCCCCGCCCACAAATCGGTTATTTGTACTTAACTTGCAAACTAATAAAGCTATATAAACCAAACTTTCTGCAGTCGGTTCTCTTACATACCCCACCACACACCATGAAAATAGTTGAAATCGGATAATAACCACGCCCACCTCCCATACAAAGGTTAGGTTGAAAATTACTAAAAGTGGGTTAACTAACTAACGAAAAACGTCAGAAACACTAAATTTTGCAGAAGAAATAGCAGAAGGGAGCTGTACTCAGATTTTGTTACAAAATGGAAAACGGGCGTGGCATCGCCCACTTATGGGTCAAAAACCATATCTCAGGAACTACTCGACCGATTTGAATGAAATTCGGTATATAATATTTTCTTGACACCCTGATGACACGTGTGGAAAATAGATGAAATCGGTTCACAACCACGACAACTTCCCATGTAACTCAATTTTGAAATCCATCTTATTCCTTCACTTTATAATGTAAACATAAGGAACCAATGAAGATAACGGAATAAAACTTTACACAATTAGTGCATATTATCTCTGGCTTCACTTGTGAAAAAATTGTCGAAAACGGACCATAACTTTCCAAGGCCCCAGATATCGAACATGTTGAACTCAGCGCCTAAGGATACATTTTAATCGAAAATATGGGTAAATCTCTCAGATATCTCAATTTAACTCAGAGGAAATTGTTTTCTTCTAATAGTGTGTCTCTGTTCCAAAAATTATTAAAATCGGGTCATAACATTTCCATATACCTCATTGTAGGTTTTTCAAAAGTATCTTCTCCTAGCTCCCATATACCTAATTATAGGTTTTTCAAAAATACGATGAGCTTTATTCCGCATATATGTATTGGCTAAATTTCTTCAATAAATTGCGAGAATATAAAATGTTCGGTTGCACCCGAACTTAGCCTTTCCTTACTTGTTTTAATATACTACTATTTTCAAGAATTAATTAAAAAGTCTTTCAATTTAAAAATATGAATCATTTTGATACTATAAATGTCTGAGCAATTTTGGGATTGATTGTGAGTACATTGCAGTATGTGAGTACATGTAGAAGTTGGTTTAAATCGGAACCATGTGTGTAAAAGTTGTTCTTCGATTTAACAGTAACTAAACTGATTTGAGTTAATACGAGATCACAGTGTAAGATTTAACCTAAAACAAGTCAGGCAAGACATTGAATATGATGCATCGGATTTTCGTGTCTAAAGTGTTGATCCAAAATATTTGAAATCCGGAAAGTATTCTGATAATTAGTCATCTTAGGGCATTTCATTATGACTGAAAATTGAGGGATTTGTAAAATATTTGGTACGGAAAGTGCTAATGATTATATATATAGACTGCAGTTGTATTCTACAAATTGTGTTTATTTTTTATCGATATCGATTCTAATAATAACGATAAAAAAACGCGAAAATATTGTCTTTAAAATTTGCTTTATGCAAACAAATATTCAGTTTCAATACTTTAGTTACTCAGATAATTTTTTATTCAAACTAAATAAGAATTTATTTTTTTTACGAAATTAATAGTTTTAAAATCAAATTTTAATTGTGATATGTAGTATCTTATTCTCCCTCACTTGTTTTATCTCATTTTGCAAACTCATTTCTTTTCAACCTTTACAAATCGCGAATCGTTTTCAAATGTCATGCAGCATTCAAAATAGCTTCAAGATCATTTACGATTGCACGAAGTAGGCAGTGAGGCAGTCAATAAGCTATTTAATAAAACACAACAAGCTGCAGAGACGGCTTAGATACTTCCATATACTGTAGCTACACGAATTATTTACACTAAGCTTTAGTTATATGTACATAGATTCAAACATACAAATATGTCTAACACACAATGATAGACTTAATTATAGATCATCAGATCTCAATTATGCCGTCACAGCTTCTTCTGTACACAGCGTCTTAGCAACGTATGTCGATAAGAGAATTTCGTATTCACAAGCATTTGACCCGCGAAGTCAAGTCCAGTCAGCGGCCCGCTGAACAGTTAGCCACACAGTCACTTTTAATTGCTATTTTGACTCCCACAATGAGCGTGCGTGTTGAGCGATTCTTTTTTTCATTGTGTCTTAACTGATTTTTATCTTCGTTCGGTATTCTTTCCCTTGTGCTTTGACGCTGTGCTTTTACTTTGATTTATTTGAATACAATAATTACTATTTAATTTTGATTAATGATTTCAACATATATTTGCATTAATAGGCAATGAATCCACGAAGAGAAAAAAAGTAAGGAGAAGTCTGTAGAATGGCTACTTATATGGCCGTGATTATTTTTTATAGCCAGGGCATACAATTCGGATGTGCCAACTCATTTCAATAAATGAAGCGTTAAATAAATTGATCGTAAAAGTTGGTTTGAAGAATGATATACTATGCTGCAAATAACCATCGTGTTCTATGGAAGCATGTCTTCATATTACGAGACATACAGTCCGAAAAAAAGAAATTGTTTTCGAGGATAGATATTGGAAACTTATTTGTATCCACTCTTTTCCAAAATGATCCCTGAAGCTAGTAAAATCCTTGCTGATCGAATGTTCTGAGGTGAAGAGATCTGCAATCGGAGAAGGCTTTTGAATTGTTCCGAAACCAGTGAATATACCAGAATAATACACTCCAATAATTTTTTAGGCAGAGTTATCTTCAAATTAAAGAAATTAAAGTTGCTGCGTGACAGCATGACAATTCCTAGATCAAACTGTCAACAATTTTCTTGCAGTAAAAAAAATATGTACCGTTATTGATGAATGCACTCGTCTAACTTCATCACTAAGTTAAACATAAGTCGAAATTATGACGCGTAATGCTGCCCGTAGACCGTTGCACATGACCATAGTCCGCCGCTGCTGGGCCATTTCGCCAGCATACCAGCGACGCTTTCATTGTTCAATTCCAATTACTGCACTTTGACGTTTACAGTAATCGCCTTTCAGTGGCATCACCAACGCCATCACCATCAACAGCAGTGGAAGCGCCATCAGCATCGGCATCAGCACGGACGTTAAAGAGTCTATCGTCATGTGGCCACAAAACTGCGAGCAGACAACTCAATGGCTGCTCAATATAACGGCAATATAACGGAGCGACTACAGTTGAGATAGCGGAGAGTGTTTCAGAATCCATTGCTTTTATTGCCGTTGCGAAAGTTTTGCGAGCTTTCACGTCAACTTCAATGGCCTTTGCCGCAGTGTGCACTTTAAATGAAATTAACAGTTGTTGTTATTGTTTTTTTTCTTTCACAGTTTGCTTGGTTTATAGTCGCCGGGTAGTATGATTTCTGCTTTAAATTTAAAAAGTTTTCACTAAAGGTGTCTATAATATTAAATGTTTAGAAAGCTTTTAGGTACATAAAGATGTTAATTGGTGTTGCAAGTTCAGGTAATTTTTAAAGGCCCACTCGTTCTATCGAACATTACGAAAAACTATACTTTACTTTTAGATCTTTCAAAGATAGTTAGCTGAATTTTCTCCCTTTTATTTACATCTGAATATTGCCATAAAAATGGGGAACTTCATCATTTCCTTCAAACTATTGACAAAATCTGGAAATCCATCTCGAGTAAAAACTTTAACGCCAAATTTTTTTACTTAATAAATTATTGTAGTAGTCGCTTGATTTTACTAAAAAGTAACTTAAAAACTCGTTAACAATTAAGATTATTAGTCTTCATAAAATTTCGCCGTTGGCTCAGTTGGGGTGTAACCGAACATTTTATATTTTATTCTCGCAGTTTATTTATTTACATATTAGACACATTATTAGAAGCAAAATATATCCTCTGAATTTCTTCAAATTATCTGATAGACTTATTATATCTAAATTTTCCTTAAAAAACTTATTCGAAGCTCTGAGGTCCTCATGCTCAATATATTGGGACCTTGAACACTTATTTCTGCGATTTTTAGCGCACAGTCAGAAGCGGATCGGATGTGATGGAATAACGAACATGTCAAGCAATTTTAAAACGAAAATCTGGTGCCGTTTCTTAAAACGGTAGGTTATAAGAATTGACGATTCAAGAGCTCAAAGAAAATTAATGAGTTCCAAAGTATTCATCCTCAAAGAAAGAGGGAGACCAAGATTAAGATAGATGGACACATTAAATGAAGATCTGAGAAAACTCCTATTGGAGAATGGAGGTCGAATGATTCAGCATGCCAAAGCTCACAAAAATGATGATGAAACTGTAAAGGCAAATGATAATAATGATCGTATTGCGATATATCGGCGCAAGATCTCACAAGAAAATTTGGGGACACTATCTCCAAGTAATATATCGTAATATGTAATATGATCCGGTACTTAATATAACTAATTTGTCGTAATAAGTGACGTGGTGATTATGATGATTTCTGCTAGTCAGATAAAACCATAAAAGTTGGTGAAATCGAAAAATAACCACGACCATCTCCCATAGAAAGGTTACGTTGAAACTTACTAAAAGTGCATTAACTCATTAATAGAAAACATCAGAAACACCAAATATTACAGAAGAAATGGCAGAAGGAAGCTGCACTCAGATTCGATACATGGGCGTGGCGTCGCCCACAACTAGACCTAGGTAGGTTTTTCAAAAAACATTGGGATTTATTGAAAAAATTGATCAAAAATGAAAAGTGAGCAGATAGTCCTGGATATAGTGCATCTTGGTGGTGAAAATTAATGAAATTGGTTCAGGAATTACCTCAGCCCTAATAAACTATATATGATAATTTTCGTTGTTCTATTGGATAATGCCGAATATATGGCCCAACTCGTGTTATATTTAAAAAAGTACATCAATAAATTGCGAGAGTATAAAATTAATAAAAAATAAATTTTAAGCATCTCTCTTTTTCCACCTAAGAGTAACTGTAAGAGTAAATATTGTTATCGACCACATACAAAATTATTTGTAGCACTTGAATATATTCCTGAGCAATTCACAGAAAAAATTAAAATATTTCCCAACTTGTCATGCCTGCACTTGTGCCTTTACAATAAACTATTTCCACTTTAGGCCAAATCAAAAGTAAATTATTACCAATTTAAAAATATTTATTTCGATGACTTTTACAAGCACTTTCCACTTGAATGGCCGCAAAATTTAGCATAGTTATTAACCGGTTGCTTTTTGTACAACTACAAACATAAAATTGCCAATTGACGATAAAATATATAACGGAAGCACAATCAAATAGCATAAAGCGCTCATATCAAATAAAATAAAATATTGAGACTTGTTAAATGCCTGTAGAGCTGAAGGCAAAAGAAGTCACGAGAAAAAAAGGAAATCGATTGAAATTTAGCTCGCTTCAATGAGGCTTGACCGGCTTTAACCTCGGCAAGAGACCAAGTGCAACCATAATGGTTGCTGTTGTTGTTACGCTCGTAGACAAACATTTGCATTTGACTTTTTTAACGCATTCGCATACCTATTTACATAGTATATATGGTATTTACATTTATGTGTATGCATGTATGTGTGTGTGTGTGTCTATTGGTGCAATCAACGCACTCGAGTCGATTTAACATTATTGCGCGATTCGATTGATTACACCGGCAATGCGTGCTAACAGCAACAACAACAATAATAAACATATAAAAACAACAATAACAAAAGTAACAACAGCAACAAAAATAACAAGTAAGGAAAGGCTAAGTTCGGGTGCAACCGAACATTTTATACTCTCGCAATTTATTGAAGAAGTTTAACCAATATATATATGCGGAATAAAGCTCACCGTATTTTTGAAAAATCTACAATGAGGTATACGGAAATGTTATGACCCGATTTTAATAATTTTTGGAACAGAGACACACTATTAGAAGAAAACAATTTCCTCTGAATTAAATTGAGATATCTGAGAGATTTACCCATATTTTCGGTTAAAATTTATCCTTAGGCGCTGAGTTCAACATGTTCGATATCTGGGGCCTTGAAAAGTTATGGTCCGTTTTCGACAATTTTTTCACAAGTGAAGCTAGAGATGATATGCACTAATTGTGTAAAGTTTTATTCCGTTATCTTCATTGGTTCCTTATGTTTACATTATAAAGTTTATTCCTTCATTTAATGATGGATTTCAAAATTGAGTTACATGGGAAGTTGTCGTGGTTGTGAACCGATTTCATCTATTTTACACACGTGTCATCAGGGTGTCAAGAAAATATTATATACCGAATTTCATTCGAATCGGTCGAGTAGTTCCTGAGATATGGTTTTTGACCCATAAGTGGGCGATGCCACGCCCATTTTCCATTTTGTAACAAAATCTGAGTACAGCTCCCTTCTGCTATTTCTTCTGCAAAATTTAGTGTTTCTGACGTTTTTCGTTAGTTAGTAATTTTAGTAATTTTCAACCTAACCTTTGTATGGGAGGTGGGCGTGGTTATTATCTGATTTCAACTATTTTCATGGTGTGTGGTGAAGTGTGTAAGAGAACCGACTGCAGCAGTTTGGTTTATATAGCTTTCTTAGTTTTCGAGTTAAATACAAATAACCGATTTGTGGGCGGGGCCACGCCCACTTCCCCCAAAAAAATACATCCAAATATGTCTCCTCCAAGTGCGATCCTTTATTTCAAATTTTACTTTTATATCTTCATTTATGGCTTAGTTATGCCACTTTATGTGTTTTTGGCAATGGTCCGATTCCGCCCATTTTCGAACTTGATCTTATGGTGCCAAGGAATATTTGTGCCAAGTTTCGTCAAGATATCTTAATTTTTCTCAAGTTACAGCTTGCACAGACGGACGGACAGACAGACATTCGGATTTGAACTCCACTCTGCACCCTGATCACTTTGGTATATATAACCCTATATCTAACTCGTTTAGTTTTGTGTGTTACAAATAACCGTTATGTGAACAAAACTATAATACTCTCTTTAGCAACTTTTGTTGCGAGAGTATAAAAACAATAATAATAACAACAACAATATAAAAATACAACAACAAAAAAATACAAAAACAAAAATAACAACAACTATAAAATACAACCACCACAAAAATAACAACAAGAAGCTAACTTAAATCAACTAAAACAACAACAACTAACGATTTCCCAGCAATAAGACAACAACATTGTTGCAATCATTGCGTGTACATTTTGCACATGCAACTCTGTTTGTTGTTGTAATTGCAGTCACAACATGAATGCGCTCGTAAATTTAAGTGTTTTTTTCCAGCATTTCACACTTTCATGCCCCACCAGCGCCCCCACAAAGCACACATTTAATATAGTATTTGTATTTATATGTGTGTTTGTTGTATGTATGTTTGTATTTATATATATGTACAGCGTGGGCGGCATGCGAAAATTGTTGATTTTCATTTCGCGTTTTGCATGAAATTGAGTTTATGACTTCAGTATAGGAGAACGGGGAGCTGAACACACACTCTCGCAAACTTTGTTGAGCGAGAGTGTGTGTTGGTTGGCTGCGTGCATTTGACCTCGCCCGCTTCAATGACTACGTTCACCGCTTAAGTGTGAGCGGGCGTGTCACATTTTCATATGTATATACATAGAAGTACTTATATATGTATACATACCAGTTGATTTGTTTGTTTGCTCGCTTTCCGCTTAACGGTTAATGTTTAGAGTTATTGTTTAGCAAATGGTCAATAATTTTATTTTACAGCTTGCACGTTTGACTGTCAGCATATCAATGTGGCACCCCCTTTGCTATGTAGCTTCTGCAAAAATTTCACGCCTTTATGTGTGCGCGTGAGCAAGTGCGTGGTCAAGACAATCAATTATTTACGAGTATTGCAGTAATCAACAATGATCGCATAAAGCAAACACAGCACACAGTTCTATGATGAGACCAGTAGTTATTGTGGTGAAATGTGATGTGGATTGTCTTCATATCTTATTAATTAAATGAAGTGATTACGAGATGTGTTCAAACTCAAATGGGATTTTTCGTTTTTGGAACAAAAAAAAAATTTATTAATTTGTCTACATTAATATTGCCGCCTTCAAAATAGTCCTCATTTTATATTATGCATTTATGACAGCGCTTCTCTAACTCCATTTTTCGGATAACCTTTGTAAACATGATTTCCATTTCTTATATTTGCGGGCGAATATGGAGGCTGGGGCATCGTTACAGTATTGTTTTCGGCCAAACATCCACGAACAAGCAATTAATTCCCGTTATTTTTTGAACACACAATACCATCGGTTTAATCCGGATTAAAACGACATATTCTCAAAAAATGTTTTTGTTTTATTTAGAAAATTAAATATTTTGTTATAACATATTTTGCCTTAAAAATACACTCTAAAGAAGGATTATTGATATTTTTGGAGAAAGGTGGAGAGAGAAAGGTGATACCATAACTTCTCGCAGGATCATTTGTAGTGAAAATAAGCAAACACATTTTTCCTTAGGATTTTAAACTAGAATTTTCATATAAGAGAAAAATTATTAAAAGTGGAAAAATATTAAAATTGAATTTTAGCAAAGGTTTTACGGAAAAACAAGTAAGGAAAGGCTAAGTTCTGGTGCATCCCATCACTCTATACTCTCGAAATTTATTAATATAGTTTTATTAAGATTCACACAATTTGACCAATATATTCGGCATAATGTTTAATTGAATAACGAAAATTATCATATCGCTCATTTACTTGAATAGTGTCTCAACTCAAAAAAGTCGATTTTTCAGGAGAGCGGTTTAAAGTTTTCAATTGTCTCTTATTTAGCAAATATAGAAAACTGCCATCAGTTTATTGACAAATCTAGTGGCCTGTAATATATTAAATACAATGTTGAGCAGAAATGAACCAAATAGAGTGTACTAATTCTTTTTCTTGGGCATAAATGTGACCCATTTTGAATTATGTCGTTCTTTCTGAAAAGAAAACCAACTTCACCCTATGACAATATGTGTTGTAACACAAAATATGTCGTTGTTTCGTAAAAAAAGTATAACTAATTCTGGCACAATCGAGAAGTGTCGTTATTGTGGTTAAAAAATATTGCAACATAACAAGTTTAATAACGGCACATTCGTATTTCACCGCTTATTTTTCTGCGCACCGGAACGAAATTTTTATACAATATGAACGATGAAATTGCGCACATTTCTGCATACTCAACACAAAAATCGTGTTTTTTCAGCTGTGACACTATTCAAGTAAATGAGCGATATATAGTGTCATATGTAGTGTATAGGCTGAGATAATTCCTGAACCAATTTCACTTATTTGCACCACCAAGGTAGACTATATGCTCCAGGACTTTTGCTAAGATATCTCACATATGCGGCATAAGGCTCACCATATTTAAAAAAAAACCTATAATTAAATATATGGGAGATAGGAGATGTTATGACCTGATTTTAATAATTTTTGGAACAGAGACACACTATTAGACGAAAAAAGTTTACTCTGAATTACATTCAATTATCTAAGAGATTTACCCATATTTTCGGTTAAAATTTATCCTTAGGCGCTGAGTTCAACATGTTCGATATCTGGGGCCTTGAAAAGTTATGCTCCGATTTCGACAATTTTTCTACAAGTGAAAACACAGATGATATACAGTATTTGTGTAAAGTTTTATTCCGCTATCTTCTTTGCTTCCTTTTGTATACATTATACAGTGAAGGAATCAGATGGAATTCAGAATTGAGTTATATGTTATATATATTACATGTAAAATTTAGTGTTTCTGACGTTTTCCGTTAGTAAGTTAACGCACTTTTAGTAATACTCAACCTAACCTTTGTATGGGAGGTGGGCGTGGCTATTATCCCATAATATCAATTTTTATGGTGTGTAATGGGGTACGTAAGAAAAATGACTGCAGAAAGTTTGGTTGATATAGCTATATTGGTTTGCGAGATATGCACATAAAACTTACTTAGGGGCGGACATCCACATATGTCCCTTCCTAGAGCGATCCTTTATACCAAATTTTACTTTTTTACCTTTATTGGTTTACAGTTTTCGCCATTTTATGGGCGTGGCAATGGTCCGATTTCGCCCATTTTCAGTACCAACCTCCTCAAGGTCCCAAGTGTCGTCATGATATCTCAATTTTTACTCGAGCTATCCGTTGCATGGACAGACGGACGGACGGACAGACAGACATCCGGATTTTAACTCGTCTCGTCATCCTGATCATTTTGATATATGTATATAACCCTATATCTAACTCGTTGTTGACCTACAAACAACATTCTTAACAACTTTTCTTGCGAGAGTATAAAAATTGGTTAAAGTTTCGTCATATTTTTAAATAGTTGACATTGAAAAAACAATTCTTCGTTCAAGTCCTCGTAAATTGTATCTCTAATACATGTGTAAAATTCCATTAGAACGTTTGATTAATTGTCGAGAAATCTAGATGATCGACTTTGAAGTAACGTGAATTTGAATGACAAGGACAGCGATCCGGGAACGCGAAACTTCTTCAGACTTATCCCCAAGAAAAGATCTTGAACATTATTCTAGAGCTATTTTAGAACTTAGTAAGATCATAAAAAAATCGGTTTTTAAAGCCGTCCAACCTCTTAAATACTACCCGAACTACCGCAAGTGCGCCACCAATGCCATTTTGATTCAATTGAATATGCCTAGAATAACTCTGGTATCAATTAATAAATCGAAAATCAATTTGATTATAGTATATTGTTGTATCCTCTCTCCTGGCAACCATATATTAATTGCGTTATTGCAGATTATTAAAATTACGTATGTTACTATTGTTTCTACAATAATATTGATATGATTGAATTTGTTATTTTCAGTTAATTATTTGCAAACAAACAGCTGATGTTGTTTCCATATATCTCTAATTGGACTTCAGTGAAACTTTTTACTTTGATGCAAGGTGTCAATTTAATTAAATTCATATTTGACAGTGGTGTGGACAAAAGGGGTATGAAAACTACAATTTATAACTTAATTGAAGTGTATTAATTTTAATGCAGAATATGTAGAAAATAAAGAAAATTGCAGAAAAAATCATAATAGTTCCTTAAGTTCTTATTTTATATGAAACACAAAAATGAAACAGAGATCAATAAAACCTTCAACAGAAGTGGTTATCTACTAAGGTAATATCTGGTAACAGCACTCCACATTTCCCCATCCAATTTATACGACGCCTTTTGTAGCTGATTAGGACGCCTTTTGTAGCTAGTAGGATAGCTGGTATAAAAACTCCTGCGAGCGTTTACTCTCAACAGTTCTCCTTTAAGTTCTACGAAGTTTTGATTTCATAAAGCACAAAACAATGAAGCCGGCATTTAAGAGCAGTGAACACACACCGACTGTACCGGATTTCGTGGATATACCATTATATCTAATAAAATTTGTCGGTGCAAAACTTTTCAAATGGACACCGAATGAACCAACAAGCAAATCGCGCATAATATTTATGGTTATATATTTCGGTTTTACGATTTATAATTTTACAAGTATGATGCTCTACGTGATCTACGAAGAGTTGAATGATTTACTGGATCTAACTGAGTTTATATTGTTTTGGGGATTTTCGCTGAATGCAATGATGAAGGGCTGTACAATGGTGTATTATCGACATGAAATCGAGACTATACTCCAGGGTTTAATTGCCAGACATCCGAAAACGAAGGAGGAACGTGTGGAGTTTCAGTTGATGTCATACTATAAAACTATTAACGCATCCAATAAATACCTTTCAATATGGCATTTAACTATAGCAACAATGTTTGTGTTTCAACCAATGCTGACATCGATATACGGTTATATAAATCGCGTGGATGAAAATGAAGATTTTGACTATACTTTACCCTTTATGATGAGCTATTACTACAATACAAATCGTCCGTTTCCTTATGCCATTTCATATTTCTTACAATGCGGTAGTGCATACCATATGTCACTGTTGTTCTTGAGTGGCGATTTATTGCTCATCTCTATGGTGCAATTGGTTAATATGCATTTGGAATATTTGATATATCGTATTGAGAACTTTAAACCAAACGGTACGGATGCTGATATGAAAGTACTCGGACCATTGCTGGAATATCACAATGAGATATTGGAGTAAGTAAATTAATATATTTAACAGAGAAAAATGGATCATTCTGAATCGCAAATATTTTAATAAATATTTCTTTGAATATTCTTTCAGTTATACTGAGCGTATCGATAACACTTTCAGTTTGGCCACCCTACTCAACTATGGAGGCACATGTTTGGTGCTCTGTCTTATTGGTCTTCAAATCGTATTGGGCACAGAAGCTTTGAGTCTAATAAAATTTATCGGTTTTCTTGTTTCTACGATTGTGCAGATGTTTTTAGTCTCCTATTTTGGAAATAATCTAAAAGATTTGGTAATACATATACATACATATATTTCGGATAAAGATAATTTTGAGATTTAAAATCAAATTATGTTTAATTTTATCTAAATGAAAGAGCACTGGTATAAGTGATGCATTCTACAATCATCCCTGGTACGATGGAAATTACAAGTATATACGCATGTTGGTGTTACCCATAGCACGTGCTCAGCGTTATGCACATTTGACGGCCTTTAAGTTCTTCGAGATCTCAATGGATAGTTTTAAGTCGGTAAGCCGTATGCTAAGTGTTAAAATAAGTTGGCTAAATATACAGCCATTCAAACAATACAATATTTTTTTACAGCTCTGTACCACTTCTTACCAATTCTTCACACTTTTGAGGACTTGCCTTGAGAAAGAGGACGCTTAATATGTTACGGACAAGCGGAAATTTATATTATAACTCTTACAGATATTAAATTTTACTCACTGTAGTGCTAAATATATTAAATGTAAAAATTATTACTGAGTCCATTGTAAGAGCTCTTAAATTAATTGATTTTTGAACACCATTTTTATGACACTTTTAGAATCATTCTCGCTCTACATAAAGTGCATAGCTCACAAATCCCTCCGAATTCATTGGTGACTCTCCCTGCACCTGAAGTGGTTCGGAATTCGTTTTGATGCGAAAAGAGGTCACCATTTCATTCCCCGAATCTTTACACGCTAAGCACGCAAAGCTCCAACTCCACCCATTATCGAGTTATATTCCGCGATTAACTTTGGCTTATGGGCATTCCACTTACGTTCTTCCCGCCTCGAAATGAGTACGATCGCGCGATCGCTTGATAAACAAGCTCCTTCCTTCTGGAGACTGATAGTCTCTAAACTCCGACAAAAGTCCAGAAATATATTCCACAATTGTTTCACTTTTATCATTACTCTATAATAAGTAAGGAAGCTCTAACTTCAAGTGAAACCAAACATTTTATACTTTTGCAATTTAGCCATTTTGACTCATATATTCGACATAAAGTTCACTGGGATTCCTAATGATAAGCGGGTACACACCCACTTCCGCAAAATTGTTTTATCCCTTCTATTTATTAAGCTTTAAAGTCTGGCAATAATTCGATTTTGCTTGCACGGGTAGACTAATTCAACTCTTTTTAAAAAACTATTTCAATTGTCTTAAGGAAACGATTGTACTCTGTGCAACAAGTATATAGAGTACTAGCAGACCCGGCCTCACGTTTTTGTGGCTAAGGTATACATTAAATTAAGTTGGTCCAATCTTGGCTTCGGCGACGATATTGATTACTGCAGGTTGATTTATGTTACGCAGCATGATTACAACTCACACTACTTTTAATTGCAAAGTGAATGGTGATAGTACAGGCAATTTTATATAGTTTGGGATAATTGACTACGTCATCCTGGTTTGTAGCTGTGTCAACCGAAATTCTAAATTGTCGCATTAAGATCATCGATATCTTTTTTATTACCACCAATTTTGAATGACCTATAATTCAATCAGTCATTTATGGTTATCATATTCAGGTTTCATGAATGGAAAACTTCTCTTTCGAGTCAATGAAGTGACAAAAATCTGTTGGAAATGCTATTAATCCATCGAGGTGTCAACTGCCAACTGCTTCTACAATCGCAATTTGATATTGTTGCAAAAACATTCATATGTTAGTTGTTAATTGGCGATTCTTTATGTGTCGCCACAAATTAAATGATTTTAGGCATGCAATTAGCCCGCAGTAACAGTTGATCCAGGAATAATTGGAAGAGTCTGGCGTAAATCACCTACTAACAGAATCCTGGCTCCACCAAAAACGTTCATCGACAATCAAGATCTTTTAAAGTCCTGTGCAGTACCTCCAGCGACTTCTTGAATATTTGGAAAATCTTCGTTATGGCGCTATTTTTGGCGATTTTTCCAAGTGGTGTTTCGTTCATTTACAATTTAGGAGTAATTTCAAGGCCGAATGTGGCGTTTGCTTGCCTACTAACAGATGCCTATTCCCGTTAACCTTGGAAACCTTGGTGAAAATGAGTGAAATTGGTTCTGGAATTACATCAGCCCTCATATACTATATATGATGATTTTCTATTGGACTTTATGCCGAATATATAGGTCAAATTGTGTGTTATCTTAATAAAATTACATTAATAAATTGCGAGAGTATAAAATGTTCGGTTGGACCCGAACTTAGCCTTTCCTTATTTTTTACAAATTGTTTTGGGCTATCGACACAACCTTATACAATTGAACAATAACAAATATATTTTAACAAAGCAACAATGATAACCTACAAAATATTATTGTTTTGTTTTCTCTTTTTATATTTTTCTTGTCAACTCGAATAAAATTCTCTTATTATTATCTTCCTCGCAATTTTTCCATATTTACTCACTTTCTAATCATTTTCTGGCCTTCCACGAATATTTCAAGACAAAAATTAGCCAGATCGGTTTGGCCGTTCTCGGTTTTTTGCGGCACAAACGAACAGCAATTCATTTTTATACTCTCGCAACAAAAGCTGCTAAAGAGAGTATTATAGTTTTGTCCACATAACGGTTGTTTGTAAATCCTAAAACTAAACGAGTTAGATATAGGGTTATATATACCAAAGTGATCAGGGTGACTAGTAAAGTTCAAATCCGGATGTCTGTCTGTCCGTCCGTCTGTCCGTCCGTGCAACCTGTAACTTGAGTAAAAATTGAGATATCTTAATGAAACTTGGAACACGTATTCCTTGGCACCATAAGAAGGTTAAGTTCGAAACTGGGCGCAATCGGACCACTGCCACGCCCACAAAATGGCGAAAACCGAAAACTCTTAAAGTGCCATAACTAAGCTATAAATAAAGCTATTGAAATAAAATTTGGTATGAAAGATCGCACTAGGAAGGGGCATATGTGGATGTAATTTTTTTGAGGAAGTGGGCGTGGCCCCGCCCCATACTAAGTTTTTTGTACATACCTCGCAAACTACTAAAGCAAGGAAACTTTCTGGAGTCATTTGCTTTAGGTACTTATATAGTCCAAAAATAGACAAAATCAGATTATAACCACGCCTACCTCCCATACAAAGGTTAGGTTGAAAATGACTAAAAGTGCGTTAACTCACTAACGAGAAACGTCAGCAACACCAAATTTTACACAAGAAATGGCAGAAGGAAGCTGCACTGAGATTTTTTTTACAAATATCTCAAGAACTACTCGACAGATTTCAATGAAATTCGGTATATAATATTTTCTTGACACCCTGATGACACTGGTGGAATATGGGCGAAATCGGTTCACAACTACGCCTACTTCCCATATAACTCAATTTTGAATTTCATCTGATTCCTTCACTTTATAAGATATACATAAGGAACCAATGAGGATAGCGAAATAAAACTTTACACAAATACTGTATTTGAGCTGTGACATCACTTGTGGAAAAATTGTCAAAATCGGACCATGACTTTTCAAGGCCCCTGATATCAAACATGAAGAAATCAGTGCCTAAGGGTAATTTTTCACCGAAAATATAGGTAAATCTCTAAATAAATTGCGAGAGTATAAAATGTTCGGTTGCACCCGAACTTAGCCTTTCCTTACTTGTTATATTATATTATTATATATCAAGCGACAATTTTTTTTAATTCCGCACACAACCATTCAGTAGGGAGCCGACCGCGCGAGTGAATTTTTCTTTCTTTTCAAATTTTTAACCCGTGATATCTTTTGAATGGAATGTTAGAATCTAATAATTCAAAAAGTTATATGAAGGTTTTGAAGCGATCTTAAATAATAAATCAATTATTTCGATAAGGATTAATACTAAGGTACAAATAAAGAGCATTTTCAAGTAGTGGTATTTTAATTAATTTTTATACTCTCGCAACAAAAGTTGCTAAAGAGATTATTATAGTTTTGTTCACATAACGGTTGTTTGTAACACCTCAAACTAAAAGAGTTAGATATAGACACATATATACCAAAGTGATCAGGGTGACGAGTAGATTTGAAATCCGGATGTCTGTCCGTCCGTCCGTCTGTCCGTTTGTCCGTCTGTCCGTCTGTGCAAGCTGTAACTTGAGTAAAAATTAAGATATCTTGACGAAACTTGGCACAAATATTCCTTGGCACCATAAGAAGATCAAGTTCGAAAATGGGCGGAATCGGACCATTGCCAAGCCCACAAAATGGCGAAAACCAAAAACATATAAAGTGTCATAACTAAGCCATAAATGAAGATATAAAAGTAATATTTGGAATAAAGGATCGCACTAGGAGGGGGCATATTTGGATGTAATTTTTTTGGGGAAGTGGGCGTGGCCCCGCCCACAAATCGGTTATTTGTATTTAACTCGCAAACCAATAAAGCTATATAAACCAAACTTTCTGCAGGCGGTTCTCTTACACACCCCACCACACACCATGAAAATAGTTGAAATCGGATAATAACCACGCCCACCTCCCATACAAAGGTTTGGTTGAAAATTACTAAA
Source organism: Zeugodacus cucurbitae (assembly GCF_028554725.1). NCBI lineage: Eukaryota > Metazoa > Arthropoda > Insecta > Diptera > Tephritidae > Zeugodacus > Zeugodacus cucurbitae. The sequence goes on from NC_071669.1 coordinate 19,396,817, forward strand.
AGTGGGTTAACTAACTAACGAAAAACGTCAAAAACACTAAATTTCACATAAGAAATGGCAGATGGAAGCTACACTCAGAGTTTTTTACAAAATGGAAAATGGGCGTAGCATCGCCCACTTATGGGTCAAAAACCATACCTCAGGAACTACTCGACCCATTCGAAGGAAATCGGGTATATAATATTTTCTTGACACCCTGATAACACGGACAAAAAATGTCCAGTAATGGTTGTAAACCGATTTCGCCTTTCCTCATAACTCAATTTTGAAATCCATCTTATTCCTTCACTTTATAATGTAAACATAAGGAACCAATGAGGATAACGGAATAAAACTTTACACAATTAGTGCATATCATCTCTGGCTTCACTTGTGAAAAAAATTGTCGAAAACGTACCATAACTTTTCAAGGCCCCAGATATCGAACATGTTGAACTCAGCGCCTAAGGATAAATTTTAACCGAAAATATGGGTAAATCTCTCAGATATCTCAATTTAATTCAGAGGAAATTGTTTTCTTCTAACAGTGTGTCTCATTTTTTTCAAAAATACGGTGAGCTTTATTCCGCATATATATATTGGTTAAACTTCTTCAATAAATTGCGAGAGTATACAATGTTCGATTGCACCCGAACTTAGCCTTTCCTTACTTGTTTTTATAGAAAATCGCTTATTGTGAGTTATGATGTCGAGAGAGTTATGATGTTTTTTGTAGATAATGATAAGTTCTACAAAATTGTAGTACATCATGTTGTTATATCTTCAATCGTTTTCGCAGCATTCGCGATTAAAGAAAGTTTTTTGGTATTTGTTTTACATTATCGGATTTTTGGTAAGGAACCCTATTTTTTTTAACTAAGTATAGCCTATGTCACTCAGGGATAGTATAGCTTTCCAACGGTGAAAGAATTTTTCAAATCGGTTCAGTAGTTTCGGAGCCTATTCGAGACAAAAAAACAAAAAAACAAACCTTTCCTCTTTATAATATTAGTATAGATATAGATAAAGAGAGTTGCATGTAGTGTTGATCCAAGGTAAACTAATTATAAATAATCTAGCTTCATTGTCAAGTTATACGTGTATATTAGACTTTATACTTTTATGGCTGTGTTGGAAATAATTTTAAAATTCTCCCAGTTTATTGTTATTCTCCCAATAATAGGATAATGATTTAATTTGTCTTTCAGATAATTATTCGCAAGCCAACAGCTGTTGTGGTTTCCATGTATTTCGAAATGGATTTCAGTTATTTCTTTTATGTAAACAGTCAATTTAATTATTTTCATCATTATTTTGCAGAGGTGTAGACAGAAGGATTATGGGGGCAACAAATTAGTCCTTAATTTAAATTTGAAGCTCTACGTTCACTAGATGACTCAATTCCTAGAAATTACTTAACTACTGGAAGAAATTCGAATTAACCTACATAATTTGGGGCGCTTGAAAGTTCCGATATTACATCTTCTTTCGAACCCCACTTCAAACAACGCCCTTTGCTAGATGCTTTCCTCATATATGGTATAAAAACATCTACTAGCTTTTATTTTCAACAGTTTTCCTTTAAGTTCCGCTAAGTTTACTTTCATATAGCACGAAACAATGAAGCCGGCATTCAAGAACAGTGAATTCTCGCCAACTGTTCCCGATTTCGTGGATATACCATTATATCTATTAACATTTATCGGTGCAAAACTTTTCAAGTGGACACCGAACGACCCAAAAAGCAAATCGGGCATAATACTGCTGGTTATATTTTCCGGTTTGACGGTTTACAATTTCACAAGCATGATGCGATTCATCCTCTTCGAAAATTTAGAGACTTTACTGGATATAACAGAGTGTATATTATTTTGGGGATTTGCGCTAAATGGACTGATGAAGGGCGGCACATTGCTATGTTTTCGACATGAAATCGAGTCTATACTCAAGGGGTTGATTGTCAGACATCCGAAAACGAAGGAGGAACGTCTGGAATTTCAGTTGGTGCCATACTACAAGACAATTAACGCATCGAACAAATATCTATCAATATGGCATTTAAGTATAACATCAATATTTATTCTTCATCCAGTGCTAACAGCGATATATGGCTATGTAAATCGTGAGGACGAAAATGAAGATTTTGACTATGTTTTACCCTTTATGATGAATTATTTTTATGATGTAAATCATCCGTTACCTTATGCCATTTCATATTTCATGCAATGCTGTAGTGCATACCATATGTCACTGTTGTTCTTGAGTGGCGATTTATTGCTTATCTCTATGGTGCAATTGGTAAATATGCATTTAGGATATTTGATATCTCGCATTGAGAGCTTTCAACCAACCGGTACGGATGATGATATAAAAGTGTTGGGACCGTTGGTGGAATACCACATAGAGATATTGGAGTAAGTAAATAAATGTATTTAATAGAGAACAATTATCACGGGACCACATTTCTCTCAATATATATCTGGAAATAATCGATGTTCCTTGATATACAACTGAAGTTGTTTTTTACTTACCTTTTCTTTTATAATATACGTGCAAACGATTCAGATAATACAAAATTTTACAAAATGATAATGGAATCTTTCAGAACATTGAACTGACGAGGTAAAATCGACTAAGATTAAATGAATAAAACCCTTTTATTAACTTACGACTACTTATTGGAATATGATTAAGAATTTCATTCCTCAAAAATCAAAGTCTGAAGACTGAAAGACGGGCCCAAGGCTCTCAAATCGAGTTCTTTCAAAATATTAAAGGTTCTACCTTCTAATTAGTATATTATACATTTATATATTTTCAGTTATACTGAGCGTATCGATAACACCTTCAGCTTGGCCACCCTGCTCAACTATGGCGGCACATGTTTGGTACTTTGTCTTATTGGTCTTCAAATAGTGCAGGGCTCTGACACTGTGAGTGTTATAAAATTTATCGGTTTTCTTGTTTCAACAATTGTACAGGTGTATTTCGTTTCCCACTTTGGCAATAATCTAAAAGATTTGGTAATTTGAAAGGCTATATAGATTTGTAATTTTGTTATTAAATTCGTATTATGATTAATTATATTTAAATCAAAGAGCACAGGCATAAGTGATGCGTACTACAATCATCCCTGGTACACTGGGAATTACAAGTATATGAGAATGTTGGTGCTACCCATAGCACGGAGTCAGCGCTATGCACATTTAACGGCTTTTAAATTCTTCGTCATATCAATGGATAGTTTTAAATCGGTAAGGATTAAAAGAAGTTTGCCTGTACTTTTCATCAATACTATATTTTTTTACAGCTCTGTACCCTTTCTTACCAATTTTTTACACTATTGAGAACAAAAATTGAGAATAATGGTGCTTAAATATATCGCGGACAAATGGAATATTTTTTGATACTATCTATTTTAAGAATGTACTATGTAGTGCGTAGCAAGGAATTGTATTGCTCGAACTGAAATAAAATATTAAAAGCGCTGAATGTTTCAAATATATTATTTTTCTGGGGGATCGTATGGTTTTTATCAGTTGTAACCATTAGCATTGAGTGCTGTATTAATTCTTCATTGAAATATCTACATAAGTTCCTTTTTAATCGCGAAATTTAACTGTTAGCTATGCATCATTCAGTTGATTCGTGAACGGAATATGGAACCTTTGGCAAGTCAACGACCGATTTCAAGTTTGGTACTTAACTATTATACATATCTCGAAGATAATACATTTTCAACCGGAACTTGGTAAATATTTATTGGGTAATGTAGGCAAGAGGAACACTATTAGCAGAAAATATTCTTTGATTCCAGAAAGACATCTTATATATTTGTCGGTACGTTCGGTACAAAGTAGTGTTCAGTTATGCATATGAACTGACTTAATCATAGTCTATACCTGGGGGCTGAAAAGATGCTCGGAAATTCTACTAGAAGGTCAAGCGTCATCATCGAGTGGGATGTGGGGAAGTAAATTCAGAGATCAATATCGAAAATGATGGTATTGATATACCGACAAAGTTCGTACTTCTTTACTGCAACTTAAAAACAACAAAGTGGCAGACAGACTATCGGTGGAACTGCTGAAAAGCACCGTTCCCAATGGTGCACCACCTCGCGTCCTATTAAGCATATTCAGTGAAATACTGAACCCAATTGAAAACAAACTTATTGTATTATATCAGTGCGGCTTTAGGTCTTTGCCACCGACCCTCGAATATCAAATCGACACCCGCCTTTGATCGATCACTAAACAAATTTGAATACCCCGAAAGCGATCGTGTGTATGCCTCATTGTCTGAGCTAAACATAACTGCAAAATGTATATGCCATTGCAGAGTGACGTTGAGCATCACAGCGTTATCAGGGTACGAACGGATATCTCTGAACATCTTACTACCAAGCGAGATTTCAAACAAGACAATATAGGTCTTACGGCTAAAAAAGGTAAGACGAAATATATGTTGGCTACGAGCAATAATTTAAGAAGTAAGGGTCAGGAGATGGGGACTATATTTTCGACTTTGTATATCTTGGCGACTGCAGCAACATCCGTAATCATTATACGGACTAAGTAGACAAGTTGTATGAGCTTTTTACAAATGCGAAAAATCTGAATCAAAAGTTAGCATGCGGTAGGTTTGATTCAAGGTCAACAATTATTAATGAATAAATTAGCTTCAATGACAAATGTCTTGTTTTTCATGTTCATATTCGATTATATGTTCTCAAGGTAACTATATTTTAATGACTGTATTGCAGATAATATTGATATGCAATCAGTTTACCGTTCGCCAATAATATTATAATGATTTAATTTGTTATCCAGATAATTATTTGCAAACCAACAGCTGATGTGGATTACATGTATCTCGGAATAGACTTTATTTAAACTTTTTTACTTTTATGTAAACAGTCAATTTAATTATTTTCATAATTATTTGGCAGTGGTGTATACAGAAGGATTATGGGGACTATAATTTAGTCCTTGATTTAAGAATGTAGGTCTCCGATGGAGAACTCTTTTCCTATAATTTCATGCAATGTCTTTGACGAAATACGAACTCTTAATATCTACATAGTAAGGGACAGATAGGTCTAACATTCTTACTTTTGGATCCCCCCCTCACTTCAAACGACGCCTTTTGCTAGATGATTTTCTCACATGTGGTATAAAAACCCTTACCAGCGTTTCCTTTCAACAGTTCTCCTTTAAGTTCCACTAAGTCTACGAAACAATGCTGCCGCCATTTAAAAGCCGTGAACATGCTCCAACTGTACAGGATTTCGTCTATGTACCATTATTTCAAATAAGATTTATGGGTGTAAAGCTTTTCAAATGGACACCAGAAGAACGGACAAGTAAACTGCAAATAACACTAATGGGCACATTCTGCGTTTTTGCGACTTTCAATTTCGTAAGCATGATGCTCTTCGTCATCTACGATGAATTGCCGACTTCACTGGATATAACTGAGTTTATATTGTTTTGGGGATTTGCGCTGAATGCAATGATGAAGGGCGGCACAATGGTATTTTTCCGTCATGAAATCGAGTCTGTACTCAAGGGTTTGATAGCCAGACATCCGAAAACGGAAGCAGAGCGCGTGGCCTTCCAGTTGGTGCCATATTACAAAACAATTAATGCATCAAATAAATACCTATCAATATGGCATTTAAGTATAACATCAATATTTGCTCTCCATCCTATGGTGGCTTCGATTCTCGGTTATATATGGCGTGAGGATAAGAATGACGCTTATGTCTATACGTTACCTTTCATGATGGGTTATTACTATGATACAAATCATCCATTTCCTTATGCCATTTCATATTTCATACAGTGCTGTGGTGCTTTCTATATGTCACTGCTGTTCTTGAGTGGCGATTTATTGCTCATCTCAATGGTGCAATTGGTTAATATGCATTTGGAATATTTGATATATCGCATTGAGAGCTTTCAACCAACCGGTATGGATGCTGATATGAAAGTGCTAGGACCATTGCTGGAATATCACAATGAGATATTGGAGTAAGAAAATAAATATATGTACAGACAAAGAAAGAGACTACCGTAACAAAAATTAAATTTCGTTTCGTGAGATCCTTCAGCACTCTAAATGTTGTATATGTTCTTACACTATTCAATTGGGACATTCTGTGTTATAGACAATATATGAAAAATTTGTGAAAGATCACTGAAGGTGATTCTCTCCAAAGTTGTTAAATTGTCTTAATTTATTGTTAAAATCATGCGTTTCTAAATTAATAATATCATTGGAGTATTAATGAACGCTTGCAAAATTTTGAGGGTTCCTCCCTTTGTAATGAGTTAGTACCTTAAATTTTAATATTATTCCAGTTATGCTGAGCGAATCGATGGCACTTTTAGCTTGGCCACCCTACTCAATTATGGCGGTTCGTGCTTGGTACTTTGCCTCATTGGTCTTCAAATAGTGTTGGGCTCGGAGGCCTTGAGTGTTATAAAATTTATCGGTTTTCTTGTTTCAACAATTGTGCAAGTGTTTTTCGTCTCCTATTTTGGCAATAATCTTAAAGAATTGGTAATTTGAAAAGTTTATATGTGTAAATTGATAATGTTGACACTTAAATTCGAACTAATATAATTTTTTTCTAAATCCAAGAGCACTGGCATAAGTGATGCTTTCTATAACCATCCCTGGTACGATGGGAATTACAAGTATATACGCATGTTGGTGCTACCCATAGCACGTGCTCAGCGTTATGCACATTTGACGGCTTTTAAATTCTTCGAGATCTCAATGGATAGTTTTAAGTCGGTAAGATATGTACCATAGATCAAGATATGATTGGAAGAATGATTCATAAATACTGTATTTTACAGCTCTGTACCACTTCTTACCAATTTTTTACACTCTTGAGGACAAGCATCGAGGAAGAGGGTTTTCAATAATAACGACAATGAGCGCACTTTTTTATTGAGACTCTTACAGATCTTTTGAAGATAGCTGCTTAACAATATATTTATCATTTTGCTTTCTATTGTGAGGACCTAGGAATAGTAAAGATTAAATTGAAATAAATATGAAGTAGTGCAGATAGTTTAAAGTTGCAAAATATTACCGAGGTCATCGTAAAATGTTTTGTTACGGATAGGAAGCTTTCAAAATACATTTATAATTCTTAATCATTCTAATAAGTGGCTTTGTTTCAAAGCGGTGATTTCAACAAAGACAGCCGTAACATTTATGATCTTATATAATTCCGATTTTCCGACTTTAATGGCCACCCTGTTCTTCTTCGTTCTGGAAGATATTAAAGATATTAATTATGACCTCAATTGTCATTGGTAATGAGCTTAAGCTTTATACTTTGAAATTGAAGTGTAACTGGTAACTGTGGATTGGTCAAAAATTTGTGGTCTATATCCTGATCAAGGGGTAACGAGAATTTATTTTATGTATTCCAAGTAATCTCTAGCCCTTCGGTAAATATTTATTGTTTAGTAAGACAACTCTTTGAAGCTTAGGACTCTACAATTATCACTACTTAGTCTTTTTTACTGTTTCGCAATGGAACGCAATGGAACGCAATTATTAAATTCCGCGCAAAGTTTTAATAGACTTTCATTGCGTAAATTGCAACCCATTAAATCTTGTATGCGTATATCAAATCCTACCATTTAATATTTTTCAATTACTACTCATATAACTTCTTTGTGTATATTAGGGTTGTCGGTAAATGTAGAAATTTAATGTTTATATCACATACCTTCGTTGGTGCGTAGGTATCTTAGGTTAGGGAAGATTCTAGTTCAATTTTAATGAACATCGGTTCGACTTGAGAAATGGGAAGTCAGTCCTACGGATTTGAAAGCTGTATGCTATTTCATCTATGTTCTTTTGTACTTTTCGAAAAGAGTAATAGAGAGTGAGAGTCAGAGAAAGAAGGACAAACGGAGCGAGTGAGAATAAGAGAAAGAGAGAAATAATAATCATAAAAAAATTATCATATTGGCTGAAACCGTGGTAGTAAAGACATCTATCCTCAACAGCATAGTTGGAGGTCTATAATATTATAAAATATATTGAGTTATTGACTCATTAGAGATTCTCTATAAAATATGAATAAGCTTATGATATCAGCTATGGTAGTTTGGGTTGAGTTTTATAGACAAAATTGAGGTTAAATTTAAAACATTTTTTCGTCTCCAGCACCACCTTAATATACACATAAATAAACACAGAATTTCATATGCAGCCATACATACAAAGATACCAACATTTTTCATTCACATTTTATGGCTTTGTAATTATTTCCGCTTTTTCATACTTTTGCCATTGTTCATTGTCCAGGCGTACATGATAACGCTTACGTAAACCCCTTCAGCTGTGTCGCAAATCCCTTTTGTACGAGCATAACGGTATTTGCCGTAACCACACCGTCTATTAGGTCTGCATAATTTGTGCCTACAATTAAAAACTTTTTATATTTATTTAGTTGCTAAAAACAGCCGAGAGCCATGCCATGCAGAGCGACCGCCATTTGGACATTTGTCCAGCACGCTGCCGACGCGCTGTAATATGTTAATATCAGTGACCATAAAAGCGATGTTGTCATCCATCAAAAGTGGCTGTGAAGGGCCATTGTTGGTGGAGTGGTTGTTTGAGTGAGTGTGTGTGCGCCTGTATGGGTGCTGTGGTGCGATAATAAAGGGACAAATGTCCGCGTAATGCTCGTAAAGACACAGGATAAAGTATTCTAAAGCATAACAACAGCAACAATATACCGCAATATTATGTTATAAAGTATGAGATATAAAAAATAAGCAACAACAAAGATATGACTTTATCATATTCCCAATTTCATGTTTCTCTCGACTTTGTTTAATTTTTTCTGAATTTCTTTTTAGAAAATGTCAGCAAAGTGTCACTTTATTACCAATTGTAGCGTTCAAATCGCTTCGGTCATACGCGTTAGCATTTTCATTTTGCGGTCTTTTTGTTGTTGTTATTATTATAACTTTTTATTTTGTTTATTTTTTTTTTTTATTTTGCCTTATACCATAGTATATGCCAAAACAAAAGCGAAAAGTCCCGCAAATTACGAAACCAACGAAATAAATGTATGCGACATTCTTTCGGTTTCACGCTTTGGGAAATTATGCAAATTCTTTTTTATGCTTGAAATGTGGCCGCGTATAAAGCGTAACAGCTCATACTCTCATTTCGGTAATAAACATAGAGAAAATTAAAGAATAACTTGCATATTTTGAATGTGTGCACTCGAGTGTAACAAGGACATGGCATAGGAAGGAGCACAAACGCTTACATATGTATATGTTTTCGAGTATGTGAGTTAGTGTGTGTTGAAAAATATTAAATAAAATGTGAGTCATTTTTCTTTTGAAAAAAGTTGTAGATTAATAGAAATCTTATTTAGAAGCTCTGGTAATCATTGGGGAAGGTTTGTGAATTCGAAAGCCTGTAAGTGTCGGTTTGAGAAAAAATAATTGTATATAAAGGTACTCATTGTAATTTTTTAATAAGTTTACTATTCTTGTAGAGTTACGGATTCACATCTTGACTGATACATGGTTCCATAGTAATAGTGATCTCAGACAACTCGTTTCATAGTTCAATAAAATAAATTTGTTTTCCTATAGCTCAGCGAGACTCACTCACTCGAATTGCTGATTCGCAATTAGATCTCTAAGTAAGATATGATATGAACGCAAATAGTCTAGCTATCAGGTTATATTATGTGATAAAACCTTAGAGAATGGGTTCTTTTCATCATTCATAAGTAAAACTCACCCCGACTGAGTTCATAAAATTCCTTCCTTGTTCCTTCCTGCTAAAAAATCTAGAGTTCCTATATGTAGAGCCCACAAATCGACTGGTTTCTAATGGGTTTGTGTCCAGGCTGACCATGTGGGGATGTGGGGATATAGGATCTTCTACACCATGTAGATTCAACTCTGATCCTGCTAAATAAGTCATCCACGACTACAGTACTATTCGATTGTCTTCATTGATAGAAGAAGATTCATACTCTTATGCATATCTATGACCGCGTTCTAGCACCTTTTGTTTAGATAAGTTATGAATTTTGTGGCAGTATTTTCAGCTCCTTCTCAGATAGATCATGTGATAGTAAAAATACATACTTCTCAAAGTGGATGAGAAAGAGATTGTTTTGGACATGTTAGGAGAGCTCTTACAGCGTGTCGATGGTAAAGAACCAGTTGGGGAAATCGGAGACAAAATAGTTAAAATTATCATAAAGATCACTTTTTTATGAAAAGAAAATTTGCTAAAATATTTAACCCGAATCCTTCAAAAAATATCATTATATTTACAAGCAGCTTTCGATTTTCTTTGATAACGTATAAAAACATGACCATTAGGTGAGAAAATTAAGTTGTTAATGGAGTCAAAAAGTTTGACATCAATAAGGCTGGGTAACTTATAAGAAAAGTCGGATTTTTGAAGTTTCATTTAGTATGCGTAAATACTATGTGTTAGATGAGCTTATTTGGGATTTTGTTGAGATATTTGTATCATCAAAAATTATTTTTATTATTGAGGCCACAATAAGTCTACTTAATCATCTAATAGCTGAAGTTAGTATCGCGTTACTCATATCTATCTTACTGGAGCTTTTAAGCCTCCTCGCAAGTAAGTATAAAATAAGTGGCTGTTGTGTAGTGTGGGTGTACCTATTTATATCGATATAAATTTTGAATTTTTTGAATATGTCGATATTTGAATAATTTGTTTGATATATTTTGTCACAATCACCGAACATGTAGGTATTAATTAGTAGTATAACTCTACTATGAACTCTGTTGGTTGAATAAAGTAACTCTTTTCAAGACACTTGTATATTTTTTTTTAGAATAACGTTTCTAAAACTAACAGTTTTGTTTGTTACCTGTTGTATTAAGTTCCTTGTTATTTTTAACATATCTTATTATTAAGCTCAACGGACTTCCGAGACTTGACCTTTTTCTTAAAACTCAAAGTTATCGGTTATTTTTAGCTCTCGTGTTGTTTAGAATGCGATTGAAACACTTTTTTTACAAATTAAAAAAAATCTTTTTCATACCCAAAAGCTTTCAGCACTCAAATGATGCAAACAATTTATACCATAAATCAAACTAATTAAAATGAAAATTGTCACTTCAATTAAGCGAACTAATTATTTGTCATGGCAAAGTCAAAAGATAACAACAACTACTCAAAGCCAAGGAATAGCTATTAATAATTGAAAATATTCGACAATAAATAAACATTGTCCTAGTAACAGTTTTACAAGCCAACAATTAACAATTAATTATTCAACTTGCTTTTATGCATATTTTACGCGAAGCTTCAAGTATTAACGCTGTTTGGGTGCGGTAGAAATCAAGCTGCATTACTTTACTAATACGGCTTTTTGTTGTTGTTGTTTTCTGAAAGAATTCTTAGAAGTAGCATGGAGCTGCCACTTTTTAGTCCTTAATAAATTGACAAACTCGCGAAAAATTCAAAAGGATTAGAAAGTTGACGAACGCTATACAACATTGCTAATTGCTTAATTTATACCAAGAATAGGGGATGTGATGCAAAAAATGCGACTGGCAAGGGCAAATGGTGCACAGTGGGACTATTTGTGTTATATTTTTTTTAATAGAAAATACCTTAATTTAAAGGCTCTTAATGTGATTCCGATTATACATTAATTGAGTCAATTAGCAATTTCTGTCAATAATAATATGAATAACATCCTAATTGACTAAATTAGAGTCTGAAACCTCAATTACCTTATTTTTCCTGATTTTGGTTGAGATATGCTATATATGCTGATTTCGAGGATAGGTTCCAAGGAAGATGAAACAAATTTGTATTGGAAATCATTTAAAAAATATAATAATACTATGAATAGAGCTTCAGGATTATATATAATATCAAAAAAGTTCACATAATTATGGGTTCTTTTCAATATTTTCAAAACATTTTTGAGGTAAGGCTAGTACGAGAAATTGATTTAAAATAATCAAACCAGTTCTATCTTTACTTATTTTCGATGTTTAGCCAATAAAGTTCACTTTCTAACTCCCTCGATTTTTTTCCAAAAAATCCATAATCTATACCACTGTGCGTCGCTAAAAAAACTTCCACGTGACACGCTCCTACTCAAGCAAGGGGCCATTTGTCAGCAACAATAACAACAAATAACAACGAAGCACACGACAAACCCTTCTTAAAATTGTCCCTTTTATGTTATTAACTTTTGAGGGTAGAAATTCATGCAAAATTTTGTTTTAAAGTCAATTGTGACACTCCCTGTCCCTATCCCTATTTGCTGAGTGTTTGTTGCTACGCTTGTTCTCTTTATTAATTTTTGCCATTATTTGCTACTTTTTTGCTGCCACATTTTCTCTTGTTTATTGTTATTCGTAACTCGTTATCCGTACATCATTTCAACTAATTTATATGTTAATTTTCTGATGCGGTTGCGTTAAATTTTAATTTTTCAATAATGCAAAAAAGACAATTTTCATTAACTGCGTCAGCTTTATTTTGCATGGCAACAACAACGATGACAGCATAAACAAACCAATGAGCTATTTAGAAATATGCGTTTGTTGTTTATGTGGACAAATATTCAAGTGCTGGTAGAGCGTGGAAAAATGTTTAGAACAGCTAAAAATTTGCTGTTGAAGTGTTGAGGGTGGTCGCAGATAATTGACAAAGTGTGCAATATCAAAGTCGACTGTTTTTGTTATGTAAGGACCAATATAATAGATTCCGCTATTCCTTTATGGTCAGAAAAGTTTAACGAAATGGAAAAAATAACTTAGCGCACTAAAGAAAAAATTCGAATCGAGAATTTCACTCTATAAGGATGCATCAGCTTTTGCTGAACATTGAGCCATATTCTAATAGGTCAATTAGCTGAGACAATTAAGATATTAATTGACTCATAGTGTTTGACATTCAAAAGTAGTCAATATGCACCAAACTTAAACGAGGTTTAACTACTACAATGAGGCTTTTCTATGGCTTGTGATACCTGGTTCTTTTTATATCCGGTAGCATATGACCATTTGTGGGTTTCTAATATAGAAAACCTTAACATTATCAATCATTTTGAACACGACTTTATTTGCTAGTCGATTTAATTTGATTGAGTTTAAATAAAAAAAAAAATGTGGTCATGTTATTTATTTAAATGAAGCTATTTCAATAATCACTATCCCTTTTTGGTTATTGTATATAATTTTTTTCTGAAATATTTATCTGCGTGGTGGGTAGTTTTGTAGGATAATCTCTACTTTACCTAAAATTAAATTATATCGGGTGATCCAAGTAGGGGTATTTTTTTCAATAGCCTTTTTTTGACAGATCACATGTCGTGTCAAGCTCTCATGTTATTTTTGTTCAGTATTCAAAACAAAATATTTCGTTCAACTTATGGTCAACATAATCGGCATACTGGGCGTCAATAGGTATGTAAACAAGCAAATTTGCCACATTTGGGACGAAGAGCCACTTAAAGAGATTCAAGAGCTGTCATTTCATTCAGAAAGAACAACGAATGATCGATCCACGTTTCTTCAAAAAGATGCCAGTGAGAACGAAACAGTCTATTTGATAACCAACTATTTGATGCTTGAAATAGAAGCTCGTGATCTCGGCGACATTTGGTTTCAACAAGACGGCGCCACTTCTAACATATCGCATCAACCAATGGATTTATTGAGAGAACACTGTGATGAGCTTGAAATTTTACGTTTTGGGCCGGTCATTTGGCTACCAACAACTTGTGATATCACACCGTTAGACTTTTTAGTGCGGGCATATGTAAAGTACCAAACGAAATACTCAAACGAGTCACCGTCGAATGTAGCATTCCCCATTTAAATTTGAATTTTCTGTGTTTTTATACTCTCGCAATAAAACTTGCTAAGAGAGTATTATAGTTTTGTTCACATAACGGTTGTTTGTAAGTCCTAAAACTAAACGAGTTAGGTTATATATACCAAAGTGATCAGGGTGGCGAGTGGATTTGAAATCCGGATGTCTGTCCGTCCGTCTGTCCGTGCAAGCTGTAACTTGCTTAGCGTAATAGCTTTTCGCACAGGAGTTAATTTATCAATTAACCGGCATTTGCTCGATTAAAGCGATGATTAGGAACGATTTACCATACAAAATAAAAATATCGTTTTCTACATTAATTTTTCATCGAACACAAATCGAGTTGAAAATGGAATGCAACTCTGCGGGTTGTTGTCTACGCTGTAATTATACTCTCGCAACAAATTTGCTACGAGAGTATTATAGTTTTGCCCACATAACGGTTGGTTGTAAGTCCTAAAACTAAACGAGTTAGATATAGGGTTATATCTATCAAAATGATCAGGATGACGAGACGAGTTAAAATCCGGATGTCTGTCTGTCCGTCCGTCCGTGCAAGCTGTAACTTGAGTAAAAATTGAGATATCGTGATGAAACTTGGAAGGCGTATTTCTTGGCACCATAAGAAGGTTAAGTTCGAAGATGGGCGGAATCGGACCACTGCCACGCCCACAAAATGACGAAAACCGAAAACACATAAAGAGCTATAACTAAGCCATAAATTAAGCTTTAGAAATAAAATTTGGTATGGAGGGTCGCACTATGAAGGGGCATATTTTTATGTAATTTTTTTGGGGAAGTGGGCGTGGCCCCGCCCCTAAATAGGTTTTTTGTACATATCTCGCAAACCAATAGAGCTATATAAACCAAACTTTCTGCAGTCGTTTTTCTTAGCCACTTCTTATTACAGTTTAAAAATGAAGGAAATCGGATAATAACCACGCCCACCTCCCATACAAAAGTTAGGTTGAAAATTACTAAAAGTGGGTTAACTCACTAACGAAAAACGTCAGAAAACCTAAATTTCACATAAGAAATGGCAGATGGAAGCTGCACTCAGATTTTTTTACAAAATGAAAAATGGTCGTGGCGTCGTCCACTTATTAGTCAAAAACCATATCTCAGGAACTACTCGACAGATTTCAATAAAACTTGGTTTGTAATATTTTCCTTGCATCCCAATGATATGTTGTGTGTGTTGCCAAATCGCTTCATAACCACGCCTACTTCCTATATCCCAGAACTTTGAAGACGATCTAGTGAAGATATCGGTGCAGAACTTTGCACAAATGCTATGTTTATAGTGTGGCAGCCCCATTCTAAAAATCGCCGAAATCGGACCATGGGTTTTCAAGGCCCCATATATCGAACATGAGGACCTCGGTGCTTCTAACCTAATTTAGGGTTTTCAACTTTCAATGGACTTTATCGGACATATATCGGACGAATATGGGGGTCAAATTGTGTATTATATAATATTAATATAATTAAATAAATAAATTGCGAGAGTATAAAATGTTCGGTGACACCCGAACTTAGCCCTTCCTTACTTGTTTTCTTGAAAAAATTATTCGAATTATTAAAATTGGATAACTTCTAATTTATCGTCCTACTGGCAGAAGATTGTTGCTCACCTTATTTAAAATGTATTACTTGATTTTGATTTGTCATTCTTTGACTTACTTTGTCTTCGATTAATGACATTATATTATGACATTTCGGTGCCTTCAAAATAAGTATTAATAAAATTACTAGCATAAAGGAGAAGGATATAGTTTTATTATGTTAAGTAAACTCTTTACCGGCCTTTTTTTATACCGATGAAGATAGTGGAACTTCATCAGCAACAGTGGTTTGATTTAACGTTTGGAAACAGCTTACCTTTTAAACAAAATGTGTTTTCATGAATAAAATCTTATTTCCATCTGATTACACAATTTTTCTAACATATTCGTTATACCTTATGGTAATCCAAACTCGAATCGATGTTTTAACCTGACAAACTCAGTACGTGGTATCCTTTTATTATGTTTTCGTTCGGATGTCCTTAAAACAGTTAGGAAACCAACAAGACATATCATGCCTTTATCTGATGTTCTCACCGTAGATTAGCTAATCACTTCCCTGTAAACCCACCCTAACTGCGAATTTTAACGATCAAATATTTAAAATTTCATTTGGACGAATAAAAACACATTTATTTTTGTAATATTTCAGATCATTTAAATGTTCTTTATTTAAAATATTTTACTAAATTACTACACTATTTCCTTGTTTCCTTGTTTATCGTAAGTTTTGGTTAACTGTACTTCATTTGTATTTTAATTTTATTTTATACTTATTTTATATAAACTTGCAAATTATTACCTTTATGGCTATGTATGCAGTATAGCTGTGTGTTTTGAATATGAGTTCCAATGATGAAACTGTTTACTTTAGGTAGAACGTCAACGATGAGTTGTGAAATGTTTAAAAAATTTGGAAAATAAGTAGGGTTGAAATGAAAAAATTGTTGCGAAAATGGTTAAACGCATCTAAATAATGATTCGAAAAATATTTAAAATTTTTATATTTATTAGAAAAATGTTTTTGAAATGTAACTCCTATAGACGCTTAACCGTTGTCTATATGGTTTTTATGACAGTGTTATTTATGAAAATATGGTTTGCTGTTGTTGTAGTAAGTTGCAAATTAGTTGAGCTTTAATTGTATATTATTTTTGCTTATGTAAATAACTGCAGTTTAGTATGTATAGCATTGTTGTCTGCTAAGATGTTCGTTTCATAATGATTTCATTACTTCTCTGACTATTTTTTATTTTGAAAATTTTTTCAATGTTTTCCAGCGACAACACAATTGCTCGGCGCACAAAAGTAGACTAAGCACAATTCTTTAAATGCATCTCTCTATGTAGTGGGTTAGCCTACTTCTGGGCGTTACTTTCAAAACTAAAGAAAGAGTTTTCTGGGCGTCTTATTATTATTATATTTGGGTTTTTCCTTCAGCTTATTATTTCAAATTCGAAAAGTTTTGCCTTTACGCAGCAATTATACGTTTACTCCTTCTTTTGTAACCTAACTGTATATTGTATTTCATTGTATGTAATATGTGTTTATCAATATGCTCATTGCTGTCATTTATTCAATTATTTATTTATGCGTTAAGTTGTTGATTCTCCTTTGATAACTGTGCTATATGTCATTTGCTTTCCTTGTTCGCTTTATTTCTCAACTTTTCTATTGTTGTTTTTTTTTTTTGGTATTCATATGGAAATAACTTTTGTAGCCTGCTGCGACTTATTTGATATTTTGTTGCTTACTATTATTACTACAATATTTCTTACTTGTGTTTTTGTTTTTGTTCTCAATATTCCCTTGTGCTGCTTTGACGATATATGTATGTAATTCATATTCATTCATGCTTATTTATATGTATTTTTGTTTGTTTTGCTTAACTCCCTTGTCTGTTGTAATTTGCTTACAGTTATTGTATAATTTTTAAAGAATTACGCTTAACTACTCACTTATTCATGTATGTATGTGTGTACTCGTATGTACTTAAATGCCTAATCACTTAATGGCTTAAATGCATAATGACTTAATTTCGGTTTAGTTCTTCAATAATTTGTAATATTTACTTTTTATTTAGTATATAAACTCCCTTGTATTGGTTTTTATTTGTTATCATTTGTTGTTTTTGTTTTTGTTGTCGCTTGCTTACATTAAATAGATTTATTTGAAATTTTTTTAAGTATTCATAAGTTAATTGAGTAAACATTTACAATTTCTTAGTCACATTTATAAATATTTTGGAATTCTTTACGAGCATATGTGTTTTCTAAGTTTTTTTTTTGTGTTAAAGAGTTTCGAATGCAGCATTTAACGAGTTTGAAGGCATAAAAGTTGTTTTCTGAGTTGTGATGATGACATGTATATTAATTTAAAGTGTATAAATGCTTAATTTAGGTTTTTGGCATTATTAACAGACTTTGTGGGTGGATACTGAGATATTCAATGATAAAGATTTTTTTTAATATCAGTGATTTTAAATAAATTTTAAAAAATATTTTAAAGTCAAAAAATCATATTAGTATATTTTCGACTTAGATAAAGGTAATGGATCTTCATTAGCAGCAACACATTAATTTAGCCAATTTTAATGAAATTAAATTAATTCTCTGAATCGTGAATATCATAATTTCCTCTCAATGTTATTGAATGAGTTGTCAAACCAGACATTTCTTAAATTTCTCAACATTAAGTAAAGCTAAGGCTCTAAACGCGATATATTTACTCACTTCATTAATGAGAAATGTACAGCCTGGTTTTAGACCCCTACAATTACTTGCTTAACTCTTCATATAAACATTTATCAGAAGAGACATATACTTATGTCATTGTTTGAAAATGTGCCCACATTGTCAATTTAATGAAAATTAAGAAAATATTAGGTAAATCATGTTTAATTGAGTCTCAATTAAATAAACAATTAAAAAGGTTTCAGCCAATTAACCCTTAATTAAGTCAAAATATAGCATACTATTAAGTAGTTCAGAGTGATAATTGTTATCTAATTTAGCATATAAAATTTAACCTAAAGACATTATTCCATAAACAATTAACAAATTAACTTGAAATATCTTACAGACAATTTCTTAATCGCTTAATTAAGTCGTTATTATCTTAAATAATAATTGCCACTTAATTAATGAGAAATGTAAATCTTAAGCAAGAAAAGTCAGAGAAACGATACAAAATAAGCTGGGAATTCTATTAAAAAGAATTTTCAAAGTAATTTCAGCAAGTTAAAAAATCGATACCTGGATTGTATGGAATCATAGCACTTGACCTTGAATAAAACCTATTAACAAAAAAATATTATCATTCAGTTATTAAATTAACATTACAAATTAGAAAATATATTTCTACGAAGTAAGAAAACATTACTGCATGTCAACACCGAACTCGCCGACTCAATTTGCAACTTAATTATCAAAACTAATTGAGTTCTTCGAACTTAAATAGTTCAAATATCATGTAGTTTGATTTTCTGTTTACCAATAAAATGTCAAAATGCTGAAATTGTTGAATCTTAGTGATTTCCGTACTACGAAAAATATTGGATCAGTCAGTTATATATTATGAGCCATAATATTTAAACTCGCTATTAACATTATTAAATGGACAAAGTACAATATTTATTTTTACAAAGAACTACAGATTTATAATTTTTATTTGTTTTTAGGAAGTTGTTAGAAATTATTGGCATAATATTTAGAAATCGTTTGATGAACATTTCAACAGAGTAAACAGATAAATTAATAATACTTTCCAACACATTGGTTTTTCAATATTTGTGTAAATATTTTTGAAATTTTTTGTTATCAATAGCTCATTAATTACTTAGCTCATGTTAAAAAAAAAATATAAAAAAAGCAAATAAATCAAAATCCAAATTACTTGCTGATGAATTGCATATTTAGACGCCATAATTTAGCGTGAAATATTACACTTTTCATTTAATGAATTTTGTTTAATTTGCATTTATCACTAATTCATTATTTTATTTTAGTTTGTTATTTATATTGGATGGTTTTACAAAAACTATAACATCTAATATCCCTGCAAATTAATACACATATGGTTAAAAATAATTTAAATTAAAAAGGTATGGCAATTTGATAACGAAAGCTGGCGAAAAACAAAAATAAAATTATTTTCAAAAATATATATGTAGATTGTTTGTTTGATATTTACGCCACGAAAACAAACAAATTTTAATTTTAATTTGCATTTTAATGTGCTGATGAGTTAGAATACATAAATAAATATATGCAAACAGACAAATAACGGTGTATGCATAATGATTTTTCGTAAAATTTGGAGATTTTTCTAAAAATAATATGCCTGCTTTCAACAAAATTTATTGTTATTTTAAAATTTTGGGAATAGTATTATATCACTCAATTATTTGCTAAACTCCCACTAGTCGCATGTGTTTAGCTATAAATGTATGTACGGATTTTCCTATTAATAATTTATTTGCTTTCAAATAAAAATTTCCATTTCATGCATTAAACATGATTATCCGCGCAGCGAAATTATTTTAATTAGCTTGCTGGAAAATTTTGCGAATATCTTTGTTTTTCCCGAAGCCTTTTTTCACTATCCAAAAACATAAATGCTGGAAAATATATAATTATTGCGTCTGTGTGCGTACACATGCAGATAGTAGATTTACGATATTTAAAACGTTTTAGTGGTTTTCGTTATGTATACTATTAGCATTTAATTATTCCTAAAATAGCTGCATGTTTGTAACTTATGCAATAATAGTTGATTATTGGGGGGAAATTTACAAGAATCACTCAAAATTTCATGGAATAAATTGGATATCGGATACATAAGCAGCGAATACTCTAGATATTTATAATTATGATTTGACCCAGTTAGAATAAACTTGACTGGCAAAAAATATATTACAGCGTGGTCAACTCTAATTTTCTAAACACCCCAATATTCGTAGCTCTGTAAGAATTTCTGCCATAACAGAAATCAAAGTGAAAATTAACATATTAATTGAGTCAATTAGTTATAAATTGAGTAAACAGTCCATAGACACTCAATTAAGCCACCACTCAAGACAGTTTGTTTCAACGTTTTTTGCAGAAACTTTAATTCGAAGAAAAGAAAAATTATGAGTTGTCAGTATTTTAAAGTGGAATGCAGTATCAGTTTTTGTTCTTTCTACTGTGACCGAAAATGACTGATAAATACTCCCTGCTCGATTAAAACGCTTATTAAGATCGATATACCATACAAAATAATATCTATTTATTTCATTTCTTTTTAATTGAATTTTAATCGACTTGAAAATCAAATGCAACTCTGCGAAAAAGACGTACGATATACGTTCTTTGTGTTTAATAAAAAAAAGCAACGGTGGATGTCGATGCTAAAAAATATTAATCAGCTGATGAAACTTACCAACTTCTTAAGAAAAGCAGAAACAGAAATGAGTAACAGCTAATCGGTTATCGAGTAGCCCGCAGTATAAAAGGGTTTCTCAATAAAGATTTTAATTGATAAATTAATTTAGCAGTCGAAAAACGTTATAAAAAGGTAAACATCAGTTTTCTTCAACTGGGCAATTTTTCAACTTTCAGGAAATACCATTCCAGGGATTTTTCGATTATCAAAATTATATTTAAATGAAATTTTAATCCACGTTATATTTCAAATAGTTTCCTGAACATACTAATGGTGAATTCTTTGAGTTGTTTTAATTTAGCAGTCGAAAAACGTTATAAAAAGGTAAACATCAGTTTTCTTCAACTGGGCAATTTTTCAACTTTCAGGAAATACCATTCCAGGGATTTTTCGATTATCAAAATTATATTTAAATGAAATTTTAATCCACGTTATATTTCAAATAGTTTCCTGAACATACTAATGGTGAATTCTTTGAGTTGTTTTAATTTCTGTGAAATTTCATTTCAATATACATATTTCATTTCGAACTAAACACTTGTCCAAGTAATGCTAACTAAAATTTTATATAGTTAATGTGCGCCATTCTCTCACTTCTTTCAAAGTCAACTAAAACTTCTTTGATAAATGATTCTACAACCTATTTTAGAGAGGTCAATTAGCAAAGTAAATTTAGTTGTTAATTATGTGAATTAGCGAGTGAATTCAATTTAGCTTAAACAATTAGTTAAAAACTCACCCGATTGCGAGTTTTTGTGAAAACTGTCTTGTAAACACGAGCGATAATAGCTTTATTTAAAATTTATTGAACGAAATTATGGAGAAATCGATTAACTATCTAGTACTAATTGAGTTACATTTAAGTAAAACATTTCTCGAGTTGGGCCTCTCATATTTGCATTTAAACTTCAATATGGTCTACTGGCGGACAGACAGTAGTAGATAACAGGCTTGGAACTCTTCTAAATTTTTTTATGACCTCAACGCTTGGATCTTATGAAAAGAAACAGCGATTTTATGAGACTTTTGCTATTCTCAATTAAAGTTGTAAAATGATCGAGGATTCCATATTTGTAGTTTATTAAAGAGCTTGTGGCAATGACTTAATTTGAGGTGCTATTGAAATCATGGCAAATACATACATATTTCCGCTTATATTGACCAGTTTTAAGGTTATGGTCCTCACTATAAATGAGGTAAGGTTTAATATAAAATTAGCTTTAAAAGCAAATTAAAAAGAAAAGCTCAGATTGAAAGATCGCATCTTTAATTGATGATGTTTTGATCATAAAAAATAGAAAAAAATTTGATAATACTAAACAATTATTATACAAATGATTAACAAAACTTACCGTTCTGAAAGTATAAACCAAATCAATCGAATAAAATAAAAATTAGCAAAAATTATATTTGTTCATGTAATAAGTATAAGTGTTTGTGTGTTTTATTTCCGAGTAAAATTTCAATAAATACATAGAGCACAGTATCAAATGGCGTAAACCATAATTAATATTAAGTAAAATACGAAATTAAAAAATAATACAACAACAAAAGCAAATAAAGTTTATAATTTTAATTAAACTGTTTGTGTTTGCATAGTTTTACTAGGGACTGTGGTGACTAAAGCTGCTGCCAATAATAATTTAGTTTGAAATGTTTTTAAGTCGTTCTTGTTAAGTTGCTGTGTAAGACAATATTGTTGAAGAGTGTGGAATATAATACAGTTATATATTTGTTTACTAAGTTTTTTTTGTAATTTAATATGAATGTAAATTTTTTTTTTAATTTTTATTTCTCGCTTTTGTTTGTTATGTACAATATTTCGTACAAGTATTGCTTTTTTCTGAATATTTGCAAATATGTGTATTCAATATCAATGTTTGCTAGCTGCGGAATTCTTATAATTTCATTTAATTAAATTATTTTTTTTTTAATTTTTTTTTTGATATTTTACATTGTAGTTTCTTTTAAATAATTATCATTTTATTTCATATATGATTGCTTTTATTGATTTTTTATAGTATACTCAATATAATTTGATTTTTTATATATTTATTTTTAAACTTATTTAAATATGTATGTATATATAATTATTAATATGTAGCTTAAATTTTTTTCGGCGCACGCGCTCATTATATATTTATATAGAGATATTTACAAATAATTAGTTTTAAACTTAATATTTAGATCACTGAAAATCAATTGTCGCATTACTTACATTCTTCTGTCTTTTCTCACGCGCACACAAATAAACGCGTGTGTGTGTGTGTGTACAAATGAGAATTCACGCTACATTTGCGCGCAATAAATGAAAAATATTTTATTTATTTTAAATTTTTTAATTATATTTTTTCTTTTTTATAACGTCTCATTACCGCCTACAATAGTTTACCAGCAAATTATGCGTTAATTATTTTTTATTGCATGCGATATTTTTTTCGCATTTTTTTATTACATGCAATTTTTCTTCTTTTTAATATAATTACACACACACTACCATATTTGCATGCATGTGTTTGGTGTTTATGCTTTTCAATTAACCGCTTTGACTAACATTATAATTATATTTATTTACAAATGAAAACCAATTAAAATTATAATTATTTAATACAATACAGTTGCGTGAAAAAAAATTACAATTTATATATGTATATATATAATATGTAGTTATATTACAAAAAAATGCTTTTGCCTGAATACACGTATTTTTCCGAGTTTGCAAGTAAATTTACAACGCTTACATACATAACTGTACATATAACATACACACATATGCATATAAATATAATTAAGCGTCTCCGGCTGGAGACCCGTTCATTGCATTGCCAATCGTTTCGTTAACTAATTATATTGACAATTCGTTTTAATTGTGCTTTAAAGCTACTTTACATACACATATAAATATCAATTAAATTTACAATAAAATAGCGTATAGCTAATAAACTAAAGCTGCTTTTGAAAAAATTAAAAAAACTACAAATTAACGGTTTTTAATACGAAAACCAAATCACGAAAATTGCTGCCTACTTAGTTTGATGTTGTAGTAATCATTAGTGAATACAATAATGCGAACATCGATGATGGCAAATGATAAGGAACACACGCTATAAACAACGGCGGCAGTTATATCTAACGCATGAAGATTTGTGAAATATTTGAGAGGACATGGGGAGATTTTATACAGAATGACAAGATGATGAAGAACAGTTTAGCTTCAAAAACAGAAAATATATATACATATCGATAAATTTATATCGATATACTCCAGAAATATTAAGAGATTTTGGTACCACATTATTTGGTCTCTAGTATGTCGTATGTGCTAAGCAAAGTCTTGGCTAATTTACTTCCAGTACTATAGTTTTAACCCTTCATCGAAATCAAGGGTCAAGCAATCAAAGCTGAAAAACTTCCAGTAGTCTCTAGGAAGCATGAAATTCGGGAATGTTTTTGAACTAAGAGCATAAGAAGTGAGCTAATAACTTGACAGAAGGCGATTTTTACCGCATCGCTGTAGAAAA
The DNA here is from genome assembly GCF_028554725.1 of Zeugodacus cucurbitae. NCBI lineage: Eukaryota > Metazoa > Arthropoda > Insecta > Diptera > Tephritidae > Zeugodacus > Zeugodacus cucurbitae. The sequence goes on from NC_071669.1 coordinate 19,421,196, forward strand.
TAAAAACTAATTCAGTGATAGTTTCATGGGAAGCTGCCCACGATGTGTTTCAATTCTCCAAAACAGTTATCAAATACTCTACCTCGAAGGGAATCAAGTTGATATTATAGAGAAAAAGGCTTCTTAAATGAAAATTAGACCCTTAAGTAATACCTTGCTCTAGCTTATGGTTCAGATCCACATAACTTAGGCTGAACAATCGTGGTACGAATATCGTTTTGTGGATTCTGGGTCATCGGACGACACCAATTCAATTAGATCAATGAGATAGAAGTATTGTCACTAGAGAATTGGACTTGCGGAAACTACATTAACGAAAACATTATAGAATAAGTGGTTGATATTAATTTTAATGTTGAGAGCTAATTGGGTGCAGCTCTTAGCACAAAAGGGACTCGCTAAGTAGGGTTTTCATACTTATATATTACCCTCTGTTTTTGGGACTTTCGATAAGGTTCTTATGAGTTCAAAGCTTATATTTTGCGAACAGTTCGGTTAGCTCTGTGTAGACTTATTTTTGGTTCATTAACCGTAATACTCTTGTCTTAAAACATCTATGAAATAATTTTATGAAATCTACTGATTCTCTATGGCAATTTCAATATAAAATTTCATGGACTTTGGAATTTATATATTTGACGGCAGTGTTTACAATACCAGAGCTGTTTTATACAAAGTATTTCGACCAACTTCGAGATAGGTATTTTGCCAAATTTATCATAACTTTTCACTGGGATATTTTTCTACCTCGAGCGCTCTTCGTACTAAGGTTTCGATCTATATTATTACGCTACTAAGTTTTCTCAAGATACTTTTGCTGCTGTTCCTAACTCTAACCTTGCTCTGCTCACCCCCTTTATGGCCTCACAAATGTACACATCTCAAAACTGTTTCGATTGGCCACGGCCGGATGTTCATAGGCGCATTCGTATTTCTCATAGTAGGCGCTGCGGCTCGTGCCGCACCAACCGCCCTTAAGCGTATATCAGTGATAACGTCTTAAACTACCATTATTGTTGTTGCCACCAACGCCAATGGCAACGCCACCACCAAAATGATTGCCGCCACCTATCGTGGCATAACCATTACTGCAATTGTTGTTATTATAAGCTTGGACACGCTGTCCGCCGTTGCTGTTGCCATTATGCATTAGCTGGCCATTGCGCACGGGCAACGCTGGTGGTGGTGGCGTTGGTGTGGGCGTGACGGCGCTCAATGCATGATCCAACGGCAGCGAATAATGCGAGTTATTGTGTATGTAATTACACTCGCTCTCACGGGGTGAACGTTCGCCGCTCAGTGTGTTGGCGTGCTTGTTGCTGCCGATGCTGCCGTAAGGGCCGTGATTGTGATTGAAATGATCCTGCGTGAGGCGTAAGTAACGATCGGCTGTAGCGGCGCGTTGTCCATTCTGATTGGCAAGATGCTGGCTGTAGGGTGGCTCGTGTGAGAGCGTACTTTCCGCGCGTTCGTTCGGTTTCGCCTCACGACGTGCGCTGCCGAAGCGTGGCAACGAGGATAGGGCATGTGCGTGTGGCGGTGGTGGTGGCGCTTTACCGTTAGACATTTTATTGCTGTTGTTGGTAGTGTTATTGTTCGTCATCATATGGATCTGGCTGAGTTGTACGAAAGGCGACTGCAGTTCGGCGGGCAGTGTGCCGTTAGCGTGCACCCCATTCGGTACTTGCAATTGTTGTAGGGTGTTTGTGGCCGTTGATGATGTAGTTGTTGTTGCATTATTGGCATTCACCGTCGCGGTCGAGGTACCCCAACCTCGATGTGGAGGTGGGGGTGGCGCTTCTAGCTATAGCTCGGTGACTGGTATTGGCCGTGAGCCCATATACGGCTGCGTCTGTTGCATATTGTAGCCGACGCTGTTGGTGAACTGCATGGTTGGTTGTATGCTCAAGCTACAAGAGTGTTGCTGCCGCGTCATGTACTCCTCATCGGAGCAAGTCTTCTGATACTCACGCTCCTTGCGTCCCAAAGCTGAATTGCCCCAACCGCCTTTGAGGGTCTCACGTATGCGTCGCCGACATCCATAGATTAACAAGGACAAACCGGTTATGGTAGCTGTTGTCACGACAACAACAACTATGATCATTGCCTGTTGCTTGGTGTCACTGTGCGAACAGCCGAGCATGGCAGGCGATAGCTGTGCCAGCGGCTCTTTACGCATGGGCTCCGGGTAAACGCACATCACATCGATTAGCTTGTCGGTCGAGGAGTTCTTCGAGACGAGCAAATTCCGCAGCCATAACACTTGACAATCGCAAACGATCGGATTGTCGGAGAGATCGAGTGTTTGCAGATCAGTCCATGGTACGAGCCCCTCCGCAAGCGTATGCAAATCATTTTCTTTGAGTATGACATGGCGTAGGTGTGGCAGCCCACCTAAAGCGTTCTCCTGCACTTCCTGCAACATTTTGTTGGATGACAAATTCAAATGCTCCAGATTGGTGTTCGCGCTGAAGGCGCCATTTTGCACACTACGCAAACGTTGTGCGCCGGTTATTTCCAGCTTGCGTAACTGCGTCAATCCAGCAAAAGCGCCACTGCCAATCACTTCAAAATCATTTTGTCCCAATAGTAATTCCTCCAGTCTTTCCAAGTGGCTCAGCGCATTTGTAGGTACCACCTGTAGGCGGTTATCGGCCAGATCTAAATATCGTAGTCCCTCGAGACCCTTCAACGCTTCTGCGGAGATATTATGCAAACCAGCGCCACGTAAGTCCAAGCGTGTCAAACCCTTGAGATCAACAAAAGCTTTCGCTTGTATGGACGTAAATGAGTTTGTGCCCAAATAGAGCTCCGCCAAATTGGGCATGGCTTGGAATATGCTAGGCGCCGGCACTGTAGTCAATGTATTGTCATCCAGATAGAGTGTGCGCAGATTCACCAAACCATCAAAGGCATGCGGATCAATGCGATTAATACGATTTTGTCCCAAATTCAGTTCAGCCAACTTCGACAATTTCGCAAAGGTGCCCTGTTCGAGCTCCGCAAGCAGATTGCCACGCAAATTGAGCACTGTCAATGCGGCCAGTCCAACAAATGTCATATTACTGATCTGTCCGATTTTATTGTGATTCAAATGCAGCTCTTGCAGCTTACGTTGGAACTGGAATGTACGCATTGGCAGCGTGACCAGGTCATTATAGGAGAGATCGAGGAACAAAAGCTCCGCATAGAATTGTAGCGAAGAATCGATGGTTTTGATTTTATTGCTTTGTATCACTAAGCGCTGTATGAAAGGATTCAGCGTGATGGGCAGCACATCGAGTGTGCCTTCGCCGCACTTCACTACCAAAGTGTCATCATCGCACTGACAGCTGCTCGGGCAATTCGCCAACGCATTAGTGGGTGTCACTAATAACGCGAGTGCACAAAGACAGCTCAGGAGTGCATAGAGTGTAAGAGATCTGCTTTTAACGTGTACTTGCTGCCGATAAGGCGCGCTCGGCTGGTTTTGTGTTTGTGTCATTGCCATTTTTGAAATTGTTTCTTTAATTTTGTATAATTAGTTTATATTATTGGTTAGTTGACTTCGTTGCTATGTTGCTACAGCGAAACTTCCGTTATTTTGAACATACGTGCTTCGACTTGGATTTCGTTTACTGCGAAACTTCATTCGAAGAGTTGGCCTTGTTTACAGCTGCAATGAGAAAATTAAAAAAAGCTGTTAGTGGTATATATTTGAACCATCTTACAATGGTTTATATGGACTAAGGCGCTTCAGACTACCTTAGAAGACATTTTATATGTAAAGTAAAAAAAAATTCATTCAATATCAAATTCAGATAATTTTTCCACAGAGTAATATTAGATCCCATCAAAACACCAAACATTTATATTAACGACGGTTAGAGCTAAACTACAATTTGATATAATCTATCTGTATTCTGGTAATGGAAATAAACTTCATAAAAAATTGTAGATAAAACTGTATTATTATATAATAAAAAATTAACCATATTTTTTCAAACTCAAACCTTAAAAACATTTTTCTTTGAATAATTTTATACTATTTAAAATTCTCATATAAAAATAATTTAGTCGTTTAAAAAAATGTGGCAACGCCACGAGTGGACTTTTTGGAATAATGAAAGTATCATGATAGATACATCCATTTTCTATTTTTCATATTTTTAATAGTTATAAAATTTCAGATTTATTAAGTCTGGCAACTTTGAATTTTTTATAACTAATTATAATTGCTTTGAAAACAATTAAGAACATATATCTGGATCTCTCTTCGAAATTTGAACATATTTTTTTTTATATTTCAAAACATTTATATTTAAAATTGAGTGGCAACACCATCTTTAAAAAAACAAATTTCTTTGATTGTATCTCCATTATTCACTAAATTTTTTAGATTTTAATAATATTGCAATCATTAATTAAGCACCACTTTTTTAAGAACTTAATTTAAAAAGTTTGATTTTCAGCCCAGAAATGTAAAAACTATTACGCTGAGTTCTCTGACAGCTTTAATGTATGACTTGACTTGTGCCAATTACGATCTCCGGTTAAGAGTGAGCGATAAGGAAACTTATACCCATTTAAAAGAAAATATAATATTCATATTCCTGCACCACGGCGTATGCGTAATTTCAGATTTTTGCACTTCCTTTTGTTTCACTTCCGGTTTGCGCCTACACGCTTATCACTTTACAAGCGTTTCTCAAATGAAACTATTGTTTAAAGTAATTTTTAAGAAAATCCACAAAAAGGTCAAAGGTCATGCGGAAATTTTACAACAGTAGATTCGTTAGCTAGGTCGCCATATCTTTTTATTCGACGACATTGCGTGCGACCCTTAGCGCTGCGAAAATATTAATCTTTTATGCGTAAGTATGTGCGTAAATGGATATTTTAAACTGATGGCATCCTTCCGCCTTGAATGCCTTCCTACACGTAGGTGGCTTGTGCGACAGCTAACGTTGCGGCTTAAGGCGTTTTGTAGGTACGTAGTCAATATATGCGTTGGTAGCAAGTGTGTTTAATGTTGTTGTTGTTGTATTTATATGTGTATATGCCATGTTCTGCTGTCCCAGCTCAATCATTTTTGCATGCTTTTATGCGAATATCTTTTAACTTTTCTTTTTATTATGTAAATACAGCAGAAACACCCGGGAGCATTATTCGCCTGCATAATGGAGAGATGTGTACATATATGTATGTACTTAAAAGATATTCTTAATAAAAGAAAAGGCATATTCACTCTTTTTACTACTTCATGTGTGTTTGAGTGTCATCAGTCTCTGCGGCCTGACCGCAAAAAATAATACCGTCATTATCATACTTTTGCCATAACCAACTTGTTGGACGTGCATACATTGCGCATTTGGCAGCCATTTGTAGGTTAAAATTTCTTCGTATAAAAAGTGGTGTAAAGAGGGAAGTACATACACACACTCACTTGCCTATCATGTAAATTTATGGGACCGTTTACCGGAAGGAAGAAATTTTCCTCATATCAGTTTACATTTTAAAATGACGGCGACCTTTATTCCTCACTCTCTTTTACCCCCAACCTCCTCTCTCTTTCTTTTCGGGTTGTATGTTTTCCTTTGGCTTGCCAAGCAGTCAGTCAACTGCCTATTTGCTCAGCACTTACTTACTGCTTGCTTCCTGTCAGTTCGCTGCTTTCTTGCATTCGTTCATGCGTTCAATTCCATTGTCTACGCTCATATCTACCCCACCTCTCTCCACTCACTCTCTCCCGGTATGTGGCAGCCAATTGCCGTGATAGCAGCAAACATTTTTTATGGCACACCATAACCAACAAGCAAAATGATGTGTGGCTTTTTACTGCGGCATTTTCTGACACATGGTACATGCGAAAGGGTGTGTTAAAAGCATACACTAACAGTATATACATACAGTTATGTTGATATGAAAATAGGCGCAGGTAAGAGCAATTGCGGCGTTTTGCTTGTAAATTACTTGGCAAAATAATACCAACTCACTGCCGCTTTTATCACCGCTTTTGCCACTTTCTCGCACACGCTCACCTTCGTAGGCTGCTCTTACGGGCGGGCGTCTGTCATAACAACTGAACGATAAAATAAGGGCGCCGCATATTACAAAAGTAAATAAACAAATAGCGACAAAACGACAAACACATCAACAATAGATAACACGGAAAAGTTGTGCGTCAAAAGGTGTGGACGGGAAATATAATTTTACTAGGCCGCAAGGCTTTAATGTGTTTATATGAATGATTGTATATATACATATACATATATTATATATGTGGTGTAACATGATTTCCTCATCAAAATTAGGTAGACAACTGTGTGGAATGTTGAGGAAGTTAGAATGTATGGCTGTAAGTATATGCACTTTCTTAAAGTTTGTGGGGCATTTTCTGTGAATTAGGAATTAAGTCTACAAAACGAGCAACGAGGTGAGGATTTTATTTTAAAGAATATTTCATCGGAACAATTCTCTGTAAGTTCCGATGAACAGTCCAAGGAATCATCCAAATGAGATCATATTTTGAAGTTTTAAACTGAATGATGCGGGATTTAATCATTTGATACCTGCATCGCAATACTACACTATTATAACAATATCCTTTACTTATTTATTTTATCAAACAGCTGGTAACTGTACTTAAAAATTAAATTCAACTGATGATTTTCTGAAAGCTGTTTCCTGTTTTCAACCCTTTATCAGTATTGTTGAATAAATAAATTTAAATTTTGTGGCAACCCTGCTCAGAAATTATTAGCAAATGTATATCATTTCAAAATTCTTGCTGTGGAAACTCTTCTCAAAAACTAATTATAAAATCTCCGTAATTTTTTTAATTTCAAAAATATTTTCAACAAAATGGCAACTCTATTCACAAATAGTTTTAACTTTATGTAACAAATTTTAAAACTCTTCATTTTTATGATTTTATTACAGTACTTTTTCATCTTATAAATGTTTTGACAATAACAATAAAATGGTGCTTGCGGCAACCCTACTTAAAAATATATTTCAGAAATATAGAGCTCAAATATGTCTAGTTAGTTGATTATCTTGTAAAAATTTGTTTGCTGTAACAGTTCTAGTAAAGTAAAATTAATAAACAAGTGGCAACACTACCCAAAAAATAATTGCTGCTGTAATATTTGCATATTAAACTTCTGGAGTATGTTTTTCTTCAATGAATACAAGCGTTCCAAAAAATTGTTCGTTTTAAACTCAGATATTTTTGTTTTTAAACTTGGCTGGCAACTCTGTTTCAATCTCTTATCGCACTCACTTCATTATTTAAAGTTACATACTACCCACCTAAATTATATATTTTATAACCAATTTATTTTGATAAATTTATTATTGCAATCAAGTGGTAACAAAATAGCAAATATTTTAGTTGTTTTCATTATCTTCCAATACATCTTAAATACCTATACTATAGAATTTTATGACAATTTTTTATTATCACACAACATATTTTAAATTAGTGCGATATGGCAACCCTTTTATACTGTTTAGAACTATTTCTTTGAATAGTTTTATAATTCATGAAATACATTTGAATTTCCATAACTAGAGTTCTTTAACACTAAATTCTCCATAATTCAAACTCTTGAGTTGGCAATAGAAGTCAAATTTCCTACAAATTTCTTTCCATAACTTAGAAGCCTCTCTAACTCTATATATTTTGTTTTTGAGAATTGTGATACGAGTTAGAGAGGTTCAACTGTATTAATAAAAATATAAATGATCAATATTTAAAAAATTCCGAAATTGAACTAGACCTCAAAAACTGAAATATTTCCTGCTTTCTCTCATATCATTATTCTCATCGAATAACATTCACAACCTTGAATATACCATGACTTATTTTTAGTTAAATTATTTCCAAAATCTTTTCCACCCTTACCATTTTTGGCAAGCATGCAAATCAGACAAAAAAAAATTAAAATCTTTCAGCATTCCGCTCGAGTCAAAATATTAAAAATTCCATTTCACTTTGGTCATTTTCCTCGACACAAGCGACTCTTTGTCTTAATATTCAAGCAATCGCCCACTCGCTGTGTACACATAACCTTGCATTGTTGTATTGTTGTTGCTGTTGCAGCTGCCTGGTACAGCTGGCTGTTTTGTGGCAACACTTTGCTCGACTTGGCCTGTCTACGGCTATTTGTTTGTACACGCTGCCTGCTCCGCAAGCAATATTTTATTTGCGAACGCCTTACAAGCATGACTTGCTCTTGCAGACGCTTGCTCGCTGGGTGTGTGCGTGTGCGGAGAAAGCGTGGAGAAAAGAAATAGCTGTAAAAAAGGCAAATGCGAGAGCAACTTTTCCAGACAATATTCTAACCTCTGCTTGTTTGCACCCAGCTCGAGTGCGGGTGTGTGTGTGTCGTATGCGTTGTTGTTCTGTTATTTATTATGTAAAATTTGTATGAATGAAGATGTGTGCCCAGATAACAAACAACAACAAATTTAAATTGCTAAAAAGCTGCTGTGGGAGCAAGCGTTCAAACAAAATGCTCAACACGCGCTAAAGCGACGGAAGGGAATATGACGAGCAAGTTATATGTATATATATTTGTTTGTATGTGTGTGTGTGTGTTTGGCATAAAAATGGCAACAACAACAACAAACGTTTGCAAGTAAGTAAAGGATGAGCAATCGCTCGCTGCAGGAGCTGTTAGTGTTGGTGTTGTTGTATGTTGACGATGAGGCGACACAAATGTAAATACAAGCGGAGCACAAGCAAAGTGACGTTACAAGCGTGTTAGCGACAACTGAACACAGTGATTTGTTGTTTTATTTGCTTTTGTATATATTTGTATGTATGTATATGTAAAAATGTGACTAGGTGCGCGCCTTAACACAGTAGAGCTAAGCAAGCGCATGATGAGCATATTTTAAATAGAAGCATTCTAAATCATGTTAGTATGCCACTTAGTGGAGTCAACATAACGGCCCAATGCATGACTTGTTCGTTTGTGGTTTCCATAAGTTGTTGTGTGTGTGCGTTGATGACATTGCAAATTTGTTATTACAATTTCTTCAGTTTCAGAGTTATTATAGAGTTATATGTAAATATATATACATATATGTATATATATAAGTATAAGCACCCAAAATCACTTTCTATATATAGAAGCCTTGATAGTAAATGAAATGATACCAGTTAGATCCACAGGTGTTAGAAATTTAGTAAAACTTCGTTTTACAGTTGTTTCTCCAATTTAAGCGTACATAAAAGATTTACAAATTTTATGAAAAATATTTCATTTAGCTCTCTTAAATAATAACACATAACTGAAAATGGAAATTTCAGTCCAACTTACAAAAAAAAATATTTTGAACACCACTTGGATTGATTATGCAGTCGTAAATATTGGAAAACACATACAAATATATCTGTATAGGCACATACAAGTGATGCACCTAAGCCAGTAGTGCTTTTCCACTTGAGTGTAACTGCCAGCAGGTTACTCATACGCCACACACCTCAACTAGTGCAAGTTAAAACAATGCATATTTGTTACACTACCATATTTCACTACATATTTATAATTTATAAATATTTTTTTTTTAATATTTCATGAAATGTTTTAATTAATTTTTCCAAAATTAGATTTTACCATTGAATAATTCCTACAAATTTTGTGAAATATATAAGCTTAAATTTAAAAATCATGCGTCGTTTCTCCGTAATACTTAATATGCTTATATTTCTAGCAATATTCTCACACAAATATACAAGTAAACAGATGCTAAGATTAGTGTAATATAAAAATTCGGAAATACATATGAAGCAATTTCATTTTAGTTTAATTTTCGAGTAGTTTTTCTGACAAAAGTTCATAATATTATATTTTGCATAATTGAAAAATTTGGAAATAGTTCAAAAAATATAAATTCTAATGAACATAAAAGAAGTATTGCCTCCAGTTTTATCAATTTTTAATTTTAATATCAATCTTTCGGTAAAATTTTGAATTGTGTACAGTCACTCAGTAAAATTAAAAAAAAATATATAATTAATTACATATATAATTAATTTATATACCGGAAGCTGGTGAAGCTCTTTATAAGGCAATATACATATATAATATTATGAAATTAGAGGTTGAGGGTTAGTTTATGATTTATGGGAATTTTTAAGATGGAAAATTTAATAATTTATATATTTCAAAATAAGTTCTTTAATAGTGTTAAGTCCACAGACCATTAATAAAAATGTTATTTATGTAAGGCTAACATGTTATCTACCCAACTATCTCTACTGGAGTTATTTTTTTAGAGAGATACCATTTTTTTATACTTTTCAAGAGATCTTGTCATGGTTACTACTAAATTTTTCGTTCTCTCTTACTTTATATTTTATTATTTCTTAACTCGGCGCTATTTCTTAAAGGTGAGAATATTTGTTTTCCTTTAAATTATTTCCTTTAAACTATGATAATCTCAAACAACATATTCAGAGACTACAAGAATCTCTCTAAAAATCAATAAGATTTTATAAATTCTGAAGATAAAACTCTACAATATCAAAAAGACTATACCTGTAAATTATAAGTTGAAATAAAAATAGGGTTCTTTCTAACCAGTTTTAAATATTTATTTAGTTGCAAACTTCAAAAAAAGATTATACTTTAGAAGCATATCAATTCCCTCATCAATAGCGCTATCGAACACATAAAAAATTCTGTGACAATAGCAAGCGATTACTCTACTATTGCAAAACTACAACTCCACATCCCCATCCGACGACATTTCATTGCTAAGCATTTTATTTATCTGTCAATTCCATCTAAGCGCAATAATAGATTGCTGGCAATAATTTCTGCGCTTACATTGCATGAAAATAAAAAAAACACCAACAACAATTGCTAACGGAACACTAAAAATAATAGCTATATTGCGCTTTACAACAACAGCAAAAAAGTGTAATGTTGCAACTGACGAAATTTATCTGTCTTTTCGCAGCGAAGCAATCCATTTTCGAGACTTTAGAGTTGCATTGGAGTTAGAGGTCGGTTTGTTGTTGTAAAAATATGTATGTTGTTGTTGTAAGTACATGTATGTTGTTGCTGTTTTTATGTGAGAAAAGGCGTTGAGAATGCCAGCAAATGTTGCAGCAAAAACACTTTGCTATTCAAGTTCAACATTTGTTTAGCGCGCTGTTGTTGCAACAACAACTATATACACACAGACAGCTATTGCAACCCTGCGCATTTCCGTGAATTTATTTCTGTTTGTATGTGGTGCGCTGTTGCTTTTTGCCATTTTCTTTATTCTCATCACATAACTCTTTGGCGAAGTTTGTGCTCGAATTGTTGCAGGGTTGCAAAGTTGAGTGAATGCTGGCATTACAAGCTTAGTAAGCATGTGTATGTGTATGTGTGTGTAAGTAAAATGCATGCGTATATTCTGGTACATATGTATTGGTATGTGGTGGAGTAGGACAGCCTTAATATCCTCCTTGCACTGTGTGATGAACAGCATGCCAGGCGTTTGCTACACATGTTGCTTGCTGCCACATTGCAATTTCTCAAATTTGTTGCTGCAAGCTTAGCCGCACAGTTTTTGGGTGCTTTTGCTGTGAAAATTGTTCAACACACATTTTTTACAGCTATTAATTTAAGCAAATTGCGAATTTCATTTTAGTTTTCGTTTCTTGTTATTATTTTCATTTCTAAATTTCCTCCACTTTTTCAATTCAATAGCATAAATTCAGGCTTCCTGGTACCCTACTTAATATCAATTTCCGCTTATTTTATATAGTTAAAAATTTATATAATATTTCTGCCACATAACTCATTATTTATCAAACACCAATTGCCTTCGCATACCTTAAATTGCCTGCATACTACTTCCTACATACAAGCTTACCAATTTCGTTGCCTACATCTAGGCGCATTTTCATATTATTATTGCCCTTAGGTAAATGAAAGCAGAATCAAACCTTCAAATAACCCTTTTAAAATGTATTTTGCTTTGGGCAAGTATTTCCTTTTTATTACTTATTACACTCGTATTATTTGTTTATTTGTCAAGATAATTTCTGTTGGCTCGTAGTCCCTTTGGGTATTAAATCGAGTACCATTACAAAACAATTTAAATGCAAATTTTTTCAATAAATGCTATCTCTTTTGATACGAGTATTTGTATATATTATGATAGCAAAGATCGAGATGAGTAAGGGTGAGTAAAGAGTGGAGCTTATGGCCAAGTATGAAGCAGTGTTGATATATTAAAAAAAAATATATTTATTTCATAATATTATATATCTATAAAATATATCCATATAGCTGTAGACTAGAACTGGAAAGATAAGTGATTTGATCTAAAGAGAGTTGAAAATGCCTAAAATTTAGCGGTAAACTTCATAAAATCACCAATTTCAACAATAAATTTACTTCTAAATTCACACTTGAATCCACCAAACACTCTCTAAGCGCCCAGTCCAAATGCAATTGTAAAATAAATTTGAATTCATTTCATTACTCACAGTTCAGTTCAACCCCAAATTTTTCTCATTACAAGTTTCATTTAATTTTCGCAAAATTGTAACTCCAACAACTTTAGTTTGTGCCGCGCCAAAATGTATTTAAACATGGCGGCGGCGGTGCAGAGAGAGAGAAAGAGATGCGCAAAAACGAACATCACACCAAACTCTAGTTTATCGCATGAATACCCCTTGCAGAGAGTTGTACGAGCCGGCTGCTGCTGATATTTAAGCCGGCACTTGTAGCAGATAAAGCAATTTTTAGCTGTTTGAATAAACTGCAAAAGTTTGAGAAATGCATAAAATCAGAAACAATCATTTATTTTGCAATTTCATTTGGATGCCAAAAGGCAGGCAAAACAAAAACGCTAAGCCGAAAAAGCCAATGAAACCAACAAACAAAAAAAAGGAAGCTGAAATTCCCGAAACGAGAAGCGGCGCATGAGGCGGGCAAGCAGCTGACGGACTCGACGCTCTTGTATACCGCCGACTGTACAGCAAAGTTTTTGGCAGTTTTTCAAACTAAAATAGTTCAAGCAGTAAATGAGCTAGCGAAATGGGAGTCAAAGTGAGTGCGGTGTGGCAATTTGACAGCGTTTGGTCTGAAGAGTGTTGGTGTTGAACAAAATGACTCCTATACCAGATTCACAGGATTTGTAAAAAAATAATAAATGTTATTTGGGAATAATAGAGTTATTATATAACTCTCCAGTTTCTACACACATTTCTTCAGTATAAGACGATAGCTATCTAATTATATCCATATCAATTTAGCAAAATCGATGAAAATTGTTTTCCAAATGGATCAGCGAATTATTAAGTTTCAAACATCCCGTCCGAAGACCTTGTATATCCCTTCGATCACTTTTGTTCAAGAGTTAGTTAGAAGTATAACTTTAAACTTCTAACTTATCAGTCAAGAGACTACTAAATGATATGATAAGCAAGAGAGACTTCTCTAGTGAAACTACTTAGATTATATAGACATCGTATATATGTAAATTATATGGATATGAAAGGCTACGATTTACTACGAATAAGTATTTGAAAAATTGTTCTGAGAATTTCAGGTGAGATTCGTGTATTAAATTTCCACTTAAAGTTATAGCGTTATATCGAAAAGGAGCGGTGAGTTAAGGTCCAGAGATTGCTCTCTACCAGCGAAAAGAGTAACAATGTAAGATCAGTTTAAGATCCCAAGCGATGATCTTAAACACTAACAAATATCTAGTGGAATGCTCACATTCTAGGGTGAGGCTATAAAATTACACTTAAATTTATACCGTCACAATGATGTGATAATGATAATAGGAAAGGTTGTGAGGGTCTGAGTTCTCGGATGGAAAATTAAAATGGAATTTTGAGAGCAAATGAAATAAATAAATTTAGAATGTCGATTTAGAGAGTGAGAGAGAATTAGAGTGACGAGAAGCTCTTTACAAGGTGGTTGAAAGGTTTAATGGGATGCTGTAACAAATCAGGATCAAAATTTGTATTTTGAATAAGACTAATGAAAAAATGTATTAAAGCGGGAACCGATCTCTACTCTTGAAATATATATAATTTTTTATATTTTCTAAGTTATTCAAAATAATTTTGAGAGTTGAAAGCTTGTTAAATGTAGCTCTATCCACAATATTACGAAACTTGAGTGAAGTGTTAATTGCTGCTGAAATGCGCGAAAAATTATGTATTTTTATTTTCTGAATAGCAGATAAAAATAATGAACTGCAGCCAGTTAGTCAGTTGATGATACCAAAAACTGTCTGGCTACATGACTAATAAAGTGCACTCATACATACACATATACATAAGAGCACATTTGAGCAATATGCAGTCAGCAGACACAACAGCAGACAATTGAGTGCCACTGACAGCCACAACCACAGAATAAAACAAAAACAACAACTACTACAACAGCCACTGCTAGTAGCGACGTGTTAACCAACTACTGCTGCAGATCCAGTGGCGATGGTGATGGCGTTGTCTATAAACCACTCAACTGGCATGGCAAGGCAATATGGCCAAAGTTAGTTGGCAGTAAAGCGCCGTGAGGCATATTAACAGAAGAGCTACCAAAAATGCGCGTTTAATGTTAGCTACATTAATACAAATGTTTGTTTGTATTCGTGTGTTTGCTGGCATGTAAGTGCTTTTATATACGTACTAACGGTATGCGCGCACTTAACGGCCGGCATTTCCATATATCAGAAAAAAATACAAAAACAAAAAAAAAATAAAATAAAAACAACATTCCGACAATTCTGACCATTTGAATCATCAAGCAACCGCAAATAACTTTTAGTTGCTCCCCGCACGCCAACTGCTGCCGCTCTCAGGATGCTGTTTTTCGGGAGAGTGTGAGTAGACTAAGCAACCTCACAGCCTACTGCACTTCTGACTGTGGTAATGGTGGCTAAATGCTGATACTGTTTGGAACCTAATTCCCCGCTCACATAAGCCTTCAATTTTACGACTCTACACTCGTCCGGGTGAGTGAGTACTCACCATTTAGTGCTGCTCAAATATTTACTGTGGTTTATGCTACGTTTTACTTTTATTGCTTTATTGCGTTGCTCTTACTTAATAAAGTACAAAAAAAGAAATGGTTTGAAGAAAAATGATAAAAATATTTCGAGCGCTGGAAAAGTATTGCCCAAAGGATGAAAATAAGTCAACTTTTAGTCAACGAACTTTACTTTATTTCACCCCGAGTGTCATAAAAGTGACACAGAGCAATCAGTTTAATGCCGCTATGGAATTGCTGAAAATTTAAATGTCTTCAATGCTTCTGGGTTTTAGTATTAGCATTATAGCGTTAGCTGTCTGTCGCCAGTTTTGCTATAATTTTAATACAGAGTTGTGTTGGCACTAAGCGAACGTGTGACCCATGTGTCTGGTGGTGCGGTACTAGCCACGTGTAGCATTTGAAGAGTCTAGCTTATAGTCGTGTGAGTGTCGTAAAGTTTATAGCTAAGCTGGCTAGATATTATTATCCGTCTAAAATATTAATACTTAATGTGAATATGTGGTGTAATAAATAATAAGTGTGTATACTGGCATTAAAACTAAATGTCTCGAAGATTTAACAAATTATTTCTTAGTAAAAAGAACGAAGCAGACGCTATAAAGATTTCTCTTCGAGAACTTAATGCTCCCACTTCTCTCTTTTAGCCGAAGCCATTAAGTCCTATATGATGAGCACATATATATGCTGTAAGACTATATATTTATTTATTTTAAATGACTTTTGAGAGCTTAAATCATCCCTGTTGCGTAGTTATCAGAGGATCATCTCATCTCTTAAGATCGACTTCGGGATTTTCCTTTAAAAGTCTTTAATTAAATCGATCATCCATTGCAAACCGAGTTCAACCAGACTCTCAGTAGTACACGCTGATAATGAGGCAGTTTCTAAATTCAATTTCAAGGAGAGATTGATGCTTCAATTTGGTGTTTCCGTAAAGATTGTCGAGACAGGGTAGCTTAATACCTGCAAGCAAATACGACAACACCATCCCATTTATATAAATGGTACTCCTATACAACATCACTATGATGTTAAGTACCTGGGAATCATCCTAGATGCAAAGCTTCGCTGGAAAGAGCATGTCAAGAAAAAAGGGGTGAGCTTGATTTCAAATTTGCTAAGTTTTACCATCTAGTCAGTAGGAGATCCACGCTTTCAATCGAAAACAAGCTGTTTATATATAATCAAGTATTAAGGCCAATTTGGGCCTATTGAGTTGGTCAAGTCAAAGCTGTATTGCCTGCATTCAGCGCTTCCAAAATAAGGTACTAAGAAGTATAGTTAATGCTCCTTGGTATGTCAGATCTGCTGACCTTCACCGTGATCTTGGTGTGGATTTGGTAGTAAATGAAATAACCAAAATTGCAAAGTCTCACGAAATGAGATTTAGGCAGCATGTAAATGAAGAGGTATCCAGACTCATCGGAGCTGCTGAACGAGAAAACCGTCTGAAACTTAAGAGGCCTTCAGACTTAGCAAGGCAATTGTAGCAGCAAATGAATTTCTCTCACTT
The DNA here is from genome assembly GCF_028554725.1 of Zeugodacus cucurbitae. Taxonomy (NCBI): domain Eukaryota; kingdom Metazoa; phylum Arthropoda; class Insecta; order Diptera; family Tephritidae; genus Zeugodacus; species Zeugodacus cucurbitae. Next base: position 19,437,717 of record NC_071669.1, read on the forward strand.
TTACTTTTAATAATTTTTTTCACTTATTAGAATTGAATTGTTGTTAGTATCTAATCAATGTATACTAGGTACAATAAAACACAAAAAAAACAAATACGGCCACTGACGAAGGTGTGCTGAATTAAAGAGACCGATCCTTAGCCCTGTAATAATCAGCATTTAAGAAATTCAGTTTTTTCATTCGAAAACTGCCGTGACCTCCGTGTGTCATCAAAACAACGAAAAAGAGCCCACATCTTTACACTTCTAAGGAAGAACTCAAGCTCTTGCAAATTTATTTAGCTCTCATCCCCAAAAAAACCACATGAATTATTCATAACCTAATCATAATCCCGCAAATACAAAGTATTCCCTTCCCCCCCTTCGGTTGAAAAACAACTTCCAGCAATCTAATACCGACACATCAAGGTTTTTGGCGAAAGTTTGAAAGCTGTTAAAAATAGATTATTATGCACGGAAAACTATTTGCCCGCCGACACTGTGTGTAAGCAGATCTTCGTATTCTCACTAAATTGTAACAACTTATCAGGCGAAAACTTTTGAAGGCCACCACAGCACCTTGAATATTACTTTACTTAGAATAACTAACTGCTTTTTTATTGTTTTTGCATTGTAACGGCAGTGGTAACTTAACGGCAATTCAAGTACAGTAGAAACAAAGTAACTAAAGTGGAAGAAAGCATTTTGTGCTTCTACTACACAGTTTTTATTTCTATATATTGTTATTGTTATTGTTTTTGTTGTTATGACACCACTTCATAAGTTGCTTTCATGCTCAAGGTCGTTAGTTGGTACTTACGAAAAATGAATTTTCTGCTTTCTGCTAAGAAATTCCAGTCATCGGCAATACAGCAGCCAAAGTATCAAAAAAGGGCAACAACAATAACACCACAGTTATTTTATAGTTTTATGCTTGAGTTTAAGTGGTTACTCTTGTTGTTGTTGTTGTACTTTTTGGTATTGTATAGGAAGTGTAAGGCTGTAGTTGAAATGTTTGCTTATACTAAAAGCAAAAGTGAAGTGGCTACATATAAATCAACAATAAATCTTATTTATTGATTTCGGGTGGCAGCGCCTAAAAGTATGCTTTTATGGGGTAAGAGTGAGTTAATTCTGTTAGAAATTTTGAAGAAATCTACTTAATATAAGTATACTTTTCTTGAACTGGCTTCTATTTTAAAGCGAATTGATTTTCGTACGAAAGATAATGGTTAAGTCAAATAAAAATTTTGGCATAATACGATACTTATCGAAAAAATATTGTCTCTTTTGAAATAAATATGAAGTTATATACAGTCTCAAAATATGGTTTCGAATTTAATACTGGATTGCTTTTTCGAAGACATTCACTGTAAGATCTCAAGTTAATACTGAAGCTTTTATAAATTTAATGAGAGTGAAAGAAAAAGGGAGATAGAGAAAGTGAGTGAAGTGAGTAGAGTGAAAGATAATAAGAGAGTGATAGAGTGAGAAAAAGGATTAATCCGCAACTATACAATTTCTGCATACCGAAAAAGAGAGAGAGAGAGAAAGTGATGAGTGAGAAGGAGAAAGAGATAGTGATAGAAAGAAATAGATATAATAAGAGAGTGATAGAGAGTAAAAGAGAAGTAGAAAGACAGTGACAGAGACATCCTGATATAGAGACAGGAAAGAAGAAGAAAAAAAGAGAGAGCAAAATTTTGAATACCAACGAACCTCCTTATGATTCTTTGTTAATGAAACTTTTGACAAACTATGGACTAGAGAGAGAGATGTATTAATGTTTTAAATGCAAGCATCTCTCTTGTGACCCGTGAGGGTGAGGAATTTGGAATCACTTGGAATTTCAAATATGAGAGGAACTTACCATAACCCCTGATCTTAAAGAAGCTTGAAAATCGCTTTGAAGGCTGGTTTCGTTAATTTTCTTTTGTAAAATATTAATTAAGATATATGATTAACGAAAATTCACGCTCTCAAGGACCGAAAATTACCGTGAGGCCTAACAGAACCCAACCATTGTGTTTATTTTTGCTATTCTATCCAACAGCCCTTGACTTCTATGGCCCACAGCAACAATCCGCAAATAAATTTTCCACCGAAATTCCAATGTCATTTGAACAAGTTTACTAAACACTTGAGTGGAGGGAGGACCCCTCAATGTATTATGGCATCTATGTATGTGTTGCCCAAATCAAGAAGTCTAAACCCACAGCTGAGACAATGGTAGCCAAACACAAAATATTTACGAGTTTGAGTAAACACTGGCTACTTGAGCGCTTGTCTAAGACGACGCCATGTTGTCCCAAGGCGCTCGGAATGTCCGACATGTGAAGCATAAAATTTGTGCTCAATAAAGTTAACTGTCTTGCCGCTCAAAACCGAAGGGTGTGAGGAGCGTTCACAAAGTGTATGCGACAACAAGGCGTTTGGTGTGAAGAGCTATTGAAGTGAAAACAAAAGCACACACACACTAATATACAAGATTTTATGTAATATATATGTATGTAAGTATGTATTGTCAACTTAAGACAGCGCACTTTAAGTGAAAAATGCCACTAATGCCAGCATAGACTCATACATATTTATACAAGTGAGTATGTGTGTTTGTGTAGCGTTCGAATTCTTTAGAATTCTTTTTCCCCCACTCAAGAATTTTGTCTTAAAATTTCATTTCTCTAGACTGCTTCTGTAAGAAGAATGCCGGTGACCTTGTCTGCCTTGCGAGCACATGCGCGCCAACACCAGTCTTTGCTGCGGCTTTGAAAATAGCTGATTTTTGTTGCATGCCACAACTGTAAACAACAGCCGGGGGGCTAGCCAAATATATGCGCATATAAATATGTATGTGCTTAGCTCGGCGAAATGCTGCTGCTGCATAAGCCGAAAAGTGTCTGCCTCGATGACAACTTAAATTTATGGCAGCTTTAGAGATTTTTGTATGCGCACACTAATAAGCGTTGCACAAATACACTCACTTATACAAACATATCTATATGTACTGGTATTGCTTACCACAAGTACAAGTGTTTGTTTTACAACTGTCAACAAGTTTGCATACGCCACGCGCATATTTGTGGTCTGCTCTGGGAAAACCGCCGACAACAAAAGTTATTTCGCTGGCGTGGCGCAAAAAAGAATTGGCAGGCCTTGAAAATGCGCGCGGCGACAATGCAAACTTGCCACAAAGCAAGACAGCACAGTAGAAGGCGAATTTGTGAGAAATGAGCAAGAAATAGAAAGAAAAAGAGATGAAAAAACCTATTCTTCCATATACATGCATTTGAGTGGATGTGTTTTCGTCTTTAAAAGAGTCATAAGAAGCTGATGCGCTGGCCACAGTAAAACTGGCAGCATTTCACACTAATACTTGAGTTTCGAAGAAGTAAATTTCTAAGCAAAAAATATTTTTTGATTCAAAGCACTGTCTGCGCAAAAAGTATGATGCAACCAAAGCTTGAAGTAAAGACCTTGAGACTTTTCATATTTTCAGCTACCAACGTTTTAAAGACTACCATGAAATAATAATAATGCGACCACTTGCTGAAAAGCTAAGTTGACCGACTGCTAGGTGTCTTCGTATAAAGATATTGGAGCTTTCGACGCACATTCTTCGAGATTCTATCGTAAAATTTCGCTACCGTGAACAAATGTATGGAAAAAGAAGGATCCTCTTGAAGAAAAAGATCTGAATGACCTAACATCAAATTGCGTCCTTATCTTCTTAAGAGAGTGGCTCTATTTCATATCTGCTGTGTGAAAGAAAATTGAAACAACTCGACAGAAGTGAGCACTTTCGATCTACCCCCGTCAGGTCAGCTTTGGTTTTAACTTCGAAAGAACGTAGGAAAGACTGGGAATATTCTACCGCCAGAAAAAATAAATGAACGTCCCAAAGCGACGTAACAAACTTGGAGCAAGATATGAGAAGAAAAGAGAGCCTTATATATCGAAGAAAAGTAAGAGATACTGCATTTCGTAATAGGTGAGGATAGCCTGATCAATCTCTGAGAGAACGTCTGAAAGTTATACTAGCAGTTATAGCTCCCTACAGAAGAGCTAAAGCTCTGTGGTACATGAATAACAAGGCAGTTGGTTAGTACTTTTTAACTATTTTTTTTTATATATGCATATGTAGTGACACCTTACCTGAACACCCTGTACAAAATCAGGCATTAGACAAGTACTTATGTACGTCAGAGAACTAGAACGAAAATTAAATATCAAAAATATCGCGAATACACATCCAAAATACTTGTGTGTAAATTTTATTTTAACGCAGACACATTGGCGCTGCCGCACAAAACACTGCTTGACAATGAGCCACCGAAACGAAATCGCGAAATCGGCTCACTTCAATGTTTTTACACCTTCAAATAAACACACACATACAGAAATGCACACGCTGATTTCTATTAAATGCAGCCGCACACTTTTTCCTGCAACAAGCATTCGCTGCCCTGCCGCCTCACTGCACCCATGAACGCAGCGCACAGAAGGCAGCGCGACAAATGCAGCTGTAAATGCTTTCAGCGCCGAAATTTTCCGAATAAAATGGCAAATAGTAGAAAATGCGATGCCATCGAAAAATAAGAAACTCAAAGCAGAAGTGGCAGAAAGCACATAAACCGGTAAGTGTGGAGGTGAAAAATGCGAATTGTTCGCAAAAAAAAAATATGTATGTATGTAAATGCAAAAAAATAAAATAAACAGAATTTCCCATCACGAGTGCGGTAAAATATCGCATTTTCAAAGCTGTGTTGTGCATTATATTTAGTGCACTAGAGAATTTAGTTCCCCACTAAGTGGCACTGTGGGTGAATATCGACCTTTAGCTGGTAATATAAAAAAAGTGGATTTGTGATTATATTTAAGGTTAAATATTATGGAAAACTGTTTACTGTGCTCGCTAATGTGACGTCATTAACCCTACTGATACAACTTAATTAAATTATATATTATTCACATTATGAAACCAAGAAAATCATACTTCATTATACCGTCATCTTCGATTTAACAATATCCGTGTCCCACAGTTGCCTTCTCTTCTAATTGACAGTTTTTAGCAGCAATGATTTCTCACTTTTGAAACTGTAACTGCTAAATCGGTACTCTTTAGAAATCCTCGGCCTGATACTTGAATAAATACTTTTACATCAACTATATTTATGTATATAAATTGAAATATCTTCTTTGGAGGTACCGAACTTCTTCTCAAGTTTCCTCGAACCTCATTCCACTGTTGCCTCTAGACTAGACTTAACTCGGAGCACTTGTATAAACCTTTTAACTTATTCTGGATTAACTTTAAAACTAGAGCTGTGAGTTTAGAGAGAAAGAAATATGTTTATAGATTTTTTTTTTTTTTTGATTTTTCAAATAATCCATTGGAAGAACAAGGAAATATATTATAGTGCTCCAAAGTATTTCTATCAATTTTATTATCTAAAGAAGTACAATTTCTTGAGAATCTAAGGCCTTAGACCTAGTTTAAATTTTAAAGTACATAGCGGCCACTAAAAATTGTTCATAGAATAAGAATTATCCACTTTAATGAGAGGATACACTAAACTTCGAGGTTTATGATAGATAGAAAACAGGAATAAGAGAAATTATGAGAAGCTAGGGGATCTAATTATATTGTCAGAAGCATCTGAAGACTCCTCTGAACTCTTTTTATGTTTTCATTGGCTACTGGTAGACTATAAAGCATCAGCCAAAAAATTTAAAGATGTCTTTGATTAATAAAAATTAAGAGAGTAAGGAATGGAACGAACAACCGGTATAAATCACTTTTTAGCATCAGACAAAAAATTTAAAGATGTCTTTGATTAGTAAAAATTAAGAGAGTAAAGAATCGAACAAACAACTGGTATAAATCACATAAACTGGCATAATTAAGTAGATGCTGCGAAACGACTGATATAAATCATAGAAAGTGTTAACCCGAACGAATAACGAGTATCGAATAAAAAACTGGTATAAAGCATACAAACTGGTATAAACATATAGAGACCCCTTCTAAATGTTTAGGGAACTATTAAAACTTCATCAAATTCATTTTACCCATTTCTACACCTATTCTGTCACACTATAATCAGCTCTGGCACAATTTATGCATGCCATTGTGGCACCCTCTTGCACTACGTTCTATATCATACATCACCCAGCCTCCACGAGAGACACGACGCTTTTTTTTCTGCCATTGGTGTTGGATTTAAGAGGAAAAGAAATGCGCTTTTAAACACCGACAACGTGTTGTCGTTACGCTGTTGGGCGAAAGGCACACACACATACATACACTGGTTGCCACATGGCAGCGACTGTTTATTTATGCAAGAAAAACTGCATATCAGCACACAAGCAAATAAACAAATGCAATGCACATCATGCGGCAGAGCACAAACAGTTTATGTAAGCAATAGTACTCATATACATATGTATATATATGTATGTATGTATGCAGTTGCCACTCAGCTGCCTACAAATACAAGCGCAAGTGTTGTTGCAACATTCACAGAGCGAACTTACAGCACAGAAGAGGCCATTTTTGCAAGACATCAGTTAAGTGCAACTGAAATTTATGCGCGGAATGCTAACACTAAAACAACAACAAAAGCAACAATAACAGTGGAGGTGAACTATAAAAACAGCAACCAGCGATATTGCTGGGTATACATATATGCCTGTGATGCCTGTTGGATGGCAATGGTACGACAGCAAGCGGTGCAAGGAGAGTGGCATATATACTTCCATCAATGCATATGTGTACGTATATATGTGTTAGTATGTCTACGCGTACTTGCAACGTGTGGCATTGCCGCTCTGGGGCTGCTGCAACACTGTTGTTGCCAACTATGCCTCTGTTGCTGTCGGTGGTTGGTGGCTGCTGGCTGCTGCTAGCTGACGGCAAGCTGTGGACAGCCGTTGTGGTTGTGCCGCTTATGTTTTAACTTTGCTACCTTTTTTTTGCGAGCACTTTTCGCCTTCGTGCTGATTTCATTTGATATTTTTACTGCCGTTCTGCTCCTTTTTTGCTGGCAGCAAGATTTTATGCCACAAATGAAAAGTTTTGCAAAAGTGTGGAATAAGTAGAAAATGAAAAGGAAAATGCCGCCAAACATACACACATACAGTACATACATTCAAAGAAAAGCACACATACACATGCGTATACGAGCATACTTGCATATGTGCGCACATTTAGTTTTGGCGCTCGCAGCATGGATGTGGCGCACCGGCATGCAAGCACATACATATAGAGAAACATATACACCGTAATACTACATTCCCTTGCTTTGCATACATTATGCATATACAGCCATTCCAGTTACCCTTTCATTACGTTTGCACTCAGTACGGTTCGTTTACTCGCTTTGGCTTGCATGTATATACATATGTATATCCATGTTAGCTTGTGTATGTGCGCCTTAAGATTTTATGGAATTTAAAAATTTATAAAACAATTTTTTAATAATAAAATTTTAATTGAAGCGCAAGAATTTAATTACTTTACATTGTATGTGTACATTTGCTGGCATTCCCAGCTACATTTCTCAGTTAGCGTTGCTAAAGCTATGAATGTATGCACACATACCTTCATAAATATATGTTTGTCTGTATATAGTAAGTAAGTTAGTGATATGCCATGCAGCAGTTAAAAAACTATCTACTTCATATACAAAAGTATTTAAAATGAAAGCTGCAAAAATTAACTTTTACTGTGCGCGCAAGCTTATAGCGTTAATTAGAATTTTTTTGTTAAGAAAATAAAGTGGCAGCAAGAAAATGGCAATCTTTTTCACTTGTTCTACAAAAGACAAGTGTATAATTTGCTTGTAAAAGGTTGTACTTAATTGAGTGTTTATGCATTTATTGCGTATTTTTATTTAATTTTTAAGAAATATAATAAATTTTCTATTGTTATCAAAGTAAGGTTCTACATTAAATACTATGTTCATATGACCATTCTCATAGCTACCAGCTAGGAATGCTATAACCATGGTATAGTAAGCTAAAGATTGCTATAAAACTAAAAACATACATAAGTACTTATAGTAATATAAACCAGTATTGCAGAATTAAGTCGATTTATAGCCTAGACAGACGATATGTAAGTGACAGACGGCAGCAAAGCGAGTTATAAACTCCCATAAACAGCTGATTGGCAATAATATTTCCATTTCGGTAAAATAAAATTGGATAGAAAGCAAATATTGCGGTTGTTAGTCGCACAATTAGTACAAAATCACATATTACTCAACAAATATATATAAATACGTTATTATTAGAACTTCCATTTTAGAAAAAAATAAGCATGCGTATGTTTTTGTTTACATTTAATTGACAGCTGTCAGTATTGCATATTTTCATTCACAATAGGTTAAAAGCGCCCATATTTAACATTGTTGCCAACGAACTCCCGCCAACTCTCTAAAATTTTGAGGATTAAATGCTAACTCCCAACGGAGTTAACTGAGATAACTCTCGAATTAACCCCGATTAAAGCAGTTAATCCGAATTAACGCCGCCGTCTGTCAGGGGTATTAAATAAAAAACTTTATAGGTCTGTTATAACACCCAGTCTGAGGTTTCACAATTCAATTTCTATTCAGAGTGTCTTATCGGTAGTTACTGTTCATTTTAACATAAATAAAATTATTGAAATTAAAGTATTTAATTTATTAACACTTCAATAAATAAAATTTCCTCCACAAACTCGAATTTACTTGTAATTTTTGTGTTTACCTATTGCTCACAAAACACAGATTGAATCGTATAAAAAAGTTCAGTCAACTCGCCTTAAATCTATTTTTTTTCGCTATAAGGCAATGCAACATTGTTCTAAACAAGCTAGTTAAACTCGGAGTTTCATATTTTTTTTGAATGAATTTTAAGAGTTTAAATTGCCGATGAAGCAATAAAATATGAATGGCTGATATATATGATATATTCAAAATGTCGTTTTATAATTTTTTTAATTTAAAAAAATCAGTATGACAATATTTAAACTTATTTTCAACTTATTATCTTAATTCGGTTACTTAATGAATATTGAAAATGTTTGTTTATCAATAAATAAATTCATATCATTTTCATACAAATATCAAAGTGACTCCCCTTAAAATATCTCATATGGAAGATTTCATCTAAAATGTGTTTCCCCAAATTTGTACATAATTTCAATACAAGCAAGGCAAATATATAGTTATTTGTAATGTACTAACACTTAAACACGAGTTAATTACTAATTTTTGTATTTGAATACTACTCGCAAAGCATACAATTTATCATACCGAAAATTTTCAGTTAACTCCTTTTAAAGAATATATGTTTTTGGTGTTTATGCAATTAGAACCATCTTTTGTGACAAATTTCGGATCTAAAGTTACAGAATTCAACCGCATTAGAGATTTTTTAAAAGTTCATATTATATTCAACGCAAAAAATCTTAAACTCGAGTTTAGGGATGTTTATTATTATTCAGAAATATTAAAAAACTCGAAAATGTATAATAAGCTCGAAAAATATTAAACTCGAGTTTAATTAATATTATTAATTAATTGTAGTAGTAAGAAGAACAAGCGACTTCCACAAATATATAGAGTATGTATAATAGCTATGGTAAAAAAAGTAGTGAGTAATTCAGCCGACAGGGTAGCTTTTATTAGATATAGGAGTGATGATCATACGTCTGGTATTATCTTTAATTGAAATATAATTTTCGAACTAATAAGGTTAAAATAAAACTGAAATTCCTTTTTTGTATTCTGAGAAGTTCGAACACCCTAACACGTACATAGGAGTATATATACATGTTATATATATTACTGTTTTTCCATTAATTTTATAGCAATTACACACTTTTTAGTCTCATTATTTTATTTTATTTAATATTTTTTATATAATTGCCTATAATTATTAGTGAAATTAAAATAATTAATTTCCAATTAATGCTAATTAATAATTCAAAGCAATTTACTTTTTTTGCGGCAAATAAAAAATTACAAAATACAAAGTTACAAAAAAAGGATGAAATTTAAGAATTTATAAAAATCGGCTTACGTAATTTAACTCCAGCCGAATTACACATTTTCACTTTAATATTAATGAGCAGCTGCTAAACTAAACCTTTCACATTAATATCCGCTTTGGCTAAACCAAATAGGCGGTCACGGCTTATCGTTAAATATGAGAATTTGCTATTTAATTAATAGTGAGACCGACAACAAAAACGAAAAACGATAGAAACACGCATGAAATGCAGCTGTTTAAAGCTTTTCATATTTCATAGAACACACACACAAAAAGTACAAATTTTGAGCAGCGACCACATTTTATGGCGCATGCTGCCAGCCCACGCAGCACACAGCCAATTTAGCAACAAATTTATGTTTTCCTATATATTGCATGTTGCACTCACACACACACCTACAAACATATTTCGTAAACAAGCCGACGCATGCCATTGAGTGCAACACTAACGGCATTTAATTTTCATTAACATTATTTCAATTTCGGTGTTATTGGATAATTTTGGGGAAATACTCGAAAAATGCATTACTTCATTATTTCAATTCGTATTTAATTGAAATTGCCATTAATTCAATTGTTCGAGAGCCGGCAGCAAAGTGGTGCACACACATACACACACAGACAATTACATAAACACGTAATGCTAGTGCAAGTGCAACATTGCAGCATGCGTTGAATGCTCATGCCATTAGATGAACGTGCTCATAAGTATGTGCAACATGTAGCAAACATATTTGCTAGTTGCACGTACACCATGCCACTTCATGAGCATGGCTTAGCATGGATGTATTTGTTGCACTTATTAATATGTAACTGAAAGCAGCACGTTGTTGGGTTGGTTTGATAACAGTGTGACAGTTACTTGACACATAATGTTGTTTTTGTGATGCATAATTGAAAAATATTTTTCGGGATCAGTACCGAAATTTCGGGATTGAGTTAAAATACTAAAATTAAATGCTGTAAACATTATTATAGTGATTGCAATGTTATTTAAGCTTCCCGTAACGAATCCCGAAATTTCGGTATTGCCATTATATGCTTCAATAAAAACTGCTCTAATTAATATTACACACATAATGCACTTTGTACGCATTTTGTATTGTTTCGTTGTGCCATATATGGCAGTGTGTAGTAAATGTTGTATGAATCGCACTGTTGCGAGGGCGCGCTAGTGCCTTTGTGGCAGGCAGTACTAATCATGGCGTTGCAGCCACGCTCCCAATTCGCTTGCCTTTAATAGCAATTAAGTGTGCAGGCAAGTGTTTATTTTGTATGCGCGTAACAAATTGTGACACATTAAATTGTTTCTGACAACTGGCAAGTGAACTAGTAATGCAGCGTGGTGAACTACACAAAGTTGCATGCAACATGATGGATGTTTTGCTATAGTACATTATGCAATCATTTGTGAGACATTTTCGGATGATTTGTCAACTTTTTGGAGATACAATTCTATATTTTATAGTGCGAATCAAAGAAATTTAATTGGAAGCGTTGTCAAACAGCCAGAAAGGTCAGAACAATTAACTCACAGGACCCCAAAATAAATGTGCCAAAATAAGTGGAGAATATACCAAATAAAATAGGGATGCGTCTTCGCTAAGTTTCCGACCATTCCATTTTATCAAAGTTACAATATTATATTCACAATATTGAAGTGGATATTAAATGACGTTCAGCTGCTGTAATGAGCTTTGATTTTTATATCACACCTAAGATCTAACTATGGTCTCTTGTTTTAAACCGAGAAAACCAAGAAAACCGGACTACTGGTCGATTTAACATATCTACATATATTTATATCCTTAAACATGTAACAGCATACAGATCTGGATATCTTATTCTCAATCCCTAAGCATGTCAACTCAAGTCAGCTCGAAATATATACTATATATTAATTTTTTCTGTTAGAGAAATAGACTTGTAATGGTTATTTTTTGATAAACAATTTTTCAAACATATTAGGTTGGCAAATATCAAAACATCGAGTTAGACCAGCATGTGACATCACGTGACATCGCACAGGAGATGGAAGTTAGTCACCAAACCACTTTAAACCACTTGCAGAAGGCTGGTTACACAAAAAAGCTCGAACTCGACTCATTTTTGAAGCGGTTGGTGACTGGCGACGAAAAAAGGATCACATACGACAATATCAAGCGAAAACGGTCGTGGTCAAAGGCCGGTGAATTGTCCTAAACAGTGGCAGCAGGCGATCGGCCAGAAGGGTCCAGAATTGGCCAACAGGAAGGGTGTAGTGTTCCACCAGGATAAAGCCAGACAACACATTTCGTTGATGACTCGTCATAAGCTACGGAGGCTCGGATGGGAGGTTTTATCGCTTACACCATATAGCCCGGACATAGCGCCAAGTGATTACCACCTGTTCCTGTCCATGGCGAAGGCCCTTGGTGGTGTAAAGTTGAACTCAAAAGAGGTGTATGAAAAGCGGTTGTCCGAGTCCTTCGCAAATGGGGGGTTCCTACGAGGGGGTATTATGAAGTTGCCGCCTAGATGGAAACAGATTATCAAATGAAACGGCGCATATTTGAACTATGTAAATCCGATGACTGTAACACTTTATATAAAGCATTGAATAAAGAGCAAAAAAGAAGAAGGGAGATAGTTGCCAACCTAATACAAAGGTATTTTGACGAAACACTGCTTTTTAGGTCAGTTTGCCTAAAAATAGGTTAATTGATTCAGTGCCATTATCCACTTGATTAGTGATCGAAACAATAAATATGTGAAATTTATTTTTTATTATACATATGAAATCTAAGAACCTCAAAAAGAATAGTATTTTATGTGTATATTAAAAACGAGATACTTGCTTTGTAGACAGAACATATAGCGTCTCGAGGGTGTTTCCACGAGAGATTGCAGAAATTAAGATTCAAAACAATACATCAGTTCCTTGAGATGAAGTTTTATTTTCAAATCAGAAAATTATCATCGGTTTTAAAAAGCAGATGTTATTTTTGTTGGAGCGGCAGAAAAAAAGTTAGAATGCTTTCATGGTCGGATAAAAAACTGACTGTGTTTCAGTTATATACTAGACCTTTGGTGGGAACAATGGTGAAGTTTTAAAGTCCATAGAGCCACTAACAGATCGATGGTAATGCATAACGTTAGGAAAAATGTCAGTGAGACTAATTGGAAACTGAAATAGTATATTCTAAGTTTTTATTTCTTTGTTAGATTTTGGGTGATTTAAGTAGCGACGTCTAGCGTCAGTTTCCATTCGTTTAGATGTCATATTTTAAGCTTCCAACACTTTAATTATTTTCAGATTTCAGTTATCTATTTCAATATTTTTCCAAAAACTGATAGAATTGTTAGGATTAATGAAATTTTCGAAATTATCTCTCTCTTTGGGTTCATGAAATGCTTGGAAGAGTATATCTGCTAAGGAAGCCTCAATGAAATTACTTTGGTTTCCCTAAAATTGTGATAATCATCGCGACGTGACAGCCTCTAAGAGGCGCTGCTTCACATTTGTGCTTTCCTCGCGTTCATTCAATTGATTGTGCGCCGCTGCAAAAATTCATAACTGGAAATGCTACATTTAACTACAATGAGTTGGTGGCGCTCACTTGGCTGCTTCATTGCTGCCGCCTATAGTACTATATACTGTTAGGCACTACCAGCGAGTCACCAGCATCAAAGCTTCCACACAGCGCGTACGTTTTGCTCATTTAATAGTTAACTGCAAGCAACAGTGAGCATTTTGAACGCGTGACGGAATGAAAACCAAGTGAATTATAGCGTACGCAACAGCAAATACAAGCATACATAATATTTGTATGTAGGTATGTGGTTAATCGACCATTGCACGCTGTATGTATGTGTCTGTTGCAGCAAGTGGCAACATAATGCAGGAATGTGAATGCGCTTGCAACGGCGACTCAACGACGAGCAATTATAATTGTCACGCAATTGTCAAGCGCCGAATGCGCCGTCAGACAGGCAAGCAGGCAGTGAAGCTTAGCTCGCCTCCACGTTGTCAGTTGCTTGCCACACAAAGCAGCTGTTAAAGCTATTGCTTCATAGCATAGCGGAGCATATACATATTGTATATGTGTTCCATCATGTGGATGCAACAGATGCGCGCAGCTTATTCATTTGCCTTCTGCTATATTAATTCGTCTACTTTATGTGCGGCTACTCATTGAGTACGTGTGCAGTCAAGTAAGTATGCATGTGTGTGTGCGCGCTTGCTGCATGTCACATTGTTAGCTGCGCGGCAGTTGGTAGTTGTGTATTTCCATGCCCTGCAACTAGTTAAGACAATGCGCAACGACTGCGAGTTGTGCATCTCATAATTGGTCGGCATTTGCGCGGCAACAATAAATTAAAATTAAAATTTTATGCTTTGAGTGGATATTCACGCGCTCATAAATTCAATGAGCATTGCCATTAAAGTGGATACAATTTTATTTTATCGTTTCCTTTGCATGGACTTTTGGTATATATAGATGTATATTTATAATTCTTTTTAATGTAAAGCAAATTAAGAACAGCACGCTGAGGGAATTGTAGGCGACTTATTAAAATTTTCAAAAAAGAAATTAATTAACTAATTGAAGAAAATGTTTTTGTGCTTTCAATTAAAGTTTTTTTAATAAAATTCTAAAAATTTTGTACTAAAAACTCATTAAAATTTTAACGTTTTTTAAATTTTCAAAGATTTTTAGTTTCTGAAGGGTGTAATGAAAAAACAACAACAGACAGTGGAGAACCTCGTTACAGCTCAATAAAAACTCATAAGCTATAGCTTTATTGAGTATTTTCTAGATCCAACGTAATCTTAAAAGGAACACCGGTGACGATCTTACTTGTCCCGATTATTATTTAATTTTGTAAACAATATTACACGCCCACCCCACCAACTTTCTTTCCGAAATCGACAAAACAACACTGATTCATAGGTTATTGAAAAACCACTGGAGAACAATGATTAACCTAACAGATCCCATTAGCGATAGCTCAGACACTTCAGGTTAGATTACGTGCCATAGATGAGTGTGTCGAGGTATTCAGCTCCGTGTGCAGGGTCATCCTTGAAAGCTTCTGTCCTCTGAGAACTCGGAACGACAGAGAGAAACCTCTCTGGTGGACACCGGAGCTTTCTGATTTTAGATCTTCAAGTCGAAGGTTTTTCAACAAGGCTCGAAAAAGTGGTCTAAGGGACGACTGGGCTCTGCATAAGGCAGGACTTGCCATCTATAAATCCGAGATTAGGATGGCCCAACGGTCTCCTTGGCGATCCTACAGCGAAATCTTGGAAGGTTGCCAGGATCCCTCGCGATTTAGACGCATCTGAAAGATGGATCTGGTGACTGGACTTCGAGTAGTGAAGAGTCATTGGAGTTACTTTTGGACGCTCATTTCCCAAGAAATCTTTCAACGGAAGGAGCATTCATCGAGGAGCTTCAGGAGTGCGGTATCGCCTTCCTTGATCTTCTGGATGAACGCCACGTAACCTGGGCTTTGAACTATTTTAAACCGTTCAAGTCTCCAGGACCGGACGACATTATACCTGCGGAGCTACAGCGAGCGGCAAAGGTGCCCTGCAGCTGGTTGGTTCATACGACGCACACCATAAATGCGAAAAGAAGCTCGGTGGAATATTTAAACGAGACGTAGTGCAAAATATATTAATATACTGAGTCAAATTTTTAGTTCCAGTAGTATTGAAAGGCTCATCTAAAATCTAGAATCTGTTCGATTCTCTTTGATGTAATTTCATAAAATGCATTATAATTTAGTTAAAAGAAAGAGAGAAGGCAATGAGTAAAAATACAGTCGGCCTGTTATAAAGACAACTCAACTAGTCTATAGAGTTTTAAAGGTCATCAATCTACACTTAGAATGTTGAGCTGTCCCACCAAGAAAAAATTGTATTATAGTTCGTTTTCCTCGTTTTTTCACATTCTTCTTATTCCAATTAATTGTGAAAAAAATATAATTATGAAATCATTAAATGGAGTATTTATGCAAAGCAAAAAAAAAAACGTTTAACAACTCTCCAAACATTTCAGCGTATAAACTATTTATTAAAGCAAAAATAATTAAAAATTTATGTGAAATGTTCACCAGTCCCCCCTCTGACCTTCCCTTATAATCATTTAATTGCAATAATTTCCCCGTAGGCAACCGCACACCACAATTAAAACCTGTTAAAACCCATCAATAATTCTATGAGCTAAAAATACAAAAAATCTGCAGATTTATATAATTTTACAATATGCGCTTAACAATTGTTATTAACAAACAAAAAGTAAATGTTTTATGAAACTTCCTTTATACAAAAAATTAAAATTTTTTAATATTTTTTTAAGCATTTTTTTTGCTTTTGTAGTTTTTTTTGTTGTTTTTTTATACTATCATATTTCCCACTTACCTTTTTTGTATGAACGTTCGTTTCTCTGTATTTTATTAGTGGTCTCTCCAATTACGCACTTAATTGTATATACTATATATACCTGTGTGTGCGTGTGAGTTTATTTTAATGATTGTTAATTTGATTGGTTTAAACGTGTTTTATTGGCACTTTGTTTTAATGGTTGCTGGTCGTTTGTTACCAAGTGGTGTTGCCACACAGCTGCACTTATCAAGCGGTTACGGTTGCTTTTTGTTACGATTTTTAACGTTATTGTTGTTATTGCTTTTGTTATAAAATTGATTACAGCATACTATTACTTTTGTTGTTGTGTTAATATTAATTTTTTTGTTGTTGTCGCACTTATTTGTTTTGCATATGCCACCACAATTGTCAACACGCATATTTGTTATACAATCCGTATTGTTGTATTCGAACACTTTGCGGTATATTTAAGCTGCAATGAGAGAGAAAGAGAGGGAAAAATTAGTTAAAGATTTCAGTCATAATTAATTTATTTTTATAAATGATTTAAATGTAAATTTCATTAAAAATAAAGAAAAATAGAAAAGCTTGACAAGATTTAGTTGGTGGCTATCGATATACTTGAAAAATCAAACAAAAAACGTATATTAAAAGCTATACTATTAGATCCAGCACATATTAAATTCAAAGGAAGAACAAGTATCCGAACCCCTTCCAAGACTTTGACGAGACATTAAGAGTCCTCTACGTAATCCAAAAATACCATAAGTAATAAAAGTAATTGATAAAAGTCCGGGAAGTATTACTTGACTAAGTAATCCCACAAAACAAGTCAATCATTTCAATGAGAAGATTTACGGAAGAATCATTCATGACAAGTAAATTCAAGATACCTGCAAAATGCCAAGTTTGACAGATGGAGCCCTGTATAGATCGAGATCGGATTTACGATTATATCTGACTATTGACTAACATAATAAAACTATTTACAAAGCACACCGAAGGTTTCTAGAACTAGTCCACTATCTATATGGCCTTTAATTTTTCAAACCTTAGACACTATTATTTAAGAAGAATCTTATTAGACCGAAAATTTGGGTTGCGCACACAAAATAGAACTGTTCGCGACTATACAGAGCTAGCCAACAAGATCTAACTTCAATTCGTTCTTACAGAAGTTGGATATACATAACCTCAACGATCACGGGTTTATAAAAAGACTCGAGGGTATTCATTATAATTGTTTTTGTAATATCTTCTCATACTACAACAACAACATATAAAATCTTTAAACTCTCAAAAGGGTTCACTTGGTCCCTTTCGTTTCCATTTCAAATTGTAATCGCTTTCGGCAGACAATTTTTCTCAGAAAAGGTTTCATTTTGTCTTTTACTCACAATTTCACAGTTCATGAGACATTCAGGGATACACAACAATACTACTCTACATTTAAAATATATGGCACACATTAAATTGAACTTACTAAAGTATTTCTAATAAATTTTCACTTTCGCTACAACAACAACTCTAACTAACTGTAACACTCACTTTCAAGTATGTATATGGGTTGGTTTGTATTTGTTGAGTACCGCACCGAATTCCATTCCATGCAATTTAACTTTCGACTGCTTTAAGCTTACACTTTCGATTATTTGGTTACCTTTTGGTAAATCCTTTGCAAAAGTTATTAAAGTTAGCTAAAGTACCTAAAAGTAGACGACAAAAATGAAAAGCATTTCGTAACTTGTAATAACGTTGTTGTTTTTGTTGGTTTTGTGACATATTTTTGCCAGTTAACTTTTTGTTTTTGCTTTTGCTTACTCACTGCGGTAGCAGCGATAAATGAAAGTACTACACAGTGCTCTTGTTACCAGCAATTTCCACTTTTGCGGTTTACTTTTGTAGCATATTTAAAGGCGCATAGCGGCCACAATATTGTTGGCGTTGACACAAAAAAAGTCAATAATTATTTGGGTCAACGATGGGTGGTGGCGGCGGTTAGCTGCTAGTTTTTATACAATGTAGTTGTTTTTGTTGTTATTTGCTTTTTGTTCAGCCACCAATATGCTTAAGAGGTGAAAATAATCGAGCAAAGTCGCATTTGACCTTTGACCCAACAACAGCAACAACATCAATTTGAGTGAATGACTGACTAAGTGAGTGCGTGAGTGAGTGTATGAGTTGCACGCCAGTGGAGAGAGAGCAAGTGAATGATTGAGCGAGTGAATTTGACATTTTTGCGTTGACCCATATACCGTCGAGTCAACTACTGGGTGTGGAAGCGTCGTCGCACACAAGCATGCAAATGGAGCAATGAAACGTTTGATGATGGGTCGTCGTCGTGGCCCAACCCAACGTTCCAGTTGGATGGCGTTGAAGTGAACTGTGTTGAACTTAATTTTTTTCGCCACAATACAGACTGAGTGCGTCGATGTAAGTGTGTGTGAGTGCAAATTGTAAGTAACCGCATACGCAATAACAACAACAACAAGCAGTTAAGTAAATATATATGGTATTGTATGTGAGAGTATAAGTTGTCTGTCGCTTGAGAATGTGCAACGTTGTAAACGATGTTGTTGTGTTGCGGTTGTGGCAGAGGCAACATGCAACAGCAGCAACAACAACAACAGCAACAGCGTCAGCAAATAACAAGACAAGACAACAAATGTGTCACTAACAGCAGTGCAGGACGCAGTGTCACACAATAATACGCAAAGCAACAACAATAATAATACCAAAAACAAAAACAAAAACAACAACTACCAACAATAGTAGTTACTTTAAAGGCAACAAAGTTCAACAATAACAATAACATTGTGGCAAAAAGCTTAACCAAGCAAACATGCAACACTTTGGGGCAAGTGGCAAGCATGTCTGACTGCAAATACATACATATACAGTTAATGTTGCAAGTGTCGCGCTTAAATACGCATTTATGCAAGCGCGCCGCCGTCACCGTTTAAATGGCGAGCAAATAACAGAGTCATAAAAAACGCCAACACATACACACACATGCGCAAGTAGGAAAAAACAACGAGGCAGCATGCCAACGCTCCTTGTGGCAACATTAGAAATACAAAATGAATATGCAACGTTAGGCGCTGCGCTGTGTGGCAAGCGCGGCATGGACGCGTCGTTATGCTCGACGCAATGGGCAACAGCTAACGGCAGTGTAGAAAACCGCAACGCCTCATGCGGTTGCGGCTGTGGCGAGTGACGGGTGTTTAACGATGCTCTTGCACACACACACATACATAGAAGCATATGTGCGTATTATTTCCATATGTTGTTCTTGTTGTTGTTGCTGTTAGCATTGTCACGTCACATCAACTAGCGTCTACTTATGCATATGCGGTTTCGTCGCGCTCGCTTCGGTGCAAGTGTGTATGTGCGAGCTAGTACGTGTGACAAATAGCGGGCAAAGCATTGACCGCTCTACACCCGCCACCAACACGACACATTCCATTGCGACAAATGTGCGGCAGTAAATTCACACACTCGTAAGCGGCACTTGCGTCGCCCCACACACAAACACTCTCATATACACAATTGCTGTTAGAAATGTTAATGGATTTTTTGTACTTAGCAAAGTTGCTCAGCGCTTTGCAATTGTGAGGTGAGTGGTATTTAGTCGCGTATGAAGAGCTTTCATGCGCGTGAAAGCTTCACCACTGAAACAAGTGAATGAAACCGTTTGTTTTTCGTTGTTGTCGATTTTGTTTTTATTTTCTGCTTAAAGTAGTTTTCTACGATATAGTGACTTAAAGCGGTGAAATTAAGGTTGTTAAGTGGACAACCTCGACTTTTACAAAATTATTATAGCTTCCACTAAGAAAGATAAACATAATCGCTTTCATAGCTGCAAACTTTAAGTAGTTTAGAGACCATATGGTTCACGAGTAATACACTTATGCTCAGAAGAATCCCCTAGTGTGGTTTATACCAAATTATTCCTATAAGAGAACTCATATATATATTCACCAAATCATTTTGTAGCAACCAATCAGTGGCACTAAAGGTATGATCAAGGGCTACTAAACTCCTTGAATGTTATTTGTTCTAAAACTCAGAGTTAGTAGAAGAAAGCTAATTTTATAGCATTAAAATATGAAATCTTTCGTCGTATCAAAAAGCTTGGAACACACTTATGAAGTTCAATGTCTAAAAAATTTCACATAACAATCCATGCTGTCTTATTTTGTTGTCTCATCTTGTTTACCCACCGACAGGTTTTAAAACTTAGCCTTAGCTTCGAAAGCTTCGAAGAGTTTTTATCATATTATATTTAACAAGAAGTACTATCAATTTAACAGCAAATGAAGCATACATGTTTGAATGGACAGAAAATCAAATAATAATGAAAGCTTAATTAGGTGAAGAGTTTGGATAGCTAAACTAAAGAATCAAAAATTGCAAAAAGTGACTTCGAAATGGTGATATGAAGTTTAGTTTGGATTAATATATCGTGGTAGCCCAATAACTATGTAAATGCTCATATTTTATCTAACACATATATACATATTCTATTTAAGTAACTTTATCTGAAATGTACGCATATCCAATCTATCTGAAAATTAATGCATATGACTCTCGAATGCGATAAAATCGTGCACATATTCACTCATATATTGCAAATACCACTAATATATGATAATAACACAATGCTATGAGTGTTATTTACATACATATGTATATAAATAATACTAATAACAATAATATCGATGACTTTCTATATCACATTCAATTTTGCGATTCTGTTCTTCACATCTCATCTTATTTCATAACAAATATTAGCATTTATTTATTTATTTACTTGTTATTTGGGGTGCCCATTAGGCGACAATCACTTAGCTATTATGTAGTAAGTAGTAAGGGGCGTGGTTTAGTAAATTTCATATTTAGAGCATTTAGGCGTTCAATTACTTTCGCCTTATTTATTTATTTCATTCTTTCTTTGAAAGATTTTCTCAAATAAGAAGGCTATTCAGTATCGGTAGATGTGCTGACAGTTTGAAGAATGTGTCATACTTGAAACACTTATGAATAAATAATAGAAACGAATGAAGGGACACACATATGTACCCAAGAAGTTGAATATATTCGCTTGGTTAGAGCTTCACAAATTGAATTGTATACAAAAAGGTTCCTTTTAGTGCGTTAGAGGAATAAATTTGAAAGCTTTGGATAACCAACAACAAATATTCACTGATACTAAAAATAAATATTTATGATTTCTTTGTAGAATCAAAACTTAAAAAAAAAAAATAAAATATAAATATAAAAGAGTTAATAAATTGTCGCAAAATAATTGAAACAAACAACAATAAAGTCATCGTATTGACATCAATACAACAGACTCTATGTGAATTTGTCTAACCTAAGTCTATTCCACTTATACCAGTTCTTTGTTCGGTTAGTCACTTTCCAACATCTGGTGAATCAAAGACAAATAATACGCAAGTTTGTAATTTCAAACCTATTTAATTGACATTAAGATATCTTATATGATTTGCACAATACAATACACATCTATGAGAATACATATGATCTAGTTGATAATGGAATAATATATAGTTTTTATAATCATCACCTCAGAATATCCCTAAATTTTAAATGTTGCCTCTGTTGAGTGTGCAAGCCAAAATTCGCTCGGTGATAGCATGCCTTATACTCTCCTAGAACAGCTCCAAAACCTAGAATAGGATCCCTTTGGAACCAATTTGCTTAATCTTTAGCATGCTCTTGAGGGTTCTGTGAGAACATTTGAATACTTCTAAACTTCTTGTTCTTCTTTAGACGTTTCAATAGAAAAAAACTCGGTTCTCCTTCACATTTCACCGCTCTCTCCAATGCATACCCACCTACATATGTATGTTTATAAATATATCTTTATCAGGGTCTTCTTTAATTTATTTTCTTTTTTATTAGTCATAACGAATGCTATATCAAAACGCTTTAATAATTAAGAAATATTTCATATTTTTTCGTATTAAAAAAAGAGACCTCACCCATTTATCGATTCATTA
The DNA here is from genome assembly GCF_028554725.1 of Zeugodacus cucurbitae. Classification (NCBI taxonomy): domain Eukaryota; kingdom Metazoa; phylum Arthropoda; class Insecta; order Diptera; family Tephritidae; genus Zeugodacus; species Zeugodacus cucurbitae. Next base: position 19,460,133 of record NC_071669.1, read on the forward strand.
AACCATAAACTGTTTGCATATATTAAACATAAACATAAATATGTCAAACAATGTTGTATACATGCATGTACAACAAAAATAATTAATTTTTAGTTTATTAATAACTTCAAGCAACTCATTTTAAGCTTCAAAACAAGCTTTGTTTCTGAGAATTCTGCCGCTTGCTACCACTAATCAATGCAATTTCATTCAATGTCTTCGCCATGTTCGCTTAAATTTATGTTTGTATATTTATAATATAAAATTATGTATTTTTATTTATATTTGATAGTGAAGCTTATGGCTGTGACAGTTTCACTAATTAACTTTATGTACCTTAATGAGTTGCTGTGCTTAGCTTAACTTCACAGTAATACACACCGTCACACATAGATATTTGCATACAAAAGCTACAAAGAGGCCCCCAAAAGAGGTGCGCAGGTCAGGCATTTGACGTTTTGACCTCCATACTGTCCCAGGTGTGTATTTATTATGCGCTTAATTGGAAAACAAGTAATACACAAATACCTATCTATGCACAAATATTTACATATATGTATGTATGTATGCACAGCTTTATAGTTGGGAGATTTGGGGCAAACATGTTTTGTTGAACTTGAAAATCCATAAAATTTTAATTTTTTTAGAGGAAACGAAATTTTTAATGAAATAAAGTAGCCAAAAATGTTATTTCTGTCAACAATAAAATTCAGTTACGGTTTATTTTTCTATGCGCGGTTAATTAAATATTTAACAGTACTGTCAAGCGGTGAATTAGTAAATTAATAATTAATTTTCATTGTCGTAGCTGAATAAAATATTGTTTTTTGCTTTGAAGAAGTAAGTGAAATATTTAATTTTTTTATTAAGGATTATTTGTAGTATACGAATTTCAAAAAGTAACCAGGTTGAAGTAAATATATAGCTCTTTATTGGATATTAATCTGCAGTTAGAAAATTTTAGAGTAATACCTAATGTACGAAATTTTAGAGGAAAGATAATCAGTCTTGCTCTTGACCATTTATAATAGAATGATTATTAAGAAAGCTCATAGCGTAATATCCATATGCATCACTAATTGAGAATAAGTTGGAGTTGTCACATAAACTGCAATTCCTGCTTAAGAGAGACCCAGAGTTACAGGGATGATCGAAAAAATGGAAAATACTGATGTAGAGTCCAAAAGGCAATAGGTTATTTGAAATCTATGAAAGTCTATAGGGGGTTAAATTTGTTTCAGTATTTATGCAAAGAAGAAGGGTGCATCAATAATGGTGAGATAATGAGAATGATGGTGAGCATGTAGGAGCGAGTGATACAGAGTTAGGGAATACCAATAAAATGACTGCTAGTGTATGAAATTACGTATACATATGTATATTTTGTCATGGATTCCAAGTAAGTTGACCTTTAGTTTCGTAGAGATTTAATACTGAGATCGAACATGTAGATAAGCCTAAAGTTCAAGTTATTTCAGTGCAGTTTCGATCTTCTGTACAATAATGCCTAGATATACTTTTTCTTCGTCAGCAAACCCAGCAGTTTGGAATAAGTTACGACTTTAATGTGAAATAGTTGTTTGTTCACGAAATTTTTAATGATTTTATAAATATCATATACGTATATATTTTTTTCATTATTGACCCAATACGAAGAATTTTATTAATATATTTGAACAGTATAGTAAAGTAAAGAGCCTGCTTTTATTTGTTTACTACTTTCCCTGCAGCCTTCAGTTGCTGTCGAACAATACTTAAAAGCAATTATGTAATTTCATAGATTTTGAGATCGTACGCATGATATATACCAATAATTACTATATGTCAAGGAAGTAATACCAGTAAGCATTTAAATATAATATATAGTGATAGGGTATATGCATATACATATTATATGTGCGTATATACCGGTAAAGGTAATAAGCGATTGCATCTTGTAACTGCATATCGTAAAATCTACAAAGTAACAACGACACGTGCCTCAAGCGGCATGCGACAATAGCAGCTAACATACTTTGTATGTGTAAGTTGTAACATGACAACAACTACAAAAACAACAACGACAATCAGTTAAAAAGTAACATGCAACGCAGGCTTGAGTAGCTGCATGTATATATTTAATTACTTTTCACAACAACAAAAACCACTGACCACTTGCCTCATTAACTTTGGAGCTGCACACGCATACACCGCTGACTCTGGTAAATACAGGTAGTCTCTGAAATTCTACTCCATTTCATTCTATGTTTGTAACGTTCATTCCACACACGCATCCAATTTCGGGCAGTACATTAACCGATTACATAATTACCAGAGAATAAAGGTTCTTACTTGTTGTTGTGTTGCGTTGCTCCAGAATTTCTATGACGCCGCTTGCATTCAAAGTGAGAAGTTAAATATGTATGTATATCTTACGAGCCGCATGTTGCATATTGCATACATGGATGCGTTTAGTTAATAGGCTTAGCGCACGCACTTCCAGTTTTTAATTCCACAGAAAGAGTGCATACAATGTTTATTCCTCACACTTTGAATTATAAGTGCACTCGTGCGGCCTTACACTTCCCTTTCCTGCCTTTCCTGTCTTTCTTGTTTTTTCTTTATTTGCTGTTTTTTGGTTCTTTCTGCGGGTTAGCATGGGTCAGTTCTTTCGGCATGGCCTAGCCTAGGTTCTGCTAGCACACCTTTATTACGAAACCACTTCCGTTGCGTGGCCGCACGCATAAAGACACCTCTTTGGGTATTGATGGATTCATATACACATACATACATACATACATTCCAAGAGCGCTACCTTAATATTGCACACGTCTCTGCAACATTGTAGTAGAATTTTATGTCAGCTGGTAATGACAATGTTGTCACCATAAGTGTGGCGCGTAGTACGGCATAATAATTATTGGTTTGAGGAAGTACTTGGAATCGATAATGCAAATTTACTTCTTTTATTTTAAATTTTTTTCAATTAGGTAATGGATAAACGAATTTTGTTTTAGAATTCATTCGGTTGCATTAACTTATGCTTCACTCTTATATGTGGCTCACACTATACATTTTGAGAGAAGCGGTCTAGGCTTTGTGTTACAAATATATGCGTTGTGGACTCCAATGTTCCCGACAGAATGATAATGTTTAATCAAAGAGAAGAGCTGCTTCTTAGTTAAGCTGAGAAAAATTTTATCCAAAGGAATTGTTTTCTGACTAATCTATTTTATCTCAGCTCTTATTAAAGAACTTTATTCCACTGCACTTTGTAATAAGATCATCTTATATATATAATATATTGGTCCACGGCATCTATCTATCCATCCCCGTCTATCTAGATCATCCCCGTTTTGGTTTAATGGATCATAATAGAGTTCAAAGATAAATGAATACAAAATGATTTCACACATACCGAATACGAACGAAATCTGCCTTTACCAAATTCATTCTTGCAGAGTTTCCACAAGTTTGACGAACCATCAGATTGGTTTCATACCAACGTCCAGATGATTTAGGGTTCCCTAAATCTAATCTTAATCTACTGTACCAATTTAAATAATATCAAGTGTATCATTAACTTGACATATTTTAGTACAGGTAGAAAGTTGGCAAAATAAGACCAATCAGGACTATGAACAGTTTCGCGATTTCGGTGGGCTTTCATACAATGGATTTTAATATCACGTATATCCATTATCATATGAAATCATTGGAGGTCCACATATCTTTGCTGGCCTTCAGACCATAAAAATCGATCCGATAAGAGTGGTACATATATCATTTATAATATTAGATAGTTTGTTAGATGAAAAGTTAGCAAACGTCTTCAAATCTGTTTAACTACGAATAAAAATATCCGAATGAATTCTTTTATAAACAAATTTTATAAATATAAGAAATATAAACTATTTCGAAAGGAATATAATCACGTTCTTAAACGAATTGAGGATTCTCTTACAGCTTTTATTTGAGAATTTTCCAATAATTTCAAATTTTTGAAGAATTTTAAGAGGTTAAAAATTACATTTTTTATTCAAACAAGTAAGGAAGGGCTAAGTTCGGGTGTAACCGAACATTGTATACTCTCGTAATTTATTTAATTAACGTAATTAATATTGTATAATACACAATTCGACCCACATATTGGTCTTATATATTGTATAAAGTCCATTGAAAGTTGGAAACCCTAATATTAGGTTAGAAGCACCCAGGTTCTCATGTTCAATATATGGGGCCTTCAAAACCTATGGTCCGATTTCGGCGATTTTTAGAATGGGGCTGCCATACAATAAACGTAGTATTTGAGCAAAGTTCTGCACCGATATCTTCACTAGTGCTTACTTTATATATTGTAAAGTAAACGATCCAGATCGTCTTCAAAGTTCGGGTATATAGGAAGTAGGCGTGGTTGTGAAGCGATTTTGCCAATTTTCACAACATATTATTGGGAGATAAGGGAACTATTACAAACCAAGTTTCATTGAAATCGGTCGAGTAGTTCCTGAGATATGGTTTTTGACCCATAAGTGAGCGAGGCCACTCCCATTTTCCATTTTGTAAACAAATCTGACTGCAGCTTTCAACTGCCATTTCTTATGTGAAATTTAGTGTTTCTGACGTTTTTCGTGAGGAGATAACCCACTTTTAGTAATTTTCAACCTAACCTTTGTATGGGAGGTGGGCGTGGTTATTATTCGATTTCAACTATTTTCATGAGGTGTGGTGGGGTACGTAAGAGAATCGACTGCAGAAAGTTTGGTTTATATAGCTTTATTGGTTTGCGAGTTATATACAAAAAACCTATTTGGGGGCGGGGTCACGCCCACTTAAAAAAAATACATCCAAATGTGCCCCTCCCTAATGCGATCCTATGTTCCAAATTTTAATGTCATAACTTTATTTATGGCTTAGTTATGACACTATATAGGTTTTTGTTTTTCGCCATTTTGTGGGCGTGGCAGTGGACCGATTTTGCCCATTTTTGAAAGCAACCTCCTCAGGAATACCAAGGAATGTGTGTTCCAAGTTTCATTAAGATATCTTAATTTTTACTCAAGTTATCGCTTGCACGGACAGACGGACGGACAGACATCCGGATTTCAAATCCACTCGTCATCCTGATCATTTATGTATGTATAACCCCATATCTAACTCTTATATTTCTTGGTGACACAAACAACCGTTATGTGAACAAAACTATAATACTCTGTGCAACAGGTTGCGAGAGTATAAAAATATCGAAGAGAAGCATTATCCTTAATATAAGTCAATTCAAAGATTACCCTTAGGCTCAAAAATACATATATTCACTTCATCAAAATTTGCCAATTTAAACAAATTTATTTGAAGTACAACCATAATTTTCATTTCGCTATTGGGCATTTATTGATTTGAACGCAAACATTTATTTATGCTCAATTGACTGGTTCAAGGCTCTGCGATTGCAAACGCACATGCATTTCTGCATTCAATTTACAATATTTATTGAGTACATAAGCGCATGCAAGCAAGCAACCAGACTCATATCAAGTGCTGTCATTGACGTTGGCAATTTATGATATAACCGAAGTGCCGATAGAGAACCACATATAGAGAGACACGCCCGCAGAGGAGGTCGCGTATAATTATAACAACAACAAGAGTAACTAGAACAACAGCAACAGCAACAAGAATAAGTACAACACGTGCATTGATATGTGTACATGGCATTTGCAATGTCAATGACAATAATCAGAGGAGGCGTACTGCAACAACAACAACTACTACTTGTGCAGATTCACACACATACATACATATATAGCAATCTCATTGAATTGCATGCTGCAAACACTTAGCTACTAGATTGTTAATGGTTCATTCAGTTTGAATAGCGGCCTCCATGTGTATGTATGTACATATGCATGAATATATGAATATGTGCGTGTGCCTACTCCCGTGTGGTTTACTCGCACTATATTGACTTTTAGATTGCGTGCTGTCACTCAATCGCTTGCCATTATTGCAGTCATACTAATGGTTGTAGTTGTTAGCGCTTTTGAGTTGTTGTTGTAGTTGTTGCAGCAGCATCCAGTCTCTTCTTGTTAGCTGTGTATGTATGTAGCGACAATTTGACCCAATTCACTTTCAGGCAAACGCACGCGTATTGTACATATCGACTTATATTTATATATGTATGTATATATATATATATATATATTATATATATATGTTTGTATGTTTGTGTGTGCGTGCGTCTGCATTAACTTTTCCAATTCAAAAGCAATATTTTTTATTGAAATTGCCTTCCGCTCAATAAAATGTCAGCGCCGCAACACGGCATTGATCGTCAACAGACAACAACAATAACAAGAACAAACAACTACAGAGAGTTGATTTTTATGTTTGCATGTGTGTGTATATCGGCCTGCATTTGCATTTCGCATTTACTATTTATTTATTTTCATTATTTGCGCGCGCAATCGCTTTGGCGGCTCCCAAACGCCTGCAGTACGCGTAGTATTTGTTCTTGTTGTTGTTACTATTGACTGCTGTTGCACGTTCGGTAGTGCCACATTCAATTTGCAATCATTTTTGCCATTATTCGCAAATGTTGTTGTTGTTGTGGCTATAGTAGTGGTGCTTGTTGTTGTTAACTTTATTGCCTGTGGCTACGTTTCATTATGCACTCACTAACTCACGGCCACTGTCGTCGATATTTCTATTTATGCCAATTCGTTGAGCTATAAATAAAATTTGCAACGGCAATCAGATGAAGGCTGCCACATACACATACAATTACAAGAACAAGCGCACATAACTACATATATACATACATACAAATACATAAAAATGCATTTGTTACATATATTAAATGCATTCATATATGCAGCTGATAAACATCTAAGGCATGCAAGCGTTTATACATATATATACACATACACATATACATTTATATTTATTGCATTTTCAGTTTTAAATATGCATATAAATTGACATAAATAAATTTAAACTGAATTTCGACTGGCTAAGCAGAGGATGTTTTTGTTGGCCCTCTTTTGGTTGTGAAAATGAAATTTATGAATTTTATATTTTCCTTTAGTTTTTGCTTTTATCTATAAATATCTATATTTTGCTAGCTCTATTTATTTATGCAGGCTATTATTGCAGTTTCACAAAGTGTTATTGGCACAACAAAGCTCACTGGCTCAGGGCAAAAAATGTGTAAGCAAATTTGTGAAAAATGTTTCAAAATTTAATAAAACTTTATAGAAAATAATATAAAAATTTTAACTCAACAAAAAATATTCGGAAAATTTAAACTCTTTAATGTGAGTTAAGTAAATGGCTTTAATATTTTTTTATTTCTTAATTTTTTTTTTCTAATATTATTAAGTTGCTAAGAAATATGAAAAATAATTGCAAATAATGCAAAGTTTCAAATATTTTAATTGAATATTAAAAAAAAATATTTTTAAATAGAAGATATTTAAAAGAGCCTCTTAGTTCAATATATTTAGTAATTCAGATTTGAACACAAATATCTTACAAAATTATTAATATTAAAAATTTCTAATAAACATTATAGACAACATTACAATTCCCAAAGGTTTTCTGTACCCTTATTACCTTTTCGCACAGCCAAATTGATTTAATACATTAGGATTATAGTTCACAAACTAGTTTTTGCCTTTCGCAGAGCCGACTACTCGATGATCGATATTTTTGTTTTGCTGTTCATATGAAGTTGTTAAATTTCATCAACTTATTGCTATCAACTGATTTTCTCAATAAATACAGCAAAATTTACAGCGTCTCATTTCAACTCGATTTGTATTCTATTACAAATTAATATAGTAAAATAAAATGTGTCTTTTGTATGGTAAATCGATCTAAATAGGCGCTTTAATCGAGCAATGACCGGTTAATTGGTCAATTAACTCCTGTGCGTAAAGGCTATTACAGTACGAACTCGGTAATCGCAACTAATAGAAATCTAGGTAGTTGTACTTATTGAGTTTGTTGCACCCAGCGAGGAAAAATATATGACAAGAAATATGACAAATGAAAATCGTTTTATGATATAGAAAGCATATTTTTTTATTAAAAATTTTATTTTTTAAACATATCGGGTTTTATTCCCTATTAAATGCTCCAAAAGACTTTTTTTGACATTTTGGTCCATTGATTGGAGACCGCGGTACACTTAGGTGGAAGACACATAACGGATATCATTTCATCATCACTTTTCATTTCATTGTCTTTAGGATGACACGGGGAGTTATCTAAGACCAATAGGGCTTTTTTGGGAAGTCCCTTGGATTCTAGAAATTCGCGTACCTATAACAATCCAAAAAAATACACATAAATTTTAAACAAAAATTCAATACATTTCGTATTTCTCACATCAGGAACAAACGTATGATGAAACCAGTCTTCGAGAAACAAATAAGTCATCCACGAATTCTCGTTAGCCTTGTAGACAACGAGCATTTTTTGAAAATTTTTGAATGCTCTAGGGTTTTTTGCTTTTCCAATGATAAAGAGCTTAACTTGCGAGAAATGTTATTCTTTCCTTACTAAATTTCCGACCAGGAGCAGATGATTCCTTGAAGCTCACCAACGTTTTATCTGGTATCTGCCTGAAAAACAATCCGGACTCGTGGGCATTATAAATTTGTTCTGCAGAAAGATCAAGCTCCTTGATTTTAATTCTAAAACGTATTACAAATGGGTCGACGGACGCTGTCTTATTGGAAAGCGGAAAGCTTCTTTTTTATGTGGCGGAGGCCATATCGCTTTTTGAAATTAGATACCCAACCATTACTTGCATGAAAACATCCTGTGTTTTCTTTTATTTTCTCATGAAGCTTGCGAGCTTTTGCTTTGACAATACCGACGGACGGCACATTTTCACACCTTTATTTCAAAAACCACTTGTAGAGAGCCTTTTCCATTCTTGGGTATTCACAAGATTTTTAGGTTTGCCGTTTTCCTGGCCCAGCTTCCATATTTGTGGCATATTTAAGTATACAAGCTTTTTTCTTCTTAATTCTCGTTATTGTCGACTTGTGAACTTTATAATCAATACAAAGAGCTTTTTTCGATACACCACTTTCTAGTTTATCCAAAATTTCAGTTATTTCTTTAATTGTTAGTTTTATTAATTTTTTTGTGACCACCATGACTTTTACACATAAAACACTACTGGCGCGTTGCAAAATAAACTGATAATGAAAGTCATTTGTTGACAATTGCTCTTAACACACACACAGAAACAGTAAAGTCGACAGAGCAACGGTAAAATAACGATAAGTTTGTGAATACATGCAAAAAAATGCCATAAGAAGAAACCGACGAAAAAAGAACTGAAGCAAAACATATTTAGATGTAAAGTTGCAGTTATTGAGGACAATATTTTTGAGTAGTTGCACTTATAAAGGTTACAATGTATGTTTTATAGTGTTGCATGAATCGAGGAGTTGCGTGTATCGAGGGTTGCGGTTACCGAGTTTATACTGTACTATTTGCCGAACTCTCTAAGAGTTATGTTCACAGTAAAGGATTTATGTTATATTCTCCATATAGGGAGAATAATTCGGAAGACGGTTTAAAATTTGTACGGAGTTTAAAATTTGTATTTTTAAGAAGGTTTGAGAAGGAACCTGATTTATTTGGTAATAAGAACTGAATTATCGAAACAGATCCCTTGTTTCTATTTACAAGTTAGTAAATATTGACATTTCTGATTTTTTTTGTTGTATAAACTCTATTATGAGGCTTCAATTAGGCTAATATAAGCAATCATAAGCAAGGTTACGAACAATTCGCAAAGAAATATTATAAGTCGAAAAACAAACCAAGTTTCTAAGAAATAGTTTCAAGCCACCCGTTAAAAGATGGAATTTACTTTCGCTACTGGCAATAGTAAAATATTTTATTTAGAAAACATTCTAATAATTTGACGAATTTTGAAACTGCTCAGAACCCATTTCAATTTGTTTTTGAAGTTACTCTCTCTGGAACCTAAAATAAATTAAATATGAAAGCAACACCTCTTAATGGATAGCCTTCACGAAGAGCACAAAACAATTTATGGAGTATTTAGTAGAGTATTAAGTTGTTGTTCTATGTTTAGAAATGTGATCTCTACTTCCAAGAATATTTCCCAAAAGCTCAAAAGCTTTTATGTGGCAAGTGCTTTCCGTTTTTGAACGAACGACTGTTGGAATTTTCAAAAAGCTTATTATATCAAATAGCTATTAGACATCTAATTTTGAAGATTTAATATCACTGAATTAAAAAGGCTTTGGAATCTACTTGAAAGCTTAATAATACATTATGAGCAATACATATTTTTTGGAGCTTCGCTTAAATTGATTCCTACTTTATTACTCAAAATACGAAATTCTACATAACTAAATATACAGCCAATCATATTTAAAATAAAATAGATTAACAACATATCGATATCGATGCTCTCATCATCCAAACTGAATATAAGGCTTAAATTCGAAAGCAGTAAACAAATATGCCATTTCGATCCATAACAGTTAGTTTTTATGGTATGTCGGGCTGTTCAGCTATACACTAACTGACTTGCCTTTAAGCTGATTTTTATGCCGCTTATCTCCGGCTTGCTCGTGCTTGTTCAAATTGCCAAGTAAACAACAAATAAATAAACAGTGAATTTTGCAAACGCGCCGACACGCCTCAAAATATGTGTGGGTGCCTGCATGAAAACAGGCTGCACGGCCACACAAGCACTACAAACGCTGTGAACTTGAAACCATCATAGAATATAATTTATTTATTAAATATTAAATGGCTGTGTTTACGCTGATGTAAACAAGTCACAGCAATCGATCCAAGTCGTTATCGCTACTGAAAGACGCCTACACACAAAGACCAAAAAAAAATTAAATTACAAAATAAATAAGAAATTAAATGAGCTCGCAAAATGTTGTAAATATTATATACTATCGTTGGCGAAAATATTTCAGTCTACGTGATATTCTCTTTTTTTCAGTTGATGACTAGGCTAATAAGCACTTTAGCATATTTAAGTAGCACGCGGAACTATAGACTGAACAGTTTGAATGGTTTTAAAGTGATACACTTTTTTTGGCTATTATTTGGATTTTAAGATTCAATACTGTTGTCGTCGGGTAAAGTAGTATGATTGCCTTTAAAATAAAAATTTATTCAAAAGGTTTAATTCTACAGGCGTTTGGAAAAACGTAAAAAAAAATTCGAAAATTATACCTTTCAAACCACACCATATTGAATGGTTTTGGCCTACAGGTGGTTAGGAAAAGGGATAAAATATCAAGAGATCTTGACTCAGAAAAATGTTACGCCATCAAAATTATGATTGTCAAGCAGAGCTAGGCTATACCTTTACATCGGTGCCTTATTTAAGGAATTTAGTGCCATAGGAGAGCTGAAAAATTATAGATATAATTTGTAAATTTTTTTACCTGTAATTACCTTATTAATACGTCCACAGGTATACTGCCACATATTTATTAAAGTAATGTAAATATTTTTACACATTACACACATATGCTCACGCTGAACAATTATTATTTATTTTACAGACTTCATAGGAAATAAGGAAATATGATCGCCTTACAAAGTAGTGCAGAAAAAATGAGCTGGAAGCTGTAAACAGAGAAAATGCCGACATTCCGCTTTATTAAAATGAAATTGCCTATGCTTACAGAGATTTGCAAATTTGTTTATTGTGCGGAAATATACATACATACATACATACATGTAAGTATGAACATCGGTATATAAATGTATAACCAGCGGCTCTTTAAGCAAAAGTCAATCAACTGTTGGCAATAAATTTTTGCTTTCTCTACAAACTGTCTTTACTGCTTCAGCGATTTTTATGTTGTTACTTACATACATACATATATACATACATATGTATATAGAGAGACATATTTTCTTTATTTGCGCTAAATAAAATTTACGTATTTTTTTCTTCGCTTTTCCTTATTCAATTACATGTGTTGTTGCGCTAAGAAACCGCACGCCGCTTTTTGTTTTATTTGTTTGTTGTTTTTGCTGCTTTCTTGCCTATTCGCCGCAATGTTCCGCTTAAAGCGATTATTGAGATTTTATTGCATAAAAAAGCAAATAAATCCATCAGTGAACCCATGCGGTGTAAAGTATCCTACTGTTCAATGAACCGCCAAACGCCATGCGACGCGCACAACGACCCCCAGCCACCCAACCTCACCCCGACCACACAATTATACCTCAAGCCGCATTGGTCTGTATGTTGAAATAGCTGTTTGTATTGATGATGATATTACATATCTACCGCGCAGTTACAGTTATCGATAGCTTTTCATGACGAATAAGTAAAAATTTATTTATGTCTATATACATATGCATTGGTGTATGTATATGTGTGCGCAGATACGATAAATAAATATTGAAATTGAAAATGAAATTGAAATTGGACCGTATTTCAGTTAAGTGTGTATGCGAAATGGAAGCAAAAAGCAATACTGGTGGGGGGAAAATCGTAAATAGGCATAATTTACATACACACACACATATATATATATGTATATATGTACATCTACCTGCCTCAATAGCTCATTCATTTGCCTAGCAGCGAAACTGAGTTGTTATAATGCCACCGTGGCGGTGTAATATACTCAATACTTCTTTTCGCGCTCAAGTTTTCGTATTTAATTTTTTTTTTGCTTTTTCGCGGTATTTCACATATCCCCCACCCACACATAGCACCACACATATACACTCAAACACAAAACCATAAAGCGCTGAACTGTTTTGTACTCTTGTTTATTTACACTTAAATGTAATGGAATTTAAATGTAAACAACAACCAGCGCAGCAACCAACTCAAAATTCTATAGAAATGAAAATGGAGAAGTGCCTTTATGTACTTGTATGTATGAAATCACAAACATATGTATGTAAGCAGATATCGGCGCGTATTATTGAGCTACTTAGTAGCACCGTTATTGGTTGGCAAATCAAGTTTACATATTTACATTTGTATATTGACTCACTCTTTTACCTGCGAACGCATTTGTTTGCATTAAAGGCAGCTGTTTTGAAATATGTGCGTTTGGTTTTTCAATTTCAATTTGCTTGATAATATAAACAAAGTGGTGGAAAATTTGTAGCGCCGTTGGTGGCAGCCATTACACAATGGACACAAAAATGCAATTTAAAGTTTGGCAATAAAGCATTTTAAGCGGTCGTAATAGTTCTTAACGCAGCGGGTTATACTAGGTGTAGTAGCCTGAAAGTAGGCTACGAATAAATATTGTAGGTCAAAATGTGATTTTAGGAAAGAGAGTACTATATGTAGGTGATCAGGCTAAAAATATATGTATACTAAGGTGGATGCGAAGAGCTGATAAAGATAGGGAGACGGATTACTGAACGTAATAAAGAAAACATAACTGGAAATGCTATTTTGAAGTGAAATAAGTGATGATCTTATTAAAAAGAAGACTATAAGATAAGATAGATAAGATACTCGTAAGATATCAAACAAAATTAGAAGACCGTTAAAATTTTTCTATCATCCTCAATGACAGCTATGTTAATGGAGTTATTAGTATATCAGCCTGAAAGTAGACTATGAATAAGTATTTCAGCTCAAATATGCGATTTAAGAAAGAGATAATACTATAACTACGGATAGACCTAAGCGACAGTTTTAAGAATCGTTATAAAGCGTATCAAATCATAGTATGAAGATTCAAATACCTTTAATGTCAGAGTTTCTGTAACAGCTTAAAGTCAACCTGGGGCTGAAAATAGTAACATAATTATTTCTATGACTAAACACAGACCAATGGAACTAAATTCATCAAATGAGTTCCTTCAAAGAACCTATATTTTTAGTTGATTCTCATAATATTTGAAGAGCATTAACTCGGCTCCAACTAAGGGGAGCCTTGAATCAAGGGAATGGTCGTGATTTAGTAATAATAGAGACAGAGGCCTATTTTATAATCGAGCCCTATCCGAAAGTATAAAACAAAAATTGTATTCGAAAAGGTGTGATAACAAAATTGTAAGACTACTATCGATTCATACTATCATTAGGTATACTTACTACTAACGCTTAACAAAAAGTTTTACGTGAACTAGAGGTTGTCAAGCTTCGGCCCGAATGATCGTAAATCGACAAGTATCATATATCGATTCCATGATGGATTGGAACCCCTTGAACCCAGACATGAATTCACAGATTACTACTTGAAGAATCCAAAGACATAAAGAGGGAGACGATTACAAGAAGAGTTAGTCTTACAAGCTCGTTAACAGGACTTCCCTTCATTCAATTGTGCTCATTTTAAAGGAATACTAATATGTTCTGGTATCATTTAGAAAGTGCGTCGCAGTGCGTACCACACTACTACAGATTGGATTCGATAGTTTTAAAAGTTCTACTTTGAAACGGAAATATAAATGTTTCGGAAGCAAATCGTTAGCTGGAAATTTAAAAAGTGGTCCAATGAAAAAATTTTAGAAGTATAAAACACTCAACACCCTGCCTTTCTTGAACAAACATTCATATACATATGTAATACGAAGATACAAAATTCATAAGTACATATGCACATATTGGTATATAAGAAATCTTTCGTTTAAGCGCTCACTCAAGTGCGACGACCGTCAGCGACAAAACCCAGCTAAGAGTCATTGAAATTTAGCTAGTGCACGCAAGTTCGCGTGGCATGCAACTGCACAAAGTGTACACACTTTTGCATGCGAGTGTAAGACTAACAACGGGTATGACTTTATATGAAAGAGTAAGCTTACGAGTATTTGTGCGCCAAAACAAAGACTGTGGTAGTTTAAGTGCTTTTAGTTTGAAGTTGCACTGGTCAGTGACAGTTATGCTTTGTTGCATGGCAATGAAATGAGCAGAACAATGCCACCAAAGAGAATGAGAGAAGGAAGTGCGGAACAGTTGCAATAAAGCCAGCACTTGAGCTCGTGTGCACTGACTCGCGCTTGATTGACTGAGTGACAGCGGCAATGATCTGCAGCAGAACGCGCACGATGCTTTCTTGAAATGAAAATGTGCGTCTGTATGTGTGTGCCAGTTGCTGGTTAACTGTATGTGGCGGATGCTGATAGGAATTTTATACTTCATAATTCAATGTTGATGAGGCTCGGCAATTAATTGAAGAGAAGCAGCCAGTTAAGCGAAGTACGTACTTCCGAGTATGTAAGCGATTCTGCTATGAAGTGGAAATTTAATATAATTTATATAAGGCGTATTAAAAGAGAGTATATGAAATGGGAGGGTTGCGTTCATAAATTTAGACTGTTTCAAGCAGTGCTAATAATTATTCAAGCATGCTATAAAGCTTGAGTTATGCTGCTAATAAGCTGGAAACTGACTACTGTTTCAAGAATTCTTATCCAAAATCTTTGAAAATTCTCAATAAATTAAATTCGATACACATACTGCGTAGAAAGCTCTTTGCATAGTGACGTAATAACAACATAAATCAACTATAGAGCTTTCAAGTAAGATTTTTTTTATGAAAGCTTTCTACAGTAGCCCAGTTTTTTTGAAGCTTTTTCCGCCACAGATTAATTTTTTAGTCTCTTCCTTTTTATTTTTTTTTATGTTCGTAAGCTCGCTAAATTAAAATTATTATTTAGTGAAAGCTTCTAAAATATGTAATATGTGAAATTCGTTGAAAAGCTTTTTAACAAAATCCTTTTTGTGTATTATTTTGAAAACGTTTCGGAGGTATCATGCAAAAGATACTGAATTATTCTCAAAAATTTCAGATAATCAGATAAGCTTTCAAGAGCTTTCACAAATGGTCAAGCTTTCACATATCACTTATGAAGCAAGGATTTATTATATGCTTGTTTTCTGGATGTTTTGGAGCTCTCAATCTCTAAATTACATACTTTAGAGTGAAATTTTACGAAAGCTTTCATAAATATTAAGTAGGGTTGAACGGTTTTGACCTGAATACTAGAAGTAAGTATTTCATACAAAGAATTCACCCTTTGTTTTTCAGAAATGAGAACCATTTTATAAATATCTACGAAAAATATTACTTTAAATTGCAGACAGACTCAAAAGCTTTCACTTCCTTTTCAATAAAAGCAAGAAACGCAAACCCCATTCTAACTTCAATAAAAACCAAATTAGGCATAACCAACAAAGAAACATTAGACCAATAAATTTGAATAAGAAAGTGAATTTATGAATTATTGCTTACCGAACACAAGACACAACGAAGCAATGAAATTATAAGTGCTTCACTGCTCAAGTGCTCACTGAATACCTGCATAACAATAACAATAACAATTATAAGCGAGAGAAACAAGAAAGAATCGAAGCTGTAATAATATAATAATAAAGAAAAGGAAAATAATATGCGCTTGTCGGCAAGTAATAAAAGTTAAGGCAAAATAAGAAGAAGAAGAAGAAAAAATAATAAAAAAAGTAGAAGACGCTCGAACAAAATGTGTCGACAATGAAAGCCAAAAAAAATAAAAGCTTAATAACATGAGAAAAAAGTGTAGAAAAATGAGAAAATGTAACATAAAACCGCAAAGTTGGCGATTGAATGCCGAACTTGAATTTCAAGAAGTTCACGCCTCGAAAATTATGCTCCAGCGTAATTCATTCGATATTTTTGCCGCCGCATTCAGTGCGAGTGCAAAGTGTGTAATTTCGTGTTTTTGTTTTTTTGTTTCTCTTTTTGTTTTTGAATGCCGTTTATCTTGATTTTTTTGCTTTTAATATGATTTGGTTTTGGCTTTCTTTGGGGGTTTGCCACATAAATCCAACAAGTGCACAGCTGAGTTGAACGAGCAAATAATATGTATGCTGTGTGGCAGGTATGTGGTGGGGTATGGAGCACTTTTTTATCTTTTTTTATTTTTTATTTATTTTTTATTCTTTTTCCAAATTTTATTTCCATATTTTTTGTTCGTCGAACTTGTTTTCAATTGTTTGGTTGCACAGCTGTGAAATGATGCGAATGTGTCAGACAAGAGAAACTTCGCTGGATTAAACCGCAACAGCAAAAGCACAGTAGCAACAGCAACAACAACAACTTGTATAGAAAATCAAAGAGAATTACAGTTAAAATAATGTTAATAAAAAAATCATAACTAATAATTTCAAGCAATAAAGCAACCGTAAAGCGGAGTGGTAGAACGGTGAGGTGAGGTGAGTTGATTGTGGTAAGAAACACAAACAATAAGCAACTGCCTCAAATTGGTAGAAAGTAGCACGCGGGTGTGCTGATTTGAGGTTTGGGAGGTTTTGTAGCTCACTTCCCAATTGACGGCTCGGCTGCCGACACTGCCGCCGCTTGAGTAATTTGTGGTAGGCTGTTAAGCGGCGACTACGCGCCACAGTGGCAAGTGCAACTGTACACTCACTTGCCGCCGAGTGGGTATGCAAAGCGTTGCTTGAAGCTGCACTAATAAATGAGGCTAAATGCGAAATTTTGTTGCAGCTAATAATTAGCTTTCAGATTTTGAGTGCTGAATTTGTAGTTATGATTGTAATAACATTTAAATAGTTTTCGTTTTGAAAGTGAAAATTGAGTTTTGAATATTTATGAATGTAAATTAATGAGCTTCAAAGTTTTCAAGTGCTATGAAAATTAAGAAAAGTCATGGGAAATCTAAGGTCACACAAATGAGTAGAGAAAATTAACTTAAACTATGGGACGCGTATACCAGCAGTATTTACAGATCTTAACATAATTTTCCCAAAATAGCAAATAAGAATATCTAAATTAGCATATTCAGCCTTATTTCCACGCTTTTTCAAGTTTGAAGAGTTTTCTGATAAAAGCTAGTACAGGACCCCACATTAACATAGAGACCAAACGATTCAACTGAATATGGGACCTCAGAGTCAGGAGATCTGACGTTTGTAAGTACTGAAAAGTCTTTTGCAAAAAAGTTCGTACAATACTTTAATTTTATTTTCATTGAAAGATAACGAGAAAGTTAATTATTTGAATTTCTCCTCAATACTGATATTTATGTGGAGACAAAATTTCTTTCAGGTTCCAATTTGTCCTTTTTTGTTCTGAAATATTTACCAGCTTTTCGATAGTGAACAGCTTTTCACAGCTAAGAGCAGATATTAAATGTGTCGAGTCTTCAAAGCTTGGAAAAGCGACGAATCGAACAGACCACTAGCTTAAATCAAATATACTACTTTGGTTATATAGATAGAGAAAGAGAGAATTTTTATCACTTTAAGAGGTATTTACATGTATTAAATTAAACTAGATCACTAAGTTGTCTTATATAAACATTTTGATTAGAGAGCGGGGTTCAAATTTAGCGAGCATTGAAGTAGCGAATCGGAGACGCATGTATTAACTTAAAGGTAAGAGGTAAAGGTTTTTAAGGAACGCAGTTGATAATTTTTCGAAATTGCCTTGGATCAAATTGAGTTGCCGAGTTTGGTTTTAAGCGAAGTTAACCTGGGAGAGGTAAGCTTCATTGACAATTTGCATATTCATTTATTTGTTGTTTTGCTTTATTATTTCAGTACCTTGCTTACATCAAGTATATAGTAGCTGCCATCGATTGGCTAAGCATTATAGAGAAGCCAATAGAACGCACTTCCTGTAATTCACAAAAGTATTTTTTGTATCCCTTTGTTTCGAGCTGCGTCTATGCCTTAAGTTTTATTCAATCAATTAAAGTGTATATCAGAGAAAAACAACAAAAATATATATTTGTATTGTCATCTTTGTCTACAATTTGTCTTTTGAGTCGTTTTTTTTTTAGCAGTCTATATATGTGAAACCAAATTTGGCAGCACTCAGTAAGCGCTGATAAAATTTTTAATGAGGTATCCTCATACTCTCCTGCACGAATTCAACTAGATAACTTTGTTGTTGCTTTCACATGTAAAATTTGTGACAGGCGAGCAGCGCCCAAAGATAGCGAGCAGAGAAGTGACCAATTGATAACAGCTAGTATTGTTCCAAGACGATCTCTAAATCGACTTTCTTACGAGTACGTTCTTCAAAAACTGTTTTTTGCATTTTCCAACGCTAGTAACATGTTTTTTATACTACAGCATTATTTAATCTTACTTTTATTTAAAACTTCTTTATTTATTTTTTAATAAATAAATTCACCAATTTTCGATTTTCTATTATTTTATAAACTCATTTTACAACCACAATTTTTAAATAAATCAAATGAAATGTATCCAATCACTTAAGAAATGTAAGAAATGCCGTGTAGGCTTTAAATTTAA
Source organism: Zeugodacus cucurbitae (assembly GCF_028554725.1). NCBI lineage: Eukaryota > Metazoa > Arthropoda > Insecta > Diptera > Tephritidae > Zeugodacus > Zeugodacus cucurbitae. The sequence continues at coordinate 19,479,358 of NC_071669.1, forward strand.
TATGCCTTAAATATTTATGTGCTTACTCGCAAATGCAACACTTGCGCCGCAATTCCATTACCGGCAACTTCTGTGCACAATCACATTTTCACATATCAAATTATTTATATAAAATACATTTTTTTTAATTTCTTATATATTTCTTCTTTCTTCTTTCTTTTCTTTTTTGCACAATTTCAACTCGTTCTACGAAGCTCTTTGCGACATAGCCACACACGTGTAAATGGAAGATAAATAATTGAAAGCAGAAATCTCAAATTCGCCGCAAAGCATCATTCTATTTCCTTGCATTTTTTATGAGTTCGAATACTCAAAGCGATTGCACAAGATTTTCAGGGCTTTCGCTCATTTCAATTGTCATACATTTTTGGCGAGCGACAAAAAATATTGAAAGCAGCCAGCAAAGAGATCTTTAAGGAACGAAGTAGCGAACGAACAAAGGAAATGTATGAGGCTGTCTGCAAAAAATAAATAAATATATTTGTATGTGGAACAGGAAAAATGTGCACTACTTTGAAGTGGCGTTTGGAAAACCACAAGAAAATCACGCGCGACGCCAGAAGTTATGGCAAGGCAGCGGCTGTGACAGCACAACCACCAGCACCGTTGCACCACATAACACCACCAACTCGGCGCAGCTCAGCTCAGTTCAGCTGCACTGTGTTCAACTTTAGCCCGTAGCGTCTGTTACATTCCAGCGCTATTGTCATCGTTGACAGCTGCGTCGCTACTGTCAGATACTAGATACCAGATACCATACATCAGATACACGTTTCACTTCCTTCTGGCGATGCTCGTTGTCGGTTGTACTCATCGTATATCTGCCACATATCTATCCATCTATCTAAATATCTGCTTGTACGTGGCGCGTTTGGTGGAATAGCTGGAGTTTGGCACTGGGCAAGAGTGGTACATGATTTCATATGGAAGTGTTTCTACCCTGTAGGAAAGTCTATTACATTTTGGTTTGGTTTTAATCATATTAGTAAGATTGATTTTACCAAACTTCCCGTAAGATCCCGAAATGAATGTACAATCAAGGAAGAGTATGAAAGAAGATGTAAGATAAATCAATTTAAGGCAAGCCTTCGAGAAATTCCAGTCGCAATCATCGGCCACTAGAATATTTAGTTATAATCAAACTCTTGGGAACAAGCTCGTGTACAACTTAGATAGATACCTTTGGATAATTTAGGACGAGGTCGATGCTGAGAGGAATGCTGTGATTGTGATGGTGCCAAGCGGATACCTAATTAGGGCGTCTCGAACTTCTCAAACCCGTGCTGAGATATCGAGCACAGGCCAAAGAAGCAAACGGATCCATCCAAAAGTGGAAATTCCGCAAGAAACCGATCGGCTGGTGTTTCGAAGGGTTAAGGACAACCTTGGAGCGCGACGAATCAGTCTTCAAATCAATCAAAATTAGAACGTGAGACAATATTTCGAAGTTACTCTAGGTCTCTCAGAAAACATTCCGGTATTGAGTTGAACGAACTTACGATTGACAGATCCAGTCAAAGATCTTAGATCAAGTTTACTTTGCAGAAAATTAGTTTCTAATGGAATTATATTTCTTTCTGTGCATTTCAGAAGGGATAAAACTGATGATGACTTCGTCCGAAAACTTCGACCCACAAGCATTTCCTACCAGGCTTGCACCTCTCTTAGTGCTTGTAATTTTATGTGCGCTTCGGTGTGAAGCCGTCCCTCGTCCATTGTTGCCGCTGGCAGACGACATGTTAAGGAGTACTGACATGGTTGGCTCAATGTACCGCATGTTGCACGTACCATTCGGGGTACTGGCACAAGCTGACGACATGCTAGCAAGCTTCACTATATATTTCCATCTATCTTATATGGAGATACATACATATATCGTGGTTGAAATGGTTGTAAGCCAGTATATTACGTTTGGAATCTCCATTCGAAATGAGTGCAACGACGGCAAAAACAACAAATGTTGTTAAAAAACAGCTTAACAGCAAGCGGCAAAGGCATGCGATATTGTGCAAGAAAATTGAGGAAGAAGACGCTGCATAGCATTGACGATACAAATAGTTAAATGCATCGATTTGTAGGTATGTATGAGTATATGGATGGGTGAGTGTGTTTTTGAGCGCGCTTAATGATGGCCAAGATGTGTGGTAACGACGCGGAAGCAGCAACTTCGTACAAGCAATCGCCACAGCATAGCCATTATTATGTTGGCAGCGTGGAATACAGCTGTGCATGCAACGCTTTGGCATACAATTGCAAAACTAGTAACGGCAAACGGTTGCACATGCATTAAGATATATATATATATATATATATATATATATGCGTGTGTGTTTATGTAGGTGTGCCTGACTTACTTACATACTTCGGGTCGCACTTATGTGGCGCAAGAAGTTGGCATGCAATTGCATTGTGCTCGACTCCATAGCTCAAAAGCAAACAATTTTTCATGCGACTGATTCGTTTTTGTATTGGATTCGATGTCACATCATTTGATGAAGTTCGTGAGCTTCGGAAATGTATTAAGGAATTTATATGGAGCACATGTAAAAATGTTTGTATATTCAAGCACCAAATTTAATATAACAAATCAATAAGATTTCTAAATAATAAGACTGATATCATTCCGAAGCAAAATAAGATGAAACAATGTAACGAATGCTTATCTCAAAAGATTTGAAGCAAAAGTAAACTAATCTATCCTCCTCTGCTTATCATATCGTCGATATTCTTTTCAACCAACTAATTCCTCATATTCATCAAACCGATTTTTTTTTAATCTCTAAAAAATCTAAAAAAAATCTAAGTCTGTCGTTACATCAGAATCACTTGCCTATCTTTCTCTCCCCCCAAAGCCAGACTATATTTATTCATTAATCAAAACGATAACCCCATTTGATATACCATTCCATAATATCCCTTTCATTGATGACATGATGTTCACATCTTGACTTCGATAATGTGGAATCTGATTCAACAACGATCCATTAATCCTTACAACGGCTTTGGCGATTTTTCTTAGACCAAAGGGACGTATCAAGGACGGACAACTACTGGCATAATATCTATTATACTCTGCTAGAGAATAAATTTATACTTTTACTGAGTCTTTCAGAAAATTATGAAGATAAACACACGAAAAAAGACTACACATTTGGAGACAGAACATCTTGAGAACATTGCTGCGACAATCTAAGACTGTTAGATAGTGTGCTGTAGCCTTTTCATGTTTCATATTTTGAATAGCATTTCTTCAATCGTGATACATGATCAGATTATTTTTAGACTGTACAGTCCATATTTCAGATTTTATATATTATTTGTTCCAGAATTGTAGAGATTTATTTTCAGATTTCAGAAAAGAATTTTAAAATGGTCAAGAAAAAGTTTAATTTATCCGAAAAACGTTTTTATAACAATTTTATTGAAATTTAGATTTTTGGAAAAACTGCTTGATACAGGTTTCCAGCAAAATAGGGCTTTCAGTGTTCTGGAAGAACACCTAAATATTGCCAGTGAGACGAGTAATAAAGTTTTTTCTTAATAAAAAAAATTCTCGACGAAGTTGTGTCATAGATTTTTAAAGAAACTCGTTTTTTTTTTAATTTTTATATCAATATAGTATTAATGATTGCTTCAATTTGTTGTAAATTAATATAATAATTTTGCAAAAGATTCTATAAATAGCCTCAAGTAGGATGGATGAGGCTTTCTAGCGGTTTCTTTGATTTATACTTTAAATGAATTAAAATTTCAATAGCACTTAGTTTTTAATCTTTTACTGTAAATCTGAAATTCCAAAATAAACACAATTTATAATTATGTATGAGAAGTACCGTACTTAAAGACCTCAAATAATTTCCGCAAGCAAGCAGAGGAAATTGTGGCAAGCAAAAATATGTGCTACGCCTACTTATTTGGCCTATATCACTACAGACACACACACACATATACACATATTATAGAATGGCATAGAACATCAAAGCGAAATCGACACGTACGAAGTTGACTGTTTGGGACACTTTGTGGTGAATACTAAGGAACTTGCAACACACGCACATGCCACAAAATCAATCCATACGCATACTCATGTATGTGCTACGTGGAAGTGGCATGGAAATCGACAACATCATTTGATGCTCGTTTGCACAGAAAACCAATATTTTGTCAATGACTATGTACTCTCTTTCTATGGGCGACACTCGAGTATGACGATGTTTAGAGATTAGATGAAAGTGAGTAAGTGTGTGAGTCAAGTATTAGTCACGTTGTTAGTATACGATTTACTTATGTGTATCTGTATGTGTGTCGCATTATCATATAAGAGACGCTATGTTATGTTGTCTACCGAGTGGAATATAATCTGGATCGAATTTGTTGGCATTGCCTATGAACTGCCAATGTTTACTGCCACTGAAGTGGTTAAATGGTGCAAGTGGCACGAACATGAAATAAGCAATACACGGATTCAAACGCAAGGCAAAGCGTGGAATTGCAGTAAATCTACACACTTTAGAACCTCACTGAAGCAACATAGAAAGCTAAGGAGGTTCGCAGACGCTAAGTCAAAGTATCGATATAGAAATATTAGAATGTCGGTAGGCGTCTTGATCCACATATGCAAACATAAACAGCAAACACATACAAGTCAAGTGTTTGTATTTGTTCTTATGCTATAGTGGCTTTCGAAAGCCGCCAGCTAAAATTGTGTGTGTGTGAGTAAAGAATTGGACAAAAATAGCTTGTAAACAAAGCATAAAAGCCAACAAACAAAGCATAAATAAATATGACAAACACATACACATACATAAATGTATACACATAAATGTACAACAACACAGAGTGGGCTTTGCGTTGGTTTTGGCTAAAGTGCCATAAGAAAGCATAGAAGTGTATAGCTACCGCCAAAGTCGCCGTCTATTTGTGGTATAGCCGGCGATAAGTCAACATTGCGCACAATAGCGAGCATGCAACAACAACAATTGAGCTTTGTGCAAACGTTAGGCGTAGTGGAGAATGTGAAATGTCTACAAAATGTTAAAGAAATGTGCTGAAAGTGGGAAGACAGTAGAAGTTGGATAATAAAGTTAAGCAAAAATATGTTGGAAATCGGAGGAACGATACACTAGTTACTCAAAGCGGTGTTAGAGGGGTGTTGGACATCGATATTAGTAACCTAAACGTTTAAAACCTGCATATTTTCTCTCTTACAAAATGTTTTTCTACTTAATCCAGCATTATATGCGAAACTTGTTACAATGAGGGTAGAGTCTTGAGATTATTCGTCCAGTTTTGCAGATAAAACGCGAAATTTGGCGTTGGGTAAGATTCGTATACAAGTGTTTTCCGTAATTCTTCCATTATTTCTGTTTAATGAATTTATCGCTACTACTTTTGGCCTTGTTCCCAGTAAGGTTGGTGTTTATGAAATCCTTGAGCCCTAAAACCATCTTTGGGAACCACTATGGAAACAACATGTTCTCCACCTTGCAAATAATTCACAGAACATGCATTAATTCACAAGGGATTTTATACAATTGAGTTCACTCGAAGGATATATAGTAAAAGCTATATATTGTATATTTAAGCCAGAACTTTGGCGAAATATCCACTGGTTTAATTTGAAATCAATTACAAAATTCAATTGGTCCAAATTCGAACATAAGAAGATAGTAGCATATGTTTTAAGAAAAAAAAGCTTTCAAAAGCTTCATATACTGTAGGAATGTTGTAAAATCAATCTAAAATACTTCCCGTTTTCTAATTTTTCCAGCGATGTTCCATTTTTGGGAATCGAAATTCTAATTAGATTGAATTTGAACACAGCTTTCGGTTAGAGCTTTCATAAAATTTAGTATTCGTCATGAGCTTTGTGAGAAAGTCATTGACATTAATTCGAGTACTAACTTAAATAATCAACTGAAAGAACGTATGAAATATGATATGAAAAACTGTATGAAAATTCTTATGTGAAATTCTCGATCTTAGCTGGGAAGCTTTATTTTAGTTATTTAATCCTATACCTAATCATGAACACATATTGGGACCTTCAAGGATTAACTGAATGATTCGGGTATTCTAATATGCTGATTTATTACTAATATAATGTAATTTTTTTCCAGTATTACACTTTATAAGAAAAATTTGAACTAGTACCTAACTAGTCCAAAATGAACTAGTTAAAATGTATACCTTTGTTTATTACATATTGCATTTCCTCGTAAAAGATATGGCCATACTAAAATAGATATTCGTATGTGAAGGTCTACAGTGTCTTTGAGATTGACTTTAGTTCATGCCTCATGTGTCACATGAGCCATCACAATAGCGTCCAACGACAAGTCAAACATGCAATTCGATATCCAATGCAAGTCTAACTGCTTTTACTTACACATATCTATATATGTATATAGACAAAGTTTAATATATATTGTTGTTTGTAAGTTTGTTAGTCAACTTATACGCATACATATTTCTTTGTCACACAATCCGTCTTGTATACGGTATATTTAGTACACATTGTATGTGTACCAACTGTAAATAGTGTCTAAAAGCTTAGACTAGAAAATGGCTTAAGTGCACAAACTGCCAAAGAAAGTCAGCCAAACATCAACCAGCGGCAACAAATCGTCTCCCTTGCCAAACACCGATATATATACATACATACATATAACTAGGGTTATACAAAGGTATGTATAATATGTATAATACTTACATATGTATGTGGCATCTACAACTTCCAGCAAGCTTTGCTTTAGCATACAAATATGTACAGGTCAAAACAAACTGCCAAATAGTCAAAGGCAAATATTAAACTACATGCGTATGTATGCGATAGTCTATTTTGGCCGTAAATCAACTGTGGCAAGCGTGATTCTTAGCTTTTCATCTGCGGCCTAGCTCGCCTACTCTACAAGGACTGTGCCTGCTTCATGGCTTACAAAACCACAACAAAACACATATAATGGCACACATGATTCTCCTAACACATCCCCATCGATAGATCCTGGCACTCAAATCTACATGAATATTTAGTGGGTTTTAAGCAGCCTAGCCGAGGACCCACAGCAAGCACTCCCATTTGGGTATGTATTAAATGGCACACACTGTACACACACTTGTGGCACGCTCTCGTTGTCTAATTTGTGTAAGGAAAACGGAATTTGCATATTAGACGGTTTACAGGGATAAGTGGCAAAAAGCTTGCACACCCAAAAGCTGCCACAACGCTCCAAAGGATGCACGTGCTCAGCTACAAGCACCCACATACACTCATAATTATGTATGTGGCATGTTGTTGCATATTGAGTTTTACACAAATTACGCTTAGCATAGCGGTAAAGTCAAAAGCTGAAATTGTCTAATTTTTGGTTAATGAAGTTCTGCATAGAAAAGTAGCTTTCAAGTGTGCCGCACTAAGGTCATGTTGCTGCTTGCTGCTTTTCGCACAATTTTTGTGCGTTATGACCCTAATTTTGCTTTCACTGCAGTATAATTAATCTGAGAATGCTTGAGCTTCCACTACAAGGTTGTCGATATTAGTGGTCGTTTGATAGGTGTAGGCTTTATTGGCTTTAATATGTGGCTACAAGTTGTTAGGCTGCAAGATTTTTGATTACACTTACAATGTGGTTGCGTAAGCTGAAAGCTGCAATATGGGATTAAAAGGAGCTTTCACTTAAAAGTGTTCGCTTGTTTAAGTGGTGTAAGTACAAATTACTGTAAGAAGACGGAGAAATACCAATTTTGCTCTACTGAAAGTATCGGATTCAGCATGATTGACTTTAATTGCTAAAGCTTATATGATGAAAGCTTTACTAACATAAAATGAACTGAAATCTGCTATATGTGCGTCAAATGAGCTTTCAGTTAAAAGCTTTCACTTATTTTAGTGGTTTAAGTGCAAATTATTGCAACAGGAGATATTTTGTTCCACTTAGAAGTTCTGAACTTAGAGTAATTGAGTTTTACTACCAAAATATAGATGCTGAAGGTGTCTCATTAAGCCAGTTGAGCTTTAACTTTGACCTTTTCTACTTTTGAATCGATCATAGATCATATAAGCTCCATTAATTAGCTTTTTCTATTTTTGACTCAAATTCTAAAAAAAATACTATTTGATCCAAACCTCAGAAAAGGGGGTTAGCCTATAGTTCCAGTTAATGCAAAGGTATTTAACGACTATTACTATTAAATTTGGTAAATTTCATCTTCTATCATGTTCTAATAAGATTCTGTACCTTGAGTTAACTACAAGCTAGTCTCAACTTTATAATAACTCAATAATAATACTAACTTTGTTGCAGACAAAGCATTTTTATCTAATCACAATACTCAAAATTAGCACAACAAATAATAATAGCTATTTTTACGAGCTTCCCAGTCAACTATGCGGTATTATTCTTAAGTAAATACAAAAAACATCACGCCAAAGTGCTTCACATTAAAATTATGTAGCAGTAACCTACATTAAATGTTTATAGCCGAATATATAGAGTCAATATATAACATAGTTGTTATATGTTACAGCTTTATTCACAATTTAATGGCGTTCACTGTTCGCAGTAATTTTCTTGTCTTTTTATCGCCAAAAAGCCATAGCATTAAATCTTAGCACACACAACAACAAATGATTGTAGATGTTTAGTTCGGCAAAGTACATTTTTCTCATGACAGGCTTAAGTGGTAGTTTGCATGTGTGTATTTGCCAAGCCATGAACGAAATTAGAACGCCAAGTCGAAAAGCACTTGATTTGTGAGCGCTGTCACAGGTGTCCCACAGCAACAAAATAAAAAAAAAAATAATGCAAAAAAGCCCGAAAATAAAACTAATGATTCAAGTGTGCAAAATTGACGGTTGTAAAAAATTGGAGTATTACTTGTTTTGAGGCAGAAGTAAAAAAAGCTCAAAATTATTCTCATATGCTTGTAATTTTTTGCTTGTTTAAAGCTTATTTTTATTACTTAAGTTTTGAGCTTTAGTTTCTTTATATTCTGCAACCCATTGTCTATCTTGTTTACTTATCTCCTAAAGAAAAGTTGCTTGAAACAATGACTCTGAAAGAACAAGCGCTTAGAAACAGCCAACAGAGTAGGCAGGTGGTCACTGAGCAACAGCGGTGGTCTTAATTTTTCAGATTGGATTAACAAACACAAAATTGGATAAATAAAGAGGAAGGAGAAGAATCCAAAAATAGCAAGAGATCTTGATTATACGAGTATATTCATAGCTCTTCTGATTATAATGGTAATCACTTACAAAATAAAACGAAAATCGTTCGATATTTAATTGATAAAACAATATAATCGATAATTTGATACTAGATGATCAACGGTAAAATGGAAAAGTATATAAAACTATATACTCCTCAGATTGAGTCGATAGACCTTAGTGAAATTGAAATTTTAATAAAGCCTTTGTAAAATCAAAACAATTAGACCATACATATAATCAAGAAATAACGAAGTAAAAGTTATTAGAGAATCGATTGATAAAAGTAAAGAAAGAGAGTGAGGAAGAGGACTGGTGTTTGTATGAGAGAGAGGGAGATAAAGAGATTGAGGACATGAAAGACACAAAGGGAGAGTATAAGTGCGGAAGAGTGGGTTCTTTAAAGTGTTTGTAACAATGCTGTCAATATAAAGATTCGCAGACAAAACATGATCTTAAAAATATTCTTGAAATAATCCCGATTTTGATATAAGTAGTAGTCACAGATAGTCTTTTCTTCGTTAATATCTTTTTTCAGACAAGTATTCATCTAACCGGTATCGAGAACATCGATATTTCATCGACAAGATCTGATGAAGTTCATAACAAAATTAGATGATCATTTCATTACATGATTCCTCATAATCAACTCGGTGATGATATTAAACGGTTTTGATCAACATAAATAATTTCCTGGTTTCCGACGGTCAGGTGACAATAATGCCTCGAAACATTAAGTGTTTTTACGAGTTGGTCGGAATCTTTATCCAGAAAAAAAGAAAACAGGTAATGGCCTTAGTTATTCCACAAAGCTTTCTTATAAAGATAATGTTTTCGAGCATGTGCATCTGTCTTGCATTACCGGCGGTCCCGGTTTCAGCTGGAGCTGCCATAAACTGCATTGTAAAGCATTATACGACGAACAAGAGTTTTATCAGGTATTACCCAGCCAACAGCATCCTCAGTATCATCGGCACAACAGAATTTATTACAGACTGGCCGTCAAAGAAAATGTTTAAGTTTTAGTTGAGATAATCCAGTCCAGATTACTCAGTCATAACGACTTCATAAACATTACCGAGGTCAGGACCATTATTGAAGTTTATATTGGATGAAAGCTCATTGAGCTCACTCTACTTCAGCTACATATACATTTCATTGCCTTTAGATTCCAAAAACCGCACCCACTACTCCATAAAGCAAATAAAAAACATAAAAATCACTCGTTTACGCATAACTGTGTGAAATATGCCACCTCCTGTGTCAATCTTCGCCGCCGTAATGCATGATTTTATGTTTACAAGGTGTATTCTACCATGCAAACACGTTGCCACATGCGAAAACAAAGGAGCTGATTGTTGTTTACTGCACAGCGAAAACAAAAACAATTTCAAAACACGTGTTTTTCGAATTTGTTATTCGCCTGCTTTAGCAGAGCATTAAAATCGCATTCACAAGCGCAGTGAGCTGTCATTGAAAAGCGCTGGCAAATCTGAGTATGTTCGTATGTTTATTCCCACAAGTATATATAGTATATACCTATATCAGTTCTTGAGCGATCGCTTAAATGCTTTAAATAAACAGGCCGACACCATTCAAATGAACTATGCACACACGGAGCTAAATAGCGAGAATAAAGAGATATGATTTTATGTCTGCAGATAGCTTTCAGAGTAGACAGTGTGACAGGCAGACAAACGGATAGAGGGACAGACAGACAGACAGCAGAGACGTGCGGATAGACAGTAGATAGACAGGCGAGCGCAAAATTTGTATTAAAATATCTCTGACACATTTACCGTCATAATAAATCGGCCTTCAATGATTGTTATAGCCCAGTTTATTCAAGCGCGCATTCATAAAATATCGTAAATGAAAAATGTAGACATTGTTAACTTGTAATTGCACACGCAATATGTACACTGTGTGTTTGTAAAAATGTGTTTACATTTATGGAAAATATTTTCTCACTTTTAAATTCTTCGCAATTAACTTCAAAATGCGCGTCTGGAATGTGGGCTAAATAAATGCTGTTGTGAATGAGTGGCAAAATAAGTGCAAATAAATATTGTATGCATGAGTGACGGTAAAACAGAAATTAAGGTGGGTCGGCGTATTAACTGACAGAATGAAGGTACTCAAATGCAACCCTGCAAAAGTAATGCGCCTAAACTTGGATGAAAGAGATTTGATACTGAAAGAGAGAGAGAGAGAGATTTATATCTAAAGGGAGTCCACTTAGTGTTAATAGGCTATAATTGAGACTTAATTAGTCTAAACGAATCCCGAACTGATATTATTAAAAATTTAACTACAGACCGACTCATAACTTATGGTTACAGTTGGACCCTGAGAATTAGTAAAGACAAATTTATACGGTTTATAAACTTTATTGATATAAAATTGAGCTACTATATCATTCTACAGCAGCTGATACAAATAAATTCAAGCAAAATGTAATTATGAATAACAGGCAGGAAAATTGATCCTGACTTAGTTATAACTTCAAGCAATCTTAAAATATTATTGTCCAATATAATTATTACATATAACATATTTTTCACATCATTTTTTTTTCAAATTTTGTTTTTTGATTTCAATTAATTTTGAATTTAATTTATTTTCTGTATGTCAAAATGCCAGAAAACATATGATTGTGGCAGAAGAGCTTAAAGCTTTCGGTGTGTTCAATGCAATCCATTGTAGTACATTTCACAACACCACAAAATTTCAATGAAAACCGGTGATACACATATGGTTTCTGAAGCATACTACAATGTATACTACATGTCTGTCTCAGGTATTATGCTGTTTTAGCAGATTGACATAGAAATGACGTCAAATTTTATTTAAAAAAGTCAACTGACAAAGAGAAAAGTTACACATAATTATATCAAAGCAGATATAGGGCTCTTTTAACGACTTCTTCAGATTTATAAGACGAATACAGACGATAGTTTTATAATGTTTCAACAATATTTATAAGAAATTTCACAAAAAAGTGGACGAAACTCGACAGTTCCTACCACTTTTACCATAAATACTCAGAATGTTTCTTTCTGAAGGCATAATTTCTCAACAATTTCGACCCACCCTAGTGTACATGCATATACATTTCCACATAATACAAAACATATATTTTAATTTTTACTTCATTAAATATACAAATAAACAGAAAATTTCTGAATTATTAAGTTACCACACGCATACATACGCGTGTAAAATATTTTGACAAGTGTTAAATGCAACATTCGTTAACGTGTATTTAAGCTTGCGCGAAGGTAAGCAGCTGTTCTGTGCTGAAATCATACATATTCATTGTTTGTCAGAATAAATACAAAGCATTGCTACAAAAATATACATATTTACATATATATTTATGTGGTTATACGTCTCTGTATTTGTTTTCTGTTGTAACAATATCCATTGCTGCTTTAAGCCACACTTGACCTTTGAAAAATTTAAAATGGTTTTACAAATTGAATTTTATTGGAATATGTTCTCTGTTATTCAATTATAAATTTATCAAAATTGTAGTTGATAATTTATGTATTGGGTGTAACAAATTTTCATGAATACGAAATATGCTAAAATATTTACTGGAAGTGCTTTTTATAACAAAAATATATTAGCTCATTTAACAAACAATTGATTTTCATAAAGAGGTTCTAAAAATAGCATCAGTCTACCTTAGTCGATGGGCATAGTTTGACCAAAGTATTCGCGTCCCAGCTTCAGATTACGATAAAATGCGGTAAAGTATTTGCAATGATTTGTAATAATCACTAGAATATCACTTTTAACTTACGTCGCCTTAAAATTCTTTAACATATAGCTATGGATATATTTAACAAATTTATATTTTTTGAATTTCCTTCAATGTGGACATTACTAGATTATTAAGTACAATTTGAGCACTAGGGACACTGCCAGCAAAGGTATGTCATAAAAAAATTTTGATCTCCTTTTTGTGCCACAAAGTGCAACCCATTTGGCGCTTACCAACGATTACAGTTGCATTTACTTGCCATCAAATGCGAAGCCAATTGTTTTTTATTTTTGTGCTCCTTCACTTACATATTTCCCTTTCCTTTCGGCACAAATAATTTGTTTTCCATTTTCATGCGAGCGCATAACAATTCGTTTGTCTACACGTTGCCTGTTGTTATTTGTATTTATTTCATTTTAAGCTGCATTATTTGCAATAGCTACAGCTACGAAAAAAACAATAACAACAACAAGCAACTGTAACTAAAAGTAAACTAAAGGCAAGTCCACGGCATACTTGCAAGTTGCAACAACCGTAAGCTGCGGTTTGCCCAACAATTTTAAGTAAATGCAAGCGAAGCCAAGAAGCAGAAGAAGAAGAGCGCAGAAGGGTGCCGTAGGACCGCGCGGCAGACTCGTCTGAAACCCCAAAACGTGTGCGCATTAAAATTGTTGAGGTTTCGCTGGTTTGATGGTTTGCGAGCCGCCAAGTTTGGGTTGTTACTGTTGCTGTTGCACTGTTATATATACATATATATGTGTATTGCAGCAACACTTGCAATATAACTCACGTGCTTTTATGCATTTGCTTCTATGTATGTGTATATATGCATAGCTGTATCTGTATGCACATTTCGTCATACATATTTATAGGCGCCTGGGCTTTTTGCCGCATCGCTGTGGCAGCATTGTTTGTAGAGCCGCAGTATTATCCACACAGATACCCATTCTGAGCGCTCGGGCAAACAACGCATAAGCAAACAGCGAAAGCACCTCACTTATGTGTGTAACTGTACACATACTATATACATATATACATGTGTGTGTTGTTGCATTGTTTTAAGCGCATATTTACAAGTGTGCAAAGTATTAAAATTTTTATGACAGGCGCTTTTATATTTTTCATTTTTGCACTCGGTTTTTGGTTTACACTGTTTGTTGTTGTTGTTGTTTTATTGCATATTTCTCTGCTCTTGATTTCTTTTATTTTAGCGCTTTTTAATTTTTGCTTTTTCCACTCTTTTATCTCATTTAACATACTTGAATATGCTTTTTATTATATTTTTGACGTGATTTTTATGTTTTTGGAATTATTTTTTTTTCATACTTCTTTTTTCTGGAAGCTGAGAAAAGTTTTGAAACTGTAAACAAATATAATTAAGTGCTCGTTCGTCAATATACTGCTCGAATATGTCAGTCAATCTATATGTAGATACATCACACATATGCCTGCATACTATTTATGCATTTCTTTAACTTGCAACACTGTGTTGCACCTTCACATCTATGTCAGTTAATAATATTTTACTGAAGGGAATCCTTTTTAAATATGAAATTCATAAGTAGCATTATAAATTTGCATGCACTGAAATTTTAAGAGTAAGGACAGAATATGAGACCCCTAATAACATAGAAGTTTTCGGAGTTTTGTTGACATATTTTTATATCCTAAATTCAAAGGGTCTCTACTTATTCCTTATTTTTGTAAAAATTTGTCCATTTTAAAACGATAATGGTCTTTATTTTGGATAGTTATAAAGAAATAAAGGATTGTATAGAAACACTCTTTTGGTCCACTATATGTATATCAACCAACACCTCTCTCAATAGTTATTTTTATTATCTCGCAACAAAGTTGCTAAGAGAGTATAATAGTTTTGTTCACAACTATGTTCAGCTATATCAAGGAAACTTTCCAGAGTCGTTTCTTTTAGGTACTTCCTTAACTGTCCAAAAATGGAGGATATCGGATTATAACCACGCCCACCTCCCATACAAAGGTTATGTTGAAAACAACAAATGCTTTAATTCAGTAAGGAAAACCACCAGAAACCTTAAATTTCATTATAAAGATGATACAGAAGAGCTGCACTCAAAATGGTAAACAAAATTTTAAATGGGCCCACTTATGGGTCAAACACCATATCTCCGAAACTACTCGACCAATTTCAATGAAATTCGGTTTATAATATCTTCCTAGCTTCCCAATGATATGTTGTGAAAATAGTCCAAATCGGTTCACAACCACGCTTCTTCCCATATACCAGAACTTTGAAGTCGATCTGAATCGTGTACTTTACAATATATAAAGTAAGCACTAGTGAAGATATCGGAACAGAACTTTGCAAACATACTGCATTTAAAGAGTGGCATCGCCCTTCTAAAAATCGTCGAAATCGGTCCATAAGTTTTCAAGACCCTATATATTAAATATGAGGACCTCGGAAATTTTACCGAAAATATAGGTAAGTCTATCAGATATTTAGAAGAAATTCAGAGGGAGTATGTTTCTTCTAATAATACGGCTCCGTACCAAAAATGAGTGAAATCGGTCCATAACTCACTAAACATAAATAAATATAACGGTAGTTTCCACTGTTCAGATTAAGAAATTATATTTAAAATTAAAAAAAAATATTAACACAATTATTCAGTCGTGTATTTCTAGACATTTCCCACAGTCTAACGCAGCGGCAAATGATGCGCTCGGCATGCAGAAGCCAGTGTTGTTGAACGGAGACTCGCTTAAATGACAACGAAAAGCAATTGGCACAGCCACAAGCAGCGAGCGCAGCAAATTGCTGATAATTAAGCGCAATTTTGGTTAAGCTCAAATTTTTTCTTTTTTTTCGTTTTTCTTGACAAACTTTTTAAACACTTAAATTTTCGTATTTTCTGTAATGTTTTTATTTTATTTTTTGTTATTTCATTTTATTTTTAATTTTTTTTTCTGCTTATTTTTTTTTTGTTTCTTAATTTTTTTTGGTAGCTCACATTCATTCACCAAAAAGACTTGGCTGCCTGCTCAAATTACTGAATATCTTTTAACAATTTTTTATGACAAATTCACAATTGTTTTTGCTCTTCATAATTATATTTCTGGCTTTGGCTACTCATATTCATATGCATAATAGACTGGTTTGTAGATATGTATGCATATTTTTCGTTGTTGGCTTTCTTTAACGAAAAAATATTAAATCATTAATTTAGTCACACTACCGTGAAGCATTTGAAGTTAAGCTATTAGGCTGCAAATTGTTTGTGAACACTGTGAATTGTGGCAGAAGCAATTCAAAAAGACTTGATGGCTTTGTAGCACTTGTAAGAGCGCACATACAGCCACCTGTATGTCTGTGTAAGCCCAAAGCGGAAGTGCCATTTCATGGTAATCCGTGCAAATGGTAATTGATATGAATGGTCAGAAATTTAAATGGTATATTTTTATTGAGAAAATATGCTATATTTTGCGCTATGATAATATTTAAGACACTTTTTTCAATTTAGAACGAAAATTGCTGCATATTTCTTTTAATATTTTCAAAAAATACTTCAGGTTTTAAAATCTTTTTCATTTAAAAAATTAATTAAATTTTTCTTGTAGAAAAATGTAAATCGTTTCGTATTTTTGCATTTAAAATATTATATCACTCATATAAAAAACAGTAAAATATTTTTTCCCACATTCAAATGAGATTATATTCTCACTTTTAACTAGAAATATTCAAATACAGAAAAACATACCTTTAGAATTACGCATATACTATAAAGCTCTTGTTGTCGTAAAAGCTTATAAAATTGCACACTCTGCAAAGAAAAAAATTAAAATTCATATTTTAGTAGAAATTCTTTCGTATATGTGTATTTTATACATATGTCATGGCAATATAATTTTTATAAAGAAAATACCGAAAAATCAGTATGCAAATCCATAAAATAAATTACGAACGCTTGTGTTGTGAGAAATTTCTTCGAATTGATCAAGCTATTGAGCATTTCTATAGTAATCATTATTCTTATTTTTGATTAAATATTAAGTAAACAAAGAATTTAAAGCGTCTTATATGTATATATTTCTTCTAAAGAAATCAAAATTTTTATTTAAGTCGACTTAAGCTATTTTATACATATACATATATACAAAATGAATCAACGGTATATTGTAAAACAGTACCTAAACATCTTATTATATTGACGGGAATTCCCTAAGACTACCAAAATTACCAGTTTCATTGATTATTGTGAAGATCTCAGAGTCCAAATTGCTAAAGAAGATATTCGTTATTATTATATTGAGATTACTATCAGATATGACAGATTTAGGAGGTTGCTATATGATAGAACAAAATCTATAATTTCTGATAGTAATCCCAGTATTAACGCAAGAAACCGAGCAAGTGGTATATTTTCTTAGAACAGTACATAGTACGGCTATATTTCTATCAGTTTAGAGTTGCTGTCTAACTTAAACTCTAAATTCTGGCCATTATCGGTGACCACAATTAAATAATCGCTCTAAATTTGTGCTCGCAAATTATCAAATCATCGTGGAAAATACTTTGAAAGATATCTGAAAAACCTACGGTCCGGTATTTCAAAAACATTTCATATCTCTTTCCAAATATTCTCAATAAAAGCCGTTTGATTTGTATTATTTATTAAACATCATAGTATATTCTTCCTTAAGTCGATAACACTTCTTTTCACCAATATAGTTATGTAGCTTTTATATATATTCTCGTAAAACGCCACCATAACCTAAAAAACGGCGAGACTTCTCTCAAAATTCAAAATAATGTTAGTCACATTATACTTCGACTAATATTTGACAACAAGTTCATAAGGTTTTTCCAGAAGAATTTGGATGAATCTGTCTACAGAAATTAACAGATTTAAGTTCTAACGTTCACATTTTAGTTAGGCAGTTATTACAGTTGGATAACTGTCTTAAAAACAAAATTTGGCGATCTCATTCCTGCCAGAAACATCAGTAATACCTGTATTAGATGACCTAGCGATCTATAATCTCGATGCAGAGTTGAACGAGAAAGTTTTTGATTAGCCGTTAGAGCTACACTACTAGAACTACTAAAAATCATCGGAAGCCAACGTGCGACCATTTCTATCTAGGTCAAGTATAAATTATGCTTCATTCTCAATAAATTAGAGTTTCCACTATCGGAAAGCTTACAAATTTTTAACAGGTAATGGACTATAGCACATTTAAAGCACTGAAATTATATGACAAACGTATCTTTGTTAATTAGGAATAACATACATAAACTTCACTACGTATGAGAAAGCTACAGTTAAAAACGCTTTCATTAATCAAGTAATCGAGTGGTTATCACGTTAAAGAAGAGAATATAGGATTATTTTTTTTTTTCTTTATACACTACGTTATAGTATGTTTACACTCACCATGGGCCAAATTGTATGTAGTTATTTAAATATTAATTATTTTTATGCACTTGTGTTAACTTTATTATTAGATTTTTAAACATTTATATAGGTTTTGTTGTGAAATATTTTTAATTATAAAATAAAATTATTTTTCACATTATCATTTTTCACATGAAACTATTTAAAAATTTATCAATATTAATGATTTGACATTTTTTAGATTGAACTATTTCTGTATTGGCTTTCAACTGCACGCTACTGTAAGCTTTTTAGACCACATTACACTTTGAGCACAAAAAATATCAATAAATTATATAGATTATATTATATATAAATATAATAAAATAGCGTGTAATATTTAATACAATTTCCAATGCAATAACTCCAATAGCACACCAGATAACGCACCGAATTTAGGTCAAACCCAACACGATTAGGCATTTCCACTAAATGCACTAAATGACTCACACTGTGACTGCTTAAATGCCACTTTTCTTTTTGCTACTGCACCGACAGGCATTTTATCATGCTTAATTGCTTCATTTTTTCTTCCAAATAGGAAATTTCACAAAAATTTTATTTATTTATAATTTAATGCACATTCGCTGCGTAGATTAACGCGTAACTAACTAACTAACACGGCGCGCCGACTATTGAACTTGAAAGCACAAGCGCTAGATTGTCACTGCCGGCGCAACGCATGGCCCGAGCAGCAAACGAATGATAGCGAAACGAAAACGAAAATAAACAAATAAATGCGTGTGTATGTATGTATGTAAACTGATTAATCACTGATCTTCTGCCTGAATGATGGGTATATGAAAGTTTGGAGAGGGGGTTTGTGCATCAGTATGAGTAGAGGTGCGTGTGTGTCAGTCTAGTATGCATTTGACACATTCCAATGGCATCATAATTATGAAGTGCATGCTCAAGAAGTTCGAAGTGAGCGGAGCTAGAGTGAGAATTATAATACAAATACAAAATCGATTGCACAAGGCAAGGCGCTGAGCATCAATTTCCACCTCTTGGCATTTGACACAAATATATGCGTGTATATAGGTATGTATATATACAATCATATGCAACCGATCGCTTTTGCTTTCAAAAAGTGAAAAATGAAAACTTTTTTCCTTTAATCACTTGCACACGAAAATGCATAACGTCATGTCATTTTGAGGCGGACGCACTCACTCAAACACGCACACACTACACTCTCCTCGTCTCTTGAACTAAATTGTGTGCTTATTTATATGCCCACTACTATGAAATGATAAATAATAGATTGTTTAGTCGATTCGATTAGATGAATGTCTTAAGTTGCTCGATTGGTTGGGTGTTGCTGCAACAAATGCCTACACGCTATTAATACAAGCGGGCAGACACATATATATACATATGTATGCAAGGCACATGCGTGTGGGCAATGAAAGCAAATGCTTTTAAAATGAAATGGAAATTAAAATAAAAGCATAATGATAATGCATTAGAGGAAGACAAGCTGGATGAAAATACTAAAAAAAGTAAACAACAACAACATCATAGTCACTGCGGTCGGCACTTAATAAAATTTATTGTATGCAACGCGTGCGCTGAGCAACAAAAACACAACAACAATATGAAAAAATACAAAAACAATTACAACAACACCAAAAACTAAAAAATACCAGAAAAACAAAAAAACAACAACAAAAACTAAAATACAACAAAAACAAAAAATATAACAAAAATCAAGCACCAGTCAACTTTAAAACAACAACAACAAAAACTCAAGCAACTAGTCACTTTAAAACAACAACAAGAAAAAACTAAGTATTATGTTCATAATTGGAAAATTAATGTTTGCGCGCCAACGAACAACCAAAATGTCATTAAAACAACAGCAGCACCGCCGCGAACACTATCAAACGCCGAACAACCGCGAAGTATTAGCTATAAAAATGCATCAAAAGTTCATAAAAAAGCGTGATACAAGTAGTAATGTTGCTGGTGATAGCGTAGAAATGCGTGCAACAGATGCGTCGCCTTGCCGGTAAAAACAATAAAAGATCTATTTAATGCAGCTGCGAAGCTGACAGTGGGCTGGTTGGGGTAAAAATGTGTTAAAAAATTAAATGCAGTTGCAGAGAGCTGACAGTGGGCTGATAGAAACAAAATTTTGCCGAAAAAAATATGTTTTCGGTCTCCCAAGCACTGCGAGACTTCCTTCGCAATATGATTTCTAAGAAATTAGTATATATTCTAATAGCGGAAAAGTCTTCAATTTGATAGAATTTGCAAGACCTTTTCAAAAAACCACAAACCAAAAATTTATCGGACCACCCTATGAATTAATGTAGACCAAGAAGCATTTCTCCGCTATTCTGCTCCCAGCATATGCTCTACAACAATTCTTGAATCCAATATTCCCATCATGCCAAGATCGTTTTATAAAACCGAAGAGGACAGATGTATGTATGTGATTGGCGTTGAACCGTTTAGCCGGTTATAGCCGAATCGATGAAAGCGCGCCATTCGTCTCTCTCCTTCGCAGTTCGGCGCCAGTTGGAGATACCAAGTGTAACCTGGTCCCTCCAACGGAGTGGAGGCCTTCCCCTTCCTCGGCTTCCACCAGCGGTTACTGCATCGAACACTTTCAGAGCAGGCGTGTTTTCGTCCATTCGGACAACATGACCTAGCCAGCGTAGCCGCTGTCTTTTTATTCGCTGAACTATGTCAATGTCGTCGTATAGCTCGTACAGCTCATAGTTCCATCGTCTGCGGTATTCGCCGTTGCCAATGTTCTGAGGACCATAAATCTTGCGCAAAATTTTCCTCTCGAAAACTCTTAGTGTCGTCTCATCTGATGTTGACATCGTCCAAGCTTCTGCACCATAAAGCAGGACGGGAATGATAAGCGACTTGTAGAGTTTGATTTTGGTTCGTCGAGAGAGGACTTTACTGTTCAATTGCCTACTCAGTCCAAAGTAGCACCTGTTGGCAAGAGTGATTCTGCGCTGGATTTCGAGGCTGACATTGTTGGTGTTGTTGATACTGGTTCCCAGGTATACGAAATTATCTACGACTTCGAAGTTATGACTGTCAAAGAGGACAGATAGATAATAGAAATCGAGGGATACCTCAAATCAGGTTCTACAGAAACTTGAGGTTCTTTAAGGCGGTATTAAGAATTAGAAGGGAGAAGGAAGAATATGTAGTCTGTGGCAATAAGAACCAACGCCAATCTACGAACTCCTGGAAATAAGGTTTTAAAATGCAGATAAAATCCAGAAGATTAGTGTTACACCCTCCTTCTGTTAATATTCTAGGTGACTATAATGGTAATTAAAGACTCATACCAAATTTGGCGCCGAAAATGACCAGAACATTTCAAAAACTAAAGCTCTATGTTTCTCTCTAATTTAACTATGGGACAGTTGAGGACGAACAGTTGTGACATTTGGAATTCAAGAGACACCCTATGAATCGAATATGTCAGAATATTCTGGAACTTTACTTTTTCGTAAAATTCGGTTATCGAGATTAACAAAAGAGTGAATGGAGAGGGATCTTTTGTCGTTTTGGAATATCTCCACTCCACTGTGTATCCGGACTCCCAGTACCCGCACACCAACAAACTGAAGTGATTAAAACCTTGTATTAAGTTTACTTGTTTCGCTCCCACAAATGCAATTTGACAATCTCCACTACTCCGATGGCGTCAACGCGACTTCCAACGCCTCTGCTGCATTTTCATATTATCTTTCACTAGACAAGTAGCTGCTTTCTTGCTTTCACGCTAACTTTGTTGGCGGTATTCATTTCGATATTTCGACTTTTTTATTTTGACTCTTTCAGTTGTCGGTTTCACTTTTCGCTTTGCATTTTTCACTGCGCACAATGCAGAAATAAAGAAAGGGAAACGGCTAAACTAAATGCGAGACGAAAAAACGCCAAAGCAACTAAATAAAAAGAAAACCAGAAAATAAAATTAGTTTAAATAAATAATGTGGAAAAACAATATTCAAAGTATTGCATGACGCATGCGACAGCTGTGCAGACACCCAGCGGCAGAGGCGGTAGACCAACAGAGCGCATAGTAAGCGCATAAGAAAGCTTTTCGGCGTCTCCGGCGCTGGCTGTCTCTTGCATCAGTGTCATCTCCACTCAAGCAAAGCACTAAATAAGACGGCGGACACCAAAAAAAAAACAAATTCAACTAACACTAGTGTCGAGTAGTGACGACATGATATCATAATACCACACTAAGCACTTTCACTGCATAAGATCTGCTTCTCGGGAAACGCCTCTTCAAAATATAATTCATTAAAGAAATATAATTGTATCCCGCTGGCAGCTTAAAATGCATTTAAAATTTATTTATTTGCATATCAAAAATGAAAGGGAATGCAGTGGGAAATGTTAGTAGGAGCTACAAAAGATAGTATAAAGAAGTAAAAAGAAGATTGTAATAGAGCTGTAGAAACGAAAAATCTTAGTAGTTTGGATGATACAACAATTATTTTGCCAATTTTATCAAGATTTATTACTTAAGAGCTTCCTTTGTGACGGAGTAATCGAGTACATGGCTACTACACATTGGGTTATGAGCTCGAGACCAGACGAATTACAGAACAAAATATCAAGACCTTCCCAGTAACAGTTGAAGGCTATACTTTGTACGGAACCTTATTCCTCAGCTGAACTATGTGAATTCGGTTAAGAGTCCACTGAAATCGTAACCAGCGAACTATAACAAAATCTCATCTGTAAGAGCAGAGTCCATTGTGATGCAAAATTATCAACTTTTGTTGATGAGAAATATCGAAGCCAATACAAGCGAATATAGGACAGGGAACTGACAATTCTAACCTAAATTCTCAAACAATTAAAGAAACCTAAAGAAAACGTAATAAGAATCACTAAAGCTCTATTAAATTGAAAAATATAATCGGCTTCTACATTTCTCTGTATACCGTTACAGCAATTTGTTCCCTCTTCTTCTTCAACGCTGAGGCTACATATCAGCTTTGACCTTACTTGACAGCAGCACTCAACTGTTGTTATTGTCATTGCCACCGTTTTCGTTGCACTTCCACGAAGCTATATTTCATCTTCGTTGCGCTTAAGTGCCAACCTGACAAATGTGATAGATATTCTCTGGCGTAGCTTTTAATGCGTGCAACAAACTTGGTGCCTTACTTTCGAAAAATCAATTTTTTCCCAATTTCTTAAAGAAACTGCTCACGAAAGATTTCTAAATTTTGTGCTTTTTCTATTTTAATTTGTTTTATTTTTTCTTCACTTTGAACGCTTTAGTTCACAGCTGCGCATCGTTCCATTTTGTTTGTAGAAATTGTCCGAGTGCTTAGCGTTTGAGTTTCACTTCTTAATATTTGTGTTTGCGGTTAAATTTCTAGTTGTCAGCTTAAAGTAAAAACATATGTCAAAATATTGATGGCCCTGCGCCCCGTTGTGTGTGTTTATTTGTTTTGATTTGATTTGTGGGGAAACGCCAAGCAAAAGCACGCATCTGTTCTCTCACGCGTGTGTAAATATACATTTATAAATATATATGTTGTGGTATTTAAATACCGTTTTGACATGACCGAGTAGATCGCATTTCGATGTTTGAAATGTTTAAATACTCAACGACTCACCTGAGGCAAATTAATATGACTTTGTGGGAAACTTAAATGCAAATATGAATACAGATATATGTGTACTCGTATTTATTTTAATAATATATGTATTTACAAAATGTGTTAATCCACAGCCTCACAAAAAATTGAGTGATTGAAAGCTTTGCGATAATCAAACAAGCGGTCTAAAGAACAAACAATGGGTAGAACAATGAGGGTCATTAGGTCGAGGGGAACCTAAAACACTTTCAAACGATAGCATATCACATAAATAACAGAAGTCATGTAAAGGGTATCTCTTCAACACGTTTTAGAAATATTTCATTATTAAATTTTTTGTTAATAATTGGAGTTTTCAGGAAGCTTTTAGCAAATTTTTTTTATAGAAATTTAGTTTTTTTTTTAATTTCAGTTATATACCTCCCACTTATAGGGTACATTTCGAACTATTTCCAATTATCTCCATATAAGTTATTTTGAGACTTATTGAGACTTATTATATTGAGTAAATTATAATGATCACTTATATTACCACACTTAGCCACACGTAGGAACTTCACTTTACTACTTTTATAACCTTTGAACATAAAAGCTAATAGCGCTAAAACTCAAGAATTTCTAATGACTAAAAAATAACTTTCGACAAATAAGCGATTGAAAATCAGTCATAGTCGATGCTTGAGCGAGTAAGTGTTGAACTCGCTCAGTAGTCGATCATCTACTACCTGTCTACACTCGTAATAGGGGTGTATGATTTAAATTTAAAAAACTAATATCCTCTTAAAAGTTAAGTATTGCGATCAGATTGTTCTTATGAGAATAATAAGAAATTACTCTTCTCCATAATTTATGAGACCTAATTAACATTATGAAAAATTATTAAGCAAATCGAAAGCAAATGTTATAAGTAATAAAGCTAAATATAGTATTGAAGTACTCAATATTACCATGAAGGTACGCATGAAACTCAAATCCATGAGAGATATTTAAGAAAGAGTCCATGATGAAGATAAAATAAAGTCTAGTTGAATATTTTTATATTGAGGTAATCGAGTTGTAATTATGTTAATCGGTTTCGTAGGGGTTTCCAGTAACTAGATGCTCACTTGAATTTCAAATTTTACGACAATGTTAAGGGTATAGCGTGCCTGCTAAGTATGTCGTCTTTAAATTTAAAATATCTGAGCGTGTTCTTGATGCTGTAAAGGCGTTTGAACCACTGTCGTATTCGGTAACCATATTTGAAGGAATGAGTATATGTAAACTGACAAACAAAAACCACTACCAAATTGCATTGTCTCTTCCACTGAGGATCTAATCTTCGAATTTAGATAATTAGAATACAAATTCAGTGAAATCAATATTTTCAAATTTTTTGTACTTTTTTCAATGAATTGTGCTTTTTTTAATATTTTAACTTTTTAATTAAATAATTTAACCTTAACAAAACTGACCTCAAATAAAAAACAAATATTTAAAATATCCAATTTTAAATATTGAAATTTTAGTAAATAGAATACTATTTTTATAAATACCATGAATTTAATCAGCACAAAATTAAAGCAAATATTTCGAAAAAAGTTTTCGCGCTACACTAAAAAAACAAAAAAAAAGAAATTATTGGCGTATATCGTTTACGAATTCCGCTAAATGCATTTTTTTAATTTGAAAAAAAAAAAATGAAAAAAAAATAAATAAATATTTCATTGAACTGTTATTTCTGTAATTCAAATTAAACAGATATTGCAGTTAATTTAATTTTTTTTGTAATTAAAACAAAACTCACGCATTTACGAGCTACTAAAATGCACCAGCGAGCGCTGCTGCATACTCGTATAATAGGTTGCGAAATTTAATTAAAAAACACACAAAAAAGTGGCAATATGATGATAATAAAGCAACCATTAGTGACCTGATGACCTGCCAGCAGGCGCTTGCTTATGTATGTGTGTTTGTTTTTGCAAAATTCCCATTAAAAGCATGAATGCGTTATTTATGGGTTAATAAATTGCTGGTGTTTGTTGTTGTTGTTACCTGTTGTTTTTGC
Source organism: Zeugodacus cucurbitae (assembly GCF_028554725.1). Lineage (NCBI taxonomy): Eukaryota > Metazoa > Arthropoda > Insecta > Diptera > Tephritidae > Zeugodacus > Zeugodacus cucurbitae. The sequence goes on from NC_071669.1 coordinate 19,505,399, forward strand.
TTTTATTGTAGCAAATTTGCTTTAAAATTATCTTTATTGGGTTTTTGTTGCGTAATTTTACTTAAAATTATTGCATTATGTATAAGTAAATACAGCGGACGCATATAATGACATTACACAGGCTTTGTGTATGTGTGTTGTCGCTGTGTATCGCTGTATGCGTGTGTGCGTGTCAGCGTGCGACAATTAAGTGCAAACAAAAGTACCGCAAACAGCATAATTTCATTAAATAGCTGGCAAAAACAACAACATGCGCAATTATATGAATTACAACAACAACAAAGTCAGAGTAACAACAACAACAACAACGACAATTTTAATTTCATAAACAAGCAAAAATTTACCGGCAAGCAAACAAATAAATAATATTTGCTGCAGCAAATTAGCGCAAAGCAACGCAGTGTGGGGTGTGGCAGTAATGTGTTGGAAGGCGAGAGGATGGTGTTGTGTTAGTTATGCTGATTGCATGCCGCACACGTACGCAAGTAATTGCAGAATTATTACTAATTTCATTAGAGAGCGCATTGCAGTGAATGCCTGACGCATGACATACATACATATGTATATACTTGCAACAAATTCGCACAAAAGTTGTTTGCGTTTTTTTGTTGCAATTACACGTGTAAGTGCGTTTGTGCGACACATAATGCATCGCAATTAAATGCATTTGCATAATAAATTAGCAAAACATGCCGAATGAATGCTGCCACATTGCTTGCCACATGCTGTTGAAAGCGGCAAAAAATAAATAAATGCGAAACGCATAGAAAATGTGCGAAATCGTGAAATTTTAATTATCATTTTAATATGCATGAAATTCGAGGCGAAAAAACAACAACAACACACAAGTGTTTCTATGCAATGCAATGCGCCGTAAATGCAGTCAAGCACACACTTGTGGCACAAACACAGACATACTCATAATCATTTGTTGTTGTTATTGTTTGTGCGCATGTTTGCTTTGGCTGCTACTAGCTGCCCCGCTTGCCACAGCCACAGCATTGTCATTACAAGTGTCGCTTGTGCTACTTTTCTGCTCATTGTCAGTTGGCATTACGAGTGTGACTGTAGTTGTTGTTGCTGTTGCTGCAGCTATTGTGCGCTTTATTTATTTTTTGTGTTGTCAATGCATTTTCCTATTTTATAGCTGTTTTCCTTTTACCTACTTTAGTGCAAATTTTTTGTTGCTACTCTTGTTCTTGTTGTTGTTGCTAGTTTTTGTTGCACCCCACTTGCCGGCATGTGCAAAATACACACACATACATATACATATTTGTATTGTAATTGCATATGCTGCTGGCATTTGCCACAATTACTTGCAATCGTTGCAAAATATGGCAACGCCACAGCGTAGCGGCAATGAAATATGTTGCCTGCGGTGACAATTTCGTTTATCTAACAGCCGGAATGAGTTTCAGTCATGGCGTCGCCAAGCACTGTTTCACTTTTTGGCCACAAATAATAACAACAAAAATGTGAAAGTTTTGAGTTACGCTGAAATTGGCTATTAAAAAGTTGCCAATGCGTGTTAGTTTGTTGCAACTCTGCGAGTGCTATGTGTGTGCAACATTTGTAAAGTGGGTGGTAATGAGCAAAACTTGAAATTAGGGTTCAATAACACTGGTAAAATTTCAACTCGATGAAATCGGAAACTTGAAATAAACCATTTTGACAGAGATACTGTAGATCTTTGTTCAAAATTTCAATTTTGAAATCTTTTTGAAGAAATTGAAAATCATAGCAAAACCTTAGATAAGTCTGTCCTCGGATATGTTCTTACACTTCCGATTATCTGGAAGTCTGGTCGAGTTATACCATATTGGAAGGCACAGACGATAAAAAATCTCGAATAAAAGTAGACTGTCTTTTGGAAATAGAATGTAGATGTAATAGTATGTGTAATTCCTTAACTTTCTTCTGAACTGGTTTCAAAATACTTCTCTAATATAAGTAACTCTATGATAGGAACAGAGTTCCCACACTTAACTATTATTTCCAAACTATTCAACATTTCGGGATCTGAATAATAAGATTCTGCTCTAAAGACCTTTTCGCAAATCTCTTCGAAGGATGCGCATACTAGTATCAGATGCTTTCGAACAGACCGAAATAAAAGAAAAAAAACCTAATAACCAAGACATTCGGACCCATTTAAATGAAATTATATCCAACTAAAGACTGTCAGCAAAGCAGAATGCATAAAAAGTCGGGCTTTTTTCGACCAAAACAACAATACCAAGAAACAAAGTTAAGCAGCTTCTAAAATGTATATTTCGTCACTTCTAAAGAACTAGAGATAAGGTTCTTTCGATTATTAGGTTAAGATTGATATACCTATTCATTTTCTCTCCGCCTCTTTTCTTACTCTTTAAAATTTGAACTAAAGAAAGCAAGTAAAAGCCCAAGAAAAAGTTCTTTTTAATCAGATTTCCAAACATTTGCAAATTACAGACCTTATGAGCGTGGTTCTGAATCGATTCTTTTTTCGTCTAGACAAAATAATAGTCGATTATCGATGTAGAATAATTATCTTTAAAACATTTCGAGTTTTCCTTTGGAACACTCTTTTTTAATGCATGCTCTAATAAGTCTCGAATTGGGCCTGTATCTCATTTTATAGATAGATCAAATTTTCTCGAAGTTTAATTACATTTTTGGAACACGAGATAAGATAGATACATTTGGCTTTCGGAAATATTTGAGTATTCAAAGAGCTCATCTTAGTAGGAACTACTAAAAAGCTATTGAACTCAGCTACAACGAGTGAGTTTCTAATATTTAATATAAAAGATATTTCCGAAAGAACATTCTATGTAGTAGAATATTGCCAAACTACCTCCTCAAAATCAGTTCCCCACAGCAATATGAACTTGTGGAACACTTAACTGCAAGCCGCCAATATGGCTATTAGCTGGCCATTATGGTCAACCTTTAACTGTCACAAATAGCAACCACAGTAGTGACGGTAACGACAGCAGGGTGGGGAAAATCAAGCGCAATAAAAAAACACAAATACAAACAACAATAATAAAATAACGCTGACCGATGTAATAAAAATGTAGGTTAAACTTTGCGGAATTCATTATGGAAAGTTGGCATCCGCCAAAAGCCAATACATATGTACACACATACAAACACACAGCTTTATTTGTACCATAAATTTATTTTTATGTATGTGTGTAATAAATCTGTTGACCAAGCACATTGATGGCCGCTGTTGGATGGTGGCAAGTTGGCAAGTGCTGCCGCAAAGGTATGACACAGTTGGACACAGCTGCTGTGTGCCACACATTGTACTCGTGCTCCAAATATTCATTTCATTGCTTTTTTATTGTTGTCCCATTTTTTTTTGTTATGTTATTTAGCTTCATTTTTATTATGAAAGACATTTGCATGACATTTAACTGCCACTGATTGATACGCGCGGTAGTCACAGGAGTGAAATTCTCCACAAAAAATATACATATGTAAATATAAAAAATAAAATAGTTAATAAAAAGTGGCAACAAAGCAAGGGCGCAGCAACAAAAAACTGCTGTTAAAAACAACAACTAACAGCAATTTATGTGATTTTATTGTTATTGGAACGCACCTTGCGGTTAGTGAAGGCAATTTACGAGTGGGCGCAGCAACGCCCCAGCACCCAAGCGACCAGCGCGTGAGCCAAATGAGCCGACGACCAACAGTGTGTACGAAATGTACACGCCCAGAAGGGTTATGTGAGAAAAACGGTACATGAAAGCTGCAGTTTTTTGTTTATTTTTGTTTATTTCAAGCCCTTCCATCTATAACCATTTATATATAGCTATATATATATATTTGTATTTGAAACCGTCTGCCATGCTTTACAAACAATTGCTTCAAATTAAACAAAACAAAAAGAAAAACAGCAAATAAACACAACAAACTGTACAATGTACGCCAAAAAGCGGAAAAATCGTTTAAAGCTAACCTACTGTGCGGCGTATGTAGTTGCCACCTTTTCCTTCATAACCCTTTACATTGTACTTTACCTTTATGTAGCTTTATTGTCGGCTTTTTACGGTCTATTGTTCGTGTCTGGTACACAGCACAATTCGTATTTGGCATGCGTGGAATTTATGACCCAACTGTAGAATGTGTGCAATATGTAAACCTTTCAATCTGGCATTTTTACAGCTGAGATTGACAAGTTGGGATTTTCATTTACTGACCTCGCCTCAGTAGCTGGTTGCGAAATGTGTTTTGGAGGCTGGTAGCTTGGGAGAATTCATATATAGTTTGCGGTTTCTTTTTGTTGTGGTATAGTTTTTTGATAGTGAGATGGCCTTGTTGTAGTGGTTGAAATTTGTAATATCACACCTCGTAGACGTAAATTTGGTATATTTTTCTAACTTAATCCCTTTAATAGCAGCTCCACTTTGCAGATATCCCAGTGTATTCCTTTAATGAAAAATTTTCTATCAAGTTCCTCTGCTGTTAAAAGGTAGCGTAAACCCAGTTGTAGCACCTTGAGCTCACAGACTAATAGATAGGAGGAAGTTTGCGGTATTCTCTCTCCATAGACAGGCTAAATTCATTAGGTGGGTACCGATATTAAATATATCTCATTGACTAGCTTTCGCTCTTATTAAACTTAGGAAACAATAGGTCATACGATAGATGTCAGAGATGAAGGTATTTCAATGCGACGGTTTTCCACGTTTCTTGAGGCATATTTCTAACGAAATTTTTCTCAGTGCGTGCCTTTAACCCCTCAAAATCATCTATGTGTTTTACTGTTTTTACTTTAATAGTTTTGGGTTTTGTGTTTTCTCAAGAGATCGTCGGGCCTTAGTGCTTCATCAACTGCGAGATCGTGTTAGGAAAGTACTCAAGATATAATAACTATTTAAAATTGTGATTCTTAGTTAATTTAAGTTTAACGAATGATTTTAATTTTTTTTCGAAATACATTTTTTGAAATATTTTGATTACAAAATTTTGTATATTTACGAAAAAAATATTTTTTGTTTAAAATTTTATCTTTCAGTTATTTATTTAGGTATTAAAATTTATTTCTTATTTTTTCTCATCTTTTTTTCTTTTCTATTTATTTTATTCATTATTTGATATTTACAAGTCTTAAATATTATTAAAAGATACTAAAATCAACAATAGTTAATACCACTATCTTCACAAACACTTACACACATTATTTTCAAATCCAATCCATTATCCATCACTAAAGCACACTAAGCCACCACTAAATGCTGTCTAATGGTGTTTTCATGTAAATTTTTTCCAAGCTGCATGTAACGCACGTATGGATTAGTTGATAGAGCGAACATAAGAAAAAACTAACAAATCGTAGAAAAATTACCGTAATCCGCGCTTAAGGGCTAATTATGAAAACAAAGCTGACCCATTAACCCTACTTAAAACCACACAGCAAGTGAGGGGCGGTCAAATGATTTAAAAATTTCTAACAAAAAATATTTTTAAGGCCAAACGGTGCTTAAAAGCTTAGGATTATTAGTAGAAAAAAAAGAAGCTAAAAAAGAATAATAAAATAAATTTTTATTATTATTAAAAAAAAAAAAAACAGCAGAAGAAACGTGAGCATGTCGAAGCATATTAATTTGCAATTTATTTCAGCTGCCCAACTGCGGCCAAATATAAAAATAAAAGTAAGAAAGTAATAAAAAATGAAATTCGTAGAAAATTATTTTTAAATCAATTTACAATTTGCACACATCTTCGCAATACTAAAATCAATCAGCATTACAACACGCTGGCAAATTGCCCGTAGCGCGAATTTAGTAGCTCTATGCGGTAGCCTGAAGTGCTTACCATGCGCTGCTGTGGCGCCCTATATTATTTGGGAGATTGAGTTTTCACTTTTTCATTTTGCGAATGCGAAGTTCATAAAAAATGTGAAATTTTCGCAAACACCAACTGTGACGAAGCGCTTGAATATTTAATTTTTGCAAAAACGAAAAAAAAGAATATAAAATAATAATAAAAAGTTATAACAATAAAGCAAATAGCACTTGACGAAAGAAGTTGAAACAAAAGAACCGAAATTCGAATAATTTTTTACAACTCAATATTTTCATAAAATTTTTTACATATTTTAGTCATAATTTTTATTGCATTACGCTTTCAAAAAGCCAAACAACGACGCATGCAATGATGAGCATAATGATGAGTCTGCTGTTGATATTGCTGTTGACTCCGCTGAGGAGTCTGCCGACTACGAAACCAAAGTCGCGGTTTGATGGCGGAACAATAATCATAATCAGCGTAACAATGCACACTAATATCTAATATCATCTCTGTTGTTGTTATTGCTGTAAAATATATAATATTTGTTGGTTGTGTCTGCACGCTTAGCGCGCCGTCGCAGTTGGCAGTCTTGTAATGAAAGTTATAAAATAAAAGCAATAAAAGCCAAACAAATTCTGGCAGCAAATCAGTGAAACAATAAAAACGCGGTGGCAGCAGCGCACTCTTCCCAAAAACAATAGCCAATGAGCAGTTATAATAAGCATGTAATGTAATGGAAAGCTATGAAAATAAATAGCCAAAGTGTATACGTTTTTATAGGGTTCTAACTAGACTACATTCTGCAAGCAAGAAGTTGGTTGAGAGAGCGTAAAAAGTGCTTTAAAATCTGCTATGACCCAAATATGTGTCATCGAAATGTTGAGTAGACATCTTTGATGAAGGTTAATGAGTTGGTTTGGCGGAGATTAAGCCATTGTTCGCACACACTTAAGAGAAAATATAAGGTTAGTAGTGAAAAAGTATGTGGAAGTTAAGTTAAGTTGGACGATATATAATATTCTATAGAGAGAGGCTTGGAACATATAAACTCGCAAACCAACGGCACTAATTTCATAGCTGGGATGAAAGAGAAATATATTCATAAATCTGTGGTCTATTTGAGCTCGAAAACTATATCTTCCCTCATGAAATCTAGAATCTAGAATTTTAATTAATTTACGAAACAAGCTTCGAACGAGAAAAAATATCTTTTTCCCTTAAAATGTGTTTTCTGTTTATTACTTATAGAGATATAGATAAACCCTTTACGAAGACTTTTTGATTGAATGGAATCGAACAAACAGCGAGTGATGCGCTTAGCGGTATATCTAAAAATGCTTTCTGTAGAATTTCAGACTTATACGGGTCTTTCAGGGTTTGAAGATTATGTAAAAATCTCATAAATATCATTAAAGATTTTAAAATATAGTAATCTCACCACAAATCTTAACATAGTCTTTTAAATCACTTTATTGTGAGCAACTATAAATAACCATGACACCAATAGCAAACATTACAAGTGAGACAAAAGAAAACGAAAGAAATGAAAGAATTATATAATAACAACAAACCAACAATCAGTAAGAAACCTCCCACAAGCTTCTTCTTCAGTTCTCCTGCACTCCTACAAACGCATTCATTTCTGCGCATTTCCAAAGAAATTGCTCAACAATAAGCTAAAATGTTAAGTAATAAAATATAATTTCTCTGCATCCTTCCGCCATCCACCCGCTGCTATTACGGGTACGTGCAACAGCTGTGCCGCCAGTTAGCGTTAGTTTTGAAAGCGCACATCCTTTCAAGTGCAAACTATTCAACTGCGAAGAATGCGAGCTCCAACAATAGACAGCAAAGGAGGGCACGTTGCAAGAGAGAGAGAGAGACTGTTTGTGGAAGCATGAAAGCGAAATTGTTTTGTTGCTGCCCGCCAAAGTCGAAAGTGGAAGAAATTGCTTAAAAGTTCTAGCTGATGAAATGTAGTGAATGTCCTTTTGATGTTGTATAAATAGAAGAAATTAGAACACAGGATGCTGGCAATTAAAGGTCAGCTAAAGTTGGAATATAAATATATTATATGCTGTAATTTAATATACTTTTATAGTACTTGATATGTATTCATTATTTTACTTATGTAAAGCAACTGACTTCTTTCCTTTGAACCCTTGAACCTTTGAGAAGGCGAATCGAATAAAAACCTGATATAAACCAGTCAACCTAGTCAAATAGAGATTGAAATAAAATTTTAATGTGGTTATGTTAGCAAGGCCATAGTTCACTAAGAATTCTGAATCTTTTATAACTGAAAGTAATCAAAAAGTAATCATGATTATTTGCCATTACTAAAGTAAATACCAAAGATGCTCAGAAGCAGCCAAAAGTTAATAATTTTTAATTACTGGAAGTAATCTAAAGGAAGTAATGATTATTTGACATTACAAAAATAATCGAAATAAGTATTTAAAATGTTTTTGAAGACGATGACTTCAATTTAACTCTGTTCAAGACTATGTATTTAAGTTTATGATTATTCAGAAAACATATATATTTTTTTAGTATTTCAGTCATTATTTGACAGTAATGATTACAATTTGATCATACTTAGCGGTAATCATTACAAAATATATATAAAATCGTTTAAAAAAGAGACAACTAGTATTGAATTAAAGCTAACCAAAATGTTAACACCGTAATTATTATGATTATTTACGATTACAATAGTAATCAAGATGAATTTAAATTATATTTATTTTTAATCGAGTTTGAGAAGTTTGGCATATAATATAATTACACAATCGCAAAAAAGTTTGTATTCAATACTTTGTAATGATTACATTATGATTACTATTAACATTAATAGGTTTGAAATCATTCCTATTTAAAATACATTGAATGACATGTATTATTGACAGCTTAGTAATCATTGGTGATTAAAATAAAATTAAATGTGTTATTGGCAGTTTATTATTCATAGTGGTAATCATAGCTAAATAAGAAGTGTCTTTAATTATAATTACTTTATAATATATGATTACTTTTGGCTAATGTTTACTATTATTGCATATTATATTAATAAATACTATTGTGCAATACTATTGAAAGCAGAAGTAATTGATTACCATGTAATCACAAAGTAATTAGTTGTTTAATGTCACTCTTGTGCTATCAATAATCCATAATATCAATAGAAAGAATACTAAAGCACAATAAATATTAGGTTACCTTGCGGAAATTTACCTTGCTCCGTTATTTCTGCTGTAAGTTTTAGAATGGAATGCATTACTGCCCGAACCAATAAGTAATGGTTGCAAAGACTCGCCATTGTATGTAGTAAGTTCTTGTTGTTGTTATTTGAAAATAGTCACATCAGCGAAATGCTAACAAATGCCAATACAATGCACCGTTCGCTGAGACCAAACAAGCGAAATAAAACATCAAAGCAGAAAACAAAGGCTGAAATATGTTGACAAAGAGGATATCGAACATTGCAGCAGCAGCAGACAGCAAGCAGCAAGCGATGCAGAAAGATCACGATATTGCAGCAATTGGTTTGAAGAGGGGGAGGTGGGGAGTAACTGAATTACAGAAATGTTTGGAAAATAGAGCAGTGCCAGCGGCAGCATAGGTGGTCGACGAATGGAGAAAGTCGCCACGAGTATGTATGGCCAGTGGAAAGGTTTGTCATTGTTGCACATATCTTTCTTTTTTTCGATTGTTGCAACGCTTGTGTTGTAGCAACATATGGCTCGTAGCATGACACAAGCATTGGTAGCACATATAACTGTATAAAATTGACCCAATTTAAATGGTCATAGGAAAAACTAGCCAAAGGCGAGCATATAAAATTAGAATGTAATCGTGTGTGCTGCTCTTTAGGTATGTAGATATGTGTGGCAAGTTTGCAAAAGTGGTTTGTTGCTTATTGTATTAGTCAAATTGCTTGCTTGCCAACCTTTTGTCAGACGAATTTCTACTTGCAACAAATTTTAATTTAATTTCACATATAATTTGATTTGATTTGCGCTTAGTTTTATTGGCTTTCACAGTAAAAGCAAAGCAACAAAGCTTTTGTCTTGCCATACGCTTTATTTTGAAGCAATTTCAAAAAATTTTTGCTATTTTTTTTCCTTGTGCCTTCACTGAGTTGAGCCCATTTCCCAGCAATCAAATGACAATTCAACTTGACTTACATAGCGAGGCTCAAGCAGAAGTACAGACACACGTACTCATGTACTTGCAATGGAAATATACTCTACAAGATGACAGTCAATTTTCGCCAAATACTCAGCGATTTAAAAAGATTCAAATCAACGCAAATAGTAGCAAATAAAAATTGGGGTCAGACGAAATGAATGAATGAACAACAACAGCAACAATAATATCAACAATGGCAGCTGTAATGTCAGTAGACTGTAGAAAGCCGTTTTGGGAGCATCAGATCAAATCAAGTCAACTTGAACTATGCTTCCACACACACACTCTCGCACTTAAATGGGCGCCCTCCGCCCTTCTTCACGCTATACATTGTAAATTGGTTCAAAGCGTTACAAGTAGCTAGATGGGTATGTATGTGTGTTGATTTGTAGACAAGGCAGTCAAAAAAGAAGCATCAAGCCTAACAAACAAATCAGCATTTTCCAACAAGGTTGTATTTGCTTTGGCAGCAATGCGGTGAGCGCTTGTCAGCGTTACTGATTTTAGCGAGAGCACAGTGGGGACCATAAGTGAGAGAGTGAGTAAAAATATGTTTCAAAGAGAATTTACTTCACAAAAGCTTTTTCTAATAACGTTCATCAGTGAGATCTCTCGTAGAAACCAAAATTTCTTATAGCATGCATGGTCGGTCCGTACTTAGGAAGAATTACTATATTTTTGCCCTGAAGTTCATATCCTGTAACAGCCTCCAAGTAAAGCTAAGAATGGCCAACAGATCTCTGAACTAATTTTCTCTGCGGACTATAACAATTAATACTTGAGTCTCTTTACATCATTATCTTTATTGTTTTGAAATTTTCTATATAAAGCTTATCTCAAAAAGAGCTGTTGAATCTCCTTGACGCACTCTTCAACCCACTGTTATTCTTGTTGTTGTAACGGTATGAAATGGGCCCCAATAGTACAGTATTTGACCTGATATAAATCCGGATTCATTATCGTGTCTGACAACCGATTGTTTTAAAAATGCACAGCATCTTCCTCCTTGTAAATTATTCCAAATCAGTATTTTGTTGTGCAAAGGGGAAAGAGAGGCAGAGTCGCTCAAATAGATGTAGCTCGTATTATTTGGTTAGAGGAACTGAGGGTTCGAGTATTGAAGAAATTTCAGAAGAAGTTCTCGGAATATATCTTTGAATGCATTGCTTCTTCTATAAAATGTTAGAAATTAGATAATAATATGTTTTCTTCTGGTTCGAAAACGACCCCATCGGGTCTCTTGTTAATATAAACCTGTGTCTTTTCTTTTGACAGATATCTTCAAGATATTTAAAAAAAAATAATGTTGGTCTCTGGAATGTGCTTGCCAATTTTCTATATATGTTTCTTATTTATATACTATTTTAACATCTATTTTAGATTATTTCTTTCTAATAATGAGTTAAAGGTTCTCTGAAGATTTAATATCTATTTTAGATTCTTTTTTGGAAGATTGAGATAATGTATATTGTTTCATGGTCCAAACTAGTCTCTAGTTTCCTTCAGAACCCCTCGAGATTATTAAACGGAAGTGAGTATTAATCTGAAGACGTAGTTTGAAAAATTGAAGTTTTACAAAATGTTTTGAGATTCTTTAAGAAAAAATAATCAGAGAACATTTTGGTGCCATGTTTTGAGAGAACATTTTCATAGTTTCCGAAGTATAGAAAAATTTCGATATATTTCAAAGAAGAAAAGGTTATTTATCAGATCAGATAGAAAAAATTTAGAAATAATATCTACTATTACATGAGACACCATTGTACCACCCAACTACACTACAGTACCGCACAAAAATATCACAGAATACTTAACCTAAAAACCAAACAAACGCCAGAAAGCAAAAAAGGTGCATCTCAAAAGCGAAGAACGCTAAATTTCTAAAGAAATACTTAACTTATGCACAGCAATAAGTATGTAAGTACGTGGAAAACTTGGCAATCGCATGGGAGCAAAGGCACAAGCAGATAGCAAGAAACAAGTGGGCGGTTGGTTGAGCTTAGCGAGTGTCGAAGCAATAAAGCAAGCGAACTTGGTAATCTGATGATCTTGAAAGCGCCATCGACCGACATCGGAAGAGCGCCGGTGGAATTGCCAGCAATGAGCGGCAACAAGAACACTTCATGATTTACGTGAACGAAAGTGAAGAAAGTGCAAATAAAAGGAATAAAAATGAAAAAATTGAAGAAAAAAATCACTCGATGATGCTATAGAAAAATGCCTGACACACGCTTACATAGGGTGCATACATATATATATATAGCAAACGCTGAGTGCCACCAACACAAACGCTGGCACTTGAGCGCATGCTCGTAGGAGTTATCTAAAGCGCATCGATAGACAACAATGTACAAAAATATTAGACTGTTATGTGCATTTTTGTTGTTTTTGTTGTTGCCACTGTGTGTGCGTGCGATTTTTGATGGCATTGGCAACATTGGCGCTTCGGTAGCACAGCAGCGGCGCGATTGCGTGATTGTTAGCAGTTTTCTCCCACTTCCTTCCGACACCCACTTCTTTCCACATCATACGCTATGCTTTTTTGCTACGTTTATTACGGGTTTCACTTGTTGTCTATGTGTGTGTTTGTATGTATGCGCCGCAGTTCCGTTCCTTTGCATATCTTATAGCAAATTTCATTTATTGCTTATGAGACTCGACGCTGTCGCACAACAAGCGCACTTATAGCCTTATATAGATAACGACAATAGCAACAACAGCAATAACAGTAAAACACAACGGAAAAAGTGGAAAAGAAAAGTGGAAAAAAGCGAAATAAATCGAAAAAATGCTGCTGCAAAGGATATTATGCCCTTCGCTGTGTGTGTGTGTGTGGCGCTGAGCGCGTTGTGGCACGTTGCACGTTGTGACGCTTGCGCCATGGGGCCAGCATGTCAAGGTTCTGTATTGTAAATGCCAAGCAAATTGTGTCAGTTTTATTGTTTTTGGCAGCCACACGCCTTCGGGGTATATCATTTGTTGTGCGATACTTCAACAGATCGATTTCAAGTTTGCGCGGGGGGCCGGTGGTGTGACTTGCGAAAGTGTAACTTGCAACTCGATTATTCTCTTGATAATAATCAGCAGTAATTCTTGCAAATTTTTCGTTTCACTCTTCACTTGCCATTCTCAACATTTTGTAGCTTTGATATGGCTTTTTGTAGCTCTTTCATGTAGGAGAAGAATTTATTATGTAAGAGAAGAGTGTTTGTTGTTTTGTGATTGAAAGTATGCGGATTCTTATAAATATCCAGGAGGTAATTGTTGATTATTTGTAATTAATTGGAGATTTATATGATGAATTTTAACTGAAAATCAGGTGAAAAATGGCGGTTGCTGAGTTCACATACGAGTATAATGGATAAAGCTGTTTTTGAATTAAAAAAAAAAAGGAATTTTAATTGGTGGAGGGATTACGGTATTCGAAACTGCGATTGCCAACCTCATATATTTCTATTTTCACAACTTAACTTCTCGGATATTTATCAGAAAAGAAGAAATAAAACGACTACTACTTAGTGATTTCATAACATGATCCCATCCCTATAGCCAGCCCCGCTGATCTCAGTAGATCCAGAAAAAGAGAATTTGGTCTAGAAAAAATTTAGCCTCAACAGATTGTTTTGAAACAATTCACGGATTACAGTGAGTTATCGTAGTATCAGTGAACGGAATCCCACATATTCTTTCATATTAAAATTGTCTTCGAAAACTCCTTAAATATAGTTAATATTGCTTCAAGTTCAGGCTGATACTGTTTGGGAAACTCGAAAAATACTTGAACACAAAAACCACTCGGTAATCTTATAAATAAATAGACACCTTGTTCCTAGAGGAGCCTTATGTGAGCTGTCAAAATAATATTTCTTTCTTTTTAAACCCATTAACGTTAAAATTTCTCTGGATCTCGAAATAAAATACTTAACCTTGAAATAACTCGACAATAATCAGTTAAGAGACATGAAAGTATAATCATCTATCTTTACTGAGGCGAGTTCTATAATGAGTGGTTTAACTGACGTCAAGTTTGGTTGAGTTACGGTTAGATCGGTTTAGAATTGTAAACCATGATTCTCAATTCATATTTCAACAGGAACCATTCAACTTGCTGAGCGGGTCATGTTACTATCTTCCGTTTCTTGGCAATAAAGAAAGATTAGTCATTGTTGTAGATCCTTAATGGATGAATAGTGCTAATTTGGTCGTCCGTAGCCGGATATAAACTCCAATAAGATCCATTCATATCATCATACTTTAGTGTGAACAATCGATTTCGTTGTTATTTGCACCTTTTTAGACAGCTTGAAAACAACCTCTGAGTAGATAAATTTCTTCATATTCAAGTAAATAATAAATATATGCTTATAAAAGCCATGTGTGACTGAACTTTAATTCTCGATTCACCTGAAACTCACATGAACTTTATAAACGCAGTTTAACCTCTCTATTTTGCAATTTAACATAGAACCTTTGCTCTGTGGACACACAAACACAAATAGTCACACATAACGCAACACCCTATTTAATTTTCCAGCATTATTCGCAACACCACAGCAAAAGCAGGTCTTCTATATTTAAGTGCCTACTGTGTGTCGCAAGTACAGCGACGCGTTGTTAATGCGCCTGCGCCCGTTACTAACAAGTTTAACGAGTGTATTTTACTCGTTAGTTGGCCTTTTCGCATGTCAAACGTTTTTGTGCGCGCAATTTTCAAGTTGCCAACACCGTTTCTTTATTAAACCCCAGTGTGAGTGTGCGAGTGTGTGTGTTTGTTGTTATTTTTGCGCTTGAGACTTTAATTTGCATGCGCGACGTTGAGATGTGGCAAAAACATGCAACTGCACACATTCGACACTCATGTGCTTCTATGGCAGCACTGCCTCATATGCATATTCAAGCTTTTCTAAGCACTCACTTGCAAGTGCTTCTGCCGTTGTATGTTCGTGTTGTTGTGTTAATAAGTGTGCAATCATAAAAATTATTCATACCTGTTTACTCGAGTCCAGCTGCGGCTACAATGCGTTAGTTGTGCTGTGCGGTGCGGTGTGGGGTCGGTCGTCAGCTTATGGCTTTTGCTGCTTAGGCTGACATCATCGTCTCAACAACACATTTATTTGCATTTGCTTGTATGTTTGTAAATTTGTGTGTGTTTATTTCTAATATTCTGTTAACTAACCAAGCCTGACAGCCCATTAACCAGCTCGACCGACACACCAAACATGCATCGCGCTAAGGTGACCGCCACTAACGACAATATTTTCCTCAAAAAAAAAAATCAAGTTTTGCTTCATTGTGACTTGACACGTATCTAAATACATGTGTATGTTTATATACATATGTATACACACATTTCCAGTTTATTTAGCGCTTTGAAATTCGCTAGAATTTTTCTTATCACCTTTGACAAATGGATAAATCATGTTGTTATACTTAAGTAGCAAGGCAAAAAAAACACACAAAAACTAAATTAAATAAAACAAACCTTAGAGGTAACCTTAGAAAAACTGCAAAGCCAGTGACTAATAAACGAAGGTTTCATTTGTAGCTATTTCTTGTATGTCACCAAGAATTGCGTAAGTTAAGAAACATGTTCTGCAATTAGCATAATGAAATCTCAGTTATTTTAGAGAAATATTGCCTTTTGGTACCTACTTAACCTACTTCAAGCCTTTTTAGCGACAGTTTTGCATTGCGACTTAACCCTACGACTGTTACCCGGAGTCATTATGACCCAAAAATTATATGTTCTTTGAAGTTCGTTATTACCTATGACGGAAATAGGAGTAGTGCTAAATGATCTATATAAATATTACAGTTACTTTTTAGGCTTTAATAGTTACTTTTAAAGTAATTCGGTTTAAATAGCCATAGTGTCATCTTAATAAGTTGAATTTATGTCAGTTTTATATGGTATGCGACGAAGAACATTGGAATTTCAATACCGCTTAGTCTCTACGGTCTCAATTGCATACTGCCGGAAGTCCCACAAGTTGTCGTTTGATACAAATTTGCAAAAAATTATTCTTTTTATGTATTCAATACATGAGCTCAGCAGGCCACTTAAGCACTCAAAGTATAATTCTCATCACTTCTCTTTGAAAATGCACAAATACTACTTGTACAACTTGTACTATTTTGAAAACATTTTGTTAGACAACCATGAAAAGAGTTTTGATCTCATCCCAACTTTCTTAATGCCTAAAGAAAATATCTTCTAAAATAAGGGACCAGATCTTCGAAGGTCTATAATTTGTATAAATGCATATTTGTGAAGTGATCTGATTATGATGTTCCAAAACAAAATACCATTCGCAAGTAGTTCAAACTTGAGGTCTTAAGAATACCCCAATTTGCTTAACGATGCAGTTGAAAGATCGGAATAAATTATATAACTGCTATTGGTATGATCAGTTTCTGATTCTGATTCCCATAGAAGCTATCATTATCCACTTATTGATTCCAATATTATCAGAGAGTATATTAGTTCTCAGAGCTGGAGGTGGCTATACTCCAGTGTTTGAATCTGTAGGTTTATGTAATAAAGTTATGAGGTTAGAGTTGATTTTCCAGGAGTAGATTACCAAGAACCATATACTCAAATCTTAGAAAAAAGCGTAAACAAATACAGAGAGTGCTGTCTTTAATAACTTAGGGTAATTACTTTTCACTGCAAGGCTACCTCGGAGGAGTTTCAAATTCACCTAATGTTTCCATTTTTGGAAGAGAATATTGAAAGCTGTCGAAATTTTCCCATAATGTAAGGAGTTTTATGATTGTACTCATATTATATACTGTATCCAGTGCAAATACATACTATGGGTACATTAGAACTGAACTTATACAGTTTGAACTTGATAAATAAGATGGTAAATACATATGTGCTTACGAGTTCTTGAAAGAAGCAAATCGATAGATTCGAACAATTTCAAAGATTGGAAAGATTTGGATTTTTGAAGAGATCAGTAAAGTACTAAAAGTATAGAAGAAATATGAGAAGAGTTTTAAATATTGCTTCGAAGCAAGGTAATGATTAATATGTTATTGAGCTTATCTAGCTCCAAGATTTTGAATTTTCCTTAACTGGTCTTGATATACTTCAAAAATCGAAAGGAAGAAGTAATTTGAAAAGGGTCGACTTTGTTCCATAATGGGAACTACCTTACGTGAATTTTTTGTTTGTAGAATCACTTACTGATAGGAGGAAATTACTCTAGACGACAAGGGATTACGTTCTAAACATTATCTCAATATTATATTTACATCCAGAGTATTCGTAGGTATAATTAACAATTCTTGGAACAACTCAAAGTGCACCCTCTTCACCGTCATTATCGCCGACTTTACCTTATCAGTCACAAGGAAATCTGCAATATGTCACAAATTTGCACAACAGCAACGTGATTACAAAAACAACAATTTCACATTATATTCAAAGCAGCATGCCGAGCAGCTGCCAGCAATTGTCATATTTAAGCGCACACAAGAATATATATGTCTATATGTACATATGTCTATACGTGTGTGTTATCGCTTCGTGATTACATAAATCGCGGGTAAACACATTTTCTCATTGCTTGACGCTTGTTTCAACGCTTTTTTTGTACTACACGTTGAGTGTTGTTGTTTTTTGTTGCTGCTTGTTGCTGTTTTAACTATTTCATGCATTATTAACAAGGCAAAATGACACAACTTCTGCCTGTCAATCATTATTAAATATGTGTTGATTAATCATTTTGTGGCTGTTTTATTTGAATTCAGCGGAGGCAACAGCAGTAACAGCAACAGCAGCAAGTGACTGTGCCACAGAGTAATAAGCACGAATATTCATTTAATATTTGAGTATGTGTGTGTTTGTGTCGGAATATGCGAGGAATGCTTGTATGCCAGTGGGACTTTGTGGCTTTGTACGTGCATTTACAGTTGTAAAGCTTATACTTACATTTACATACAAATGTATGCTCGTGGAATTGCTGTTTGTGTGTGTGTGGTGTGGCAGATTGTTTATGTCACAGCGTATTTGACTTTTGATTGTCAACAATTTGGCGCTAATCACTGCCACATACATTTCATTTCACAATTCAAAGGTACATTGCAAATAAACAATCATGCGACAACAACAAAAATTACAACAACTAAGAATGAGTAATTGTTAAATCTAGGTTACATGAATGCAAATATATTTTGCATGTATTATATACAGACAACCCTGTAGACAAAACCTATAAGGATCGACTTCTAATACAAGCATAAAAAATTAGATTCATGAAGAAAAAAAATGTACCCAAAAAAAGTAACAGGGTTGCCACATTATATATATATATTTTTTTTATCTGTAGTATGCCGGATATATGCATGTATCTAATATGTAAAATAGAATATGCGCACAAAATTTCAAATATTTATTCAATAACAAATTTTCCAGTAGTGTTGCCACCTGTCTATAAAAAATTTCGTTTGAAAATGATAAGTATGTAAACAGTGCGCAATATAATGTGCTTAAGAAACTTTAAAAACCCAAATTTTTGTATAATTTTCAACAGGGTTGCCACCTGATTATAGAAAATTTGCTTAGAAAAATTACAAGTACTTCGAAATTTATTACACAATGTCTTAAAAATGCTTATAAGTATTCAACAACTTCAATCTAACTCTATTTTGAAATAGGGTTGCCACATTTTTAAATATATTATAACAAATAATTATTTGAGAGCAATGTGTATCACGAATGATAAACGAAAAAGTCTAAGCAAGAAAACTTATGATGTTGCCACCTCATTTTTGAAAATAGTTTGAAATTTTTGAATAAACAAAATTTCAACAAGTAAGGATGGGCTAAGTTCGGGTGTAACCGAACATTTTATACTCTCGCAATTTATTGATGTAATTTTATAAAGACAACACAATTCGACCCATATATTCGGCATAAAGTTCAATAGAATAACGAAAATCATCATAAATAGTATATGGGGACTGAGGTAATTCCTAAACCGATTTCACTCGTTTTCACCACCAAGATACAACGTATCGAAAACTATACGCTCACTTAATTTAATATTACTTATAATTAGGTATATGGGATCTGGGGGAAGTTATGACCCAATTTTTACTATTTCAGGTACAGAGAGAAACTGTTATAAGAAAAAAATTCAGAGGGAATGAATTACATTAAAATATCTGAGGGATTTACCTATATTTTCGGTGAAAAATTAACCTTAGGCACTGAGTTCTTCATGTTTGATATCAGGGGCCTTGAAAAGTCATGGTTCGATTTTGACAATTTTTCCACAAGTGATGTCACAGCTCAAATACAGTATTTGTGTAAAGTTTTATTCCGCTAGCTTCATTGGTTCCTTATGAATACATTATAAAGTGAACGAATCAGATGGAATTCAAAATTGGGTTATATGGGAAGTAGACGTAGTTGTGAACCGATTTCGCCCATATTCCACCCGTGTCATCAGGGTGTCAAGAAAGTATTATGTACCGAATTTCATTGAAATAGTCGAATAGTTCTTGAGATATGGTTTTTGACCCATAAGTGGGCGACGCCACGCCCATTTTCCATTTTGTAAAAAAATCTCAGTGCAGCTTTCTTCTGCCTTTTCTTATGTAAAATTTGGTGTTTCTGACATTTTTCGTTAGGGAGTTAACCCACTTTTAGTAATTTTCAACCTAACCTTTGTATGGGAGGTGGGCGTGGTTATTATCCGATTTCTTTCATTTTTGGACTGTATAAGGAAATGGCTAAAAGAAACGACTGCAGAAAGTTTGGCTTATATAGCTTTATTGGTTTGCGAGTTATATACAAAAAACCTATTTGGGGGCGGAGTCACGCCCACTTTTCCAAAAAAATTACATCCAAATGTGCCCCTCCCTTATGGGATCCTATGTTCCAAATTTCATTTTCATAACTTTATTTATGGCTTACTTATGACACTGTATAAGTTTTCGGTTTCCTCCATTTTGTGGGCGTGGCAGTGGACCGATTTTGCCCATTTTCGAAAGCAACCTCCTCAGGGTGCCAAGGAACATGTGTTCCAAGTTTCATTAAGATATCTTAATTTTTACTCAAGTTATCGCTTGCACGGACAGACGGACAGACGGACAGACGGACGGACAGACATCCGGATTTCAAATCTACTCGTCATCCTGATCATTTATGTATATATAACCCCATATCTAACTCTTATATTTCTTGGTGACATAAACAACCGTTATGTGAACAAAACTATGATACTCTGTGCAACAGGTTGCGAGAGTATAAAAACGTTTTAAATGAAAGGGGGATTAAACTACTTTCTTTCAATCACTCTCAAGAATTAACGAATATTATTTTAGTTTTCGATACTCTGATGTCCAGCAAATGTCACAAAATTTCAGTAGTCACCTCACAGCGAATATGTTCCTACAGGTATAAACTCGCCTCGCTTATAAAACGAATTCAATTCTATCAGCACTAACTGTAAAGCCTAAATTTTGTTGCTATGCTCATAAGAGCAAATATACATATATTGAACACAAATACACAAGCTTCTTTGTCAACATGGTACCCCCCATATTTTTGCTCTTGCCACACTTACTTTATCGGGGTTTTTTTCTTCGTAAACAGTTCGCCTTTGAGTTGTCACAAATAATTTGATGTGTCATTTTAACGAAGGTTAAATTAATTATTACTGAAATATTTATATTGATGGCACCACTGATTTTAGCATCTATCAATTCTAATAGTCGCCATAAATTCGTTGAAAACGAATTTCAATTTATGACATGCTCTTTATATGCATATTCCACATATGAAATATGGCGAAATTTGCTTTCGGTGCAAAAGCAATCTATTTTACACTTTTATTAAAACAAGAGTGAATATAAAGAAAAGTGGAGCTAGCACAAAATTTTAATTGAACATAATAATTTATGGCAGAAAATTAAAAGCGTGCTTAAATTATTTAAGTGAATATGCGAACATACGAACATAAAATTTTTATTGCAATTAATATTTTTCAAATATAGAAATATTATTCATATGAAAATATATTTTTTAATATTTTCTAACAAAAGTGACGCTAAGTGCAATTTTATGGCAATTTGCACCATAGAGATGACCTAATTTTTAGTTGACAATCGCGATATAAAGCGATAGTGTTTAATTGAAATATTCTATGATATTAATGTATGTATGTACGAGTATATGTGTGTTCGTCTAAATTTTGCAAATATAAATATTTATAATCTAATATTGAAAATATATAAAGTTTTTAATGATTTTTTAATATCAATTAAAGTTTGAAATTTTTCTGAAAAAATAGTCAATATTGAAGAGTGCAGCTATTTTATAAAATTTTTAGACATACCGCATGGTTATCGATCAGTTAACACCCAGTTAAAATCACAATCAGAAAACCAGCAAAACATCATAAGATCATCATTAGAGCTTAGCAGACCTCCTGCTATACATTTCGTTTTAGAAGGGCTCTACGACCACGCCATTGTAGGTTGTTGAACACTAGCAAATCTCACGTTAGCTCCCACTTGCTCACGTTTCGATACTCTTTTCTGGGAGTTCCGATCCGAGTACGCGGTCGGCGAGTTGAGGGCCAGTAACGCCATCCTGATATGGTGGTGAATATTTTCCCTACTGAATGAGGATGATCTTTAGATCCTTTTAACCTCTGCTAATTCTGAACCTCTACTCCGTAAGTAATTTAATGGAAGATTACTGGACAAACATGTGTTTTTAAAGTGTCCCCAAACAATAAACAATTTTGAAGATTCAAATAGAAAAACTAGTTATCGCAGTCCAAATCTAGATAATATATATGATCGCGGGAACACCAACCCTGAGCTGATCGTAATGGAAGAGTAATGAAGAGTCTAAACAAAAGTTTCGCCAAATCGAAGACATTCTAAGGGGCGTCAGATACTAAAGAAAGTTCAGATGAAGTCATTAGAAGGTGTTAATAAAATTGTAAAAGCAGAGTGAACGCTTTGAAAACTTCCAAGCAGTAGAAAGTGGATAAAACTGGGTTTAAAAGAAATGATTGAGCAGAAAAGATTATTGGTTGACAAACAGTTGAACAGGAAAAGTAAAGCAATTTGTAAAAGAAAACATATAAAGATCTCTACGATCTTGAGAATAGATAATACATTTAGATGTCAAAGGTCAAACCACTCATCTCTCCATAGGGTTCGAGCAATCGCTACAACAACAACGAAATTTTATGCATTAAGATAGGAGATGTTCTATTTTCGTCGATCAATATTGAGATTCCCTCACGCTTTCATTGGTAATAAATTATTTCGCATGTATTCAAACCATTTTCAAACAGTTTATAATGAGGCAATATACTTAATAACTGTTTATGATTGTTTAACAGTAAATCAGAATTAGAAATAAATTAAAATGTATCTATAAAACGAAGTAAAACTAAAGAAGACTGTGCTAAACAGCAATCAGCGCCGCGATCATATATCACTGCCACTGCGAGTTTTTCCTAATTCCAAGCATATTTTTCTAAAGCGTGTGCAATTAGCTCTACCACGTACACGAAATAAATATCTTTGGCTCAGTGACGTTGACAGCAAGACGCAAATAAATGAAAAATTGCCAAAATGCCTGGCATTTGACATGGGCATATTTTGCGGCAAATAGCTTTATTGCTGGTGCCCACACATACATTTATCTGCATATATATATGTAAACAAGTGTATGTGTTTGTGTGCATAATTGTGGCAACAAATCAGCGAAACTATTTTGCATTTGCCGCGTTAACAAACTTACAAGCAGCGCCGCACATAAATCTAAATGCCAAGTAAAACAACAATAACAACAACACATAAGTGGCATGCAACATTCCTACGCTTAAATTATTGTGTTGTATTTTGTATTTGCGTATGTGGCTGCAAAACAAGTGTGCGAGATCACGGCGACCATTCAAGCTGTCGATTGGCAACATTAACGACAACAACAACAAAAAAGTTGTTAAAATACTACTTATACACAGTGTCTGTGACACTTAAGAAGAATGGGCAAAGTCAGAAGTATCCAGCTTATGGAGAAGGCTGCCGAAAAAATGCAGATATGATGTATATACAGTGGTGGGCACTGAAATGAGGATATGTCATTCTAATGCAGACAAAGTTATCAAAACTACATAATATTCAGTACAAATCTAATAATACTTCATAGTCACCAACCTTTATAGGAAACCAAATGAGTTTTATTATATAGTCAGTAGTTAAGACCGATTCAGAGAGTAGAAGTTTAAAATAAAGATCTATTAACATTGCCCAATATCGTATTGAATTATTTCCATAAATGTCCCGTAATATTAGAATAATGAGAATCGTTCAATAAAATCAACAAAAAATTCGAAGATTTTAAACTAAATTGTTGAACTTGTGGAACATAAATTTTATGCAGTTTCATATATATGTATCTCAAATTAGAGCTGTCGAACAAACATGAATGGAGAATTAGGACAAAGAGAAACAATACTGACGAAAGACCACACTCTCAACGAGCTTTTGAAATGCGAGAGGAAAAACAAAAGTTAGAAATAAGAACAGAAAAAAGCGTTTGGTTACCTTTTGTTTTAAAATTGCAGGAGAAACGAGTAAAAGGTAACATTTTGCAAAGCTTTAAGACATTTCAAATGATTTTTTGAATTTTCATAATTATTTTTCTACAACAAAATATGTCTATAAATCCCCCAACCTCGGATGAGGAAGTGACAAAAGGAGAGAGCTAGATATTTTAAGGAATTTTATCACCAACAAAAACAACAACAACACATCTCTTCGAAAATTAAAAATTTTGCTTTGTCCCCAATAGACCGCCCACCGCTGTACAATAATGTCCTGACAAACAACAAGCGAAACAAACTTGTAAATGCCAAGTAGTCAACAACATTTTCCCCGCCATCACCACCACCGCTGCAGGTACGTGTTCGTAGCCGACGCATTTGCAATTACAAGCACTTGACAGGCGCTACGCATAGCGGCTACCGCTATAGCTCAACAATTTTCTACGCGCCACTACCCGCGCTCTCCACATCCAACCATCAGCCACGAAACAGCCGCAAACTGCCTTTTCAGTGCATTTTTTTTGTTTTTTTATACTTCTTCTTCTGCCATATCCTTTGTATGGCAGCACCGTTGTTGGCGCGCACGTCTCGCATTAAATAAATTCCAATTAAGTTATAAACATGCACAGCGCGTCTCCTCTGCATCCCCTGCACCGACTCAGTGTGGTGCGGCACGCAAATGCTTTTTAGCGCCGCTGCGCAAGCCGCCACAAATTGCTGCCCATAAACGGACACGCATAACCAGTGTGTAGCGACCTACCTGCCGCACCCGTCATTCACCGCGTCGGTTTGCTTTTGCACGCCTTCTTCGCTTGCGCCCAAGCGCCAACGACTGTCTTTTATTGTGCATTTTATTTTTCGTTTTTTCCCCACTTTATTGTAATTTTCATTTTTTTTTTTGCTTACAAAATTTTATTCATTTTTTCTTGCACACAATTTCTGCGTTACGCACGTCGCGCTGCTGCTGCTTTTTTGCTATTCATTTCATACATTTTTGTTGTCGTTGTTGTAATATTGTTGTAATACTCTTTCCGCTTTTTTGTTTGTTGTTGTCTGCGTTCGCAAAATTCTTGTTTTTATGCCTACAAATAAATAATTTATTAGTTCACACCGTTTGTTCGTTCGTCGCAATTAAAAGTTGTTGAAATTCCAGTCACGTAACAATTTAAATTCGTTTTAACAGTAACGTAAGTGTCGTGAGCGGTGGGAGATGGCTCACGAAGGTAGCGGAAGCGGCGCATACACATTGCGTTACACACACGTAAGTGCCGCAGCGGTCCCAGCTGTAGTTGACTGTGTTCGGCTGTCTGTCTGTCGCCCGAGTGCCAAATTCGATTTAATAGGCGCTTTAAATGGTGCAGCGCTGGTGTTCAAATGCGTGCCGTGCTGCGGATAACAGTACTTGATTAGAGGTAAATACGTGGGGGCGTTGACAAGTTACTAAATCGGAGAGGAATGAAAACTTTTTACGAAATCATGAAACTAGTCTATCGTCTATAATAGGAAACAGGGATCGAGATGTATAGATACGATTTCGATCTATTCTATATACATAAGTAGTATCTTTCTCTAACTGTTTATCTCTCTTTCTCTCAGAAAAAGCTCTATAAAAGCTCAAATTACATCTTAATTGGCGGATTTGCTCCTATATTCGATCTAAAATTATTAAGCTCATAATAAATTCTGTTAGACATAACTGAGCTTTTCGCTAGATTCTGGTAGTTACCAGCTTGACTCTAGATTAACTTATTTCCGTTTAGAAATATATTTTTCATGGTTGGCAATCTCTCTTCTTTATTTTGACCGTTTACAAGTAATCCGACAGTTATAGGATAAAACTTTAAGCGATTAGGCGATTTTTCTGGTAGTTCTATAGAACCCTTGGTTAAGGTAAGTCTTATAGAGAAATCAACTAAATATTAGACTCGTATAAAAGTTCTTATATATATATATATTTGGCGTAGGAACCGCTTTAAGCGATTATAGCCGAATCCACCAGAGCGCGCCACTCATTCCTCCTTTTTGCTTTTTGGCGCCAACTGGAAACACCAAGTGAAGCCAGGTCACTTTGCACTTGGTCTTTCCACCGGAGTGGAGGTCGTCCTCTTCCGCGGCTTCCTCCAGCGGGTACTGCATCGAATACTTTCAGAGCTGGAGTGTTTTCTTCCATCCGTACAACATGACCTAGCCAGCGTAGCCGCTGTCTTTTTATTCGCTGAACTATGTCAATGTCGTCGTATAAATCGTACAGCTCATCGTTCCATCGTCTGCGGTATTCGCCGTTGCCAATGTTTAGAGGACCATAAATCTTGCGCAAAACCTTTCTCTCGAAAACCCCAAGAGTCGTCTCATCGGATGTTGTCATCGTCCACGCTTCAGCGCCATACATCAGGACGGGAATAATGAGCGACTTATAGAGTTTGATTTTGGTTCGTCGAGAGAGGACTTTACTTTTCAATTGCCTACTCAGTCCAAAGTAGCACCTGTTGGCAAGAGTGATTCTGCGTTGGATTTCAAGGCTGACATTGTTGGTGTTGTTAATGCTGGTTCCCAGATAAACGAAATTATCTACAACTTCAAAGTTATGACTGTCAACAGTGACGTGGGAGCCAAGACGCGAGTGCGCTGACTGTTTGTTTGATGACAGGAGATATTTCGTCTTGTCCTCATTCACCACCAGACCCATACGCTTCGCTTCTTTATCTAGTCTGGAAAACGCAGAACAAACGGCGCGGTTGTTGCTTCCGATGATATCAATATCATCGGCATACGCCAGGAGCTGTACACTCTTGTAGAAGATTGTACCCTCTCTATTTAGTTCTGCAGCTCGTATTATTTTTTCCAGCAATAGATTGAAGAAGTCGCACGATAGTGAGTCACCCTGTCTGAAGCCTCGTTTGGTATCGAACGGCTCGGAGAGGTCCTTCCCGATCCTGACGGAGCTTTTGGTGTTGCTCAACGTCAGCTTACATAGCCGTATTAGTTTTGCAGGGATACCAAATTCAGACATCGCGGCATAAAGGCAGCTCCTTTTCGTGCTATCGAAGGCAGCTTTAAAATCGATAAAAAGATGGTGGGTATCGATTCTTCTCTCTCGGGTCTTTTCCAAGATTTGGCGCATGGTGAATATCTGGTCCATTGTAGATTTTCCAGGTCTAAAGCCACACTGATAAGGTCCAATCAGTTCGTTGACGGTGGGCTTTAGTCTTTCACACAATACGCTCGACAAAACCTTATATGCGATATTGAGGAGACTTATACCACGGTAGTTGGCGCAGATTGTGGGGTCTCCCTTCTTATGGATTGGGCAGAGCACACTAAGATTCCAATCGTCAGGCATGCTTTCTTCCGACCATATTCTACAAAGAAGCTGATGCATGCACCTTATCATAAAAGTTCTTAGCTTTGTTATTATTGGACAGTGAAGTCCAGCAGGATTAGTTAATTAAATTTCATCCTTCACTGAGGATTCTATAGATTCATCACTCCATCTTTTCTCTTTTTATTACTTTCTATTACTTTCTATTTCTTTCTTTGTCTTTTTCTTTATATCGCTCAATAATTGTTATATCGTTTTTCTTTGATCTGAAGCTCTATCTATCGTTCGATGAGCTCAGAAAAAATTAAATATAAAAAGATTACTTTTGTTTAGATCTTTCTTGGATATTCATATCACATTTGAAAAGCGCCGGTCTCTCTCGCTCTCATTTCCTATCTGTCTCTCTCTCATTTGCTGTCCAATAAGCCCTTTGTCTATAATGAAGACATATGATTTGAATTAGCTTAGTCACCAAGTTTAATAATTGCAAAAAAGATCAAAGGAAATGGAGAGAAGAAATATAATTTTGTTTTGTGAATGTTGCTACACTTTTTGATTTGAGATCGGGTCAGGCTTAACAATATGGTTTCAATTATGAATTTCTATAACTTGTGAAAGCTCAGCTGAATAATTTAATATTTCGAGAAAGACCTGAATACTTGACTCTTGAGAGTAAATATTTCACGTTCTATAGGATTCTCCGATAGTAAACGTAGAGATGACGACTTTGATATGCAATAATTGTATTCTAACCTCTAGTAAGTTGAATTTCCACACGAATACGATACTTTTGCCTCCAGTCTCAGCTACATGGCTCACTGGGTATACTAGCAATCAGTCCGATGATGTTGTTAAGCATTGCTACTGCTTGTTGAAAATGTCGCGCGTGTGAGCATCAACTCAATTGATATCTAACAGATGCGAGTGCATAAACGTGAAATAATAAAACTGAATAGTCAAACGCTGTCGAGGGAAGCCAGATTAAATAGATAGGCCAGTGGTGGGCCATAAAAAAATCAACAAACTATTACAGCAGCCATGAATTCCAAAGTGAATGGCGGCATTTGGTGAAGTCGGTGCTTTTACAAGTTTTTATTTTCATTTTTGTGAATTTTTATAATATTATTTTGCAGACATTATGGCCGCCTAGCGTAGCAACACACACAACGTAGAGGCATTTAGCGTACAGGTGTGAGCTTGCGATATTGTTGTTGTTGTGTGACAAGTTGGTTATGCGCTAGCTTGGAGTGTGAGATACATATCTCGCACGTGGAAACTCATATCTTTGGCATTTTATTGTCAGAAGCGGACAATTTTTTCTGCTTCTTTTTCGCCTTGGAATGTCCAGCATATTTGCTGTCAAGCATAGATATGTTTGTAAGTAGATATTGATGTTGCATAGTTATGCGATAAATGCGGCGCGGCAAGGCAAGCTACAAAGGCCTGAAATGCGCAAGCACGAAATATTTGCTAAGACACACACATACATACAGACACAGATATATATAATAGTGGTTAAACCTGCGCTCAGCCACTTGTAATCGGTCTGTCATGTGTGCTGCCACAAATGTCATTAACTGCCATGCCCACTTGCTGAATGCAAGTGCATTTTTATTTTATTCCATTTTATTCTATTTTATTGTTGCCACTCGCACAATCAAGCCGTCAGTTGGCCAGCAGTTTGTTGCCTTAATGTCCATTCAGTGTACAACGTCAAAAGAATGAAATGAGTAAAACTCAAACCGATATGCGTGCCATGCGCTGCAGCTACAAATACATACATACATGCGTATGTTTGTTTGTGCTTTCAAGCCTGCCGGGCCTTTGCAGCACCTGTGCACCATGCACGTCGCCTTTGCCGTTGAACAAGCCGACAAGGTGGCTGAAAGCAACGAAGAATGCCACACGCAAGCGCAAGTCAATATTGCCAACAAATATGTGGCGGGATAAGGGGGTAAAGTTTGCTTGAATAAATAAATATTTTCGCATACCAAATCTTGGATAAGAACACAGTGGTTATCGAAAAGGTTTTAGTTTCAGAAACTGTAATTATAACAATATTATCCTAAAACTGAAATGGTGGACCTCGCTGTCTTTATTTCTCTCTTATCGTCTCTCTCACTCACTTTGTCTCTCTGTTAGTTACTCTACTACTCTCTTTCTCCTTATCTCTTGAACCAGAAAATAAGGAAACTCACACAACGTCTTAAAAGTGGGATATACTCTCGAAGAAATGAGTTACTGGTTCCCTGTCGTCCAGAAATATATAATTTAAGAAAACTTCATCGAATCTTCTTGAAAAGCCTGAAAGCCTGGAACATATGTATTTCCAAACAAATGTTTCACCAAGCAAAAAAATATACAAAATTCCAATCTTCTGACAAATGACCTCTCATGTGATCCAATGAAACGACAATCATCTCAATAGAGAGATACCGTGCCTGAATAATTAGAATATTGAATAATTAGAGAAATGAGGGTCTTTTACATTTTAAGCCACCTTAAGATGTAAGGAATGTTAAGCACCAGATCTATTTTAATTGAGAGCTATAGGGTTATATGTCATCGATCCGAGTTATAGACTTCTATTTTCGAATATAGTTAGACAATAAATACATAAAGGTCTAGAAGACTAGGTTTTTTAAATTATACATATATATACATACATACATATAAAAGAAAGCACAACCAAAGACCTTATAAAAAATACCCATTTACCCTTCAAACTACGCCTCTGCCGTTTATTGTAAATATTTTTGTAAATGTAAAGAAGAATTTCTCAGTCCAATTCCAGTCTGCTGTCACCTGCTGCTAAGACAAACATTTTTTTTTTTTGCTTTGAAAAACTGCATTGCCATGATTTGCAACCTGTTAGCAGTATGTGCAACATGTGCAACAAAGACACGCCAATAACAAAACTGCAACAACAACAAAATCATTGTGTGCTGTCGCTTTTTTATGCAAATTTCGTTTTGTTTATGCTTCGTGCATAATTTTCGCATATACCTTGGGGCCGCTAGCCGACGGCACCAAGCTTGCAGCACTGCCACTTTTGGTAGGTCGAGGCAATAAGCAAAATTTCCGGCGTGACCACATATCAAATACGTGTCACATTGACAGTTTGGTAGCGGCATGTGGCAAGTGAGGTGAGTCAACACATATCTGCATACATTTACTGGATTTATGTAAATGTGCAAGCGAATGCCATGTTGCACAAGCCTAGGTATGGTTGCAACCGGCGCTGTCATAGTTTTTTACGACGAGTGAAGGTTTTTATTTTATTTTTGAATTCTGTTTTACAATTTGTTTTGTCGCTAATTGCTTTTTTATCTTCATTCAGCGATTGACTGAAGTTGCCACACGGATGTTGCTTAAAGTTTTATTTTAATTTATTTGCTTTATTTAATGTCTCTTTTGTACTTACCACAAATTTTTCAACGTAACTGCATTTCAGAAGAACTGTAAAGATATGAAAAATATGAAATAATTAATATTATTTATATGAAAAGTTGGTAAAAAACTAAAGAATTTTTATAAAATTGTTTGTTCAACAGAAACACCCTGTATAAATATATTGAAAGACGTTTTGGAAATTTTGGAAATTTTTAGAACCAAAGCTTATAGATCCCATATTCTTGCTAGGATATTTCAAGAAGATAACCTGATCAATTATCCGATTATAAACGATCTCAGGGTCACAGGAATGCAAAAATTTATTTTTTGCGACGTTAATAAATTATCTGTAAGCCGTAAATTTGTATACCAAGAGCTTAATAGCTTTTCAAATGCAAGCAATCTCAAAAGTTATCTACCATTTGCCATTTGCCGGGATCATATAAGGATAGCAAGATATTTTAGTGTAAGCATATCGATGACTTTAGAGTTCAAGAACTATCCTTTCGAACTGCATCTCTTTTGAAGAGTTTTTAGCTGTCAGCACCTATTCAACTAAACCTAATGATAGCTGAATGCGTCAAGAAATATTGTAACTTACTTTAAAAAATGTTAACGTCGATTTACTACAGATATAACTCCATATCAGGCTGTTCAGCATTTATTCAGCTAAAGAGAAAAATTACTGAATTAAGCGCTGAATGTTAAAGTGGTTGAAAATTGTAAGTATATCGACGACTTTAGAGTTCATGAACTATCCTTTCGAACTGCATCTCTTTTGAATAGCTTTTAGCTGTCAGCACCTATTCAGCTAACCCTAATGATAGCTGAATGCGTCAAGAAATATTGTAACTTACTCTAAAATATGTTAACGTCGATTTACTACAGATAGAACTCCATATGAGGCTATTCAGCACTTATTCAGCTAAAGAGAAAAATTACTGAATTAAGCGCTGAATGTTAAAGTGGTTAAAAATTGTGGCATTTTAGTTGTTTCTAAGATTTTTTAACCATCCAGATTATTAGCAAAAAATTATAGCAACTATAAATGTCAGTATTGTTGTAAGCGAGCGCTAAAAGAACACACGATAAAGTAATGAATATCGAATTTTCAACTATTTACGCAAGGCTTTGTTTGCTTCAACAAATTTTATTTAAGTTAAGCCCAAAAATGGCCTACTAAATCCATTGCGAGGAAATTTAAGCATATTTTGAATATAAAATAATAAGCTATAAATTTCAAATATCGACATATGAGTTTAATTTAGTACCCTAACTCACAAAAATGAGCTCATCAACAGCAAACGCTACACCTGCGCTGACTTCACTACAGCTAAGAAAGCAAAATAAGACTAAAAATCTAATTAATTTTGCAAAATGTAATGAGCAGCTAACTGTCAATGCAAATTACTCACGAAATGAATATGCAAAGCTTCTAAGAAAATCTAAACCAGAAGATTATGAATTTCGTTTGTGCGCAATTTGCATAGCAAATAAATGCAAAGATTGCGGGTTTTGACAGGCGTTTAAAATAACCAGTTTTGTATAATTTAAATCCGCAAAATTCACAAATAAAGCAATCATAATTTATGGCCGCTTGCTAATGAAGTGCGAGCTGCGGCGAGAAGCGGGCGAAAGCGCGCAAGACAGGTTTGCACTTTGCAAAAGCTTTGTTGGCAAACGAAATGCCAGTTGCAGTGATTAAGGGATTTACAAAGCTTTGTGTTGAAATTAAAAAATAATATTTTGATTATATGTACTTATGTGTATATTTATAATACTTAGAAGTAGTTATGAGTGCTTCGACGCAAATTTCAAATGCAGCGCTGGAATTATAAATTTACAATGCATTAAGCGCGTCGAAAGCTAAGCGCAAATCTTAAGAATATTATAGGAAATCTTCATTTAACACAATATACATAATTTCAGCTGTGCATTAAAATTCTCTAATTCCCACTAAATTATTCAAGCGAAATTGCTTAATGTTAAAAACAAGTGCCAAAACAAATGCAATTTCAAAGGCGTTTCAATTAGCAAAGCACACATAAATGTACATACATACATACTGTATACATATCGAATAACAACAAAATTTTTATAGTACTGCATTTCGACATGCATTTGAAGGCCTTATGCTTTAACACTTGCGCTTCTAAGTTCGCTTTGTTTGTTGTTGTTGTACAATTTTCATTAGCAGACCTTTGAAGCTTTTTAACTGCATTTTCACCTGCTTTTAAATGCTTTTAGTTTTTAGCTTGTTTGTTTGTTTATTTACTCGCCTATTTGACCATTTGCATGTGTAAACAATGCCACTAACGGCATATTTGTTCAATTGACAATATATGTAAATGCATCAATGCAGCTGTTAAGGGCCACATGCCGGTGTTTATATTGCTTGGGTAAACAAAATTCGTGGCGCATTACAATTTAAATTAGCTACCAAGCGTAAATAGCTGTTAAAAATGCTAAGCGCTTGTGGAATAAATTCAAATATAAACAATGTTAGCGGCCAGCAAATAAGCTTATAGTAAAAATGTAAAAGCGAATTAGGTACAATAAATGCAATAAAGAAGGTCATGGCAAGCAGGTGGCGATTAATTGGCGAGTTTTGGGTGTATTACAAAAACAAAAATTTGTTATTCTTTCATATACATATGTATCTCTACAAAAGGATATCTGAAGTGATATAAAATTTTCTCCTTTCTTTATGACTTTCATAGTAAGATCAGTTATAGATTTTTGCTATAGACGGCAGTTTTTTCAGTTCCCAGTTTTAACAATCATATCTGGGTAGTAAATCTTCGCTACAGAATAACTTTCAGCTCTACATCAAAAGTCGCTAAGTTAGTTATCCGGAATTCTACATACTGTTCTTGGTTAAATGAGAAACATTTTCGAAAATTTTGTGTTTTCTTGAACTATTTTAGACCTAAATCCCAATGTATCATCCTCTATAAACTTAGAAGCATAGTAGTTGCTCTTAATCTGAAAGGCTTTATTACCAAGAACTATACTAAAGATCTCAAAATCAGCAAAGAGGAAAGTAAGACATTCGCACGTAAATCTGGATCTCGTCCTCAACATCCTTGAAAATGGACATCTGGCTTTCAAAATAATTCAAGGCGAATTGTGGTACTTTCTTAAAAAGACCTACAGCTTCTTCTCAGATGAAACAAAAAATAACTCGTATAGTCTCAGGTTTACGAAGAGGTCCTTATAGAAATTACTTTAATATAATTACAAGTCAGATTTAAACCAATTTTATAAAATCAATATATAATAATCCGCAATATAAAGCTTTCTGAGAGCATACCCTATGGTAGGAGCTAATATTAGATTAGAATTCTTATGTAAACATAACAATTTAGTCTTGTCCCGATTAGAGCTTCTCCCTTCACAAAAATTAAAATAGTTTTCTAGTTGAATTTCATTTCAAAGGGTTTATAGACACTTCTCTAAAGTGATATAACCGCTTCAAATTATATTTCATATGGATATGCTAGTCTATTTGCTTTATTCCAGTTGTTTGTTCGATTTGTCACACTTTTCATAAATTCAAGACAGTTAATATTTAAGTTAAATTTTCAATTGTAATAGGAGGAAATATGAGGTCAAATGGGAAAAGTTGAAAGGACATTTTGGTGTTTGCATCCAGAACATTATTCCTTTTATAAGTAACGTAGTGAGATCCACTTCGATCGAAACTTTTTTTTTTTGAGTCCTATATTGAAGTAGTTCTAAAGAGCTAATTATTGGAATTTAATAAAAGAGCAGGTCTACCAACATTATTATGATTTTTGAATACTTTTTTAAAGACTCACAACCAAATTAACCCTTGAGAAATATTTGATGATTGGACTTTTCTTTTTTGGTTCCATTTGAACTTTTGGAGACTCCGATGTGGGCTGAATGATATAAAAAATATCTATGTGTTATTTAATGTTTTTGCCATTTCCAATAAAAGAGTGACAATAGGTCTGTTGAGTCTTGGGAGATTCTAAATGTTTTTAAGAAATCTTCGTTATACTTACGGATTGTTATATTAAATATAACAATTGTGTTATATATCTAAATGGAAAGTATCAAGTCCTATTATTTGTCAGTATACTAAAAGCATAAAGTGAGGGATTAAATCTTGGAAAAGAACTCTAAAGAAAATGCAAACTGTTTTGTAATCTTCAAAAGCGAATTATGTACGTGCGAAAACTGATTCTAACCGAAAATATTCGAAATGAAAAGCAACAAATTGCCGCGTCATCATTGCTCCCCACATCTGTGTGTACATATGTCTCACTATATTAATCTCTCATAATGCACTTTAAATAGGCATTATCGTCATGCTAGTCAAGATTGCAAATATTTACCAATGTAATTAAAACAAACCGCCACTTACCGCCCCCACCTCACCGCCAGACAAGCGCCCGCTCCAGCGAAAGCCACTTTCTGCGCTCCATTTTCCAACTACAATATGTTTTCACAGACGAAAACAAACGCCATTTAATTGTAAATACCAGCTCTAAATGTAAACAGCATTTTATTTAAATTGAGGTCAGGCGCATACTGGCGCGGGCGCACGGACGAGTGGGCGCTTTGTTTGGCTAGAAGCGAGCACACAAGAAGCGCATACCGAGCATTGCTGCATTAGAATTAGTTAATTATTTAAATATGAAATGAAATTAGCTCATCAGTAATGCATGGAAATCTCAACGAAAATTCCCAAAAGCAACAATAACAACAACAACAAGCTGTTTAGTGCAAACGCCAATAAGTCTGCGGTCCGCAGTGTGATTGAGTTTGGTTTAGTTGAGGCAAGAAAAAAAGAGGCAGTTAGCGGTAGCTACAGTCGCTGCCTCCTCCTCCTAGCGCTGATAAAGCTTTGGTGGAAGAGGGGAGGTTTGGTTAGGCCGCGGCTAGTAAGGAATGTGCGCACATTAAAAAGGGTCGGCGCAAATATTTTGCTGGAGCAAAGTGCAAAGTGATGGCTCTGGAAATGAGTGATACATACATACAAAACAGAGCATACGCCGCCAAAAAAGCTAACAAGCTACGAAAATATGTACTAGCATTTATTGTTGTTGGATAATTAGTTGACTGTTAAGTACACATTAGATAAATGTGCTGGGGAAATAAATCATGGAATGACAACAACAACAAATATGAGAAACTAAAACAACAACAACATAACGTGAAAATAACAACAATTCACACAAAGAGTGATGCGTAAACGACGGACAACAGCATAAAAGCATAAACATACATACACCCATATACCAATACAAACAAATTTCTGTGAAATTGGAAAAGCATGTAATCAATAGATGAAAGAGCGTATGTGAGACAGTCAAATTGGTGGGGGCACACATTAGTAATGAGCTGCGGAGTGATAGCCACACAGACGCTCTAAACATGAGCTAGAGTTCGACGAGATAGCCATTAGTCAGTTAGCTGGTGCTGATTAGTCTGTCTGGTTCTACTATGTAGACATACATACATATCACATATGGGTATGTATATAGTGGTCGGCAGAGACTGACAGACAGCAAAGTGAATATTTGCTCAACCCACTTTTGAGGCGTAATCACGGTGCATACTCGCGGTTGTTGGGTGGTAAACAAGGCGGGCGAATGCGTCAGGCAGTATTAATTTTGACGGATAATAAACACATTAATACAAGTGAAATGAATATAGATATAGTGAGAATGGAGATGGAAGGTATTGGAAATATGAAAAATAAACAAAATTCTAGTACTAGCTATACAAAAAATAACAAATATCCGATAAACTACAAAAACTAAAATCAATTATAAGTACTTTAGTATCAGAATCGTTTGGGTTCCAAGCTACAGCAGAATCTCTGAGAACTACATAGCCGAAGAGCTAGCAAATAAGGTCACTATAGCTACAATCTCAACAGATTGGGAACGTTCTGGCACCGGATCAGTAAACATCGGAAGAACTCAGTAGCTTTTATTAACGACCAGTACCCTGGATATCTACTGAACTATTAGAGTATGCCTTAAACATTTTGTCAAATTAAAATTCGCAAAATTGCATGGATATTAGATTTACTTGTCTAGTTCCTTTCACTTACACTGTTTAGCTTTCGCTAGACTGAGTCTGAAATATCTCGGTTGGACAAACTTCAGCACACCAGATGAACTGGCCCGAATACTTGTTTGTCGCTTCAACAAATTTGTGAACGGCTCAAAATGCTTTGTCGGCTCTTGAGGGTCTTTATGATCAATTTTTAGGAGTTTGCGGCATCCCAAAAGACTGGCGACTTTAACTGTCCAAATGAGATTTCATGTGACAAAACAAAAAACTCAATATAATGGTTTGTTCTGAGAAAACAAAAAATTTTGAAAATTTGATTTGATTACTCACGGTTAATAATATTAAAAACTGCTTCAAGAAATATGTCGATGACATCTAAAATATTAATTTCCCTTCAATAACCTAAAAGCTACATCACTGCACCAAAAACTTGCTGAAAATATGCTTGCATTTGCCCATAACATGCCACATCGCTGCCACGACACTGCTGTCTGCAACAAACTCACAGCTTTGTATGCTTGCAACACATATTTATGTAGCATCCCTGGTGCTGGTGTATCGATGTCGTTGGTTCTGTGTGAATATTGATTTTCTGTCGAGCTGATTTGTTTGCTAGTTTGTTTATTTAATGTTTGCTTGGCTGAAAAATTATTTGGGTTAAATCAACACACATGCGCCAGAGCAAATATACTCACGTACATATGTAAATATATTAGGAAAGTGCATCCGCATATATGTAAGGAAACATTATTTATGTTTAATCAATGCAAGCACTCTATCACCTTTGGCTCAAACTGCCGAAAATTTCACTCATGTTGCTCATGCATCTATGATATACTTATTTCACAGTTCTTTAAGCTAAAACAAGGTGTCTGGACCACAAAATTGTGATTTAGTTATAAGCTGTATATTAGACGACGATTTTATGATTATAGGAATCGTTTTCCTGTATTAGCAATCCTGATCTTGAGTTTAGGCTTCATAACTATTACAGGTTAACACATATTCTTGATGATGATCTGTTAAGCATAACATACGCCATTTCTAATTGTTATGAGGATGAGCTCACTGTTGATGAACTACGAGTTTTGGTTCCACAAAATCTGAGCGGTCTTTAAAAAATTATAGGTAAAGTAATCTTTAAATGGTAAAATAGAAAAAGTTCTCAGATGAGGGAGAACCGCTATTCCAACAGCTTTGAGCTTTTAAAAAACTTTAAGCTATTTGAAAGTTTAAAGCTTTTGAGATTTCAAAAATGTTTAAATTTTCAAAAAGCTTTGAGCTTTCCAAAAACTTTAAGCTTTCTAGAAGCTTTAAGTCTTCCAAAAGTTTAAAGCTTTCCAAAACTTTGAGCCTTCCTAAACTTAGAGCTTTGCAAAAGCTTTGAGTGTTCCAAAAATCTTTGAACCTTATGAAAGCTTTAAGCTTTTCAAAAGCTTTGAGCTTGTAATAGATCAAGGCTATATGAGATGTCGCCAATGATCAAATGTATTTTCAGTGCAACTCATGTTGCAACCTAGCATAACCTAAAAAAATTTGTTCAAACACTTATTGGTTTACTCCGAGTATCATGTTCATCTCATAAATTCCTATATAATAACCCGATCCATATTTCTATGCACACCACTGTACCCACCAATTATTTACTTATCTTTCTTTGCACCAGCTAACCCATTGTCCATTTAATGAAATTATTGACCTCAAAACATTTAACACTTCACAGCCATAAATCACAACAATTTTACACGCTAAATGAATTGAGAACTTTATTATATGTTTTAGTAAAACTCAATTTAGTTAATAAGCAGGTTAAAAGGTTTACAACTCATTACTAAAGTCGCCAAAACGCAGTTGAGTGCGAGAGTACCGAAAAAAAGACAAAATCGAAAATCACATAGTAAAATATTTTGAGCAATATATGAATAAACATATTTATATGTATAAGTATATGTATGTATGTCTGTATATATATCATTCAAACATTATGCGTGAGCGTAGCTTAGCAAATAAGCAATGAGCTTTGAACGCGAGAAATTAATTTGGCCATATAAACACGCAGCATTAATTAACGCTACAACGATAATTGTTTGCACGTCTGACATAAGCACGCATACACGCACACATGCATACACACAAACACGCAAGCAAATTAAGAATATGTGGTTGTACGCTGTATATATGCATGTATATAAATAGGCGCACATGCTTGCTAATAGAGCGCAAAAAAGCTGCGGTAGGAGAGACATCGTTTATCCATGTGTCTGTGAGTATGTCTGGGAAAAAATGACCGAAATCATGTTGCTGTTGAGGCTCCGAAAGCGCTGGGCTTAACTATGAATGAGGTGGATTTTGTGGAGGATTATGAGTAAGCTGGCAGCAACAAAAACAACAATAATAACAATAATAACAGTGACAAGTTGCAGAACGTTGTAGCAATGGCGAAAAATTAATGTGCTTTTATACATATGTACATAAATATTTACATATACATATACTCCTATACTAAGTAGATACATTTATATTAGCCCCTCCATCTCCACTGAAACACCTCACGCAATCTCTTGTCAAATATTTACCTAAAAATTTTCGCCGAAAAGTAAGTGAATCGTAAAGTGGCGGCTACTAAAGAAGGCGTGAAGTGTGAGCAGCACTAAAGCAACTACAACAACATTAGCACAATCAGGTGATTGTGCTGAAGGCGGTGACGCGACGGTTTTCTCACTAATTGTTTTGCGTTGAAGTGGAAGAGGCCAACTGAAATTGCTTTATTAATCACACGCACATACTGCCGAGAAAAGAAAATAGTATGTAATTAGTTTCAGTAAATATAAAGAAATGTAGCTGCACAACAAATATCCGTTATGTGCCGCCTACTTGAATTTGGTTTAGTAGAACAACGGGGTTATAGAACTAGTATAAATGAGTTAAAGAAAATTTAACTTAAAGAAAATTTAAACGTTAAAGAAACTACTTTTAAGTGGGTCCCACTTAATTGCACGTGGTTGTAAATTGATTATTCTTTAATACTAAATTATTAGCGGGTGAAAACGACACGATGGATAAGCCAGCCGGCGGAAGACCTGTGACGACGAATACCGATCAAATCATGGAAAACATCGTGTTAGACCGGTATGTGGCATCTCGTGACATTTTAAACCATCTGCCGAAGGCAAAAAAAGCTTGATGTTTGGGTGCCGCATGATTTGACGCAATAAAACCTTCTGGACCGAATCAGCGTCGGCGACATGCTGCTGAAACGGAACGAACTCGACCCATTTTGGAAGCGGATTGTGACTGGCGACGAAAAATGGATCACATACGACAATATCAAGTGAAAACGGTCTTGGTCGAAGGCCGCTGAATCGTCCTAAACAGTGACTAAGCCGGAATTGACGGCCAGGAAGGTTTTGCTGTGTGTTTGGTGGGATTGGAATGGAATCATCCACTATGAGCTGCTCCCATATGGCCAGACGCATAATTCTAGCATCTACAGCGAACAACTGGACCGCTTCAAGCGGGCGATCGACCAGAAGCGTCCAGAATTGGTCAACAGGAAGGATGTAGTGTTCCACCAGAACAACGCCAGACCATACACTTCGTCCACCTGGTCCTGTCCATGGCGAACGCCCTTGGTGGTGTGAAGTTGAACTCAAAGAGGCTTGTGAAAAGTGGCTGTCCGAGTTCTTCGCAAATAAGGAGAGGGGCTTCTACGAGGGAGGTGTTATGAAGTTGCCGCCTTGATGGAAACAGATTATCGAACGAAACGGCGCATATTTGAACTAAATCCGACCATTCTAACACTTTTCATAAAGCATTTATAATGCATTGAATAAAAAGCAAAAAAGCGAAAGCCAACCTAATATTTTGTCTTAACTTACTTGGCAAAAAATAGTTTATTTCCATAAACACCAAAAGAAGTTATACTTAAGACGAGTTAAATGATATTTATCTATAATATAAAAATGAATCGCAAAATGTGTTGCTAAGCGCATAACTCGAGAACCGCTGAACCGATTTTGCAAATTTTTTGTTTAGAATGTTTTTAGAGGTACCGGGATGGTTCTTACGGA
This sequence comes from Zeugodacus cucurbitae, assembly GCF_028554725.1. Lineage (NCBI taxonomy): Eukaryota > Metazoa > Arthropoda > Insecta > Diptera > Tephritidae > Zeugodacus > Zeugodacus cucurbitae. The sequence continues at coordinate 19,545,796 of NC_071669.1, forward strand.
AAGAAAGAATAGAAAAACTGCTTGAAAAAGTCTTAAATCCACAATTTTCTAATCACCCATACAAACAATTTGTGTCGTTAGTCTCGAAAAAAGTCGAGAGCGGCCAAACCGATATGGCTAATTTTAGTTTTGAAATGTTTATGGAAAGCCAGGGAAGGATTAGAAAGTAAGTATATATCGAAAAATTGTGAGGAAGATAACAAGAAGATGATTTTATTTGTATTGACAACAAAATTAAAAAAACAAAACAAAAAATAATAATAATTTGAAAGTTGTCATTGTTGCTTTGTTAAAATATTTTTATCATTGTTCAATTGTATAAGGCTGTGTCGATAGCCCAAAACAATTTGTAACAAGTAGGGAAAGGCAACCGAACATTTTATACTCTCGCAATTTATTGATGTAATTTTATTACACACAATTTGAAATATAGTCCAATAGAATAACGAAAATCAGCATATATAGCACATGAGGGTTGAGGTAATTCCTGAACCGATTTCACTCATTTTCAACGACCAGTTATAATGGGAATAGGGGCAACTTGGCACCTGTTAGTAGGCAGACAAGCGGCAATTCGGCCTTGAAATTACTCCTAAATTGCAAATCAACGAAACACCAGTCTGCAAAATCGCCAAAAAAGAGCTATAAAGAAGATTTTCCAGATATTCAAGTCGCTGGAGGTGCTGCACAGGACTTTAAAAGATTTACGCGACAACGAAAATATTTTTGGTGGAGCCATGATTCTGTTGGCAGGTGATGTTCGCCAGACTGCTTGGATAAACTGACGAACTAAACATATTCCTAAAATCTTCTAATTTGTGGCGACACATAAAGAATCGCCAATTAACAAATAACATACGAGTGTTTTTCCAACAATATCATACTGCGATTGTAGAAATAGTTGTAAATGGTAGCGACGCAGTTGACACCTCGATGGATTAATAACATTTTTAACGGGTTTCTGTCACTTCATGGCCTCGAAAGAGGAGCTTATTCATCGTGTTTTTCCTGACATGAAACCATAATATAATAAACATAAATGACTGATTGAATGACCTATATTGGTGGTAAGATCTCTTTGATCTTAATGCGACAATTTAGAATTTCGTTAAAGGAGAGTTGACACAGCTACAAACCAGGATGACGTATTCAATTATCCCACAGACTATTTCAAATTGCTGTACTATCCCCACTCATTTGCAATTAAGTAGTGTGAATTGTCATCAAGCTGCGTAACATAAATCAACATCAAACTTTGCAAAAGAACAAGACTGGCTGTGAAGAAGGTAATCAATATCGGCACCAAAACCAAGATAAAGCCAACTATGAAATTTTGTCATTTGTTACTTTCTCCAATATATGATTAAAAAAATCAAAGTTTTACAAATTATGATGATTTACGCTTAACACAGATCTACAATAATGTCTATCAATCATTTTAAAATTTATCGGCTATAACGTTTTCGTCTTTATGCGTAAGAATTTTTTTTCTGCATTTAAAGATTTACTAATTTAATGTATACCTTAGCCACAAAAACGTGTGGCCGGGTCTGCTAATTATTTAATAGACTTCGAGCTTGAGAGTAAGACTAAATTGTTAGAAATTCGTTTATTAAAGTTATTATTGCGGCACAAATTACAGTTTTACGATTCTTATAAGGGATTATTGAAAAGAATGCAGACTCAAATACAAATCACGCTAGAAAATTATTTTATTAACAATTAAAATTATGTAATATTAAAAGTTTACTCCACAGACGCAGTGCGTCAAATATTTCAAGCACAGTTTACAGACAGTTCGGACACTCTCAATTAGCTCTTATCGGAGTACTGCAGCACGTGAATATGAACAAATACCTCTACACAAGCGTCCAATCCAACTTCAGGAAAACAAATAGTCCATATCCATATCCGTATTTGCACTTCATTGCTCCGCTTAGACTTATGAAATACCTTACTTAGTAGTTACCGCCACCCTCAGCACCCACCTACACAAATCCACCGGCAACAGCGCCCTTTTGTGTACCCTACGCACACATCTTTCTCATAATATTTGTATATTTGTGTATGTGTATGTGTGTGTATGTGTGTGTTTACCCCGTCAGTTTGCACTTTAGTGTGGTAATAAAACATGTTTTGAGTGTTTTTCTTTCACCTCATAAAACAAATACGAAATGGTAAAGAAAGAAAGAAACTTACACAATTTCAAAGGGCGGCTCAGAGTTGCAGTTGAAGAAAAGTGGCAGCGCAGGAAAATACCGTCGAGGAATGTAAATATTTATGCATATTTGTAGTGTAAACTTACAAATGCTTAAGCATGCAAGTTAAATAAATTTACTTATGAATTAAATGTAGTCAGAGGAATGTAACTTTATAAGTAGAAATGGAAAAGAAAGTGAGTTTTACGCTTAAAATCTGAAGGGATTATATTTAAGACATGTTGGAATGGTACTTCCGGTTCTTGACTGGTTTATTAGAACTAAATTTGGAATATATAGGGTTTGAACTTGATACAATCAAACGAATTCTCCTTAAACGACATTGAAGCTAGATCACCTTTGGTATTCTCACGATTCTCAAACCCAAAAATCTACTTTCAGTCTATGTTTAGCCAATGCTAGGAAAGTTTCTCCGAAGGTTTGAGATCTAGAAACATTTTCAATATTTCGTTTCAGAAGACCATTACTTATAAATCCATAGGAAAATGTGGACACTGTCTCTCATGTCACTGAATCATATCTCTTGTAGTGGGAGTTTATTTGAAGAAACTTTCCAGTTTTAACATTTTACTTCCAATAGAGCCAGAGCCTTTATTACCCAGCTACCAAGAGATCAATAATTAATCGCTACATACTCTCTTCACAAAATATTATGGTTATTCGAAATAACTCAAGCATTCTATTTGGAGATTCATTTGATAGAACAATCCTTTAGGGCATCCGTAAAATGCGGTTAAGTGTACCGTCGAAACAAAATAACTGAAGGAAGAATAATCGATAACCACTCGATTAAACTCCCATTCTGAAACTATGACCATTACGTAGCGCATGATTGAACAAATTTACTATTTACTCTCTGCTTTCTAAATAATAAAGAACTACATTTTTTCTATAAATCCTCTATGCACCCAGAGACGATATAACCACAGCTAAGAGTCTAGTTGGAAAATTTTGTCGCTAGAACCCTGGATATTATTGTTTCGTCTCGAAGGAAATTTCCATTTTGAGGTCAAGATCATTTAAAAAATCGTAGATGCTCGGCTTGGATCGCCGGTAGAGGGTATTAGTTGAGTAGATTCGTAGGAATACTAAAACTAGTGAAAACTAGTGAGGATCATACTATGTGTGTTTAATGTTATGTCGAATGTCGTCAGTAGTTGGAGATGGTTCTATCTCAAGTCGGAAGTATTTTTCTTATGAAAGCATCCTATCAGTTATTGGTTGCTCAGTAATTCGCTCAGATTTTAAGGTAGATTTTTGGTTTTAAAGATGATCCTGGTTGTGTAAATAAGGTTCAGGTGAGTCACAAGTGATTGTTTTGATTATTTTTCATAAAAATAAGTTTAAACCATATAGTATTGTGTTTTTTTCTCTGTTACCTCCCCTCACCTTAACTCCCTCCGTACTTATTCCAGCACTGTTCGTAATTTGATTAGTCAACCCAGCATGAAGTCAGCTCATTAAAGCCCGTTACAGTTATGACTACACATGAAATAATGTTTACATATGTACATATGTGTGTGTGAGTGGCTGTTAACACAAACATAAAGTGTGAAGAGAGCAAAACACACTGTAACGCACGACGCTGACTTTTCCGTTACATGTAAAAGTTTGTACGAGGAAGAAAAGTTAAGTGAAGTCATGCGTTTGTAGACAAATTAACAACCTCGTAAATATGTGCATATGTACATCTGTAAGTATGTAAGTAAATACGAATGTATACAAGTGTACTTAGCAGACTTTGGTGTAGTAAATAAATAAATTGCTGCGAAGCCTTACAGCGTCTTAAAGTAACTACAGCAGCACCACTGAGAGAGGAGGCATATGGGGCGCCATTAGGAGGTGTTAGCCATGCATATGTATTTGTATGTGTGTAAGTGTGTGGTTGTGTGGGTGGGACTGTCACAGCGTTGTTAATTAAATATTTACCTTACACATTTGCAGTATGAATAATTCGGTACCTTTATTTTATTTCTTTTTTTCATCTTTATGGCAACAAATATTTAGTTTCAGTGTATACACATCATATGTGCTAATATGCAGGTGTGAAAATGCTTGCCAAAATATAATTAAGGGAAACCTGTAATTAAATATTATGTGTTTAAGTCATAATATTAAGTTGTATAAGTATTTCATGAACACATTCAAACTTCATACAAATACCTAAGTATACTTATATATACAAATACATATGTATATCTACCATCCCGACACATCCCCAATGTCCTTTCTCGCATTTCCTTCACATTGAAAATTAATTGGTTTCTCCAGAAATGAAAATAGTTTCTTATTTAGCAGCACTTTTGTGACGCTGCTGTCTGAGCTGCAACTTTAGCTGGCATTTTCTGCTGTGTCAGACACATTGAGACATACAAATATACAGGCATTTGTGAAGTTGTAAATAGCTTCTAGCATATAGTAGAAACATATATGAGCTTTTAGGCTTTGCTCTAATGACTATACTAGCGCGTATATACGCAGATAGCCAACTCATGCCACAGCTTTAGCTGACTGACTTTTCCACTTGTCAGCCTGGAATTTAATGCTTTAATCCGAAATTCTGCACGTCATTTGTGGTGGCAAGTGGGTAATGTTGCTTAAAAAGTCAGTTAGAAGTGTGACTATTTGAAGCTAAGAATAATCAATACTCATTTTCTGAAGAAACATTAAACTAAAGTAATCGGTTTGGTGACCTTTTTTGAGGTTATGGTACAATACAATATTATTTTGCACTTTAGTTTATAGCGAACGGCACATTTTTACATGATATTTTTTAAAACTTAACCAATATATTTTCGAGAATGAAGTCTTCTTCAATTCAAATAATAATTCCACAAAAAGTGTTAAATTTTGTTTCTGATTCGGGACTTAGGAAGTTTTATTAGTTAAAATAAATTCATTCCACTAACGAGAATTTTCAAGAAGAAGCAAATTACCTAATATTTTCTTAGCTAAACTTGTATAAAAAAAGGCAGAAAGATTTGAAGGTGTTTTGAAAAAAGTGGGTTTATGGACGGTCCACTAAATCATACATTCGGGTGTATGAGCATCATATTACTAAAACCGATTATTAAATCCAAAATATCTTTAACTATAATATATCAATGCAGCAGATCCCCCTCTAATTAAACAAATTCAATAATTCATAAACCCGTTGAGAAGTGCAAACCTAACGCTGATCGAATGAAATGATATTTTAAAAACGTTTCCATTAGTAGATACTCTCGAACTTGACAGAGAAGAAAAAATCACATATTCCACATTGTTTTAAACGGAAACTTTCAGTCAAGTTGATCTTGACTCACAAGGCTCTTTTTAAAGTCATTTGACTAAATTACTAAAAATATAATCGATGTGGTTTAATGTGACAAATACTTGATTCAGAATGTATAGTAATAATGAAACTACACCGTTTTTCGCCAAGCCTTTGAACATTTTACACCTCAATATTCTGTAATTAAATGTCCATGGCATTAAAACTTTCATCAATATATTCTCCCTCAATTTCAGTTAAATTAATTCATTGATAAAGAAGTACACGTTTATGCCTTACGACCTCAAAAGTATCCAAAAACGAATATTGAACGAAAAAAGTATTTATAACAGCATAAATTTCAAAGCTTATCTCTAATGCGTGAAAGCTTTCAAAAAGTTGAACTGAAAAATCAGTGAAATTAAAAGCGGCTATAAATTAAAAGGCTTATCGCAATAATTTAGATAAGGAATTAACATTTTTGGAGCTTTTACTTAGCTATACATATTTATATAGACTAATATGTTAATTTTAAATAATTTTGGTTGAGGGCTTTTAATGAAAGTTCAAATTTAATTTCAGGCGCACAAATATGTTGTATGAAATTAAAAGGCTAATTTGGAACATTAATGGTATTTTCAAAAGCAAAAAATAAAAAAATTAATGTTTTTCAACTGATTTAAATGTAAGATTGGTTATTACAATTTGGCAAAAATAAATAAAAAATAAAATAAATAAATATGACAACATAAATTTGAAAATTAAATAAAATATTGCATAAATTATACAGCTTAAATTTGTATAAAATCCAAAAATATATTTTTTTCTAATTAAAAAGTTCTATAAATGCGTCAAGATTTATAACAGATAAGAGAACAATGCGTTTTATTTTTATCAATTTAAATACAAATACCAAAAATAAATCGAAGCACATAAATATAAATAAAATGTTCAGAAAAATAATAACAAAAAACTCATTTAAATTCAAATTTGAATGTCAGAATAAAAGCGAAAGACGCAGAGCAAACCGGTTTAAAATATATGCTAAAATAATAAATATCAAATAAATTATGGACAAAGCAAGCGACTAAACAGTACAAGCTGAGCGACAAAATGTAGAATGGAGTTAAGGTGGGCTTTTACGATCAATATGGCTGGCTGCATAGAAACATTTATAAATTTAGCAGATAACGTACATTTGAATATATATACAAACACACGTTCTTCATGGCAGCATAGACAGCACGACGGCAATGCGTACAGGTTTTACGAAAATTTACGAGCTTTATTGAAAACTAAAAATTGTTTGCAGCCAAGAGAAGGAAATAATAAAATAAAAATAAAAACAAACAAAAAATCTAAAATTTGAAAAGCACCGAATATTTTACCACAAAAATACTATTGAATGTGTATTTAGTTTGCGTATGACTTATGTAGGCCTACATGTGGATATATGAAGTTCAGTAGACATGGTGATTTACCAAGATTTTTTTAATTGACAGCAAAATATGTACATATGTCATTTGCAGAGAACTAAAATCGATATTAAATGAAAGAGTTGAAAATACTTTTTGTGAGAATGTTTCGGCTTTGCCAACCAACTTTTTTGGAATATCACCTGTCGTCGATTCGAGAAATCGAACAAACTGCTGAAATCAAGCAAATATGTATAGAACTTTAACAAGGTCTCTCTCGTTTTTCTTAATAATACCGTAAATATCTTCAGGGAAGTTTTATTTGAGTTTAGCTTTCCTTTGGCAATCAAACTATAAATTGAGTCATTGTATTTTCTATTCACGCACACTCAGTTTAACTCTCGCAATTAATATCTTATTATCGTATAAATATTTTTTATTTTGTAAGCAAAAACGAAAAAGATTACCAAAAGGTTATCTTAGAGCTAAGCCGCTTAAGTTTTTGATTAAGATTATTTTTTATCAGTTTTTTTACCTTTTTGATATACTTTACTTTATTCATTGATTTCATGTATTTCAGAGCGTTTCATGCAAAATTTAGCTCAAATGATTGACAATTAGGCCCGAATTGACAATTAGTTAATTGCGGCTTCTAATGTTTACAATAAATTTTCTTAATTGACGTTTAATTGACTGCAAATTAAGGTACAATTAACAATCAGTTAATTTGGATTTCGTATATTTATATTTGATATTCCTAATTTGCAAATAATTTACTGTCAATCAAGAACTAATTGACAATTAGTTAATTGTGATTTCGTAAGTTAACAACTAATTTTATTAATTGCCAACTAAGGTTTCATTTGACCATAGTCTTAGATTGAGTCTGAATGTATTATTAAATTCATTAGCTAATACCACAATGCATTAATTGTCTCTACTTCTATTTAGTGACAATATTAATTATTTGTTTTCATTTTTGATAATAGCTTTCACTCCAGTGAGTTTAATTGGCTGGTAAATTGTTTAATTAATTTCACTTTTATTGGTGATTGTTGTTTTTTACATGTTTTCAAATCTGTTCAGATACTTTGACTGAAGAAGAAAAAACTATTTCCTTGAGTATTTCGAAATGAGTCGCACAACATTATTTCGTATTCATAACAACATATCCTTAAACAATGATTTTATTATAAAAATCGAACCACATTTGGAATGGAAAAATGTCCTAAAAGTACCACATCCGAACCCATTAAATATGCATGAAGCTACAGTGAACTAAATACCATTGAAATCATATTTATTTCTACCATTGTATTATTTTAATTATTTTTCTCATAAAATATTCACAAACATATCAATGGAAGTCCCCAATAGGCCCACCAGCCGTCTTTATTCCACAGCAAGCCGAAAAGTATACTATCAACATGCAAACGCCCACAGTCAACTGACGGCTGTTTGTCCTCAAATCTGACCACTAATTAAAAATTGTTTGAAGAGAAATGCCAAATTGATAGCAGATAATTTGAATAACTTTCTAAGCCAACTTAGCAAAACCACAAAGCAAATAAGTAGAGAATTCATGAGGAAAAGGTATGAAATTCGAGTTTGAGCTGGGGAACAAAAACAACCACAGCAACTACTGACACAGTATGCAAACTGTAAGTCAACTAGGCACGTTATAATTAAATTCTTTTAAAATATTTCAATAAACTGAAGCAAAGCATGCAGAGGTATACATTTAGGCGGTTGGACAGAGAAATTTCTCAGCAAAGGCATGCTAACAGCCTAAAAGTAGGCAACCGAAAAGCAAAAGACAACAAATACAAGCCGGTAAGGATACGAAACTATGGCTATGTACGTAAGCTTTTGCCGACCAACATTGGAATACACAAATATTATAAATATTTTATGAGCAGTGTCCAAGTCATTTTGCCTTCCACGAACGGAGAGAGTAGTGGAGAAATGGGGAGAGTTGAGGTAGTATAGTGGCACAAGTAACTAACAACTAAACAAATGAAAGAGTAAACTGTCGTTCAACGAAGGAAAAGCACTGTTATTTAGTGGCGCCACTGTGTGTCGGCTGGGATTGGGTAGATAGTGAGAGAGAGTGCGGAGCGGGCGAAAGTCAGCTTTTTGATATTGTTTGTAAAGGTCGTTTGTCGACTGATAACCCAATTTTATGTTTGGGGAATTGAGACATGAAATTTATTTTTCTATTCCTGTAAGACGACAACTCAAATAAAAACAACAGCAACAACGATATTGAGTTGGAATTAGAATATTGAATGGAAGCTAGAGATACAGTGGAGCTTATTGTTCGTATATATTTATAGATTTGTATGTCTTTATACACAGATATATGTAAGTAAAATATATATTTCTTCACATATAAGTATAATAATTTCCATATTAAATATTAAATAAGGCATATAAATATATTTTTAAACTGTAAAAATGCCTTGTACCTACATATGAATATTCAATGTAACTACAAAAACAACTATAATACTTTTGTTTGTCCTACAGTTAATAGCTTTGTATTGTTATAATTATCTATCGTTCTATCTTTTTATTTTCAGCTTATAATATATATCTTTGTTGTTATTTTTTATTTATAAATCATTTATTTATTTTTTCCTTTAGACCTTTGACATTTGGTTACCTATAGTCTCTCTGGTGCACGATTAATGACTTGAGGGGAAAATTGCGTGACTGCTGTTACCGTTTTCTACAACAAAAACAAAATAAAAAGTAAAATTATGAAAAACATAAGCCTACAAAAGCTTAACATGCAATTTTTTCTAATTTCATACAAAACAATGTGATATATTGATAATAACTGTAATTATATGGTATACATAAGTATATAATAATAACTTTCAAAGCATGCGTGTACGTCAAAATTTTTTCAACAATAATTAACAGTTAATTTGTTCGAAAGAAAGGAAATAATCAACTTTTGGGCTACAAAGCATCGTACTCGGATAGCTCAAAACTGAAGAAAAAATGTATTTCAATATGAAATACGCAAAAAGCGAAGATAGAAAATGGAGGGTGTTTTAGAAATGTATTTAAGAATTGTTAAAAAAAAATATTTTTGAGAGAGTTGCCACCATTTAAGTATTTAATGTTTACAAAAAAATTATACAAACAGATGTTCAACTAAAACACTTCAATATCGACAGAAAGTAATTGTTTTGAACAACCTTTAAGCAGGAATGTTTTAGAATAGGGTTTTCAACAACTTCGAGAATATATATGTCTATAAAATTAAAAGCATACAAATGTGAAAAAATTGGTCAAATAGAAAGATTTGTAAAAATAAATAAAGCTTCAGAAAAAAGTATTTGCCCAGAGTTGCCAACTCGTAAATTAGTAAAAAAAATCTCTATTATAACAAATACAATAATTTCGTTAAAAGTTGGGAGATTTTTGAGCAATATTGGCTTTGTGAATATTGTGGAACAGTGTTGCCAACTATAGCAAAATGTTTAAATAGAAGAAATTTTTAATAAATATATGTAGTTTGAAATTTTGAAAAATTATTAAATTGTATTTTTAGAAATGAGAAAAAATAAAATGTGCCTTCAGTATGATGTTTTTAGTTTTTGTTTTAAATTCACTTTCAACAACAACAAACAACTTTAAAAGGAAGCACTAATTTTTAGAATTTTTTTTAAATATTTCTTGAAGTAATTAATTTTCTTTTAATTTTGTTTCACATTATTTTTTTTTTAGTTTTTTCAAATACTTTTAAAAGTATTTTTATTTTTTTTATAATTGATTGAAATTAATAATAAATAATATAATTAAATTCAATTTTTATTTTTTTCTAAATTTCTTTTTTTTTATTTTTTCATAAATAATTTCAAAACTCTTTTCAAATATTTTTTAAATCTTTTTTCGAAAATATTTTGAAACTTTTGTAAAATATTTTTTCTAAACTTTTTTGAAATATTTTAAGTAAATAATAAGCAATATCTGCAGAACAAATTCTAAAAAATGAACACAAGTTGTTACACCATAAAAAAATATAGCAACAACACCCACGAGCGTACAATCAAGTCGCGTCGCCACATTGTCTGTTTGACTCTGCATATTTGCTGAGCATGTCAGAAGAATCAAACTACATAATAAATGAAGTGAAAATAACAACAACAGCAACAAACACAAAGAGATTGCGCGCACACCCGCGCATATATTAAACTAATGTCAAATAAACTTCTTTTATAGTAAAACGCTTGTAAGTGTGTGGGTGTGTGTGTTTGTATGCAAATCAGTAAGTGCAAATGCACTACCAGCTACAACAACAACAATATTGCTGCAAAACAACAACGCTGACATTAACATTAAGTATACGTATATGATTTTTTGCTGCGCCTTTGTTGTTGTACTTTTTATTGTTGTTGCCCACTTTTACTTTGTGCTTGGCATCGTGGCTACTTAAAATGCAGCGTTGATCCGCAGTAATTTTACGTGGTAATTGAAATACTTACTACGTGTGCGCAGGTGGCAGTGCAATACTTGTAATGCTTGTATGTTTGTATGTTTCTGTGTATCTTGTGGAATGCTTGTAGCTGAGTGCCCAAGAATTTTTTAATTCATTTCGAATAGCGTTGAGTTATGTATATTCACACTTTATTACAATGCCAACAAACAGGTATGTAAATATGTATGACTGTAATGTATTCTTGTATTCTTTTATAGTACAATGAGCGATCGCATTTATTAGTGAGGCATGTCTTTACAATAATTCATTTATATACAGACATACATACACTTATAAATACATGTAAATGTCTTAATAAAAAAGTCATAACGCTTGTAAATGACGCAGCGATTTCATGCGCACTTTAGTGCAATCACTTGCCACGCTGCATATTTATCAGCTCATATATAAATATTAAAGTAAGTTTTTATGTAGGTTTATTTTAATAACTCAATTATTACTGGTCGTAGGTGAAATAAACAACAATTATACAAGTAATTACGAGTTGAGAATTAAAATGAGTTAAGGATTTTAATTGAATTCTATTATTTCTTTTTAATTATTTTAAATGGATTTGTCAAAAATATATATTTTTTTACATTTATTATTTTTAAAATAATTTTTATATATTTTTATCAGTTTTTGTTTTTTTTTTTGGAAATTTTTTGATTATTGATTTCACTTTTCTAATTATTTCAATAAAATTTAATATTTCTTATTTCTTTAATATATATTTATTTATATTATTTTAACAAATTAGCTAAATTCAAATATTTTTTTGCATTTTTAATATTTTTTTTATTTACCTAATGTTTTGTTTTATATAATATTAATTTTAGCTAATTATTGAAATATATTTTTGTTAATTTTTTTATCATTTATTATTATTATTTTTAAATTTTAGTATTTTTTTTATTTTTAATGTTTTTTTTTTTTGTTTTCGTTTTGTTTTTTTTTTAATTTTTTAAATAATTTTCGTGAAGATTCCAAAAAAAATTATTTTCAATTTTTTGTTGTTAATTAATAATTTTCGAAGAATAATATTTTTGTTATATTTTTTATAATTTAACTTCATAATTTTAATTTTCAAATAAAATTTTTTTAATTCATTTTTAATTTCTTTTTTATATTTTTATATTTGTTTATTATTTTTTCCCACCACAATCTCAATCTCATTTAAATGCTCATTTATAGCCAAAAACAACATGCCCATACAAAACAAAACGGATACTTATATAATAAATAGTTATGTACCTCATCATAAATTCCACATTATTCGCCTTCTAATCGTTAAATGCTTTTTGTAGGTTATTTGTGACAGTGTCAAGTACGCTACGTGTGCGCGTATATTCAGCTCAGCTTCGGCTTGGCGTCACTTGTATTGATAATTTTTTAATTTCTTACAACGTGTTGTTGTGTTTTCCACTTTTTCAACTATTTTTTCAGCTCTTTTTTGTTGTTTTTACGGGCGTGTACAGTAGATTAGTTGAAAAACTTGAAAAATCACGTTTGAAGTCAAGTTGTATGTGATTATAATAAGTGCATACATATATACGTGCATACAACATTATAATTATATTGATTTTTGTACATCAACATTAAAGGCGGTGGGAAAATATATGCGCTTAGAGAGGCGAAGGTTATATGCAAATAACTAGACGACAGATTAATATTAGAAAAAAAGAACTGCGTCTATTATATGGCAATTAGTTGTTCTTATGCATACACAGATATACATTCATATATCCATACATATATATAAATTTTATATGTTTGTATACAGATGTGCCTGTACATATATTTTTAATAATCGAAAATTAGTGTGGAATTTTCTTTGTCTCTTATTGCGAAGAATTGAAAATTGCTTCAGATGTCCAAGGAGCTTTTTATATAAAAATTAAAAGAAACATCGAGCCATTCTTCGAATTCTGGCATTGATGTCGACAGCTGATAATCTTTAATTGTTTCTTCGATAAGTGCTTTTTTTATAATAAAAAAATCTTAGTACCTTGATTCAAGTAGTATATGATAAACATCAATCCAATTTGTTGTTATTTTAGTATCACCGAATAGGTTTCAGGGATCCTAAGAGAAGAGATATTTCGACCATTATCAAGATATATTTTAAATCCCACTGTGGCAGACCATTGAAGCGCCTTACTGTGGTTGTTCGTTGGTTAAGGCCTCTCACTATACTCAATAGTCGCGGTACAACTGTCACCCATCTTCCCGTAAGCTGTTATAAGTCATAACGTCCTTATAGGACCTGATTATTGCTATCGAGACACTCGAGATAATAAAGAGTATGTATACACATAGGTAAAACACACATAGATATTATTATGGGTAGTACCCATAACTAATATGTTGAACTCTTGAAGGATTTTCTTTTTGTTTTATTCAAATTTTACCATCTCGCTGTTAAGAAATTTTATTAGAGAAGTTGAGATAGCCTTTGGGAAAAATATCTCAGATAACCGAGATTACTTGACTTGGAACATGTTTTATATCATTGTTCTAAAAAATCTTTGGAGAGTAGCGAGTCGAACAAACATCTGGTATAACTCAAACAAACCGGCATAAACAAATGGAGATAACATTGCAGACGGTTGAAGGCACTATTTTCAGGTATGAAAAGGTTAGTAAGCGAACTGAGCCGACTCAAAGCGAGTATAGAAGAGGCGAATCGAAGAGGGCTTACATAAAGTATACTACCTTAATTTGGGATGTAGAAAATACCAAAAAGGAGTGTTAAAATATATACAGTTAGAAGACAAATTTCATATAAATTTCCTCCCATAACTCGAAAGTCTCTCTCGCTCGAAGTTTTTTTTGTGGATTATAGTGATTCGATTTGGGGAAGTTCAACTGTATTTTGGAAGAAAATTTGATTATTTTTTATTATTAAAATACTAAATAATATTCTTTTTTATTTTTGGACCGGTTTTTTTTTATTATTTTATTTTAAATTTATTTTTATATGTTGTATAATATATTTTATTCTAGTTATTTTTTATAATTAAAAAAAAATATTTTTACTGTTTTTTTGTTATTAATACATACATTAATTACAGTATATTTAAGGGAAAATATATTAATTTTTGACACTTGTATATATACATGTTTATATATATGTATGTATGTATGTACATATTTGTTCCTAGAACCAATTTAGAAAATAGTTATTTAAAAACCGCAAGCAACAAAGAAATTTACTTTTTGCGCGACAGTTTTATGCGCCACAAACAATAAAAACCACAAAGGCAGAAATGGAGCATAAATTTTGTTATATGTACATATAAATATATATGTATGTGTGTGTATATTTAACATATCAATTCCAAGTTCTCCCAAAACTTTGGCAACAAGGGCATATTTTATGCCAACATGCTATAAAACAAATAAATTTTTGCATGCGAGCAATTGTGCATTATGGCCAACAAATATATATTATATGCATATACATATGTATGTATATATGTATATATGTTTATTGTAACATTGCGAATCTAGCATGTTTACATGAAAATTTACGCAACTGCCATAGATCATAAAGGCATACAAACTGACAAATAAAGAAATGTTTGTATATATAAGTTTGTATATACATACATATGTATATATGTATGTATATGTATATGGATGCATGTAAACATTTGCATTGTAGCGGGTGTAAATTTTAAACATGCCGTATTAATTTATGACTTTAAAGAGAAAAACTTTTTCACAGTTTTATTTATGTGAAGGTTTAGTTGTATGTATGTATGCGTCTTTGTATCTCAGTCAATGTCGTGCCATGCTAGCATGTGGAGTGAGTAAATGCCACAGACGTTTAATGGCAGATAAATAAATTATACATATATACATACATACAAACATACACACTCAAATACATGCATATACTTAAGCAACAGCCAAGTGACTTATGCAAGTGTTCTTTTCCTCCACTTTAGCTGTTGCTTGATTCGAAGCAGAACAAATGTATCTATTTGGAGTCATTATGAGCGACAAGTAGACGATACTGCGTTCGTTTTTTGTTATTTTTATTTAAAATATCATTTACTTTGCTTAGAGAAATAAACAAATGCCAAAATCGAGACAGTGGCGGTTCTAGCAGCCAGCGAAAAGGCGCTAACGCTCAGCAAGTAGAGAATGTCAGCGCGCCAACATCGCTAGATACTTTGTGGCAACAACAAATATAACATAAATGTAGCTAAATACCGCTAGTATATAATTACTGTATTAGTTTTGCCGCACGTTTTGCTTCCACATACAAATTTACATAATTCTACACACACATACATACATATGTACATAGGCGAGCGCGCTGCAACTTCAAGTACAATGTTAAGCAAATATAAACAAAGTTTTGTTATGCTAGCTACTTAAAGCTTTTAGAATAGCTAAAGATGTAACATAAATTACATTAGCTAAGTGGTGGCGGCAATTAAAAATGCCAAATACATTCGAAACTTTGTTGCGTTGCGTTGCGCGGTGTGGCTTATTGTTATTGTGGTTGTTGGCTTAATGTTGTTTCTATTGTTGTTGTTGTCGTAGGTGGCACTCATGCTACAAACAATAGTTACAAATAATATGAAACGCGGAAATGCGAGGCTCCACTGCGACACCTCTAGCTGAGGTCGGTCAGAGGAGCTGCTACTGAGGCGCTGACGCAGCTGCGAGATGAAGTGTAAAAATGCTGCTAATGTGCTGGTTTGTTAATGTTGCGCTTTTTTGTGTGTTTTGTTGTTTCTTTTTTTTTCAAAAAAATTTTTGTGGTCATACTTTAGCGTTGATGATAGCGCTGATGCTGTTGATAATTACGCTAAGTAAACAAGATAAGTACACACATACACACTTATATTCGTATGGAGTGTGAGGGTGTTTAGCTTTGCATGCGCTTAGGCATATGACTTCTTGCTCAAGGTTAGTTGGCGCATAAATGTTTAATGTTTTGTAACACCACAAAATGTAAATAAACAGAAAGTAAATTATAAGCTAAAAATTGTTCTTTGTTAAGAGATAAAGACAAAGATAGAAGTACATACAGTTGCATATATACAAACACAAGCACATATGTATTTATATATAGCGCAGCACTTAGAAGTTTTGCATAAGAAATTCAAAATATTCACGCTTTTTAAAGTTGTCTGAGGCGTGACGCTACGTACATGAGCAGCAGCATGAATATCTAAATAAGCTAATTTGTGGTTTTATATGAAATAAACATCTGAGCTACTATGTTCTAAACAGCTCTCACTCTGACAGCTTTCAGTTGAGTAAGCGATTTTTCTCTTGCTCCTCGTGCTCGTAAAAACCGCACAAGTGACATTTCAAGCAGCTGTTTAGTTTGACACTACCTGCCGTGGTCAGAATACTATAAGAGAGTTGAAGACATAACGAATAAAGCAGCTGGAGACCACTATAAAGTACACTTAAAGACTTTACTTAGTTTGAGGTTTAGTTCTTGGGCCACAAAAAATAATGTAAATTGCCGACTTTAAAGATAATCTAATAATCGAGAGAAGCTTGTAGAGTAGTAGTGTTTTATTGGTAATTACTTTTCGATGAATTTATTAGGCCGCTATCGGTTCAAACGTTCCCAATATTATAAAATTGGCATACAAATAATTTCTTTACTGTGCTCTATTATTATTTTAATGTTATACCTAATTTATATATATATATATTTGATGACTTCATACTATTTATCTATTGTGGCTACTATGTGACCATCCAAACAATTGTTTCTTTATTATTCAATAAATAAGCGGAAATGAGTACGACAAGATAGAGATATGACTAAGATGACTAAGGTATCAAATATTATACAATTATACTAATATAACGTGAATATTATACAGATTAGGACTGCGATAGACGAAAGGATTTGGCAAAAGCATTCTTCTAGGTGTGTATACTGTGGCTTGTATGTTATATAGAGGGTGCAAAAATGAAAAATACTATGATTTATTAACTTAGGGAAGCTATTTGTTGAAATCTTTTATTATATAAGAAATAAAATTAGATTTTCCTCGAAATAATTTACACTTAAGAATAATAAATATTTTCTGATTCACTTTACTATAGAAAATAAAGCTGCTCAAAGAATGAAAATTGTTTTCCGCCTCACCCAATGAGTAGGTTAAACTACAGTCAAGAATGTTTCACATAAATTTGAGATTCGATTGAAAAGGATTCAGGGTGGGTGAGTGGTTAGGGTAGAAGTCAAAGTTTGGCCTTTTCTCTATGAAGATTAAAAAAAATTCAAATATAGCAACTAAAACCGAAAAGCTGTCTCACATTTTTCGTCTAGTTAGAGACCTATTATAAGCTATTAAAATAAGAATCAGAATAACCACTGCTTCAGAAAGGTGAAATACATATACTGTTTGACCCTGTTTCTAGAAGAGTTTATGTGCTAATGAAGGGTTTAAAGGATGAATCCAAGTTTAATAAACTGATAACAGATTATAGAGCGATTTCGTACTATATCTTCTACTACAGCAGTAACAATTTATAGTTTGAGGTTGAAAAAATGTATTGAAATATTTTCTTTGTACATTTAAGTATCACTCTAGTATGAATCATCTAGTATCTAATAATAGCTCACAAAAGCTACACATTCAATAAAATATCTGGTTGTGCCTCACTTTTCTAAGGTTTCCAACCGCCTACAATGTATGATTATAAAAGTTCATTACACTGCTAAGCTTCCTCCATAGGTTATTCAATATTTTTCCAATAAATTAATTATATTTACACATATTTTATAACCACACTTAAGTAAATAAACAAAAATATCTATAATTCTGCAATACGTTTGTATATAGCTACCGCCCTGGCAAGTACCGTTAGTAATAATTATAGGTGAGTAAACAGCCAACAATAAAAACAACAAACAAAATTAATTTTCTTTATGGCGTTCATTGACTAATAATCTGTGGCTTCGCAAGAAATTTCGTATTACTCATGCAACACCTTTGCGCCACACACTTTTTAAAGTCTATATGTGAAAGTATTAAAAATTATATATGTATTTGTGTCTCTATGCGTACTTTGCTTATCGTTAAATTGATTTTCTTGATAAGAGCCGTTGAAAAATGAGCACAGTGTTGATAAGATAATTTCTTCGACACACACCCATACAACACTCGACCCAACACAATCGAATGCATTGAGCAACACTTTGGCTTTTTGTTAATACTCAACATTAATGTTTGTTTACAATTATTTTTTTTTACTCTTTGTTTTTGTTGTTTTTTGTGCTTTATTTAGAATTACGGCGCACTTAGCTGAGTTCCTGAGGTGAAATGAGTTCATAAATGCAGCTGGCTATTAGACATACATGGGATTTATTACATTTGTTGAAGGAAGTTATTTTCAAACCGCAAAGCTAAGTCAATATTTGTGCAAGCTAAATAAAGAAATTATGTTAGTGTAAACAGTTTTCATAGTATTGAGTGGACTTCAAGCGGTTTTACGGTGTGCTCGAGTGATGATTTCGCAATTTTATAGCCGCATTTGATTTGCTTTGCTGTGTATATGATTATGAAAGCTTTAAAATTGTAGTAATTATTGAGTCAATGTTCGCTGGAGTCTAGTGGACTTATAAGGTTTTAGATTCCCAATAAGAATGTGGATACAAGAAACACATAAACTTGAAAAGAGAAGAAAATAACTATTGGCGGTCATGCAAGAATGACTTGGAAGCTTGACAGAACATAACCAAGAATATCCATTCATGCCACAAATTTCTTACAACATGTGGCAATCTTAACATAAGTTCTACAACTATGTAGAGAGAGCACAAACTATAATCGTTAATCAGACCTAATCTTATTTTCAAATCTTAAATAATCATATGTAAACTATATCCAACTCATTCTAAAAGTTTATTTCGAAATTTCCTGCACTGAAATAAAGCGATTCGACTTGTCTAGCCTTAGAGAGTGGTGAATCGAACAAGCAAGTGGTGCCAATAAAATACAGTAGTTTAACTAAAGAGTATAATAGCTACCGGTTATGCTACATTAAATATGTAGAAGAGAGAGAAAGAGAGATTCTTATTGTGAAATTATTGTATATAAAAGAGCATAGCAACACTACATAGCGAAATGTGAAACGAACACTTCTGATATTATAAGCTATATATTAACTTATAAGAATTATGCCTGGTCATTTGTTATTTACAAGTCTATAAGATAACATAATTTTTCGGAAAATGAAATCAACGTGAATAAAAGTGCTAAGTTGGAAGAACATCGAATAAGAAAGTTCTTAAAGCTCTGCGACATTTGCTGAAACTCAACCCAGATATCTTCCGCTTTTTGTACAATAATCCAATCGTACAGTAGTTAGGAGTCAGAGAAGTTCCCAATATGTATTCTTACTTGGTTCCTTTCAGATTTAGATTAACCTATGTACGACGTATTTTATGTTATGTTTTCTCCAAGAGTAGGAAGGGTATAAGAGTATTAGACAGACATTGTTGCTGAGGTTTAAAGCTTGTATTTTTTATGGAATCGTAATAGCGTAGTGACTGAGTCTATGAGTTGTTCTTTATGAAAGACTTACAACTCATAATTATTTCAGCATTATAGAACTTAGAGCAACTAAAGTTTCAACCAGTAAGTCGACTTAATTTTAATACTATTCGTTTAAAAATCCTTAAAAGCTTTTACCATAAGATTGATAGCTGTAAATCAATTGTCGCTTTAAATGAGCTCCAAGTGAAATGAATTATCTTTTAAATGAAGGCCGCAAGGATTTCCGAATTTCTGATAGAAACCATATCCATTAGTTTTGTGATGGTTAAGTTATTCACAGAATTAGGCATATCAGGCTTTTTAATGGTGCTAGTCTTCAAGTGAAATCCAATCGGATTCATTCAAATATAGCAAAGACAATTAGAAGACAGTACACTAATGAACCATCAGAGCAGATATACGACTACATATGTAGAGCCCTATATGGTTTAAGAGACTTGTAAATATAATCATAGGATTGGTCCATGTGGTTGAAAAAATATCTTAATATCTTTCCTACAGCAGTCATCTCCAAATTACTAAAGCGGATTCTGATTATTATTCGAATCAGGACTTCCGCTCCAGTAGAATTCTGCTAAACTATATGGTAAACTTTTTATACGGTTACAATTACAACAAAAATAACAACTTATAAGAAAACAAAAGTGAAAGAAGAAAGTGCCACAAATTAATTAAAAACGCTGTAAATTGCCACAATAAATTCAAAAACATCTATACACAGCACTTTATCAGCTACCACCACACAACGACAACAACAACAATAGCAATAAAAGCAACGTAAATCTAATTTAATGTGTTTTTTTCTGAATTTTGTTTTAATTTCACATTTCACAAAAACAATAATAAAGCGCCAAAGTTCATCACCTTTACACGCCAAAAAATACGCTTTGCAATTTAATAAAGAGCTTTTATTGCTATTGTTGTTGTTGTATTTGTTAGGCTGCCGGCATGTGCTAACCTTGAGCTACACGCTCGCAAATAGCAAATGTAAACAGCGCAAAATTGTAGAAAAACATCACAAATAGACTAGATAGGCAGACGAATGACAGCCGAAAGTGGAGAGGTGGAATAGAGAAAAATGGAAAACGAAAATAGAAAAACAAAAACAACAACAACATTTTAACTGCAAATCTCGAAACTTTGCTAATTAAAAATACAAAATTATTTTATTTACGCAGTGCAATGATGCGAATGCAAAGTTTCAAATCTGCTACGTGCGCCTGTATGTGTGAGTGGTGTGTGTGTTTGTAGAGTAAAAGTGATAATAAATAAACGTCAGTAGTCGGGAGATAACTAGCAGAACACTGCTAAATTCACGTAAAAATTCATGGCAGCAAATAAGCAGTGTTAGCTGGGGGTTGTTGGTGTTGTTTTTCTATTTCTTTTTTCGGTGTGGACGGGGTCATGAGATAAGCAAAATTATATTACTTGCTGCTGTACGAGTAAAAGTATGGAAAAAAGCTCATTAAAACTTACACTAATTATCCACAAAATGCAGTCAGGCCAGCGTTGGTCGGATGATAGCACGTACAAATACAACAGCAACGCAACAGCTGTTGTTGTATAGGTGGTTAGAGGGATGCCGTTTTCGATGATTTCGCACGAGTGGGTGCGGACGCAGTGAAATGAATATACAATGCAGCAGACTTGTGCGGATTTTTTTCAACCCTAGCCAGGGTATGTATGAATGTAGCACCCTTTTTACATATGTATAGGTGTGGGTGTGTTTGTGCTGTGCTGTTAGCGGCCGGTTTTTCTCTAGAGCCGCAATGCGCTCGACTGACGGCGCGTGTTGTTTGAGGCCTATTCGAAGGGTGCTTGTTGTACGCAGCCACAACTTCTTGTTGTTGTTGTTATTTATTTTTTGTTGTTGTAATGTTTTGCTGTTGTTTTTACTTTTGAATGGCAAACTTTTTAATGATGTTGGCTGCACCGTAGTTGCGAAGAAAGCGCACACACACTGCGCCAGAAAAAAATTTCAAAAACAAATAGCAACAACAACGCTTCGCTGACTCGTGTAACGCGCGTTTTTGTTAAAGAAACTTCACTTCAAATTTTTTTGTTTTTATTTTTTTCTGCTGCTATTTCTTTAGCGCGCCATCAAGTTTGCATGAGCGTTGTTTTTGTTGTACGTTTTTTCTGCTGCTTTTTTGTTGTAATTTGATTTCTTGCCGCCCTGCGCTTACACGTGCAACAGACGCGTTTGGCATAAAATTGTTTGGCGAATTTGTCGATTTTGTTGCAATTTGTTCGGCAGTCACAAGTGAATGGAAAGAAAATTCTGTGAATGAAAGGCGAAAACTTGTTTTTATTAATTGCGCGCTTGTTAGAAGCATATGCGAGCGCTAACACGCGTCAATGGCTGGCGTTGTGGCGTGTATTTGACTATGTATTTGCATGCTTGTGTGCGTGTTTGGTAACGCGAAACCGGTATCGCTAGTCATGCTAATTGAGTGCGCTGCTGCGCTAATGAAGTTATTTAAATTCGTTTTATTTGCATAAAATATTTTTCATTGACTGTTGGCTTGTTTATTTTTTGCAAATATTTAATTTTTGTTTATTTATTTAGTATTATTTTTAGTTTTTTGTTATAAAATATTAATAATTATTTTTTTATAAAATAATGAATTCTTAGCAAATTTCTTATAAAGCAAAAATAAATAAAAATCAAAAATGAAAATAAATAAAAATATTTTTAATAATCATTATATTGTTTTTTTGTTTTTAACATTTGTTTTATAATTATTAATTGTTTTTTGCTTATCGGCGTATATTAAAAATAATTTAGGTTTCTAATTTAAGAAAATTTAAATAATAAATTGTTTTATATTATTATTATTCTAAATTTTATAATTATTATTGTTATTTATTTATTTACTTTCTTCCAAAGCAAATTTTGTATTGTATTTTATAAATTTCAGATATACATATGTACTATGTTTTTGAAAATATACATTATTTATTTGTTATTTATTTATTGTTATTGTTTTATTAAATTATTAATAATATTTTTAAAAACTTCTTGACATGTTTGTTGGTTAATTTGGTTTAATATTCATAGTTTTTTTTATTTTGGTCAGATAATATTTATATACAGTCGAAACTAACTTTTTTTGAAAATGCCTATTGAATAATAATTTTGGCTCATTAACTTTTAGAATATTTTTAAGTAAACATTTTCATAATTTTTGGCTAATTTATAAAAAAAAAGTGATTGCATCTTTGTAAAAATAATTTCAATTTCAAATTTTTTAAATTTTATTTTATATAAAAAATTACATGAAACACATTAAGAGCTTAACTACAAATACTTATTAAAAAAATAATAATACTTTTAGAATAATACTAAAAGATTTTCAATTTTTTTGATTTTATTTATATTATTTGAAGTCTGGTTTGTAATCATTCCCAAATATTATTGTGATTTTATTTTTTTTTTATTTGATGAGAATTTGACTGACTATTCTCCTAATATAAATTTTACAAAAATTATGATAATAAAAATAGTTTTTTTCTGAGCTGAAATTTTAAATTTATTTTTAATATTTAAAAAAGTTAAATTCTATTAATCTATATTAAATATTAATCGTATTTTCTGTATGTATTTGGCTAATAAATATCTTCAACAAAAAATATATTTTAGTACTTCTTTTATAAAATATTCGCACAGAAATTCTTTTAGATAATAAATTTAGTATATTGCAAAAATTTGCCTATGTATCTCATAGATGTGCAAAATAATTTGGCATAGCGGGTCTACGCCCCGTTTTCAAGCACCAATTGGCCAAACAACAAAGACACAAACAAACAAGCGCTCGCAAAAGCAGTGGAACAGCTGAGCGTTTGCTATGCGGTGGCAGCGGAAAGCAGCGGCGAGCGGCGCTAATAGACACCGTAAAACAAACGTGCGTTCTGCGGAACCGGCCCGGCACAGTAACACAAAGAGAAATAGAAAAGCAGAAAGCAAGAAAAAACACACACGCACGTAATGTTACGTATTGCTGTTTGGCTTGTTTGTGTGTTTGTTGTTATTGTTTTATATAATTTTTATAGCAACACATGTGTTTGTTGTTATTGCTGTTGGCTAGCGTACCGCTTTGACGCACAAACGCACGCAGGCACGCATGGAATTACATAAATATGTGTTTGTATTTGTGTTTTTGTGTGTGTGTTATGCACCAGCGTCGTTCTTACTACCTCTTCCGTTCGTCGGCAATTATATTTGAAACAAGTTTTTCGCTTTTCACCCTCGAATTATGAGCATGAAAACCACCAATCTACCATACACACACTGACTGACTCACTCACTCACAAATTCACTTCGCTGTATGTATGTATGTTTGCGCACACTTTACTATACACGTTACGACGGCCGTTTCGTCGTCGTCGTCACACACACGAGAAACTAAACACGGTCGCCGCCGATACGTTTTGTATCTGCTCGAATGCACGATTAAACGATTCCAAATCGGCGTGGCAATAACGTCCACTCACGTTCACGTACACCGCTCAACTGCCAGCGTCAGCGCTGCCAATGCGTGTCTGTCCGTCCGCGTGCTATGCCATGGCACACTCGTCGCTATTGCCATCGGTGCAAATTGCGGAGAATCATCGTGGCGGCAGCACCAGTGACAGCAGCAGCAGCAGGAACACAATCGTGAGATGATAAGAAGAGCACGAGCACCGGCGGTAGGCAAAGCTAAATTTTCACGAGCGCAAAGATTGCCAGCGAGACTTTTGCCAATTGGCGGCGCGCACAAACATCTTCGTTTGTGTATGTGTGTTTGTTAGCAATGGGAGCTGTTGCGCCACGAAGTGCAGTTACTCAGCGGGAGTTGAACTTGGCTGTGAGGGAGAGAGAGAGCGCGCCTCTGAGAGAGATAGAGAGTGACTAAAGTTTTGACTCTGCCGCGTAGCATTCAAACTTGTCGCACTTCGGGAGCGCGTGCGAGCAACTTTGGTGCGAAACTTCGCTAAATAGTGGGTCGCTAATGCGCTCTCTCAGCAATGCAACTAACTGTTTCTGGCTTATCATTACGAGTGTTAGTGTGTGTTAGCGTTGTCTGTGATTCCATTGATAAAGAATGCAATGTGGATTGATTGGGCGGCGAAAGCTATTAACTAGCGGCTATCATTGCTGGAAGTTTTTATTGCAGCGTCTAACGATTAAGATACGTTAGAAGCTGGTTGATTAGATATGGGTTAATTAAAGCGGTTGTTAATGTGGTTTTTCCTGTAAAATGAGATTATAACAGTGGAAAGAATTGTACAGTACATACATACTCATGTGGATATAAGATTTCTGCATCAGAATGTTCTAATGTTATTGAGAAATAGGTTGAAATATTATTTTTCAATGAATATATATAATAGACTTCAAGAATAAAGCACGCTTTGATCCAAAAAATTAAATATAATTCTCGATATTCGCTAATCTTCTCTTGCTATGACAGGTCCAAAATTATTCTGGAATAATTAATGAATTAAATATTTGAGAAGGCATTAAAGGTAGTAAGATATTTCCCCGTTTTCGAGAATCATCTTATCTTTTTTGGAACTAATCTAGCTTTCCTCTGATGTTTCTCTATTTAAAATGTCGACTTTTGAGAGTTCGTGCAAGATATATGTACTTGATCTGATCTGAAGTGGCGTGTATTAACTTGTCCAACTTAAGTAGATTTCAGAGATCCCAACTCAAAAAAATTTTGATTACAAGAAAAAATGAACTTAGGCCTGCCTGCCGGGAAGTAGATGTATACCGTATGAATAAACCGAGATACGTTTCTGATACTTAGACGAATTCACAGCAAACAACATTGATAATCTATTGGATTGATAATAGTTGAGCATTTTCTGTATCCTTTTTGGATTGTCTTTGTTTCCGGTTGATTTGTATTGCCATTGTATTTACCTGGACTACGAGGCAAAACATCGAAAATATGTTTCCTTTGATTTATGAGGAATTTATAGTTCTTGACATACATCTCAAATCATAGTCCGATTGCTCTCCATTATTTAACATATGTATATAATTTCCCTCGAATTGATTTCTCATGACATTATTTCTTTGTGCTTAAAGATTTGTGAGATTTATAAGACACAAGCTGGTTTAAGGGTTTTAAGAATATGGGGTATTCTCAAGTCAATATTCTGTATGCTCTATTTGACTTCTAAGGATTTGGATTAAAGGAAATATATGTTTCTAAAGCCATATTAGATAGCGATTAGAGACAAGGTTGAGAATCCAAAATATCCCCAAAAGTTTTATCTTGATATCAACTGAAAGAACAATGGGTTAATGCATAAATAAATAAGATTGTAAACTTGAGCTTAGTAACAAATTGTGAGGATCAAATTTTCAATAAAAAAACTTTAAATAGTCGTAACAAAAACTTGAGTAATGAAGGAGTAAAGTTTCCTCAAAGTTTTTTCTTATCCAACCGCTATAATTCTGTAGTTTGAGAAACTGTTGAAGAATATTAATGAATATTTGAGTAAGGCCTATTGAGCTCAACTTGAGCTCTTATATGTCTTAAGACTATTGGTAAAAAAACATATAAAACTTCCTCTTTTATACACCTGAAAGACAGACTAAATCATATATTGTGTCCTCTCCTAAAGTAGACTTTATTAAACATTATGAAAGACCTGCCACCGAATCAGAATAGCGTAGAAAATAAATACAGAACCGTTTCTTTAGTAAAAAATCGCCCTCCATTAATTAATTACTCGAGGGCATGTAAAGTAATTTGACTCAAGCACAGTTCATTTGCTTTCATTTGCATTCTTTGTGCTGTGCCAGTATTTCTCTCACAAATTTACTCGAGTTTACTTTGATTTTGCTAGCTTCTCTCATGCTCTCTAAAGCGCTTTTCACGCCCATTTCGCGAATTCAACAATTTCCGCTCCCATAAACACCCTACTCTCACAACTTCGCCAACTCAATTGCATTTCCCGTTGCATGCTCTCTATGGTTGCACAGCTTTTCCGCAAGAGGTCGCAAGCGATGGACAAATGGTCAGTCGTTTGGGTGCGAGAGTGTGTGTGCTTCATAGTTTTGTTTACAAACACTCGGTGGGCGCTCTCAAACATTTTCGCTAAAATTGTTGTTGTTGGAAGTTGCTTGCTGTGGTTTTCCCATTGTTGTGAGGCAGCTGCAGCTTTAGATTGTCACTCATTCGCCACTGTTGGTTGAGTTGAGTAGTCTGCTTCTGCTGTGCTTAGAAATGATATTTGTTTTGTTGTTGCTTTTTGTGTAGTTGTTGGTTGTTGAGTGGCATTCTGCCTCTCGGCTATTGCAACGCACTTTACACGCAATGTTTATAGCTCAGTAGTCACTCGAAAGCCAGCCAACACCCTCAGCACACACCACCCTCTTGCTGCCACCAAGCAGTCAGCTGATTGTCACCAGGCGCCCAACATCACACCATACACACACTTTTCATCTTTGAGGGAAATCCTCATTGTCGGCTTGGCTTTGCGCCTTTGGATTTTACTTTCAGTAGGCGCTGCATAACAGATTTGTATTTGTTTTTGTGCTTCTCCAAGCGTTTTTCATATGCCTCCATTGATTTTCCCTTTCAGCTCACATTTGCTTTTGACGTCTTTCTTTGCTCGCTGAACGTTGATTTTCGCGTGTAATTGCCTGCGCATAATTTCGAATGCAGCGCGGCGCTTTATATGAAAATATGTCGCATTAAGTTCACATATCCATCTGCATGTATTCATGTGCACGCTGCACGCATGCATAAGCATATTTCCACTTGCATTGCATTTATTTCATATATTTTTTATTCTATCCCCTCATCACTTTCTATGATTTCTTTTTTGTCAACATATGCGTGATTCCGTGTTCCCTTCACTGCTTTACAATTTCCCCATTAATCGTGCCTCTAGCAATGGCAGCAGCATACTTTCATCCCCAATTTTTCCACTAGAGTAGTTCGAAGCGCACTCAGCTACACTGAGGTGGAGTGGTATTTTTAGTGCTATACAAAGTTATTCAACTAGAAATGTGTATGTATTTAGAACAGAACTCTTCATATTCCTATTGACTCTATATCATTCGGAATACCAGATTGTCGACCGATATTGGTTTCTCTCTAGAACAACAAATCGCTTTTGATATGTTAGGTCAGCCAGTTGATCTTCGGGTTTACAATTTTGGAACGAAGAAGATTCTTTTGAAGTTCATCAAAATCTAATGATTTCAGAGTAAACTTGGAACTTCAGTTACAGCTTAGTACTCTTAACATACAAGTAAAATGTATTTCAAAGCCTCTTAAGCCAAGTCCAAACATATTCCTTTTGATTAATATAATCAGGTAGTAGATAGACCTATTTATTAATCTACAGTTGGCTTCTCAAGTTTGAACATTTTCGCGCTAGGGGTCAGGAGCCTCTATATATTACATAAAATCGTACTTATGTATGTTCCGATTTCGGATATATTCTAGATCTATATTGGAGAAAGGAATTATAACAAAAATATATATCCGATAGGTGGTATCAGACTATCATATCTATACAGATCAGATCATAGCTTTGGAGACCAATATTCTAGGAAATTAAAGGCGATTAATATGCATTTAACTTCTGGACGGTCCACGAATAAATTCATATGGAAATGTCTTTTAGCTTCAATTACCTCCTCGTTCTTGGTCTAATTCAATATCTCTATAATTTATTTATTCGGTCTAATTTGGACTTCAAACCTTTTGTTCCATAGAATTAAGAAATATGCCGCATATTGAGCAGAACTAGAAATATATCTCTCGTTGAGTTTCCTTATCCATAAGCTTCAAATTTGAATACTTTTAGAGGCTTTATATCAAGTCCGATTGTATGTATGATTCATGACCAGAGGGAATCCCGATTTAAGCAATAAGTTCATGAAGCGTTTGATTACTTTGGCTCGACATTTTCTGTTCTGTTTCAAGTTTCTGTTATAAAATGAATGAGTTTAACATTTTTAACAAATATAGTAGATTAAAACCACATCGAGATCTTCCCATTCATAAATGAAAAGTACATATACCCATCTAAAAAAGATTCTCTTAACAAAAGATTTGTCTGATTTTCGATGAAGCCTTATAAATGGAGTTTTGATTCAAGGTGTATCGTTTGATTCCGGTTATCAGCAGAAAATATTCTCAACTTTCGTGAATATTTGGACTAAACACTGCTCACCAAAGACCAAAACCAAAGTCCGGGAGAAAAATCACACATTTTCGTGAGCCACTTGTGTCTACGCTACTCTCTTAACCAGTGTAGCGAAACAGCACTAGCAGCCATACCGACGATTTCTTTCACATACACTATTGTACACCACCCATTTATTGTCGCTTGTTAATCTTTCGAAAATATTCACTCATAATGCGCCCATTAGGCATGAATTAAGTCATAATTGTATGAGCAGAATAGTGATGAAGTGCCGAAAATGTGTTTTTCTTGTTTTCGCGCTGCAGGCATATACGGTGCGGTTCATACAAGCGGAGAACTCATACACAGATGTACAACTTTTTAAGTGCAAACTCCGCGCTACTGTACTCACTCTTCCTGCACCCGCCCTCGTAGTCAGTCATAATTATGTTTGTATGTATGTATGTGAGCGAGTGTGTGTCTCCAATGCATCTTCCGCGCGTTATCCCTTTGTTGTTGCATCTGTCAAATGTGAATGTTTTCCTGCTTCTGTTGATTATTTTGATTACACGCGTTTATGTACGTGTTATTAGAAATTTATTAGCAAATAAAATAATTGTGATGCGGATTTGATGGATGGCCTGCTTAGTGGATATTTATATTCATTGTGAATGAGTAAACAGAAAAAAGATATCATAACCGATAGGAAACTCTGAGCAAACAAAGGCTTCTTTTATAAATATTTGTTATTGTAATTTTTTTGAAAACTTTGGGGGATTTATTAAAAAATGTTTGTCGTAGACACGTTTAATGTTTTAAGAGTTTGAGGAAAGTTTGGAGCCAAACTTATCAGTAATAATGGTTTGTAGGGGGATTGAAGACCGTTACTAATTAAAGAAGTTCTGTTTCTGCTTACCCTGATGTAGAAGATAGACTTGACAATATTTCCCCCTAAAAAGTATAAAACTATCACTATTTGAGTATGATTTTCTCAATTATAGGAGCGACCAGTAAGGAACAAAACTAATGTCACAGGACCTTAGACGAAATATCTTAAAATAATTTAAGTTGTAGATCTCTTTACTATACAACAGCGAAAGGTAGAAAATTTCGGGAAACAGAATCGCTCTGAACCTGCTACAAATCTGCAGAAATTTTTCACTTCCATATCAGCTATTTCTCCCGGTTGTTTGAAAAATCCGATCCGGTAAATATTTTTCTTGATCTCGCAAAGGCAGAGCTTGCATCCGGTAAAATTTTTAACCTTACAGCGTGGATCCCGTGGGGTAATGGCCAGTTATAACTCCTACAACTATGGAGAGGTAAACTTTACTGAGGACGAAGAGCTCGGTAGACCTCCTGCGATTCACCATAGACCCGAAGGATCTGGTGACTGCGCAATTGCTAGTGACAGATCGCGCTCACCCAGCTCAGCCGAGGCCCACCTGTCCAGTAGTAAACCACAATAGGATCACGGTGCTCCTGTTAGTTTCCATGCAACTATTAGTGTGAAAGATGTACCTGACTTTGCAAGTTCATCGGTCTTAAAATTTCTCGTGATTCCGCAGTGGCGAGGAACCCATACCAGTCTAATTGAAAGTAAAGCGATGTCACTATACACCACATAGTGAAGATAAGCATTCCTTAACCAGTCTTGAGCGCATAGTCAGCGAAATCAAGGATGGTATCTCTGATATATCTGTTCTACCATCAGAGTGGATCGTCACATCTCTACTACGCTCCGAAGCAATATATCCACCTTTGCCTTAATAGCAGCCACTTCCGCTTGAAAAACGCTGCAACAGTCTTTGAAAAGGGGAAAAATAAATTATATTATTTTTATTGTCATAAAACAGTTGGTTCCTAAAGCTTCTCTGAGCTCATCGAAATAATAAAATATTAAACAATAGACCTTACGTTGTACTTTTCCTTCTTTTAAAATCTTCTTTCAAGGTATTATTTTCACTTTAAAAATATAATAATGTTTACAAAAAAAATATAATCTTTAATACAAGAAGCTTTGCGGGTTTTAAAATACCTACTGATCTACACAGGGAAGCGCATGAGTCAAAGCACTCTTATTTCAAATAATTTTAACAACAACAAAATGCTAACTAAAGGGCGAACCAATACATATGTAGGCTCTACACCTTTCGGCTTCATTGCCAGTAACACAAACTTGTCGAACCAAAAAGTTGCTCTTTTTTGTTTCACCCTACTGCTGAATCAATGTAACAGGCTTGAAAGGATTATGGCACGTGAATAATTTGCATTGTGCCGCTGTCAGTGGCGTTGGCCGCTGACTAACTGGTTATATGAGAATTTCTGCCCATTGATACTTGCCCTTCTGCGTTGCTCTCACATTTCGCGTTTGTTTTGCTGTTGTTGTGCTGGCTAAACGCCGCATCTCAAACGATTAATTACACACTCATTCATTATTAAAATTAATTATTTGATATTAATCGTATTACGCAAAAAAATACCAAAAACCACCCTTCTCCCTTGGAACTCTCTCTCGCGTTTTGTGTACGTCCGACCGCTTTTAGTGGCTACAAATGCCATTTTCGCAAAGTTTTTGTGACAAATTGTTCAAATTATGCGCATTGAGTTGTTTGCATGGATGCATATATCACACAAAGGTAAATGGATAAATATTTAACCGAGAGCAAAAATAAAAGCAAACATATTAAGCAAAATTATGACGGAAAACCACAGCAATTGAAACTGCAAAAAAATTGGGGCATTATGAATGTGGCGATTAAAACAGAAATACGTTTCTATAGAGAGTGAATATGTGAACGAAATTCTGTTGAAGAGACAAATTGAACCTGTGTGGAAATTATGAAATCCTAAAAAAATTTTCGAAATGAATGAGATTATTTTCCGACTAAAAAAAGTAAGTAACAGGTATAGCTATAAAAATATGATTTTAACAAATTGAAAATAACTTCTTCAATAGTGCTCGAGTTGCTTTCTGCGCCGCAAATTATAATCTTATACATATATTCTTTAAAACCCGAACTCTACCACCCACTGTTACCATCAGTTTGTTTGATATCTGAGAGGTGAAGACTATAGATTATCTTGCTT
This sequence comes from Zeugodacus cucurbitae, assembly GCF_028554725.1. Taxonomy (NCBI): domain Eukaryota; kingdom Metazoa; phylum Arthropoda; class Insecta; order Diptera; family Tephritidae; genus Zeugodacus; species Zeugodacus cucurbitae. The sequence goes on from NC_071669.1 coordinate 19,577,955, forward strand.
CTTTACTACTGGGAGCATAACAATCTCCCCAACTAAATCCACAGCTATAATATTCACCAGCTGGACCGAAGTCTATATCCAATTTTTGTCGATGTCTTAAAAATTCTGACTGGGAACAACTCCAAAATTTCAGTACCAACCAGCAGTACTTGGTAAAAGGACAAAGAAATGTAGCAGGCAATTGACCAGTCCATCATAACGAAGTCCGTATGCTTCCTGTAAAGAGTATAACGAAATGATCTCCAAGTTTTTCCTCCAGTTTCTGGGTGGAATGTCTGCGCAGAAACCATACCTGCAGTCACTTGCTGGAAGCCGAGCCGCCTCCCTTATAGACGTCGGACGCGACTCACTTCATACAAGCACTGAACCGTATTAGCAGAGGGGCTATTAACACCTTGATTGACTCTCTCCCAGTGAATGACATCCTTGGAGTTAAATCACCAGCCACTGCACCGAGCTCTAGTTGTCTCGCGTAACTGGAGTATTCCTTGCTGCAACTTTGTCCTGGATACTGTAGCAGATTTACTTATCCTGACTGTACCTCAACATACTAAACGTATGTTCCGCAAGAAAGGAGTGGTTAGTATCACACGGGAGCTCTTTTCAATGCTGAATTAATCCCACTCCCTTTGGTCTGACCACGTCAAAACAGCTCGTTTCTTAGGCATTCTTCCTTAACCTTGCTAGTTTATCGCAATCAAATGACAAATAGCCATAGACTTTTTTAGAAGTTTCTTAAATCTTTATGAATTTTAGCTTTTTCTGGATTGGGTTGGGTTGTTAGCTGGTCTGGGCTTCGAAAGTACGACTGGTCAAGGACCCATTCACACTTTGAAGGCCGATGGTTGGCAGGACGATACGATTTATTTATTCGGTATCAAAAATTCAACCCCGATAAACCTTAAAAACACGGTATTGGTTTAAGAACTGATTCGGGTTCAATTGGTTTCTGAATCTGTAGAAAATTTTAAGGTTATGAAACTCAGAATCAACAAAATTAGTAACCTCCACTTTTCTCGTTGTTGAAGACCAAAAATATCAGCATTTAACATTTCAAATCAGTTGAGTTCAATGGATTATAATCGTGTGGATTTATATATATGAAATATTCCTGTCAATGATAATAAAACAATAATATTTGCAACAACAACACAAAATAACATAAAACGAGTGCGAAAAATGTCAATTTCCGCAACCACAAAAGTTTTATGAAAAATGCGCTACCATAAATGCTCCAACAGCGATGATTGCATTGTCGCTGGGAACGGAGCAAAAGAGTCACCGCTCACGGCGAACTGCGCGCTGGCGACCTTTTATCTAGATTATTGTCCAACTATATATAATTTGATATCATTAATCAATTTTGCGTATTCTTTGTGTGGCAAATATTGGCAGCAAGTGGCGCGGTCGGCTGGGGCACGCAGAGACATTCAAATTACTCCTACCAGCGAGTAACGAGCGTCGAGTGGCGGGCAAAGGTCGGTCTACACGATATGCTGCTGCTGTTCGCGCATGACGGCTGGAGTTTCATAATAAATTGTATTGTCGTTACAAGTTGATAATTATTTGTGGCATTATGTTATCCGCAAAAAACTGCCAACAATCAATTGTTGGATAATTATTTATGCGCGCAGGATAAGAGTGAAATAGCGAAGAGCCAGAAGGGAGAAAAAAATTATTTTTCTGATACATTGTAGTTGTGAGCAAATGCGCGCGATTGACACTCTTTTGTTGTTTTTGTAAAATTTTGGAAATTTTTGTTGTAACAACAATTTTTTAGCTTTCGATAAATATTTGAAATCCATAAAAAATCCAAGTGTGGGAATGTTCTCCGACTAAATTTTGAAAATCTCCAAAAAATCTCTTGCTTTATAGTTCACAGTTCATTGCATTGCCCAACTCTTTGGGGAACAAATTTTTTTCCAGAACAGATTTCTTAGAAATACTCAAAATAATTTAAAATTAATCACCAACTCAGCAAGTTGCCGCAGTGCGGATCATAAATTATAATTTTGTTTGTAGCAATTTGTTTGTTGTAATGGTGCATACAACAACGACTACACTAGCTAACTAAATAGACGACAGATGTGTCGCCAAGACCAACATACACTTACAGAGAGAGTAGAAAAAATGCATAATGCCCACACTTGTCCCCTGGCGCATACGCTGATGATCAGCAGAGAACAGAAATTCGACTGCGCTGCTACTTGGGGAGCTACATAACCTCTACGCGTACCGAGCGCACTCGGAATGCGATCAACACTAGATCAGTTCTGTACTAGCGCTCGTTCGCCACCGCTCGCCGCAAAGTATTTTCTAAGCATTCTATTTGTTGTTGTCTTGCAGTCACCCTTACTATTGGCATTCTTAGGTAATCCCCCGCAGCAAGCAGGCATTTATCACTGCTTCCATAATCCTTTGCTCCCTCACTACGCAATGTGCATCGTGTCTGCATTGCCGTTATAATTGTCACCACTGCTCACGCCTGTCCCTGTCCATGGCGCTATGATCGATGTTTGTGTTGAAAATTTAATTATACCTCATAAATAATAGTCTTTCAGATATGTTTTTTAGTTTCTTACCGTTAGACAAGTGGAATTTCTCACACTTTCGTAGTGAACGAAACAATCAGTTGGCATTTGTAATAGATCAAGTTGTCTCGTAAAATTAAAAATGATTTAAAAGTTTATTTATTTATTTTTATTTTTTTAATTTTTATGTATACTAAAAACTTATCGACCAACCGTACTGCTTACGGTAATTTAAATTGTGAGAGAGTTTAGTTTTGAACGTTAAAAAGCTGTCGGTTATCTAGACTCATCAACTTTTAAAACTTCGCTTATCTTCAGGGAATATTTTAACTAAAATAAAATTTAATTTATGGAGGCAGGGTTAAGCGAAATTTCGTTAGAGGCTCTTCGGTCGTGAGAAAATGTCACCTTGGTACTTTTACTGTACTCCAAGCATACATACTAGTTACACGAGTGGTGCTACTGAAGTATCGAGATAAACCATCGAAAGCTTACATATGTATATTTATAAGGAAAATTATCTGCTTTCTTAAAACCCTCCTTTAGAATGACATCTTTTGTGACAAGGATTTAGTTTGAGCTGAAGTTAGTGAACCTGCTACGTCAAGTTAGGATATCATTCGTGTTTGTCGATTATCTTTTTCGAACTTTTCTGACAAACAATTTTCCATGTTTGAGTCAGAATTGAAATTTTTACATTACTTTATTGGAATAGTGACAACCAGTTATTTTATGTTATAAGAGAAGAATATGTGCTACATGAAGCGTTCCGACTACAAAGTTGATAGGTTTTGTCCGCTTTGAGAGAACTATAAGATCATGGTGTCTACTGTCGTTTAATTTAATTTATACATTTGTCAGTCATTCCCTGGTTTCATGTTATAAAGGTCTTTTAATTGAGAAGTTAGATTCTTTGAACATATTTTATAGGGTGTACAATCCATTTATACTAAAGATTACTTGAGATGATGTTTCCTTCCTCAGGAACTACTCGACCAATTTCAACGAAATTTAGTACTGATGTTACGGCTGGAAAATGGAGGAAATCGGTTCACCACGCTTACTTCTCATATAACATAATTTTGAATACCATCTGATCCGTTCACATTAAAATATATTAATCAAGACCAATGATGATATCGAAATAAAACTTTGAACAAATATTGCATGGGAGGTATGGCATCGCATATTTAAAAATTGTAGAAATCGGACTATATCTCTTCAAGGCCCCAAATATCGAATATGAGGACCCCAGTGCCAAAGAATAATTTTATTACCGAACATATCGGTAAGTCTCTCAGATATTTTGAAGCAAATCAGAGGGAATCATTTTCTCCCTTTTCTTCTAATAAAGTGTCTATGAGACAAAAAAATGTGTCTATGAAAACTCTGGTCATAACTTCCATAACGGCTTACTAGATTTTTGTTGTGGTGCTTTGTAATTAAGATTCAGATTATCTCCAACATCCGAGGTTTTTAGCATCAAAACCTACCTTAACCTATAATAAATAAAATAGAAAGATACTTTTGGACCTGAGACTACAGAACTTAGGAACACTGTGATATATAAATATTGCTTAATTTTTCGTGGTTTATGTTGATTAGATTCGATATTCAACTATGATGGGCAAACTCCAGGACTAATTGGAAAAATGCTCATCCTATGCATACATATATGGTACCGTTCTTCAATGTGAATTTTATCTATGCTTTCTGGAAATAGTTTATGAACGGCCTCGAGACATAACAAGTTTGTGGAGTTCAGCGTGACTCGTTAATGAATAAACCAATTTAGTTTTAATAATAAGTAACGGAGAATTTGTACAATCGCATCTGAAATAATAAAAAATCTTCTGAAATTAATATGAATTGTTATCGACGAAACCAACAATCTTTTAATAACAGAACCAACTTTGTTGGGTATTGAAACACTCATTAGAGACATTGGAACCCCTGAGACTAATACAGACAAAATCTGTTCCCAATATGTTATCGTCGATATTGATCTCGAAAGTTCAAATAATCAGCAAAAGATATCGCATTCCAAAAGACTTGGTAAAGATTACCAACCAAATAAACTCCTATAAACATCTAACTACCAAAGCTAAAAGATATTCACGAATAATCACAAAACTTTGCAACAATATCTTATTTGGTGTATGCAACTCCACCATTTTACCTGCTTAAATTCCAGTTATCCTTTGTACTCCAACTACCGACACACCCACGCGCACATAAATCCAACTCAATTGCGTAATGACCACTTAAACTTTAAAATCTTTTCACTTCTTCTTCGTTTTTAGTCGAGTTTCTTTTCTTCGCGGATTTCAAAACCTCATTACCGTAAAATCCTCAACTCGTTTAAGTTAGCGTTACTAAGTAAGAGCGTAAGTAGCTTAGTTCGGTAAAAGTATTGCAAGCTGTTAAGCGCATATATAACGGCGCTTCCCGAGCACAGCTGTATTCTGGTCTACACATGCGCACACACCTGGAAATGACCGTTATGTGTGGCCAGAACGTGCCCAGCGTCAAGTGTCCGAATGTTGTGTAAACTAAAAAGTTTCTTATGCCAACTCAGTCTGGAGTTTGTGCTATTTCTACCTTAGCAGACCATGAGTTATTCTATTTAAAAGTTCAACAACAAAAGTGTGTAGACTCATTTTCAGCACTTGTATAGGTTTAGAAGAAGCCACGGCAGAGTGATATGTATTTACCATATACTACAAGGTAGAATCAGAAAGTTATTAGGCTTAAAATTTTTTTCCTCATACTGCTTGAAAGGCATAGGCATCTGAAATATCAAAACAAGTTTGCAGAAGGGTTCCCAAGCTTTCATAAGATGTTCTAGAATAAAGTGATTCAGAGAAGGTCAGATGAACCTCACATATAACCAGTCCTAAGTTCATTAAACTAGAGTTATTCTGATTTTAAAAGTATTGAAATGGATAATATATCCAGGCAAGGACTGTTAACTTCTTGGGACTCTATAAAATTATTCGGAGAATATGTCTGCCGCTATAATAACAACGAAAGCAACATATCTCTTATGGATCAACTCGTAACACTTTACTTAGTCGTTTCAGATCAAGATTATAACATGGATTCTAAAAGATATGGGTCTGGAATTCAACCTCTAAAGAATAATGTATCTATATGACAAAGTCTAAAGTAATATTCATCAATATTGGTTTGTCTTTGACTCTTTTGGTTAATCGAGTTTGAAGTGAAGTTAAACTCATTCATACTTAAATTTTGCCATCCGGATGAGATTTCACTAATTTCACTAAATTTTATATCAAATAAGCTTCTTGGGTTTTTAGGAATTTTTAGATCCAATCATGGTGGGATAACGTTTTCTGTAATATTTGGAGAGCTCAGTCAGAACATAGGAATAATTTGATATAAAAGTCTGTATGTCTTCCTACTTATTTTATGTGAGCTTCTGTTGGAACTAGCTTTTGATTGTTTAGCTGGAAGTAGGCATCATTGTACATATGAGATTGGTTATTTTAAAATAATTTATTTCGACCAATATTGCACGGAGGAATACGAGGCGGAATAATTTCATCTCTAAGGTTCAGGCTTTGCCAGACTGAGGTAAGCATACCTTTGGCGAACTCAGTGAACTGGCCGGCTAAAATCAATAACCGACAAATTTGAGAAAGATCCTTAGCATTTTGTGGATATGTAAGGGTTGTATCGATCCATAGGAGTGTTTTCGTTGGCATCACAAGGGACCAACATTTCAAGCTAACCAAGTGGGATCCGCTACAACCTCAAACGCAAGGATCGGCCTCCTAATCAAACTAACTTAAAATAGGTCTCGAAAAGACTAGCCAACTCAGTGGCTAGAAATTCCTCGCACAACCAGTTAATTCCCCCGGTTTTGAAACTTTTCGATTCGTCCTCGTATATACAAGTGTTACCTTACGTTAAATGCCAGTTATTCACGCATACATAAATATATATGAATATGTGCGCTATACCACCTGCATACAGTCGGCCAGCAGTTTAACTCGAAAACTATTATAAAGTTTGGCCCAGATATGCCGTTGCACAACTACCCACTTACTTATACACTTACGTATGCACTTACTTAGCTATGTGTCTCGACTATTCTGCGCTGCAGTCAGCCATTTGCAACGCCTGTGCGCTCACATTCAACTTGATTTACTTTCGCCAAACACACACACTCATACAAATACAGACATACACCCACTAACACACATTTCATGACAAAAGTTGTGAAAGAAAGCAACCAAAAACCTAAAGAGCACAAAAATTCCTGAAAATACCCACACACACACAGAGAAATTTTCGTTCATGGGTATGCAGTTATGCATCGTCGTAAAGTCCTTTGTGCACCGGCTTGTCGCTCCATCACTATTAAAACTCCGTCTGTTGTTATTTATGCACACAAATACACACACACACGCGCACACGCATATAAAAAGCTTTGTTGTTGTGCGGAGAAACTCAAATCAGGATTACAGGTCTCTAGTGCGACTTACTCCTGCCGCCACATTTGATTTCATGTGTGTGTGTGTGCGAGGCAATACCTGCTGGTATTTGCTATTTACACCGTTAAGTGTATTGGCAGTTCTGTTTTACTGCTCGCTTGATAGTAGGTTAGCGTATAAGTATATATACTTATGTACGAATATATGGGTAAACTGGAGCAGTGTATCTTTGGCGTAGAGATTTAGAGCAGTTTGTATTGGAGTTGCCTGTCGTTAGTTATCGACCTTATTTAACTTTTGTATGTGATAAATGGCGTTGAAAGTTTATTTTGAAAATGCTTTCGTAAAGTGCAGTGAAAGCGTAAGGTCTTTCTAAAAAAATCAAAAAGCTAAAAACTACTTTGCCGAAGACAGGAGCAAATGTGGAGCATACTCGTATATTCTATATCCACAAGTTATAATGTTTCAGTTTCAGGTGGTTTCAAATATATATGTATTATCGTTCTCCAAACGTAACCCCTCAAAATAAAACGTTTACTAATCAGTTGAGAATTATGTCAATTTCATAACGACACGAATGAAAAAACCACTAGTCATTTAATTTATTTCTTACAGTTGGTTTACAAAGTGCAAAAACGCCGAGTTTAGAGCGAGTTTATTTATTTTCTGTAACAGAATTCTAGAATATGTCTATACATAGGATTTAATACATTTGAAAGTCGATTTTACTTCAGAAGTTCGCTCGAAGTTTACCCGTATATCACAGGTTTAGGGAACATCCAATTATAATATTTTCGAATTCTACATAGGTTCGAGATATCTGATTGTGAAAAAGTTACCCAAAAAGTTGGTTGATTCCAAAAATTACCGAGAATACAGAGATGGATCCAAGTATTTCTCCAGAATTCATAGGCTATCCGTGGTCCCTAATTGATGTATAGTGTCTTTGTTCTCCGAGGTATTCACAAAAATTTCATTCAGTCATTAAACTCTCTTATCTTCTTCTCTCGGTGTTCTCAGTATTCCAAATATATTTTTGATTCACAAATGATAGGTCCAAGATACTTATTTGCTTAGAAGAAATTATGGTAGAGGAGAGCTGATTTTAAAGACGATTTTCTAACGTTTAAGATTAACTAGTTTACAGAGTTCAAGATAACATGAGATTCGTATAAATTCTCGATGTTAATATTTCTGGGTAGACCAAATCCATTTCATTTGATTCATTTGCAGTTTAGCTCTTTCATACAACCAATTCCCAGTATAGAATGTATTAGACTTGGCTGAAACTATACAGGGTCTTTCTCAATTACAGAGCTCGCTGGAGTTTGAGAGTCGTTGTAATATTTCTACTAAGTGCATATTAATAGAAATCATATGGATTTCAGATATGAACCCATGTTTCAAATACCTTTCTCGATGAAAATGCTGCCTCTTCATATATCAACATTATACACATGCTGCATTGCCTCTTTGAATGTGTCCCAGTTTTTAAAAGAACAAGAAAATGTCTTCCCATTATGCTGGTCAATTCTTCATCTTACGATTTGAAAACCCGAGTACAGGACAGAATAAATGTTAATTTTTTTAGGAAAAGAAAACGCTATTGATCTAGAATATAGCTGACAGACTGGTAAATTTCTGATGATATTTTGGAGCATCCTAAAGAGAAATTACATTAATTATGTTAGGAAAATGTTTTTCAGAATCCTAAATGAAATTATATTAATGAAGTTCGGAAAATGTTTTGCAAATCCGAAATGGAACCTTAACCAATTGGAGCATATTTTTGATAATTCAAAGGTGAAATTATATTGATGAAGTCCGAAGAATGTTTTGGAGAATCCGAAGGTAAAATTATACCTTTTCCTCTTGAAGTAATCATTAACCTTTAACCTTAACCTTGTAATCACTAACACTTCAAACAGCTCAAAATGGTGAAATACTCCGTAAATCTATAGAGAATCTAAGGAGTAAGTATATTTAGCCGAAGTGGGATAAAATATGAAGTACAGAAAGTCTTCTATGCAGTTCAAGTGCCATTAATTTAGTCGATATAAATCGCTACTTGAGCTACTTAGCAACAATCCCGAATAATTAGACTTTTGGAGAGCCTTAAATGCCAGCTATATCATCTTGAAAGACATTGGTAAACAACTTTTTGTGCGATTGCTGAAATCTGGTACTTATTAGACACTGGGCCATCATTATAAATCATCTTTTGGGCATTTCTATAACTCATAATGTTTATTTTTGATGGATTTTTAAGACATTACAGAACATCTTAACTTCAATTCGAAATTATATAGATGAATCTCTTTAACTTTCTCGAGTAGTCAGTGGAATTCAATACTTAAAAAGTTAACCAAAACTTGTCATATGCTCCTCAGTCTATGTTTACCTTTTTTTCTCTACAATGTACAACTTTCGATAGCAGCTGTTGTGCGCAATCAATACCACCAACTGTCAGCTTTGTTTTTGGCAGCCACGAACAAAAACATACATGCTATATATTTTGCATATTTCTGTGTATGAGTGTGCGTGTAAGAATCCTCATGTGGGCACATGAAGATTTAAAAATTGAAACACTTCACTTCGGCAACACCAACAGCTGCTGTCATAATCCTGAGCGCTGTCCTTCTTTCTGGTAGCTAAGTGATACAACCAAGATGAATTTGCAGACAGTACAACAGACAACAACAACAGTAAGCAGTAGCAACGCACCCACAACCTGTACGTTTGCATTAAATTTAAGTGTCGGTCGGTGTTATTGTTGTTGTTGCAGATATACATATATAGATATATATCTGTGTCTCTTTTGTTGTTATATCTGTGTTGGACATCGAGTTTACGTTGAAAAGCTGTCATTATCGCAACCGTAAATGCAACAAAATCCGTAAACCAAATAACAACAACAGCAGGCGTCTTCATACCACCCCAAACCAACACGCCGCAGTACATCTGTGCTCATCATCATCATCACCAGCGCCACCAACACACACACACACCGCTGGCTTTGGTTTGCTGTGCAGCATATCGAATTTCACACAATCAAAATGCTACTGACAGCGCATAAAAACAATAACAACAAAATAGAGGGGTCTAACAGTTGGATACTGTCGAGCTTAACTTATTCCTATATGGGTGTGTATATTTCTGTTGGTGTGTGTGGCACATTGGTGGTGCGTTTGCGGCCTGAAAGTTGACTGTGATGATGCTGTGGATGATGATGAGGTGGCTGATGGTGAGGTTACTGCGGACTATGCTGGTGACGCTGGCAAGTGGCCAGCCAACTCATCAGCCAACAAAGTAAATCAGTCGCTCAGCTCATGCAAACTGGCGTGAGCTCTATGTATAAAAGATTTTATTGCCATCAAATGCAGGCTCACTGCCGACTCCACTGGTTTTTTGGCCACCTCCGACTGCGGCTGTGACAAGTTGACCGACCGTCCTACTGCCGTTTTGGCTGAGCAACGTAGATGGGGTTTTTGCTATTGTCTGTGTGTTGTGGTCGAGTTCGCCTGCTGGATTTGCGTTGCATTAAAATAACAATTGTCACTCAGGCAGTCGCTTGTAATCTGAGCTGGCTGATTTTGTCAATGTTTTTGACTTTTTCCCAAATATTATCGATGTTGACAGCACGGCGGTGTGAGTGTGGTAATGGATTTCGGTTAATAGCGTGCGGGTTCACAGTTCAAATTGGTAGCACGAGCGCGATTGAATTTCGGAAAAAATGTTAATAAAAAATCTAAATTGTTTTTAAAATCAACAGCCAATTAGCTTAGACAACAATTTTTGAAGCGCTAATTGAAAAAAAAACTGATAGATTTGTGAACACAACCTCGGACACATTTTAGAGGGTGTGAGCGTGAAGCTTCTGCAATGGAGGAATACAAATAAGAAACAATATCTTCAGAAGCATTTTATGGAACTCACAAACAAGCTTCTTAAAATTCGAATTTCTCAGAATTCTTTTCTTTGTTTCTAACGAAGCTTAAATTGTAAACAGAAATAGGGACGTTTAAGCCAATTACAAGCTGCAATATAGTCAAATTTGCAATATGTGTCCAACTTGGAACTGTGATATGATCCAAATACTTTTTGTGGATAACTCAATTTGTCTAGGAGCCAAGTCTATATGAACAAATCGAAGACCAAAGACGGCCTGTAGTACACTAAATATCGTAGATGGAAATATTGCGATGGTATTGGTATTTTCCTGAATCTCTCAGAGCTTAAAGCCATATAAATCCTTAGCAGAACAAGAGTTGATGTATTTTTCGCTTCCCTCATCTATAATGAGACATATCCTACCTATATATGCTTATAATCCCAAAGGAAGAAAAGTGTTAATATTTCCTTTCTCTCCTTTAGACAAGGGGTCACTTTAAATATTATAAATTAGGTTATGATATGTCACATAAACGGCATTATCAGCTTTCACCAGTAAAGTGTAATCAAAACGGGGTTTATAGATTTTTCGTGGTACAATCTCATGGTACAATCTCAAAAATGTCAAGACAATCAAGCTAAGGCTTATGTTCAAACACTATATAGAGAAAAGTCAAAACTAATTTAAAGAAATTTGGATGTAACTATATTATAGTAACAATCAGACCTTTTGTGGTAATTATTCGCAAACCTAGAAATCCTTTCGGAAGTTCGACGAATTTCTTTGATTTCCAGGTAAACCAACACAGATTCGAATGAATATTTGTTTAAAACACTGTAGATTTACCTGGTTAATTGAACTGGACGGGAGTAAAGATAATTTAAGTATATTTTGGAATACTTTCGTCGGAGTTTTGTTAGAGAATTTTGAAAAAAAAAACATACGAAGAAATTCTGGACTATAACTCAAAAGTAGTCTGACAGCTATGCATTTCATGTTAAGCAAAAATATCATAAAATCTGGTAATAGTGTCCGAGACCATATGTGGCTTCATCCGTATTCAAAAGTCTTCAAGCTATAGGTACATAAGCGCTTGATCTTCGAAAAGGGTTTGTTGGTTTAAAAAAGTTGAGTTGAGTCCAAATGAGGATTCCATTTTTTTTGGTTTCCAGGACTGTCGGGTCTAGTTGTGTGGAACAAACACGGATATAACTATATCCGGGGAATTATTTTATCTAAGACTAAGCTCTGGAGTACAATAGTTCGAATGTAAGGAGATATTTCCGTGGAAAATGAACTTGGAGAGCAGGAAAATATAAGGTATGTTGAAAAATAGGACGGGGGTATAATTTTTAAGAATTGAAATAAAATTTGAAATTTTCACATTTATCAATTAAATATAAATTCGGGTCAGAATACCTAAACCGGCTGTTAGTGGTACGAAGCGGTGGAGTTTCATGTTATTTTTCGAACTAATTTACCCGCAAATTACTGCCCTCATTTCTATTCAAAACCCATACGGTTTCCGTAACACAATTTATTGCCGCTTCTAAAATCCATACACCCACATCAATTGGCTGGCGCGTTCGATAAAAAGAATGCTATTAAATTGAAATTAATTGGCAGCTCGTGTCCACGTGCTTATCCCTGGCGACTGCCACATGACGAGTGTCAATCATGTATCAGCTTTTCAGCTTTTCACTTTCTCATAAGCTTCAATTGATTTCCACTTCGTTGACAAACCGAATTTGTAGCCGCTATTCACACAAGTGTCTACAGCCGCCAACGCGCCACAGCCGCAGTGGCAGTAATGCTTCACTTCTACATTTGTGGCATTAAAAATGCAGCACGCGTACTTATATTGTTGTAATCTTGCCACCAAAAGTCGATATGTTGCCGACGGTCACTAATCGCTCGCGTTGAATGCACGATTTCAAGCGCACACACAGCGAAATCGAAGTGCCGAAAGGGGTCTAGAAAAATGCGAATGAATGAGTTGGTGCATGGTAGAGTGAGCTCGAGTGGACTTGCAGCAAGCTGAGCTGCTGCCGGCTGCTAAATGTTGTAAGTATTTGACTAAAGTGGAGCTTGTAGAGCTGGCTGTGTAGAGCACGAAGCGAGCTTCTTTGTTGCGTAGGCGGCGACTTTGGCATTGTGGGTCACTAAGTCGCATCAAGTGGCGTTGTGGTATGTTAGCATGCCGCGCTTATAAGGCGGTGGAGTGGCTTAACGGCACATATGTATATGTATGTTTCTGCATATGGTGCACTTGTTTCGCGTCGCTAGAGTGGGCGTACTGGTTTTTTAAGCCAGCCAGCAAATGCAACAAAGAAATAATTCGCTTTCGTTACAGCGCGGTGAGTGCGCTGCTGGCATATGTGGCACGTTGTGCTTATGCCAACTAATGCAGTTAGGTTTGTTTGCGCGCGCGGCACATGGATCCGTGTGCAAGGTATGCACTTAATTGTTTATTGAAAAGTGCATAGAGAGTTGCTTGACATGCAACACGCGCCGCGCAGCAGTCCAAAGCAAACTTGTTCGCGCGTATGAGAGTGTGTGTGCGTACATTGGACTCTCGCTATATTAGGCGTTTTGTTTTCATTGTTTATTCTCATTTCGATTTTCATTCATTTCTTTTTTCTCTTCGATTTGCGCCTCTCCGCCGGCATGGGTAATTGCAGTTATGTACGTGACAATTGGCCTGCGCGTGGCATGAAAGCAAAACGCGTCACAATTGTTGGCGCACGCGGCCTCGTCGCTTCATACCCCTAGTCGTATTATCAAAGGATCACAAAAACAATTAAACGCGCTGCAACTGTTGAGTTATTTTCTGCTGTTTTTGTAATTCGATATGCTGCAAGTCGATAAGACAACAAAAGCGCTATAGCATGCGGCAGGCTTATTGACGCGCCGCTCACAGGTTGTTACTCCCCGTGGTGTTTGTGTGACATTCAATACACGCCGGATTGAAAGCGCGCTTTAATTAGGTGGCACTGCCGTGAGTTTACTTGTTTTTGCGCATTGAACTGTCATCGTCTGATCACATGTTTCCTCGCGTGGCAATCAATTTTAGGATTTGCTAATTTGGGGTTAATTTCTTTATGTTGGCAAGAATATTTATTTCTAACGCATCCGCAGACTAACGGTTCATTGGCTTTATTTTTGGTTCATTCTTCACAGTTCTGAGTGAAAACTCAGCCGTTAAAGCCTGATGTACACTTAGAAAAGTTATTAAGTAGCTGAATAGACTTCAATTTAAGACTTTCTAAATTGGGGCGAGAAATTCACCAGAAATCCGATAATTGTTCAAGGACCATTGCCTGTGACTACGACGCATTAGTTTAGATTCCATAAAAGTCTAACATTATCAACTATCATTTCGGACAGATCTTTCTCCGATAAATGCTATTCGTCAAAAAAACTGTAAGCCGAACAAACATTGGTCCAGACAATGAGTCTGAAGAAGAACGGCGAAAATAAAGGAATATATTGAAATTTAAGTTCGAGTTTTGCCCCTTCAAGTGATATATTTTGGACAGAGCTATACCATGGAAGACGACATTAAGTTAGTAGTGCTACTTTGGACAGGGTTATTAATATTTTAAACGAAGTATCGAAGAATCCCAATATAACCATCATAATATATGATAATGGGTCTTATGTGACAGGGGCTTTGGGCTATTCTAGTGACATATTATTCGAAGGACTTATGAACTTTGGTTCTTTTACTCGAGATTATCTGGGATAACGCTTGATCGGTTCGGCTTTTGATCATTCGAAAAACCTATGGATATTAACACGAAAAGGCTTTCTAAGGAGTCCGAGTCAGTTTTATACTAGCAGAAATTACTTCAAATTCCATACAGTTAGGATAAAATTGTTCTAATGCTTTGATATGCGAATAAAATTCAACGCTATTCTTCTCACATTAGACAAAAGAATTTTTTAACAACCGACAAATATTCGCTGAAATAAAATATTCCCAGAACTCAATTATACATTTTTAGCGCATACCAACGAACTTGTCAAGTGTTACAGATGCCCAGATACATTAACATTTTACCAACACTCTCGTACATACCACGGCCGCATGCTAAGCGAACGAGAGCAACTGTGGTCGCACTTATTGGAGCAACATGCAAGCGCTGAAATGTCCGTCCACCCGTCCGTCCATACATATGCCGCTAGAGAGCTTGATGCTATGCAAATGGCAAAGCGTGAGAAACACACCTGCAATTCTGCGCCACCATGCATTGCCATCCGTGGCCAGCGGCATGCGAGCCTCGTGATAGGTGCAAGGCGCTCGTAAAGGCAACCAGTGGCGGCGGCGGCGGACGCATTGCAGTCAAGTCGAGTGTAGCAAGTGCAGTCAAGCGCCGAGTGTTGCCATTGTCGTACAACAACGACAACAACCACAATAACTGCTACAACAATAGCTAGCACCTACAGCCGCTAGGCACAGCAAAGCGACCGCGAGCCATAATAATGCGGCTACCACGTGCTTGTTGTTGTTGTTGCTGTTCCCATTGTAGTTGGCCTCATTTCTGACTAGGCGAACTGGAGCAACATTGGCTGGCTGGTGGCTCGTTGGCAGATGTGGCAGCAATTTTGGGACATGAATTTTGCAAGCGCAAAAAAAAATAACAAATGCAACAACAAACACGAGCACAATGAGCCAAAAATCAAGCACAACAGCGTGTGGAAAAATAAGCGCTACAACAACAATAAAAACCAAGAGTAAATAAAAACCACAATAGCTGCGAGAAAGCATTTCAGCGCGCCGGGTGTTAGATTGTCTGCATTCAGCCGATGCGGCTTTACAAAAGCGCATAGCCTGCCATAAAGTATCTCATGAACTGCCTGCGCTGTGGCGGCGGAGGTGGATCAACCGAAGCACGGCGCATTCAGTCTTAGTGCGACGGTATATCGTTCGTCCAATGTTGCAACTTCTTGCACTGCTTAGTTGCATGACAAAGTCGTGGTAAATAATAATTGCGCGCGAGAAGGCATAACCAGTCCACAAAGGCGGGCTTGCTGGCCGACTGTCAAGCGCGGCTGAGGCCACAAACGGGCAGGCGTACGAATAAGCTTTCAAGGCGTTCTTCAAGTTCTATATACATGTATGTATGTGTGTGTGTTGCACGAAACAAAGCAGGTCCATTGAAGAAGAATTCTCTGCACATAAGTAGTTACAGCGTTGGCATAATCTGTAGCAGCGCGGTTACTTACAATCTATCTTCTGCCACACCACGAAATTCTAAGGCGAATAAGTTGAAATAAAGGAAGTAAGATGCACATAATTTCGTTCGAAACCGAATAATAAAAACTCTAATAATTTTAGTGTCAAATATGCCGTGATTATAAAACAGATGATCTCGTATATCTGGATATAGATATGAGAAAGAGATGCGGTCACCGCCGTTAGTTCGGAATTACCACGTTTCCCTTACTTTGAAAGATCTAACCTTAACGCTGACTAACCTCATGATCTGTAACTTCCACTAACATGATTTCCGCCAAACCCTCTTTAGCAATCAATCATACTCCTGACTTAAGGAATATAAAAAATGTAAGATCGATATATTTGATGTGTAAGAGTCTTCGATCATCAAAAGTGGAGTTTCTCATCCGAGGCTCTGTTTGGCCTTTCAGTGGGGAGGTTGTTTTATGTGGGGGTCCCAAACCCTACGCACACTTGCAGTAGCGGGCTTCACCTTCTCACTTTAGCTCGCCTCCAAACGGATGTCTGTTGGCTACCCAGGAGATACTTGGTCTAAAACTGCAAGTCGTGAGCTGCTTGACTCATATGCAAAAGAATCGTTCCTGGTCACTCCCAAGTGAATAGAGAAACTTTCCTCACTTACATGAACTTCTACATATAAGTATTAAAAAAGATGAGGCGATTTACAAAGGTTTCAAGATCGGAGCATTTTAGCAGGTAATCTGGTAACGGATGTAGCAATTACCCGATTGAAGGCCGAGCTATTCAAATACGGCGGCGAAGAACTGATAAGGTGCATGCATCAGCTCCTTTGTAGAATATGGTCGGAAGAAAGCATGCCCGACGATTGGAATCTCAGTGTGCTCTGCCCAATCCAAAAAAAGGGAACCCCACAATCTGCGCCATTGCTGGAAAAAGTAATACGAGCTGCAGAGCTAAATAGAGAAGGTGCAATATTTTATAAGAGTGTAAAGCTGCTGGCGTATGCCAAGTAGAAAGTGACATGGCATCACTTTGTGTTTTCAGTTGGCGCCAGAAAGCAAGAAGGAGAAATGAGTCAAAGTAAAATTTTAAATTTTTGGAAGAGTTCTCAAATAACAAGGACATTATGGGTGCTAAATTCAAATACTTAAGTAATTTGTAAGAGAAAAAGAAATGAGTTTGGTTAAAACCGATGCAACCTATATCCAGTCGAACTAAAAAGGTATCATTGGAACGTTATTTCTTAATTTTTTCTTTTTTCTTGGTTTGAATTTTATATAAAGGTGCACGATGATAGGCCCATTGATACATTTTTTAACAGATCTCGAAATACATATATTGTATTTTCTTTTTATATTGAAAAGATACCGTTATATGGAACATGATTTTGATAAAGTACTGCAAATAATCTTTAGTGGAACAAAATTCTCATACTCTGTGCAACATGTTGCGAAAGGGTTAAACAATATTTGTAGTTCACCGAAGTATAAGCTGGTAAGCGCGCTTAAGCATCGTGAGCGCGTGCATAACAGCGTCGAAGTGCAACCACTAGCCCTACATAGCGTTAAGTACTTTTGTAGTCAACAGAGGACATGATGCCGCATGCCACATTGAAGTACTTGAAAATAAGTACATACACATATATATATACTAAACAAATAAGTACGTGCGACAGTTGACAGTGGCGCGGATTAGTCGTTGTACATTGCATCCCTGCGTCTTGCACGTCGAAGTAGCAGCGGAAATATTGCGCTAAGACGCTGATGATGCTGATAATGTGGCAAGGATAACGAGTTATTGTGGACATCGCTGGCGACAACAGCCTAACGGTGCACCCACACCAAGTTGCACCCAGTCGAGTATTACTGCATGCCACGAGTGTAATAGATAGCGCACAGCTGCTAGTCAAAGTCACTTTGACGACGATAGCGGCGACTCAGCGTCGACTCAACGACCTGCTGATAGTCGTTAGTCACTCACTCACTTAGCAGCGCGATTTTAAGCAACTGCACGTTCACGTTCTTAATGAGACGTGCAGTTCAATTCAACTTTTTCTTCTATGTTTTATTGCTTTTTATTTCCTTTCGCTTGTGCTCTAGCTGGATGGCGTAATCTCTTGGCAGGTTGCATAATTAACTCTGGCAAGGGGGGCATTGCGCGATAAAGCGCTGATGACCTGCTTCTGACCCATTGTCACATCCGGCAGAACACGCGCAAGAGCTATGGGAAAGAGTAAATAAAAAGTGCATGCAGCTAGGAGTTTCGTTTTTGTGATGAAAAAGAGCGTTTCGGTTAAGGTATCAAGTTACTGTAAGGTATTGCGGAACTACCACACTGAAAACGGAATAATGAGAAATTGCTTATAGTAAATCCTGGTAAAAATTTAATATATTCAAGTATTGAAGTTTATGGAAACCTTAAACTCGAGACTTCGTAGTGTTTAAGAAACTCTGACTTTAATATGTATATTTATTAAATGTAATTATACAAGACCGATATATACATCCTCGAAAATTATTAGTCTACTCAAGCCTCAGTAGTTTAAATGCAAAGTTCTTCATAATGACGCCAAAACTGTATCCGGCATTTATATTCGACAGGATTGTCTCATGACTCCCATTTTATTCCTCATCATTCTTGACGACATCAAGTCCAAAGTCATTGACGGATTTTACCGCGGTATTGGATATAACCTTAATGGACACCTCGAGGACCCTAATTTAGCAAAGCTAAAGCTTAACGACCTCATCGCTGAATCTCATTCTCAGATCGAACTTATACCATATACACTTCTAGTTCAGTTTGGAGCGGACTCTACGATTTTATCACATTTTATGTATGGGTGGAATTTTTTTTAATCAAGTCGATTATCGAAAGGTTTTTAGTCAAACTTTAACTAGTATTATTTCATTTAGATCGGAACTTTCCAAAGTCAAGACAGTTATTTGACTTTTGGTTCATTCCTTATTAGTTGGTTTTCCTGGCTACCGAATCTTCTAGTCTACTAGCCAATATTGTTGGACTTATAGTGACAAGAAGTATTTATGAGAGTATCTTACAATTGGAAATTAGACTTAATTCGAACAGCAAAATACATGCGCCTGAAACAGTTCTCTCTGATATTTTTATAACATAGGGATAGAGATCGAATAGATTTCGACAAAATGTCTGAGTATTCATGAAAAACGCACTGCCCTGTTCTCAATTTAATTGTCACAAGAGCTACAATATTGTTGAAATTTAAATTTCATTATATCAATGTTGGGATGCTGTTGCCCTAACGACAGAGAAAAATCCTATTGATATCGAAATCCATGATCTTAAAGACGAGGTTACTTTTTTCATCTTAGAAGAAAATAATACTCATTAGAAGAAGAAACAGAATATTTCAAACCTTTACCTGTTTGAATAAAGTTTCATCCCATGAAAGCACTATGGCTGTGATAATTCTCCACTGAGGAATATGGCCTATTATCTAAGGACTTCTCATTCATCATGTCCAGTTGCTTTAGTAGGCCAATCTTGTTGTCGTGAAACGTCAGCAGACTCCTGGTGATTTACTGTCTCATAGTAGTCTTCTGGCTCATAGAAGATCTACACATGGGCAATGCAGCTTATGCCATATGGTAGCTGAAGGTATGAGTTGGAAAAAACAAAACTAAACTTCTGGCGCCTGCATAATTTTCGCGTTGCACACGTGGAAAAAATCTCTGCAGTTAATTAAAAATTTATTGTTTTCATAATACGACTTATATTCACTCTGAAAATAGCATATGTCCACAACTTCACTACCCAATCACCTTTCATTTGCATCAACAATGCAACGCAAGCACGCGGCAAGTACATTCTCATCATTCACAGTGTTACCGTTCATCATTCACAGTCAAAACATGTTCATTAATTTGATGTATCGCTGACGTAAATGGTCAAACGCGCAAAGACGTTAGAAGAAGCTGGCTGCCACGAGACGTAGACTACGCGCACATAAGTGGTACAACACGCGAACGTAGTACCAATCTGGCAGACAATCAGCCAGTTCGTCAATTTCTTGCGTTGCACCACCACCGCCAACTAGTCAGTGAGCTTGCTACTTGCCCATCAAGCGGCGGTCGGCCAACTAGCGCTCGCATATAGCGCTTACGTGTGATTTATCCATCAATGCCAACATTTCAAATCCAAACATTTGCACGAGGCGTGCAAAATGCTATAGCAGTGATACCTTTTCTTTACTCAACCACATCGCGCAACCACTCTATGCCATTTCATTCGAAGTACCTGGACGTGCGCCGACGTAGTCGATAAATTCCTTAATAGGCGCCTGCAGTTTCTACAGCAGTGGCAGGAGCAGCAGCGGCGGCGGCGGTTAGTCGTGCGGCGCACGCGCAAGAGCTTCCCACAATCCATCCCTGAACAACAGACCACCACGGGAGCGCTTGAATTGTTAGCAGTATTGAAGCTATTGGCTGTCATTCGTAGCGGATTGGCAGACAAACAGTGCGTCGATCCGACAGACAGACGGACCGAGCCAGGTAAATGGGCAAACAAGCAGATGAGCAGTCACGGCCGGCGAAAGAGTACGCGAATGTTTCAATCACGTCTGAGGACAACACACATACTGGCCACGGATGCTAAGTGGGTAAGAATCATATGGAAAAGGGTTACGAACTTAGCAAAGAATTGTTACTGACTTGTAGCTTTAAGTATGTCTCATTATATACCTAGTTCCATATGTGGGTAGGTATGTAGTAGAGCCAAGCTTCTTTGGCATTTCACACTTTGCTGAGCTTGTTGGAATGACTCATTTGCCAGTCATAGTGGGGAGAGCTCCTATGTAGGCCTAATCGACAAATGCTAGTCAAGCGTGAATTGTTTAAGTGTTGATAAGCTAACAATTCAAATAAAGAGTGACTTAACGTGAGACAATGATGCCACTTTTACGAAATAAGCATAGGAGACTTGAACTGCATATAGCACTGGAGGTCTACCAAGAGGTCGTATACATACCTTGGTAGACGTGATTATACATAGAGGTATTTCTGGACCGTACAGCGAAATATCGAGACCAAAGAAGTAACATACGAATTATAGTAAAGGTGGACCACAAAACCATTCCCGAATTATGGGAACCATTTCATAGAATCTTTTTTTCCTTATCAGCAAGAATAGGTATTTACGAATTGTTGTAGATGCTAGAGAGAAGTAGAGAATTCTAGAAAAGGGGGATTATTCAGTCATATTAGCTCGGCATCTCATTATTTGACCCGATCTCAAAACCGAGTGCTTCTGAGGTTTGGGAGAGACTTTGGCACGGGGTTTTTATCGGAGTTCTTTTTGTATCATTTGTGTGGCTGATGCTCGGGTTCTTAACCCCACCTATGACGAATAATTTTTTTCGAATCCAGAGCCTCTAGAAAACTACTGGATGATTATCTACAAGTTCTTCCCCTAAGCATTTCGAAAATCAAGTCTAAATTTAAGAAAATATACTCTCCTACCCTACCGCAGAATTTCAGTCACGTTCGCCCATGAGAAAATTTTAACCTCAATTTGAATACGACTTGATAAAAGCCAAACATCGACATCAACAGCAATTCTGGAGCACATGTTTAACATTCACCAACGAATTGTGTTTTCTATCGGAACAAGAAAAAAATTGCAGAAAATCTGCTTATGCTAACGAACGGTAAAACGGATGACAAAAGACAGTAGGCAGTGGCTTAGAAGCGTGCAAGTGTATGGAAAATTTGCTTCATTTTAGGCACAACCTACAGCACCTTTTCCAGGCACATTTAAAGCACTGATTGCCGTACAAGATGTGTTCAGTCTGGCCGCTTCGTTTGCGGGTCACAACTAAGACACTCGAAGCGCGCAGGAAAGACACTGCAAAGGTGCAGTTTAGGCGGTACGTGTACCAGTGTATTCGTAAGTGTAAGGTAAGTAAGCAATTTTATGATTTGAACCAAATTATTTCTTTTACTTGTAGCACAAGGAAATGCTACATAATTTTTCATTTCAACCGTATTATTTCCTTTCATTTTTATAGTTCAATCGGAAACTTTCACCAGCTGCATAGGTAAATTGAAATGCAGACGAAAAATGTGTGCTAGTTTCATTGGTGGTGAAGTTGTAGAATTGAAATAAGATTGTGGTGGCTATAGGGTGATCCTTATAGTAGTTTGATTAGAGCATATAGTATCTGAAAGTGATAAACATGAAATAGAGTTCGTTTTAATTTCAAGACACAACCTATCCTAAATAGATCTGCTCCTCTTTTTCAGAGGTATCATTGACCCCTCAGATCTTTTACTTGTCTGTGGATGTGTTGTCAAATATATCCATTGAACTAGTAAATTGTTGATCTCATCCAGGTATAAGGAAATAAGAATCTTAGACTCACTTAGAAAGTGACAATTTTTATTTTAAGATGCTGATGGGAAATTGGAGTTATGATCTTGTAAGATCTTTGGCTTCAACAATTCACTCATTTCTTGACACAGCCGCTCTTTTGTGCTCCTAATTCGGTTATCTTGCTTTATGTCGGTTTTCAATGTCAATTGGCAGTCTTTAAGCTGTGGTTTGAGAATGGAAATCTAGACAGAAACTCTTCAGAACGAATTGATGGTCTAACATACTTAGTTTATATGGAAGACCTGTCGATATTTAGCTTCTGCAGAGGGATCCTTATTTCACTCATCTCATGACACAACCGAACTTTTACTTGTCATGTTTGAGAAATTGTTATTGGTTGTCTCGGCTATATCGCGTTGAACTGTCTTAGATACTAAGGGAAATAATTTGTGAGTAACGACGGGATCTCTGTGGAAGTTAAAGACTATATGAGATCTTGATGGCTCTATTACCAGATGACATTGGCATCTGGTATACTAGTTGAAAATTTAAATTGAAACCGCTATATGCATCAACCGTTAGGATTTCCGTATATGCCGCAAGATGCTAATAGTAATAGTTACCTCTAATTTTATATTATTTGTGATCTTATTAAAACTCGATTTTTTTAAGAATATTAGGACTCTATAATAATAATTTCCAACCATGTGGACCAGCTCAAAGCTAAATGTCTGTGTGCATAATTTATAGCGATTACGAGTGTGGCAACATGCAAGCTCGTAAAAAATAAAAGTATTAAACAGAAAAAAGAATAGTATGCAGAAAGCTAGAAACATTAGACGAATGCAAGACCAACCGAAACTACAACAGCAACAACACAAACCAGCTGCCCCTGTGCCATGGTGTTTATGTGAACCGGCTGTGGTCGACTGCAGCGCGGTTTGCGGCCAACGCTACAAAGCTAACACTTTTCTAGTTCAAGATCCGTAGCACTGCTTGAACGATGGTTTGAACGTTGCTCTGTGCTGGCAGCCGGTGCGCTTAAGTGTAACGTGAGGTACGTAGAACGCGCCCATAGTCCGGTGCAATGAAGCAATGAAGGCTTCCATCCAAGCGTCCAACTAACCAAAAATGCATTAGACGCGCACAGCCCGCCGTTCGGAGGTTGGCAACTTTTCTGTGGTCGATACTGCCTGTGTATGTGTATATGTGTGTGAGTGTTAGAATGCGATTTGTGAAAGGCAAACGTTTGCCACATGCAATGGCATAGATTAGTTACACTTGCGCGCTGGAGCTTGCTGGCTGGATGGAATTGAAACTAAATTATGCGAAATTCCCTGCAACAATGCACATCGGCAGTGAAAATAAAAGCAACCACAGCAGTAGCCACAGTCTACAGAATGTTGAAAAACGAGGGGGGGTTACAGAATTTGTGGTCAGCGGTGAGTGTTGGTGAATAGGGCAACCAATAGCAGTGCTATAATCCCCACAATGGCAATGATGATAATAGTGTTGCTTAGGTCGTTGGTGGCATACGAGGGTGACTCCAATGTTATTTGCGTTCTTAAACAATGGGAATTAATTTTAAGAATTGAGTTTTTGTGGAACCTAAGGCTATGTAACTAGCTATAAAGCGTAGAGTTTCGAAATTGTCATGCTTATTTATGCAACCCTAGCACGAAACACGAATCAAAGAAAGAATTATTATTGAATGAATGACCTTTAAGGCTATGTCGTCTGAGATTGTGTCTTATGTTCTAGTTCCAAAATCAACACATTGTCCTGTTAATAGGTTTATGTATAATGAATTAGCTATTATTTAAACGCCATATTTCTTATATTTCAAAAAAGTATGTGGAGAGGTGTCAGTTATCCCATTATCCTGCTCTGTATGAATTCATGTTTCATAACATTATCCTCCTCTGTATGAATTCATGTTTCATAACAATTTTTTGAAATATTGTCCTCTACCAGGGTTTTAGGGTTTCGTCTCAGATTAGGAAACTGTTTGAGGTACAAATGAGTCCATAATAACGGTATTAGATCAGTTGTATGGGAAGCTTCTTGAAGTTGAGAGACTATCGTTTTTTCGGCAGAGTACTTTTTAATCCTTTAGGAATAAGAACATATACTATAGTTTCTTAACTCTTTCAAAAAAATTTTAAAGAGTATACACTTTTAAAGAAAACAATGATCCTATCCATTGGTCTCATAGTATCGGCAGATGATGGGTTCGTACATTTACCTCGACAATCAATAACGGTTACCTTATCTGCTCCCCTTTTTTTAAAGTCTTAGATAGTATGAAGGAAGAAAGGAAGGACTTATACAATGTTATCGATTTTGCATATTCGTCTTATAGATCGCTTTTTTACTTTGATAATGCGAGGGAAATTGTTAGTTCTTGAACAATTTGAGCTTCATCGAAATAGAGAAGATCTAGTTTATCTAGACGGTTTAGACTTTATGTATGATCTTCAGTGACTTTTATAGAACTCCATAAGCTGTTTAAAGAAAAATTTGGCCTAAGCACCGTCATGGTAGCATGCGCCCACCTATTACCATTATCATTATATCATTGTTATTGTACTACTATTGGTACTTGCAACAGTCGCAAACCACGGCAATAAGCGCCATTCGCTTACTAAACCCATTTACTCTCGCTGCTATAGAAAAATCACAGTTGGCCCGCACTGCGACTCTTAACTCTAAGTTCACCACACTCTCCTACCACCGTGCACGCAACACTTTTCACACTCCCTTTTAGCCACTTACCACTCGAACTCCAGTCAAAGTTTGGCGCTTAACTATGCACACTCGAACTAAGCGCGGTCTTTTTTGGTGATCTCACTTTTATTGTTATTACTATTGTTATTATTATTATTGTTGTTGTTGTTGAGCGTTGGCAAATGTGTTGAGTCGAACTTTCGCCCACATGACAACATGAATTTTTCAACATCATAACACTTCTATGCTCCCATCAGTCGCGGTGTTGATAACTACCCCCACACACCAGTTCCGCCTACAGCTCCGACTCCTGCTCCCGCTTCGACTCCGGCTCCAGCTCAACCGCCAACTTCCGCTCGCTACTGGCACCTCACTTATTCACTTGCTTTACCGCTTAGCTGCATCCGCATATTGGCTGAGTTTGGAAATACTTTTGGGGTCTCATTCGTTTTGTTGTTGTTGGTGGTGGTTTTGTTTGTGTTTTGTGAACTTTTTCCGGTTGCCGCAAAGTTTTTCCGCCCATTTTTTCGCCATGTTTGTGTGTATGTATGCTCAGCTTTTTTGTTTAGTCCTCCTGTTCATCTCCATGTGTTGTTGTTGTTACCAGTATGTGAGATGCTAAATTATAGGCGGCACAGATGTATGATGGCGCGTCGGCTGGTGACACATTGACATTTTTGAAAAGTGCATTGAAGGCCATAAACATACTGTCATACATATTTACATGCTTATAACGGCTTATCAGTGTGACTTGTTGTTAGTAGATAGCGGCACCTCGATTGCTCTTCTTAGTTCTACGTGTACTTTGTCGATTCTTTGGTTCCCAGTTATGCACACTTAATGCTTTCGATTTTGACTGCTGTCATACCCACAATGTCACCCTCTCATCAAACTCACACACAGCCAACCTATCACACGTTCGTAAAAAAGTGTTGAATTCTTACCAAGTTAACAAGCGTTAGAATGTTGAATATGCTCATAAAACATGTAAAAACTGCAAAAAGTTTGATTGAAGGGGAAGCGGCAAGCAAGAAAAGTTTGTGCCACTTGCCACTTTTGCTTTCTTTTGTAAAACTCATTGATTGAATATTAAAGCGAAGAAGATTAAAATATTTTAAATTGAAAAGAAAGTGATACTTGTTTTCTTTGTTGAAAGTTATGCAAGTAAGACACTTGTTTACACAATTTTATATTAAATTAAATTGGAGAGAGATTTAAGACATGCTGATTCTTGTTGGATATTGTTTTTGATAAAATTATGACATGAAAATTTGCAAGTTGCTACAGAAATGGTGATTACAAAGCCAAAGCTTATTTCGTTGAACATGACAAGAAGTTCCAAAAAGTAGATCGAACAAAAACCCAAATAGTGAGACTTCGAGTGGTCTTCATGGTTTCATCTTTTCAAATCCTCAAAGAATGTTAGAGGAATCAAGTGTCCCCGAAGTTTTTATATCATAATCGAAATAAAGCATAATTTTCGAACGCTTATGCATTTGATTTACCTGGATACCATGAGTGATTTTCTGGCAATGTATTTTGTTAAGGAGTTAGGGGTAGCCAGGCTTTTCAAAAAATCACCTTTTCTTTTTTTGCATTATCGTTAAGTGTAACATCTTAAAAATATTCCCTGAAAATTTGAAGTTGATCTCATAAGTAATTTTCGAGTTATTCGAAAAATACAAAGAGCGCTCGGACACTCTAAAACGATAGATCCTGAGGGCGCCATTTTGTTAATTTAAAAAGAAAAAAAACTTCGATCAGGCTCAGAATTATCTACCTATAAAACTAATTTTTCCTATCCGATTGATTTTAGACAAATCTCCAAGGACTTATGATTATCACCGCAAGGACCTTTTTGAACTGGGTCAACACAAATACCTATAACTTTGGAAATTATATATTTTTTATTCGAATGTTCGTGACTTCAAGTCAAAACATTGTGCAATAATGCGATATTATTAATCCTTTGAATTAACAGCAAAAAAAATACTGAAACTTTTAATTTTTTCGTGTCTCTGACTACCCCAAACCCCTTAATTCAGTTTAAAAACAATTCGCTGGAGATCTCGATATCTGCCTTCAAAAGGTTGATTTAAAAATAATCTCAAACGAAAGTATATCTAAAGCCAGTGAACGCGAGTTTTAGGACTGAAGAGAGCTATGGGCTTTTTTGTAAAGGGAAAGGTATATTTCGATCGGAAATTACTATTTCTTTAGAAAAAATTAAAGGATTTACACAGTTATGGCCATAAGATGGAGCTTATAAGAACCTTTGCTTAAACCACAGGCACTGAACTTCAGACAATTTTCAATTCCAAATTACAATTTCCAGATATCATCCTTAAGATCTAAGGCCCTCAAAACTGATCTAAGAAGATCGCCGAACATCGGCGGCACGATCAGCGAACATTTCTCTAAGAAATTCTTGTGTGAAGTAGGACTGTATACAGTCTGCTTAGACTTCTGAAACGAAAAATCGAAGTTAATTTTCGTTAAATTTCGGACCACAAATTAATAACTCTAACGACTTTCAAAGGCTCATGGTCTCTATGATTTCTCTAATTTTTAATTAGCGAGATATTATCAAATGAAGGCAGACCAACTGGATCTCCTGATCAGATTTGAATAGTAGCTATTAGCAAAAAGGCTTATAGCCATTTTACACAGGATCTAATTAATCAATAAACCGGCCTCTCTATTCAAACACTTATTAAGAGCGATTTACCATACAAAATAAAAATCTATATTAATTTTTAATTGAATTTTTATCGAATTGAAAATTCAGCCTCCATGACGAAACATCACCAAACGGTCTGAGGCTGATCGACTTCGCCGGGGCCCGAAATATGGTCATCTGTAGCACTAGATTCCAGCATAAGAAAATCCATCAAGCTACTTGGCTGTCCCCGGATCGAATCACTCGCAACCAGATCGATCATGTTGTGATAGATGGACGACATGTCTCCAGTGTTTTTGATGTGCGTACGCTTCGTGGTCCCAACATCGACTCGGACTACTATCTTGTAGCAGCTAAGATACGCACCCGCCTCTGTGTAGAAAAGCGCACACGTCAACAAACACAAGGAAGGTTCGACATCGAGAAGCTGCAATCACAACCGACAGCCGAACGATTTTCTACTCGACTTGCACTCCTGCTCTCTGAGAGCACTCATCAGCATCTCGGTATAAGGGAGCTGTGGGACGGCATATCAAACTCCTTACGTACAGCTGCAACCGAAACCATTGGCTTTCGGAAAAGCCAAAAAAACAGCTGGTATGATGAGGATTGTCGTCTCGCAGTGGAGAGAAAACAGACTGCCTACCTCGCAATGTTGCGATCGACCGCAACACGAGCGGGATGGGAAAGATACCGAGAGCTGAAGAGGGAAGCGAGACGCATTTGCAGAAAAAGAAAGAAAGAGGCAGAAATGCGTGAGTATGACGAGCTTGACAAGCTGGCCGACAGGGGTAATGCTCGAAAATTTTACGAAAAGATCCGGCGACTAACTGAAGGTTTCAAGACCGGAGCACACTCCTGTAGGACCCCCAGCGGTGATCTAGTGGTTGATGACCAGAGTATACCGTGTTTGTGGAGGGAACACTTCTCCAGCCTGCTGAATGGCAGTGAAAGTACAACACCAGGAGATGGCGAACCCGATTCCCCAATCGACGACGATGGAATAGATGTTCCATTGCCCGACCGTGAAGAAATTAGAATAGCAATTACCCGCTTGAAGAACAACAAGGCGGCGGGGACCGATGGATTGCCGGCCGAGCTATTCAAATACGGCGGCGAAGAGCTGATAAGGTGCATGCATCAGCTTCTTTGCGAAATATGGTCGGAAGAAAGCATGCCCGACGATTGGAATCTCAGTGTACTCTGCCCAATCCACAAAAAGGGAGACCCCACAATCTGCGCCAACTATCGTGGGATAAGCCTCCTTAACATCGCTTATAAGGTTCTATCGAGCGTACTGTGTGAAAGACTAAAGCCCACCGTCAACAAACTAATTGGACCTTATCAGTGTGGCTTTAGACCTGGAAAATCAACAACTGACCAGATATTCACCATGCGCCAAATCTTGGAGAAGACCCGTGAAAAAAGGATCGACACACACCATCTATTTGTCGACTTTAAAGCTGCTTTCGACAGCACGAAAAGGAGCTGCCTTTATGCCGCGATGTCTGAATTTGGTATCCCCGCAAAACTAATACGGCTGTGTAAGTTGACGTTGAGCAACACCAAAAGCTCCGTCAGGATCGGGAAGGACCTCTCCGAGCCGTTCGATACCAAACGAGGTTTCAGACAAGGTGACTCGCAATCGTGCGACTTCTTTAACTTGATGCTGGAGAAAATTATAAGAGCTGCAGAGCTAAATAGAGAAGGCACAATCTTCTACAAGAGTGTACAGCTCCTGGCGTACGCCGATGATATTGATATCATCGGAAACAACACCCGCGCCGTTAGTTCTGCTTTTTCCCGCCTGGATAAGGAAGCGAAGCGAATGGGTCTGGTGGTGAACGAGGACAAGACGAAATATCTCCTGTCATCAAACAAACAGTCAGCGCATTCGCGTCTTGGCTCCCACGTCACTGTTGACAGTCATAACTTTGAAGTTGTAGATAATTTCGTATACCTAGGAACCAACATTAACACCGATAATAATGTCAGCCTTGAAATCCAACGCAGAATCACTCTTGCCAACAGGTGCTACTATGGACTGAGTAGGCAATTGAAAAGTAAAGTCCTCTCTCGACGAACAAAAACTAAACTCTACAAGTCCCTCATCATTCCCGTCCTACTTTATGGTGCAGAAGCGTGGACGGTGTCAACATCCGATGAGACGGCACCAGGAGTTTTCGAGAGAAAGGTTTTGCGGAAGATTTACGGTCCCTTAAACATTGGCAACGGCGAATACCGCAGAAGATGGAATGATGAGCTGTATGTGTTGTTCGACGACATAGACATAGTCCAGCGAATAAAAAAACAGCGGCTACGCTGGCTGGGTCATGTTGTTCGAATGGATGAAAGTGCCCCAGCTCTGAAAGTTTTCGATGCAGTACCCGCTGGTGGAAGCCGAGGAAGAGGGAGACCTCCACTCCGGTGGAAGGACCAGGTGGAGAAGGACCTGTCTTCACTTGGTATTACCAATTGGCGCCAAACCGCCAAAAGGAGAGATGCGTGGCGCACTGTTGTGGACTCGGCTATAACCGCGTAAGCGGTTTCTACGCCAGTTAAGAAGAAGAAGAAAATGAAATGTAACTCTGCGACAAAGACCATATTTGTAATTATATATACGTTCTTTGTCTGCGATTGGCTGTATCGGCAGAATTATATGGTGGATGATAAGGTTATAGATTACCTTTAAGAATGTGCAGTCTTCGGCGAGATCAAAATAGGATATCTTCCACTGATTCCATTGATAGGTATTCGATTACTATAGCAGCTACCATGAAAGATTTTATAAATTTAAAATTTAATTTTCAATCCAATATATACATATGTGTTTTATATATACATACATATGTACATATTTACATATCGTTTGTATTTCCGAAACTTCTTGTTTACTTACCATTTTGCTACCCGGTCTTAAGCTTTGTGCTCAAGTACTTAACTTATTTGTCCAACTTGACAGTGCGATTTTTTTTGCCTTTTTTTGCTCGGTGATTTTTCCTAATTTTTCTAAACAAATTCCATTTGTAATTTCTCAACCCTTGGCATTTTACAGTGTTTACAAGTTCTTATCTTTCTTACACAACAATTTTATTTTCACTTTCGCATTTTGTTTTCTCCGCTTATTTGTTGAAAAGATTTGTTCAACTGACCAAAGTGAAATTTAATATGCAACACAAGTGACCTTTTACTTAACAAACAGCTAAAAAAAAAACAACAAAAAATTTAAGAAAAAAGCACGAAAGAAAAAACGTTGATTTTTGCTACTGTGCAAATATGCGCACCACACAAACACATGACTACGTAGGTGTATGTGTATGCCTGTGGGTGGGTGGCATGTCCGTTTGGCATAAAAATTAAATACCGATAATGTTGTAAATACGAGTGTAGCAAACAAATAAATATTTGCATAAGTTTTTATTTATTTATTAATATTTGATTGCTGTTGTTGTTGTTGGAATGCGCTAAAAGCATTCGAAGGTTAACGGAAAAATGAAAAATTATTAGAGCAAATATGCAATTACGTAAACTACAAATACACTTATGTATGTGAGTGGGCTTGTGTGCGTTTCCCTTACGGTGAAATAAATTGGAAACCATTTAAAATTTTACTATTAAAATTTAAAATAAATTTTTATGAGAAACTTAAATAAAGTTTATGAGAAATGTATAAAGTTGTTTATGCAAAAAAATATGCATGGATATTTGCAAATTGTTTATATGAATTAAAATTTTTATATTCGAATATATATTTGAATTTATTTGTTAAAATATTTGATACTGTTTCATGATAAATAGAGAAATATAATTATTTATGATATTATTACAATAACTTTTAAAAATATTCACCAACAAAATATTATATCAGAATACAACTCTGGTTTTTTGTACCATACTCAATATTAGAAGAAACTAAGTAGCCTTTTACTACTAATTTTTCTACTGGCGTAACTTTTTTCTAACGAGAGAGAGGGTCGGATACCTCTTATGACGATTTCTGATTCTCAAAGAACCCTTTGTACCGGACACACATTATCCGAGACTTTATAAGAGATATATAGAGTCTTTATACCTTATATGAGTACTATAACTTATATCTAGTATACCCTCTACATATTTTGATATACTCTTCGAGTCAAAGTCGATATTTCAGCTCAAACGGCAGACCGGAATACAGAACGAAATACAGAATTCATTTGAGACTGAATGATGATTATGATCTGTAAAAAAATATATATCTAACCTGTCGCTACTGCAAAACTGCAATAGGGTACATTCCAGTATACTCGGCAAGTTCCCATTTCTACCGAATATTACGGACTTTCGCAATCCTATAGAAATGAATCTAAACTCGGACCTATACATATCCTTTCCCTCTAGACAGGAGTGGGAAATGGGAAAAATGGACAAAGATTCAGATATAAGTATCTATACAGACAAAACTGGACAAACGAGTAGGAGGCGGGGTATTTTCAGAGAAACTGGATATCAGAATCGCTTTCCGGTTACCGGATCACTGCAGTCTTTTCCAAGCAGAGATCACTGCAATTAAAGAAAGCATTCTCGTTTTGTCAAAAAGAGTGCTAACGACTAAGCACATATTCATATTCTCGGATAGTCAATCGGCTTTAAAATCACTAAAGTCGCATAGAATATCATCGAAGATAGTGAAAGACTGCTTGGATTTACTAATGGCAATGACATCATATTTCACGATACACCTGCAATGGGTCCCGGGTGACATTCCTGGAAACTGTGTAGCAGATGAATTAGCCAGATTGGGCACAACATTGCAGTTGGGTGCTAATAAAGAGGGAATTTATATACCTCTGGCTACGTGCAGATGTTTAATAGACAAACATGCTGTTGATATGGCTGAATCACAATGGAAACAATCAACGACTTGCTCCGTAAGTAGACAAACGTGGCCAGCGTGGAGAAAGAGCCGCACTTGTAGTTTATTGAAATTTAAGAGGTATGACACAAGAACCCTTGGGGGTGTTAACGGGACACTGTCTGATTGGTAGACACGCCAGCAGACTGGGGTTAACTTGTAACGATTACTGCAGAAGCTGCCAGGAAGAAGAAGAGGAAGAAACACACCTTCTATGTGGATGTAAGGCTCTGTATAGGAAAGGAAAGGCGTCGTTTTGACAACCACATAACCTCACCTAACCTGTGAAAACTGTTAACATATAAATTTCTAAACAAACCGAGAAGTTTTAGAATTTTAACCATCTACTCCTCGCTATCTACAAACAGATGTTCGATTACGCTTTCGATTATTTGGATAGCATCGTACAGTGCTAGACGTCTAGTTGTTGCTAAAAGTTTTTTACCAGCTTAGAACTAAAATCATTGTTGTTTTTGCTGTTGTAGTGGAGATAAACTTTACCCAGTTCATTTTGGGGACAGCTGTTGAGTTGATAGCCCCTAGGCGCATTAAATTGTGGGTCCGTTCTGGTTACGTTGACTCAATCATCATAGGAATGTTGAATATAATCTTACGACACCTTAACATTTCAAAAATGTGGGTATGAACATATTACATGGAGGAACTTCTGACATTTTTCCAATTCAAGAGTTCGAGTTATAGAGAACTTCGAGTTATAGAAGTTCGAGTTATGGAAGTTTCACTGTATCTGATAAAATCAGAATGTCTTCCATAAAAATCTTGGTTATTAAATATTAAAACTGTAGATTAGGTTTCTTATTCTTTTAGGTCTTGACTTCTTACTACAGCTTTTGATAATAAGATTATGATTTTACGATATTTTTGAAACCAAAATATTATTTATTTATGATTATTCAGACCTAACCTAACCTAAATGCTCTTTTAGCTGTAAAATTACATATTACTAACACACATCCTTATAGAAAAAATACCATAAAAAGGAGAATATACGCACATATCTATTATTTAGTACACACATTTTTTAGCACATCGTAAATTGGGGAAGATTTTCTCAAGGAAAGCAAAAAAGATACCAGCGTAAAAAAAGAAGCTAAGAAATACGCTCATTGCGTAAATAGTTTCCTGTCATTTAGCTTTGGATTATGGTAACTGCGTTTTATTTAGTGTGATTGTGTGTAGATACACATATACAAATATATATACATATGTATACGATGCTTTATAAATAGTAGAGAACGTGTTCAAGTACACACCCGCATCCTAGTAGCCAAAGAGTCGATGTGGTGGGATTGGTAGGTGTTAGAGGGCCCACTATATAAGTATCTGTTTGTTTGTTTGTAAGGTATATAGCTTAATGTGCTGCTAGACCTGTGGCATACAGCTTCTTGAATCGCGTGTGGCAAGCACGATTTCGGATTTTTTCACAAATGACTTTATGGGCAATAGTAAATTTACACCTTGCAGGCGGTGGATAGCCAGCAAGCAGAGACCCAGCAGCTGGCAAGTGTCATGGATACATATACTTACTATACACCTATGTACTCTCTTATATACGTACTCACCAAGCAACTGGCTTACTGGTCAATGCTACTTGAAACACATATGCTCATATGAGACATGCACCCACATATGTATTCTGATACCATTGTGCCGGATTAAGCGCTTAGCTTGGCTACAAGCATACATACACTTACACGCTTTCTTCGCGCACATCTGTTACGTCACTAAATTCGTTGAGATTAGCTGTGCTCGCATATTTTCTTCAGCAATTTCAAAATTCTTAGCTTTCCTCTCTTAAGCTTTTCTTTATTTTTTATGACGCACAACAGCAACAACAACAATGTGCAGCAGCAGCAGGAGATCATGTACAAAGTCGAAATTTTATGACCAACAAACATTTATGTTATTATTGTTATTGTAATGGTTGTATTGCGAATCGTCGTTTTGTAGATTTTGCTGCCTGTGTTCCGATAAACATTGAAATTTATCGCAACACTGTCAAATAAGACTGGCATTTTGAGCACGCCGTTAAGTCTGTGTGTGCGTGTGTGTGAGGACGCTTTGGTGTCTGCCACAATCCTTTAATCTCTTACATAATACACGCATGATATTCGCATTAGAGAAATATGAGTGTTAAAGAACAATTGAAGCTAAAGCTCCGAAATGTTTATGTTGATATTTAACTTGTCACATTCGATGCAGGCTGTGTATACGGATGCTAAGAAGAATTTTAATCCACAAAAATGTAAGGCGTCAGCTCTTTTATTTATCGCTACTAGGCACTCTGCAATACCGAACTAACTTAAATGGATTGAATAGTGTAGGATATGGTCTTCGATCTATATGATTTTGTGTGATATATACTTCGTTGTCATTGATCAAGAGGACACTCTTTTGTTATTGCAATTATTGAAGCCAAGTTTATTATTGAGTTGGATGTTATTATCGTCTTGTTTAAACTCTAGGTCAAGGAAATGAGTCGGGCATCTTTTCTCGGGCATCACAAAGCAAAACGGACTGTTCGCCTCCTACCGGTAATGTTCGCCTGTCATAGAAAGAGACGTTATGAGAAAGGTTTTGAGCTAACCGACTGATGTTCAACACCAATTTGTGGAACACGGTTTCATACAACTTTTGATGATGTTCTGAGACGACAGAGATGCTGCTATCCATTGTCATTTTTTAGAGTTTATGCTATGTAAGAATATTGGAGGACATAATGCAACATCATGACATGGTACGAGTATGGTATTTTAGTGGATCAGAAACTTATTTCACTATACTTTATCACGATCAGCTGGACGTTTGTAGCTTTAGTTATCAATAATGTTTCCGTTTCTTTCCGGTCTTTCCGTGCACATATTTCCGCCATATATATTAAAATCGAAGTTATGAGACTCCTATAAAATATTATACTTCTTCCTCCAGAAAGGACTCTGTAGTTCAATGGGTTTCAATTTAATTCTTTTGAGTTTTTGAGCTCGGTATTATTTTAGAAGAGTTCATAAGCACAGAGGTTTAATTTTACGGCGTCGTCTAAATGAAACTGAAGGCCAGGTGATTCCGAAATATGGGTACTATAAGTGGTTATAAAAGGACGAATCTCAGTACCAATTGGGAAGTATGTGGAAATTCTTTTCATTATTTCGTCCATGGATTTTATTAGGTTCTGTATCTAATCTATAGTCTATCCTTCAACATCATCTAACGAAAGACTTCAGAACAGAAACAATTTCATTATTCGAACAATGTTTCTCGGTCAAAAATTTGAGTCTATATGGAAAATAGGAGACCTAACCAAATACATAGAACACATAAATTATCACTTGCATCAGTTAGCCGTCCACATTTCTAGCATGTAACAGGGCAACTCTACAAGCGTACCAACAACAATTGTCTACTGAAGACATTTGGAAAACTTGTTGAATGTGAATCGAAAAGAATAGAAATGCTGAATTTTAAGTGTCTGCCACACGTAACAAAAATGTTTTTTTCTATGAGGACAACAGCTTGTTGCATGCATTGTGTAGTTGCTGTTGCTGCTGTGAGAAAAACACTACAACAACTTACGAAAATTAAAGCTGTGCTCAACATAACGTCACTAAGGTTAAGCTGGAGGAGCATATATATACACATGTGAAAATCAACATGTTGTAGCATGTTGCAAGCAACATGACACTACTTACTGCATAGATTCGCAGCTGAAGTGAAGTTGCTGTGAAATGTTGCTGCCACAGAGTTACTACTAGTTGTTGCTGAAGTTGTAACGATGTTGTTGCAGTTATTGCACTGTTGTTGTTGTTCGTGCTGTCCGTGCGCATGTTTCAGGTTGAACATCCAACATAGGCAAATCTAAGCAAACAACGATGGAAGATGCAAGCTGAAACAAAATCACAGCTGCAACGGTGTTGCAATGTGCCAGGAGCGCAGCCAACGGCAAGTCAATTCGCCACACTGTCATGCAGTCAGCGAAGTCAGTTTGATACACTTGAGTGTTGCAAGCTAGTAACACAACGCGAAATATCAAATGTGTGGCAAACAATGCAAACATGCAGCATGCAATGACTGCTT
Organism: Zeugodacus cucurbitae; assembly: GCF_028554725.1. Lineage (NCBI taxonomy): Eukaryota > Metazoa > Arthropoda > Insecta > Diptera > Tephritidae > Zeugodacus > Zeugodacus cucurbitae. The sequence continues at coordinate 19,614,782 of NC_071669.1, forward strand.
GCTACAGTTTCGAAAAAAAGAAGCAATAAATCGTCAGCAACACACAGCGTGACTGCCACTCTGCTGCCACATGCTAAATGATTGCTGTGTAGTGTTGCCTACTACCTGCAGCATGCCACACTCTTAGCAGCAGCCTCTAAAGCCAACCAGTTGCAACCGTTCAACTAACTACTCAAGTCAATCAGCTGTGCTCCTCTTCCATTTGTTGTTGTTGTTCTTATTGTTGTTGCAACACGTTTTCGTATCGCCAAGTCAGTTGTTGCCCAGACAACTGGCTCCCATTGGATTTCTTGGCGAGTTTCTGACGTCTTCTCACTTCGTACTAACCGCCATTGTTGTTGTAGTCAATGCCTTACTTAAAGAGGCGCCCTGCCAGCGGGTCATCACAGTTGTAATGCCGTTTTGTTCGCCAACTGAACTATGCATCACCTTCTTGAAGTGAACACAAGTCAAGTTCATTTGTTTGCTGGTTCATCGACATACAAATGATTTCAGCGGTGGGGGGCTTGGGAAAAGTTCGCTTATTTTTCTGTTGCTTATGTTTGTGAAGGGATTCCGATTCCGAAGCTCTAAACTAATAATTTGGAGGTAAAAGAAGGGGTTTCTTACGATCAGGTCCGGAAAAAGCTGTTTTTGTTAACTACTACGAGAATAATGGAGGAACAAGTCCCTTGATTTACTCCTTAGAACAAGCTTCCCTGTTGACTTATAGAACTTTGTTTCTGAGGAGACTTGTCAAACCCACTGCTTCGAAAGGAAATTTATATTTATTTTCGGGTCATCTCCTAGGGCTACTCTATGACGAAACTTTAATTTTAGATGTTCTGCAGACCCCTTAAAAAGTCTGTATATTGATTAGTCCTAGATTGAACAGCGAATAAACCTTAGCACTAAAGAGAGTTAAACATGCCAGTTGTGTCCACAGCCTTCGGTGTAAATCACGAACTCTTAATTTATTCAAGTGGCAGTTACAATCATGAACCTCTTCAAGAAATACCGAAAATACCGGCCAAGATCGAGAGGACTAAATCTTCATGGAACCTATAGGATTTTAGGAGCAGTTGTAAATATAAATGCTGGGTCTTCGATCAGTAAAACTCTACTCGTCAATAAGAACCTCGACAGCAATAAAGCAATTTATCCCAACGAACCTTTTCCGAAACCCCTCCGCAAGTGCACTCCTCTTTGTTGATTGTTTTGCATGTTTGTTCGCTCTTTGTGCCCTGGACTTTGACGCGCTAATAGCCTTATGCTAATACTTACTTTCGTGGCAAGTACCAGCACGTAATTACAGGTTCAACGGTTGGTTTGTTTATTCACTGTTGGCTGCTTGGTTTCGCTCGCTGCTTGCGCCATTGCATGGTTGTTGGTTTGGGGTCGTGCCTGGTGCGCTGTTGCTACACACTATTGCTTTGGCCCCAACATTTGTTCTACAGATATTATCCATGGTATAATTTACAAAATCGCTTGTATATTGTCTTCCTCAGTTTCTGTTTTCCGTTCGTTCAGTTCGTGTGCTTTATTTCACGCTATTTGTTTGCGAAGTTTTGCACTGATTACCCCTTTTGTTGCATGCTCTAATCTTCTGTTTAAACTTTAAAGTAACTTAGGGACTTGCGTATACTCGAGTTAATGCATATTTATTGTTAACTACAGATAATTACTTGAAACATGAGTTGGTCACATGAGTGGGATTACTGTGTACTCACGTCTAAGTTGTGAGTTGTTGAGTTAGGAGTTTTCTAATAACTTTGATTGTAAATTGTAAAGCAAAGCTAAATATTATTCGTTAAGTTGTATGTCATTCTCAGCATTTATGTAGGATGCGTTAATACTTTGTGCGACAGTTGTGTTTTTACAACATTAAATCCCCTTAAATATCATAGTAAACATGAATACATGTCTCATGTACAGTTGAATCCAATATTTGGTATCTTATCTTGAATTGGTTTGCATATTTTCTCTGCTGATGAATGATATGATGATTCCCATGGTAACATGGCTCTATACTAAGCTTTTTCCGAAATTATTGACTGATCTGCCAGTATTTCTTTTTCTCCAATCCAAAGCGTACCGATCCGTCGGGCAAATACATTTCATCTTGCAACTATTTGCGGTTTAACTTTCACTATAGAATCATTTCTAAAGTGGTTAGATTAATTAGATCATTAAAGCTTGAAATAGCTGTTATAGACCCCAAAACCTGTTATATAGCCTGAAACCCATCAATATACCACCTTCTGATTGTTATTTATTGTTGATGTTAAATTATTGTATTTATATAGAGTATTGGTCAATATGGATAAGCCGAAATTATTTTTACGATGTATAGCTCGCCCTTCTAAGCTTCAGTTTTTATAAGCATTAACACCATCAATCAAAGTTGGTATTGAAAAAGAACATTTCTCATATTTTAATAACTGAACGTTTTTTATTATTTCAAAATGAATTGGCTCCAGAATGGTCGGTTCTCAAACTACTTCAGTCAAGCTTCTTTCGGGACAAGAATTTCTCTCGGTAACTTACAAATAGGCGAATTAATGCAGGTTTACTCGAATCACCTTCAGGTAAAAAATAACATGGATAGATATCATAACAAATTTTGGTACTTGGTACTCAGACTTTTCTAACTGCCTTTCCATAACTTAACGTTTATAACAAGACCAGGACAAAACCAAGTTTTTTTTAGTTGGGACATCCCAGATATTTCCAGCAATATTTCTACTGTACATTATTCGAGAAAATTTGACAATAACGTTCGTCCAAACAGGGAGTTTTAAAATGAGAAAGAAAAAAAAATACTTTCAGATGTGAAAGGTTTGTCTCCATTATTTACTAGAAAATAGGGGTCTCAAATTTTAAATAAATTTAATTTTAAAGACAGTCCTTCTTATTAGAACGCTTTCAATTTCATTCTGAAGATTTAATTATTGGGATTATTACAAATAAGTCTTCAGAAGACAAGTTAATAAAACTTCAGAGTTGCTTTGTTAATTAAGAGCGATTTAACAAGTATGCATATCTTCATATGACTTTAAAGGTTAAGTTCACTAGTTCTCAAGAACTCTGGTAATAAAAATTAATTGGAACGAATTGTAACTTGATTAAAATTCCGAAGATAACCATAAAACCACAAATGTTTCCTTCATTCTTCAAAATTTCAGAATATTAAAACTCATGGCACCTAATTTGCTGGGATGTACTTAAAAGTTCTTGCAACATATTAAGCAATAATATTTTCCAAAATTATTTTAAGCGTGGAAAATTGGGTGGTAATGGCTATAGGTGAAGTAAAGAAGAAATACCTTAAGGTATCTACTTGAGATAATACGAAACTTTAAAGCCATCTGCCGTCCCTCAAAGCCACTAACACTTATATATTTAGATTTCCTACTCGATTTGTATTCATTTCATTTAACTTTTGAGCGACAATAAAAAATGGTAACAAAAAGGCAATCAAAGAAACAGACGGATATCCCGCCGTTACGAAGAATGACATGTTTACATTTTTTATGGCAAACCAATGAAAACGGCAGATAAAATTTTTACTGGTACTTAAAAGCTGAGAAAAATCGAAGAAGACAAAGAAAATGTGAAGAAAACAAAGCTGCAGCGCAGCAAGTGGCGAGCGAAGCAACATGTGATCAAGAGAGAGGCAAGAGGTGACCGTTCACTTTAAGTGTCCATTAAATGACCACAATCAAAGCGGTTGACGTTTAAACACACACACACACACCAGTTACTGACAATGACCGCCAGCCTTCGTGATGAGACCTGCTTATGTCACAGCAGCTGCAGTTGGCGTTCATGCAACAAGCATTTGTATATCGACGGCCGACACATATCGTTAATCATAATTTTATCTGATTTCTATACAAACGTGTATGCCGCTTGGACGCATAGAAGGCGTGACGCAGGGCATACAACTACTTGCAGAGCAGGCGATAAGCCGAAATTAAGTGAAAGATTAAGTTGAGAGTACTGTGTAGGGTGCAACAGGGAGTGCCACGGTGAAGAGTAGATGGTTGTTAAAGCCAATACGGAAATTTTATTTAACTTTTCACTTGTTTGCTGCGCGGCGAGAGGCTTCACGCATTCTTCAGTGAAGCATTTGTCAAGTGATTTAAATATTTCCAACAAAAATTTCACGCCCTTTTGTGTCTGAGTGTGTGTGCGTACAGCATTTTATTAAAGCACAATGTGTCATGCGACAACGCCCTGCGGTGCATTACACTTGCCACAAAACAAGCTGCACGCTGCGCAGGAGCCGTTTCACAAGTTCATGTCGCGGCTGTCGCCGCCGCCGACGTTGCCAGAGGTGTGAGTAATTGTACAAACAATGCGGCGATAACTGCAAATGAAGCTTAACAATGCCTGTTTATGGCTAATGAAAATTTTTGTCTCGAATCGAAAAAAATTACAACACTAAATTAAATATTTACAGCAAAACTAGCTTTTTAGCTTTGAAGGCATTTTTTTGTATTCTCACTTAGTGGCATGTTAGTGCCACAGTCATTAGCGCCGCATTTGGACGACACGTTGGCCAGTAGTCGACGCACCAGGTGGCTGCCGCAAAACAATAAACAACACGCAAATCAAACAATAGCCTCAAATGACAGCGTCGAAGTAGAGTTGCAATTACAACAAGAACAACTGCTGCCGCAAGGAATCGATTGTGGCGCAACAAACGTGCGATGTAGCACGGAGTAGGGGGTAGAAGAAATTATTGGAAAACCAGTAAAACAGCAATGAATGGTCAGCACTAAACAATCGTACAGTCTAACCAATTGACTAACCAATTTAGCAGCCAAACAGAGGAGGATACACTCAGTAACACATAGTTTAACCCATCAGCAAATAGTGAAGACCGCAGTTTCTGAAAGTTGTGCTAGACACTTAGCTATTGCACCTGTAAGGACTCCTACCATTGGGGTGAACCATGGTAATAGCAAGTGATTCAGGGAATCTTCTCCAATCCACACTAGACCAAAAGCATGTCGCAATCACGCTGGTGATAATCATTAACCACCGCCTGCCGAACTCGTGCGAGGTCCACAGATCCAGTGCCAGAACTCAATAGGACAGTGAGGCACCAGCTCGTTCCGAATCTGATGAGGTTGCGGCTAGAGCGCCCTTTTCTGCAAACTGATCAGCTCTGCAGATACTGTATAGAAAAAAACGTATGAAAATCAATATGCGAAGGCAGACATTATTTTTAGTAGCTTGCTCATCTAAGACCCCCTTTTTATATGCCAAAATTGACAACCATTCGTTCATTATTAATTTTTCAACTAAGAATTTACTCCGGAATTAATATTGAACATCCTCAAACTACTTTTGATATGTATGTTCTTTCTGGAAAAAAAAATTGCTCTTGGTATTTTACAAATAGAAGGACCCAAGGTCCCATGTCGAAGGTTTCAGTATGAAATTTAAATAAATTGATAGGAATAATTTACTTAATTAGAAGTAACGGTGTCCTCGAAAAAGAGAGCCGAATATGTTGATGAAGACAACACATGTAAAAGTTTTGAATAAACCACTATTGGATACAGTTTACCGAAGCAATTATTGGTTCTTCGGTACTCAGAACTTTTTGACCACGATACTTTATTTATGGTGTTTTCGAAGGCGGGAGCTCCCAAAGTTGACGAAACCAAAAGATTTCACGGTAGTAATGTTGGTTGAAAGCGAAGGGGCTTAAGAGTTGTGTCGTCATATTATCTAACTCCAAACCCAACAATATATATTTATATCTCTTTGAAACTACGTCTACAGTAACTGAAAGACACTCTTCTTAAGTTCAAACCATTGCTGGGTACTCATGGGCACCCATACCAACAGTCAACCACTGGCTGTTGGTCAAGCGGTTGTACGAATGCTCCCGAACAAACAATAGCGAGTGAAAATTGAAAACAATCAGCAAACTTGTGAAGGATATAATGTGGGTAAGAGATGAGCGGACGGTGTGGAAAAAATCGCAAGCTGTTCACTTAACAGGCACTGCGGGTGAAGTGGGGAGCATAGCACATGCAGCGTAGTTTGGGGTTAAGCTGCCAACCGCATTCGTAGCCCGTCGCGTTGCAATTAATTTGCTAAAAGGACATTTGCAGTGCATAAAAGAGCATGAAATATTGGCTTGCTGAGCAGCAGCAGCATACACAACCACACATTTTAGCCATGTTAGCTTAGAAATATTGCAGCTTTCAAACACAAACACGGAGCTTCGTATCGGTTAAAATGTTCTAGGTATTGGTTTCTGGTGCAGATCGAATTGGTCCTTTGTCCTTAAACACGTTGGTGTGGTGCGTTTACAATCACCACTGAGGTGAACAAACGTGTTTAGCCTTTGTGGCATGTCGAGCTGTCAATACAATGCAATCGCAAATTTGAGAATTACATTACAATTACGTATTCGATCCCACACATCATGAGATAATGGGTAACATTAGTCACAGCGTGTTAAATGATGTTTATGATTGCAGTTGGTGTGATTTTAAGGAGTTGTTGCTAGGTGTCGCTTTGTTTCATGCCAGAGCCTCCGTGGATTCATAACACTCGTGGTGGAATAACACTGAAGTCAATGATAAACTCCTTCTTCCTGAATGAATTTTATTTGACAATATCTAGTAGAGAAGTGTCAATGCTTTCCTTCGTGTCATTTCCAACGTTTAGACGGCTTTCCAATGTGCTTCCACGACAAGAATTGTTGCGTCGTTACTGTTACTTTTATCGATACTGGTTAGGGCTCCAATATAGTTGATTTGTATTAGCTCTTTAGAGTAGGTTTCGTGGATATTGAATATTTCGACAAGAGAGCAAATACTCTACAATTTTCAAGAACGATTTTACAATTAAAATGGGGCGAGATCAAACCGTCAATCAAATTTAAGATCTTATGGCCGACTGCAAATGTCACACAATACTAGCAAGCTTGACAATATAATTTAGTAAAATTCAGTTTTCTTGGTTTTAAGAGTTGGACAACCTGAAAAGGCTGGTCTAGGTGGGTTCCAGATTTGGGGCTTAACGAAGTATTTCAGAACATTCCATCGCATTCATTGGTTTGAGGGATTTCTGACATTGATGAACACTCTTATCTTCCTCAGGAAGGTACTTTCGGTAAATTAGAAATGTATCTCCTTTGATTTCATAGAATTTTTTAAAAGAAGTTATAAAGCAGCTTGACAGCAGCAACAACATTGCGAAATTTACTCGACGTAGATCGGGAGCGGATTCGCAGTTCATGGTCCACTTGGGCAAGTTCGTTGGACATACATATATCGCATGAGCACCTTCCGTTTTCTCTCCACAATGTCCATCTCGGAGCGATCATTGATGTGCTTACTGGATATTGATCGATATGCACTCTGCGTTGAGATTTCGAATCAGATTGCAGATGAAAGCTGCCAAACATATTTGGAAGAAGGCAATGTGGAATCATCTCAGCTGGCTCACTTTCAAGCATTTTCCCGATCTGTAAGGATCTTGTTGATTCATTGGTATCACAAAGGACAGCGCGCAAAACTGTCCAAGTGAGATTTTCCCGCATATGCAGAAGTATGCCCACTAACCTAACCTAATCCTAATCAACGCAGGTTGGATAGTTGGCAATAGTGGCCCCGCCACCTACTAAGTATTTTGTACATATCTCGTAAACTACTTGAACTATATCAACCAAACTTTCTAGAATCATTTCTTTTAGGTACTACGAAAATACAGTCCAAAACTGGAGGAAATTGGATTATAACCACGCCCTCCTCCCATACAAAGGTTTTGTTGAAAACTACTAAAAATGCTTTAATTCAGTAAGGGAAAACATTAGAAACCTTAAATTTCATTATAAAGAAGGTACAGAAATTAGTATTGTTTGAGTCAAAAACCATATCTTCGAAACTGCGACCAATTTCAATGAAATTCTGTGGATAATATTTTCCTGGCATTCCAATGATATGTTGTGAAAATATGTCAAATCGGTTCACAACCACGTCTACTTCCTATTTACCAGAACTTTGAAGTCGATCTGAATAGTTTACTTTACAATATATACAGTAAGCACTAGTGAAGATATCGAAACAGAACTTAGCATAAATACTAAATTCATAGTGTGGCAGCCGGCCCCTTTCTAGAAATCGCCGAAATCGGAGCATAGGTTTTCAAGGTCCCTATTTATCGTACATGAGGACCTCGGTGCTTCTAACCTAATATTAGGGTTTCCAACTTTCAATGGATTTTATGCCATGTATATGACGAATTGTGTATTATACAATATTAATAAAATTTAATAAATAAATTGCGAGAGTATAAAATGTTCGGTCACAACCGAACTTAGCCCTTCCTTACTTGTTTTAATTTCTATTTACAAGCAAGAAGCGTCAGAGCATATTTCTGGTATAAAAACTGGTGTCGAATATTATTGATAAAGTTACAAATTTTATTTGAAGAGATGTACCGTTAATTGGAAAGTGACGCAGACTTCATATCGTTAAAGACGAGATTATTATAACAGTTTCTTTACTCAGTTAGTCGATGCCAAATATCTAAGCTACATAGCAGCTAAAAAGTTTTTTATTAAAATGTAGGAAGAGAGCTCTGGAGTTCACATAATTGTCTTATCCTCCAAAGATTGCATTTTAAAGAATAAAAATTGTAATATTTATTATTTTTTTATCAAACCTAACCTTAATTTTTATATGCAAGCTTGTTTAATTCACTTCAAAGGTACTCTCTCGGGAATAATTTTATGACTTTAAATCGGTTTCGCAGCCTGGCTACTGTCTCAAAGACATGCCTATGTACTACGCAGTAATTTTGGCTTGTGAACCACAAAAAGAAGACTCCCTGCTCCCCTTAGCAATTAAATACAAAAGTGTGCGTAGTTATTGTACTTGACTTTTCATTAGCTTTCATGAACCATAGAACAACTCTTATAGAAAGTTTCAAACAACTATAAATCCTTTTAACACCAGGACATGACAAAATTATAAATTACAGAGTTGCTTACAAAAATACATACATATCTACAGACTATTTATGAAGAAGCGCCACTAGAAATACGCTGTAAATTAATACTTCTGACTCTTGGTGCATTATCTGACTCCGCCGAGGTGCGCTTTAAATCTAACGAGCGGTCAGCAGTGGGTTCATTTCAATTGTTAATACACAACAGCAACAAAATAAACTACGCAGTCGAGAAAAAAAACGGTTGTTATGGAGTAAAAATGAATAAGTAGAGAAAGGAGAATAACACGCGAACTCAGGAGGTACAAGAAATACTAGAGCAGCGATAGCTGTAGGGTTGGAAATGAGAGAAATCATACAAAAAAGAATTGAATACTGAGAGTATGGGGAATTAGCGGACCACTTCACTCACAGCGCCGTGTTGGCAGCAACACTTTAGCGCGCATTTTGTGTGAATTAAACTTGACCTGACCTTTTTAATTAAAACTTAACAACGAGTGCAACACAGCAACAGAGCGCGGGCAGGGCAACTGCCGCTAAGGATCTGATGTAACTGCGAGTGAGTGCTTCGTGCAGCACGCTGTCATCCACACACACTTCACTCTTCAATCCAGCGCCTGGACCCTGGGCTCGCTTTGGTTGCTTGGTTGGCGAAGGAAATAAAAATGCAACTAAAGTTGTAAATTGTCAGTCCTTAAACGTGCTAGTGGCAGCAGCACCAGCAATGTCGCGCTCTAACTGTGCAACTAATAAGCTTTGATGGCAGCACGAGGTGTTGATGGTGGTGTGGTGAGTTCACAAAGTGATTCAAAGTTCAGCGTGAATTTGTACGACGTTGCGGCCGGGATGCTTGGGCGGCAGTGTTGCAAGCAATTAATAGCTGTTGTTGACGTTGTTGCATTTGTCGGTAAGTCGGGCGGTCAAATTGCGAAACAAAAAAGTAAAGACAATTCTACAGCTAACGAAGTGGAGGCGAGCGCAACTCGGTGCTCTATTGCTGAAACTGACGCATGCAACATTGTGTGTGTGCGAAATGATTGCCACAACAACTGTGATGAAAGTAACTGATGAATTAATTAACTGGGTTGGTTGGCTGATGGAAATATGGGAGCTTCTATTTTATGTGGACGACCTTAAACTTGTCAGTGACAGACGTATGAAAATTAAATCAGGAATTAGGTGATAGAATCTTGTCACTGCAGCTTTAGATCTGGCTAGTGAGCATAGATTTCATTTTAATACTAGGTAAACGAAATGAACGAGGACAAGACAAGAAAGAAGAAATATCTACTGTCATCAAACAAACAGTCAGAGCATTCGCGTCTTGGCTCCAACGTCACCGTTGACAGTTATAAATTTAAAGTTGTAGATCATTTCGTCAATCTGGGAACCAGTATTAACAGCAATAACAATGTCAGTCTTGAAAATCAACGCTGAATCCATCTTGCCAACAGGTGCTACTTTGGACTGAGTATGCAATTAAAAAGTAAAGTCCTCTCTCGACGAACAAATACCAAATTCTACAAGTCTCTTATCATTAATGGTTAGTAGATGTCAACATCCGATGAGACGACATTAGAAGTTTTCGATAGAAAAGTTTTAGAGAAATTTTTTGGTCAATTAAACATTGGCAACGGCGAATTCCGCCGATGATGGAACGATGAGCGATTCAGAGAATAAAAAGACAGCGGCTGCGCTGGCTAAGTTATGTAATTCGAATGGACGAAAGCGCTCCAGCTTTGAAAGTGTTCGATGCAGTACCCGCTGGTGGAATTCGAGGAAGACATCCACTCCGCTAGAAACCGCACTTGGGATTTCCAATTGGTGCCAAACAGCAAGATGAAAGAACGAGTGGCGCGCTGCATTCGTGGGTATCACAGTATCTTACTTCAAATAGTAAAATCTTGAGCAATGATCGAGAACTCATGTGCATAGAAATTCCATTTATTTAACTGCAGACCCCAAACTTGGTGAGATATTTAATATTTGATAAATCAGTGATTTGGAACTGATTTGAGTGAAAGAAAGTTGGATTAAAAGTATATATTTCCATAAAGTTTTCAGTGATGGACATTTTGTTGAGTCGTGTTTCATAATTCCTCGTATCAAATGTGTAAAAGAATTTTCCCGATATATAATACCAAAACGGAAACCATGTATTTTTCCGATATATCTTACATTGGTGTAAGATAAAGATCAGAAGAAAAGGGACACTAAACCTGTTTGAGAATATTCGCTCGTGTTGGCATCATTAAAAAAAACGCGACTGGAACCAGAACCCGGTATGATCCTTCTAATTTGGAGCAAGAACTCACTATGATCTTAAAAATGAATTTTCAGCGGAATGTGTTCTACAAAACTTAGGCTTTGATTTCACGAAAGCACGCATATCTCGAGTGAAATCGAAATGTATAAGAAATACTTCACAAATTCTACACTCTTTAATTTCAACTAACTTTAAATGGATGAAATCATTTCAAATAACAAATAGCCAGACATAACTAACAAATCCTTCAACGCTTAAGTATTCTGTTGTGTAAATCTCCATTGACGTAAATAATTTGCAACTTTTAGCAAATTCCAAGAATTTCAGCGCAAGCCAGATAATGGTAAAAAACAACAAGAACCATACCAACAACCAACTTCAGCTGTTGATACGCGTTTCGAAAGACGCGGCTAGTGCGGCTTGCTGGCTGTTCGTGGCTGTTGGTTATTTGTTAGCCGGCGGTTTTGACCTGTTTATGAATACGTTAACATTAATTAGCTGCGATTTAATTAATCTTATCAAAAAATAAACAGCAGCAATTCATTAACACAGCCCGAGTAATGCGATGCGAACCAGCGTCAGCGAAAATTGGAAGTGAACCTAAAGCATGAAGGGACGGAAGTGGATACACAAGTTAAAAAGGAAAGTAAAACTAGGTAATGAAGCTTTAGGAGATTGACAGTAGCTGTGTGGCATACGCACACGTCAACCACATCCAACAGAACGGCTGGAAGTAGACGAGCCGCTGGCAAGACAAGGCAGGAGTCGCTGGCGCGGCGACTTTACCATTTATAGACAGACGCGCATATCCCTACAGTCATCTAGTCACTTGACTGGCCGATTGCCCTAGTGTCTATTGTGCCGTTGCAGACGCAGTACCTGGAACTCGTTGACTCTAGCTCCCGCTAGTGCGACGTCTGATTGTTGTGTGGCACTACTTTTGCGCCACGCAACAACTTCGCTGCGAGCAACAACTAAAACTTACAGACTGGCACTTAAGTGGAGTTACACCATGCCACTGCCATTACAAGTATACTTTTGCGGTTTAATGTCCAGCCAAGTGGAAGAATCACCAACAGCTGAGCGCTCATTGCAGCAGTAGTAGTAGGTAAGTACTTGGCACATTTCAAGTGGAAAATCTTTACAAAACAAAACAAAAAAAAAAATCGCATGCGAATAGGTAGTAAGAATCTTAGCGGCAGCTAAAGCCAGTTGCGCGCTCTTTAGTTCGAGCCAAAAATGGCAAGTGGCGTGCAAAAAGCGACGAAAAGCAACAACAACAAAACAATGCAACAACTTCAAAATGTTGCCAGCGCTAAGGAGAAGGTGTCAGTTGCGCCGGTTTGAAGAACTTGCGGATGAGCAACCGACACACCTCGAAAAGGCGCTCAAGCCACTCAGCGGGCAAGCAGCCAAATAAAGCAGCAGTACGGCAGAGGAAGAAAAAAACGAAGTAAAAACAAAATCTGAGATTAAGTCGAGTGAGGCGCAGCCACCTGTAAAACGATTGTAGCAGCCACTGATCTAACTGTTAGTGCAGTGAAGCGTTTTAAGACCGCGCACCAGTTGTACATAGCTACATATACATATAAACAGAGGGTTTTAACAAATAAAAGCAACATCCTACAGTCAGCGTATACTTTAGGGATATCTGTATGCGGCGGCATATTAGTTGCTGCGCATTTTTAATGCAGACTACTTACGAGTATCTCGGTGTCTTTGGCAAGTTTATAGCAATCTGCCTTCGAGTAGTCAGACTTGTAATTGCTTTATGCTGTTTGATTTGAATTTATAATGGCAGGCCAAGATGGGACTTTTGATTATGCCGCCGCCAACGCCACCGCCGCTCCAACACTTCAACACTTGTGGCTCACACTACGTCCTCACGCGGTTGCTGGACGCTACACCTACATCACTCCCGCTACTCCATCGTCCGCTTGCCGTTGCCCAACAGTTGTTTTACCAAGCGCGGAAGCCAACGTGGCACGCTTGTGCGCCTTGCCAAAGCCTCTAACCGCGTTGGCCGCTTTTGGTTCCTTTAGTTGGTTGCTTGGTCCGTGGCAGGCTTGCTGCGCTCTTGCTTTAGTTAACTTAGCTCACTTTAACTTACTGCTCTTTTTTTCTGGCAGTCTCATCATGTCATTGTTGTTGTTGCATGCTCCTCTTTATTCATGTAGTCAAAACATTCATTCAGACGCCGCGAAAAGTTGCCTTAATGGAAATATTCAAATTAACGTCTGTCGGGTGCAATTAATTAATTGAAGCAGCCAGCAACAGCAGCAAATAGTGGTGGAGATTTTTCGGACCACCAAAAAGTGCAAGCAAAAATGTATTCTATGCGAAAAAAACTTAAGTTAATGAATTCTGTTCAAAGGAAGCAGCTGAATAGATAAATAAAGCTTGGTAACAAAGAGAAAAAAGCTTTTAGTCAAGGTAGTAAAAACAAGAACATTTAAAGGATGTATATATGTTTATATATCGTATATTTATATGTATACTATATCATTCCTTTTACATTATTATAATTTAGTTTTCTTTATAAACATCACTTTATTGTTGGTCCCATTGCAATTTAATTTATTAAATGTAGCTGGTATTTATATAATATAAGATATTAGACCACCACTTCAAATATAGTCGAATCAAAGCTATAAAACTGGTTTTGAAATAGCATAGAGGTCGTCTCTATGTAGTTTAAGTTGAATTTCCTGGTTTATTTTTTACGAAACAGCTTTCTAAGAAAAGCTGAAAGGTTATAAAGTTTTCGAGTAACCTCAAAACGTTCAACAAAAAAGAGAAAAACTCTATTAATTATACAATTTTTTAACAATTCCAATAATACTCGTCACTCCTACTGCTTAATAGTACTTCTAAACATTATTTCTGACTAAAAAGCCTCTAATAAAGCTCATTAGCTTGTCATTTGTCAAATTTCAAGATAAATAAGGATATATACAGTGGAACTTCCATAACTCGAACTCTTAAATTGGCAATAGAAGTCAAATTTCATACACATTTCCTTCCATAAGTCGAACTTTTCGACCAGGGCTTAATACAAAATTTAAAATTTTACTATCAAGGAACAATTTTAAAGTAGTCCTTATATTCGTATGGTGGCGAACAAAAAATTTGAAATTACACTTATAGATTCCATAAATCGTGTAACAAAGGCATTAGATACAGACGTCAAGAGCCAAACAATAGCAAAGTGCAAGAAACAAAGTTACAGAACACACGTTTTAATGTATTTATATAAAACTTTTTGCGAAGTAAATAACTAAAACTGTGGGTAAATCTATATGTTATACATTTTTGAAAAATCTATGTTTTAATGAAAATTTCTATAATTCGAAGTCTCTCTAACTCGAAGTTTTTTTGTGGATTATGGTGATTCGAGTTAGAGAAGTTCCACTGTATATTGAAATTCGGTAAATTCTAAAAAAGTTAAAAAAAACGCAGCATAGTTTAGAAAAATGAACGAAGCAGATGAGTCTGATGGTGAACGAAGACAAGGCGAAATATGTAGCTCGTGCCATTAAGCAAAGGGTCTCAGCAATTAGGAGACTATATAACTGTTGACAATAACAACTTATCGGTAGTGAAAAAATTAGGATTCAAAATTAAAAGCAGCAACGATGTCAGCCATGAAATCAATCGGAGAATCACTCTTTTTCAATAGAATAGATGTTACTTTGCGCTCAGTAGCCAATTGAAAGTAGGACCTTATCTCGCAAAACCAAACTAAAGTTCTATAGGTTATATTAGGTTGTTAGGCTGTTTCCCAAAGGGAAACACACGCAGACTTTAAAATATAGTCCTTTGTGAAAACTGGATCCCCCTAGATTAACAATTAGGAGTCAACAAAGCGCCCTGAACCTATTACAAATCTGCAGAGACTTTTAACTTCTATATTCGTTATTTCGCGAGCCTGTTCTAAAAAGTGGGATCCAAGAAATCTCTTTCTTGATATGTTGAGACGATTCCACCTCATCCTCCACCATGCAACTTCTACACCTAGCGCCCGGTAAGATTTTTAACCTTACCGCGTGGATCCCGATGGGGCTAAGGCCTGTAAGAACCCCTACGACCAAGGAGAGGTAAGGTTCAGGTTAGGTTAGGTTAGGTACGAAGGCTGTCCCTATAAAGGGGGAAACCCACTTAAACAATCGAGAGCAGTCCTTTGTAATGCCGTAAGAGGTAAGGTTTACTGAGGGCGAAAAGTTCGGTAGACCTACCGCGGTTTACCTTAGGCCAGAAGGATTTTGCGATTATGCATGTGTTGGAAACTGGCCAGCGTCTGCCCAGCTCAGCCGAGGCAAATCTGTGCATTAGCAAAGCATACAGTTCCCCACGATTCCGCAGTGGTCAGGAACCCAGACTAATCTAATTGAAGAGTATAACGATGCCACCGACAGTGAGAATAGGCATTCCTTAACCAACCCTGAGCGCATGGTCAATAAACTCAGGGCTAGTATCGCCGCTCTACTATCCGAGTGGATCGTCACCTCTCTAAAGGTTGTTGCGCTTCGAAGTAATATATCAGTCGCTGCTTTAATAGCAGCCACTTCCGCTTGAAAAACGCTGCAGTAATCGGGAAGCCTGAAACTAAGGTTGATGCGGAGCTCCCGACAGTAAACACCCCCGCCAACTTCGACCCATCCGTGAAGAAGCTCACCGCGACTCTCCCATCTAAAAGTCACTCATAATAAATATATGCCCTGGTGTATAGTGTGGAAACATGGACGATGACAAAGAACGATGAACATTATTTAGGAGCGTTCGAGCGAAAAGTTCCCCGAAGGATTTTTGCCCCCCTACGCTTGGCAGCTGCGCTGACTTGGCTATGTTACTCGCATGAAAGAAAACACTCACACTCGCAAAATGTACGATTCAGTGCTCCCTGGTAGCTAGCGAAGAAAAGGACAATCCAGTTCTCAGATGGAAGTGAATATAGACCTGGCGAAACTTCAAATCTCCAACTGGCACCGTCGTGCGCGATACCAAATTGACTTGGCTGGCGAAAACTTACCGACGCGGTCAATAGCGACATCGGGTTTTAGTGCCAACCTGATAATAATGAGAAAATCGAATAACCTGAGTCTCTTTGCTCAATTAGATTTCTCAATCTCTCACATCAATTAGAATTGAGATTAGTAATCGATCTTTTTGGTACCGTAAAAAATTAACCGAAATTTGAATCTTGAATCTTAGGTATGCGAGTATAATGGAAGTATTGAATTGATTCTTTGAGATCCATGTGGGAAAAGGTCTCTAAACTTCATTAAGATATCTCAGAGACTAAACAATGTATTCATTAAATAGTCGAACATGTCTCTGTGGTACTCATATCTGATATCAGCGGCTTTGAAAATGTATGGTCTGATTACAACCATTTTTAGACGTGCCAAGTTTTATCCGAATATCTTCTTTGGTGCTTAATTTATAATTTGTATAGTGAAAGCATCAGACGGATCGAAAATTAAAAAAAAAAAAACTTGGCGTGGTTGTAGTCCGATTTAAATTTATAAACATTGAGCTCGACTGGAATCCTTTAATTATGACCTACTCGTATACATATGTACATCAAGAGATTAAGATTTTCTGTTCATTTAGTTAATCATTCATTTCTGTTGAGAAACTACTAAAAACTGTATAATAATTTTGAAGCTCTGTTAATATTTATTAGAGTTTTTCTTAACCAAAGTACACTTAAAATATTTATTTAATTCATAATTTATTTATTGTTTGTTTTATTGCTGAAAATGCCAGTACACTCACAAAGTTTGTTCAGTGTACGTAAGTAATATATATATTAAAGTAATAAAAAATACACCTTTACATATTTTTACCATTAGTATTTCACACCGTGAATTTTAATTTCATTTTCGTTAGAAAGTTTCACGACTAAATACAATTAACTTGCTCCAAATTTATAATCTCTTAATCTGGGTCAGCAACGCTTGACAGACTTTTCCCCACTTTTCCGTTAATAACTTACAGCCAAATGTAGTAATTACTAGTTTTCAGATAAATTAAATACTCAGCAGGTGTAGCAAATGTTTTTCTTCTCATTATTAGCGAGAAAATCTTGAACACCGATTGCATTTCCACTAATAGCTTTTGTTGCTTTTCACTGCGCATGTGCACAGCTTTTTGCTTTCGATAGGAAGTAGTGCGCAACTGGGTGCATTGCGAAGCAACTAACTCATTCACTGCACTTTTATGTGGTTTATGAAATTATGTGTGTGCTTTACATATTCATAGGTGCATTCGATAATGTGGGCCTATGATTTGGTAGCTAAACATATTCATTTACTATATATATAAGCGATAAATGCGAACCAGCAAGCGTTAAATTAGTGTGAGGTGCATTAAAAATAATGGAGATGAATTAAAAAAAAATTAAAAAGAGATTGTTGGCCAAAGTAAATCATAACAAAACAATGGTATTGAACAATTATTAAAATTTTCAAAATTCATAGATATATCATTAAGAGGCTGGAACCTTATGATGTCTGGTTATCTTTCCTTAAATCTTTCTTTCTATGAAACCAATCATATTTTCTTACAAAAAATCCAATTGTCTTTTCCTCAACTTTAGCATTATACGAGGGCTGCTATATATATTTCTGGCCTAGGCAACACTAAGTTGCTAGGTGCAATCTGACATTTCCATTGGAAAGTTTGACATTTTTTAGCATAACATCACTCAGAACGTTTTGTCATTTAATTGTGAATTCTTAAAAAAGTTCGTGAACTGATAATGCAAGACCGTCATGTAACATACCTTCAGATAGAGGCATGCCTATGCATTTCTCCCACCAGCATACATTCGATATTGCATGAACACCTGGCCATAAAAAAGGTTTGTTCTCGTTGGATCCCGCACAATTTGACAATCGGTCAAAAAAGGCTCAAAAAAGTGCTTCGAAAATTGATTTGAGCGCATGCAAAAGTGTATAAATCTTGATGGAGAATATTTTGAAAAACAATAAAGCCATTTTCGTTGATAAATATTCCTATTTTCATTATTAGGCCAGAAATATATATAGCAGCCCTCGTAATTGTGTACTATTTTAATCAGTCCTAATTTCAACACAAAATTATATAACTCGTATATCATAACACCACTTATTATGACCTCTCTTTAGTACAATATCAGATAGAGTAGTGATCTTCATTTGAAAACTCAAGACAACAGAAAACAAGTAAAAAGGGCCAAGTTCGGGTGTTAGTGAACATCATTGACTCACATATTCGGCATATATATGGTATAAAGTCCATTGAAGGTTTGGAAACCCTAATATTAGGTATATGGGATCTAGGGGAAGTTATAACTCGATTTCGAAAGACATCTTTTT
The DNA here is from genome assembly GCF_028554725.1 of Zeugodacus cucurbitae. Taxonomy (NCBI): domain Eukaryota; kingdom Metazoa; phylum Arthropoda; class Insecta; order Diptera; family Tephritidae; genus Zeugodacus; species Zeugodacus cucurbitae. The sequence goes on from NC_071669.1 coordinate 19,633,370, forward strand.
AGAACAAATATATTTCCTAAAAATTTCTTCAATATGTCTGGGAGACTTTTTTTTCATATATTTCTTTATTTATTGAATCTGCTCTTTGAAGCCTAACAATAAGTTATAAAATCTTAATTCTAATTAAAACTAGACAAGCTCAACCAATTGATTGAGTTGTTTTGGTGAAACGTTGCTCCTCAGTGTGCTGGCATATCTCTTCTTTTTAGACGTGAATGATTACAAGAATGTAATAAAGCATTAGCCAATGGGTTTGGGTGATCTCGGAGTTTGGATAAATATTTATTTCTGCTGTTCTCTACTTCTTTCTTTACCATGAGAATACCAAGATCTTTATGGATATTTTCATTACGCATATACCATGGTGAGCACGTCTGGGAGACTTACATATATTTTTATATTTACATATATTTGAATCGAATTTCATTGAAAATGGTCGAGTAGTTTCGGAGATATGGTTTTTGACCCATAAGTGGGGGAAGTATTTAAAATTTTGTATACCAATTTGTGTGCAGCCCTTCAACCTTCAGTACCTTCTTTATAATGAAATTTTAGGTTTCTGGTAGTTTTCCTTGCAGAGTTAAGACATTTTCAGTAGTTTTCAACATAACCTTTGTATGGGATGTGAGCGTGGTTATAATCTGATTTCCTCCCTTTTTGGACTGTATAAGGTAGTAGCCAAAAGAAACGACTCTAGAAAGTTTTCTTGATATATCTTTAGTGTTTTACGAGATATGTACAAAAAATTTATTAAATTTCATTTTCATAGGTTGATTTATGGCTTAGTTATAGCTCTTTATATGTTTTCGGTTATCGTCATATTGTGGGCGTGGCAGTGGTTCGATTTTGAACTTAACCTTCTTATGGTGCCAAGAAATACGTGTACCAAGTTTTATCAAGATATCTCAATTTTTACTCAAGTTACAGCTTGCACGGACGGACAGACGGAGGGACAGACAGACATCCGGATTTGAACTTTACTCATCCCTAACCGTATATCTAACTCGTTTAGTTTTGCCAACTTTGTTGAGAGAGTATAAAAATTATTCAATTTTAATAGGCAATACACACGGATATGTGACTTTACCAGTGACCAAGGGTGATCAACATTCAAAACTATTTAAAACCTGATTTTTCTGGTACTTCAATTGGTTTTTACACTTACGATACAAAATGTACCCTTATAGGAACTGATGGTCCATTAAAGTATCCAAAATTTTTGTTGCAGAAATCTTGAATATTTCATATTTTGTATTAAAATTTATTTTCTTCTTCTAATAAGACTATTCGGTCTTCATATGAGAGATGTTTGTGTCAAGAGGATTATGAGCTAATGGATTTATTCCACTCCAGTTTCAATTTTCTTTAAATAAATAGTTTTTTGGGCTGACTTAGGATAGAATGTATTGTGCTTTTTAAGATAAAAATCACTTAATAAGTTCACGGGCTAGATAAAATCACGGATATAAAAATACATTATGTTTGATAATCTGCTGAAAGATTTTGACAGACCTTTTAGTTGGTCATTTTTACTTGATGATCGACTGAGACATTATTTATACTAAATTCTATAGCTGAACTTTTTGGACTTGGACGATCTTTTTCCTAGAAACTTTTTTATATTGGTTAGACACCGCAGAACCTTTAAAATAATGTATTTATTTAGAGTCAGGTAAAGGACCGAACTACAGATTTAATAGGATCAAAATTCATTACAAAAGGTTTTGAAAAAAAAAAATGATTAACTGAATACTCGTAGTTAACAGATGCAGAGATATGATTAAAATCTTAAAGATCTAATTAGAACTAAAGTAAAGGTTCTTACAATGGTTGATAGAAGAAATATACGAATTAAGCTTATTAGCAAAGGTGAAATTGATGAAGGGATGGAGTGTAGAGTTGATCGGATTTTATAAAAATATCAAGGGAATAAACAAAAGCGGATACAGTTTTTATGATCCGAAATCTTCTCAGTAGTCAGAATGCACAGAATTCGGAGATCGAACTAAGTTCAATTACCGGCCATAAAACTCATCCCAGCTTATGACTTTAATTGAACTTTATTCCGTGGGAAACAACAACAACTACACACTTAAAGCGCATCTCCATCTAACACCTGCCAACAAAAATCCAGTTTACCTGAGCTTACAGCAAGTTTTAATTTGGCCTCCAAGATTATCAATTTCAATTTTGTAGGTTAATTTCGGAATTTCTCAATCGCAACTTTAGATCAATGCTGCAGTTAAGGGTAAATCAAGCTAATGTAGAAATAAGTTTGACAAAAATAAGAAATAAAGCTTGAGATAAGCGCTTCGGCGAATTATACGAGCATTTCCTGTCACACGCGCATGAGTTTGAGAAGCACAGAAGCAAACAGTTGAAAAAGTGAATGTCTGCGACGCAAACGCCACTTCCCAGGTGCATGTTTAATTATGCATAAATATACAAATTTTATTGAAATACTTAAAAAAAAATAACAAAACACATTTATTAATTAACCCTTTCATTAGGCGTGTATAAAAATTGTTTGAGACCAAAAAATCAACAGTGGACTTATCAAAACTGTAATCTACATGAAACTAAAATACCGAAGGGCACAAAGTAACTAACTGGAGATCAAGCGAACTAATGCAGTTTAGTGACTAAGAGTTAGATTATAAGTTTACTAATGTGTGCCTTCATATTTATGCATATTTAACTGTTAAGTAAGGCATACAAATTTATTGAATATTGCTACCTTTTTTCGACCAAAAACCATTTAAATATTTTTGTTGTTATCTACCAAATGTTAGTGTTGTTGTTTGTCATATGAGTTTATGCACTGCTTAACCTGTTCAACTAATTTATGGCCACAATTTGTTAAATGAAAGGTCATCCGAATATGCAACAACAATCATGAAAACAACAACAACACTTGTGACCCATTGTACAGTAGTCAGAAATGAAACGACGTCGCTTGATTTACTCGATAGCAGTGAAGGGCTAACCGTTGCTAATGCTGGACAGACGCTTATGCTGAGGTGACTGAGAGGGCGCTTAAGCTACATACTTACATACATACTATATGCCTGTGTTGTTGCATATGATCCGATCCGTTGCGCTGAGTGCGCGCCACCGTTGAGCTCGACGCTGTTGGTGTGGCAAGGTGCGCTGTCGATGCATAATTAAGATAATAAAGTATTAATTCAAAATGTTACCTAAACTCATGCATATGCAGTAGCCGCGCACAACAACTACAACAAACAATAATATACAAGAGTAGAAAATTTAATATTTTTTTCACAGCAAAATCGAGTGAAGTTGGTTTTTCTAACATTTTCATGCAACACACATTTTCCCGCTTGCCTATTTTCCAATTTCTCAAGTATCTGTTTGGGTTGCAAGGAGTCTACGCGTTGTTAGTAACAACATTGTTGATAGGCACACTTGTACAAATTAATTAATTAATTAAAAATTCCCTAATGGTTGGATAAAAATGCAAATTTTTACCAACGATCTACAAATTCCAGCAATGTTCTACATCATTCAATGTATACATATATACATAGACCGTTAGTCAGCAAAGCGCGCCTCAACTCAAGCATGGCACCTTACCCGTTTCAACCCACAACAAAAACGAGAACAGACAACAACAACCAGCAAGCATGTCCAACTCTTTGTTCGCCATTTGTTCAGCTGTCTGTCCACAAAATTTTTTCCCCGTTCCCCAACAATGTAACTGATATTTGTGTACCTGCTTTAGTCAGCGTAATCGACGCTGTTTGTCATAGACAGCGGTCAGTGTCAGTGTGGGCCGACTTTTGAATGAGTGGACAAATTTGTTGGGCAGTGTACTTATTTTCCAAACAATGTGTGTGTTGTGCTTTCTTTGACTTGAGGTCCATGGAATATGTCAATCAAATGCCACCGTCGTCGTATATTTTCGCTAAAAAATGAGCTTGTAACTGTGCGTGTATTTTAATGTGGCCCCTGAGAGTTTTCTCGCTTCTTGTTTCATTGCAATGGAAAAGGTTGCTCTAAATAGGTTGATTGATATGTCTCGGCTTTGAAAGGTTGGTTTCTCATTTTGGCAAAGAATTTAATTATTTAACTCTTTATTAATTATTTCGTACAATTATAAAATAAGGCGAGCCCGCTAATACTCCATAAATCAAATTTAAGGTTTGATCAATCTGCCAACGACCAGGTGTTTACTAAGTTCTAGATATCCAAATATATACGTTATCATATGCCTTTAAATGAAATGCCTACACTTACCATTTTTACTGAACTTCTTCAGATGTGTGAATAATGTTATAGAACAAAACCAGATCTGTTAGTTTTAAAAAGAGTTGGGTTTTCGAATGCGGCACGGATTTATTCACGATTTTGGGATACATTTCGGAACTAACGGACTTCATTGAGATCATTCTTCTTGCTTTGCTCCAGTAAGTATTAATTTAACTTTCTCCATATTTTTTTCATGCGAAGATTCAGCTCTTCTTATTCTACTACCAACAAGAGAAAGAGCGCTCAAATGTAGAAGAAGTCTGTACCGTGAATATACATATAAATTTAAGAAATAACTTATTCGGAGCCCGATAGCAGCGATTTCGTTCTTGAACAGATGCTCCGAATGCTGTACTGCAGTGATCCCACAAACCAAATCTTGCATAGTAACTATTGGCTACTCATACCACTTAGACTTTGTCACGACTACAATATCATTGTGATCTATCTATAAGATATTCCAAGTAAGAATCTGCATTTTCAGGTTCAGATCATTCCTAAGAAATTTCATATTCATTGCAGCTGTTGTATTCTAATTTCCTGAACTTTGTCAATTCCGAAATGAAACTCTTGTATTACCACCTGTATGAATTTGTCATAGCTAAAGTGATCTTTCATCTAATCTTCTGATAAAAACCTTAAATACAATACTCCAATTACAATACAATAAACTACATAAATTATCTTGCTATAATTACATTTCTTATAAGAATACTATTTATCATGAGAGAATATTAGAATTTCTGTAAAGTTGGTCATTGTTCTTTGAACAATTCCTGGCCCATTTACAATGGTTCAGTTTACAGTAAAATTCTTTGACTTTAGTGGTATATTCTTTAAATAGTTTCCCCAGCAATCAGTACCCTACATATTATGAAAGTAAATTTCTAGACTCCCACATTGCAAGGGTTGACTTATTTTCAATCATTCTTCGAAATGCAATTTAGGTTAGGTTGGGACTTCAAGCATACGAACTGTCCTTTACATTTAAAAAAAAAATAGTAATTTAACTGAGCTGCAAGCGAAAAATTCTGCAACAGAATCATACTCATCTTATACTTGAGAATAATGATGGATTTAAAGAATACATATTTATGTAAAATATGTCTTTGAACTGAAGTTTCTATCACGTATTTTCTGGTGCTCACCTTACTTGGTTAATTAATTATACGCTACTAAGAAATCTCAAATATATTAAAACACCTACTAACTTTTAGCAACCCATACCTGTTTGGTGCATATACACCTAAACATAAAAACGCTTCACGCATATTTACTTGTATGGCATTTTGATTTGCTCGCATTAGCGCCGTGGTCTGATCTCGTTGTGTGTCGGTTGGTCTGTTGTCTTTTGTCATGCGCATGATGAATGACTGGTTGTTATAGCCGCTATCTAGATTTTGTGGAATTTTAAAAGTTGTTTTATTCAATTTTTCATTTGCATTAATTAAGTAATTCGTTTCAATTTCATGTGAATTTTCAAAAATGTTAATTTATGCAACTGGAATATACATTCACACAAAAATAAAAGAATTAATACAAATTTATGAATATTGGTGTAACATATTTTAGCATTTTTAAAGAAAATAATGCCTTTTCATTGCACAAGGTGAGCGATGAATATTTTAAATAAATAAGAATTAAATATGTCGGAAGATATGCACACATTAAGATTTGGTTGACCCTATATATCAAATGGAGACGCTATACATAAAAGAGAACTTTTTGTAAACCTTTTAAGGTCGTTTTTTTTATCATACATACATATAGTCAGATTGTGACCAGTTTTCTTGAGAAGTGTCGGAATTAACTTTAACTAGAAGTCATTTATGGAATGTGCAAAATGCGGAAAGAAATCATCCCTACTCTCTTTATAAGGCGTACCTCAAATCGGAGCTTAAAAATTTATAAAAATATTTTGAAACAAGTAAGGAAGGGCTAAGTTCGGGTGTAACCGAACATTTTATACTCTCGCAATTTATTGATGTAATTTTATAAAGACAACACAATTCGACCCATATATTCGGCATAAAGTTCAATAGAATAACGAAAATCATCATAAATAGTATATGGGGACTGAGGTAATTCCTAAACCGATTTCACTCGTTTTCACCACCAAGATACAACGTATCGAAGACTATACGCTCACTTAATTTAATATTACTTATAATTAGGTATATGGGATCTGGGGGAAGTTATGACCCAATTTTTACCATTTCAGGTACAGAGAAACTGTTATAAGAAAAAAATTCAGAGGGAATGAATTACATTAAAATATCTGAGGGATTTACCTATATTTTCGGTGAAAAATTAACCTTAGGCACTGAGTTCTTCATGTTTGATATCAGGGGCCTTGAAAAGTCATGGTTCGATTTTAACAATTTTTCCACAAGTGATGTCACAGCTCAAATACAGTATTTGTGTAAAGTTTTATTCCGCTAGCTTCATTGGTTCCTTATGAATACATTATAAAGTGAACGAATCAGATGGAATTCAAAATTGGGTTATATGGGAAGTAGACGTAGTTGTGAACCGATTTCGCCCATATTCCACCCGTGTCATCAGGGTGTCAAGAAAGTGTTATGTACCGAATTTCATTGAAATCGGTCGAATAGTTCTTGAGATATGGTTTTTGACCCATAAGTGGGCGACGCCACGCCCATTTTCCATTTTGTAAAAAAATCTCAGTGCAGCTTTCTTCTGCCTTTTCTTATGTAAAATTTGGTGTTTCTGACGTTTTTCGTTAGGGAGTTAACCCACTTTTAGTAATTTTCAACCTAACCTTTGTATGGGAGGTGGGCGTGGTTATTATCCGATTTCTTTCATTTTTGGCTGTATAAGGAAATGGCTAAAAGAAACGACTGCAGAAAGTTTGGCTTATATAGCTTTATTGGTTTGCGAGTTATATACAAAAAACCTATTTGGGGGCGGGGTCACGCCCACTTTTCCAAAAAAATTACATCCAAATGTGCCCCTCCCTAATGGAATCCTATGTTCCAAATTTCATTTTCATAACTTTATTTATGGCTTAGTAATGACACTGTATAGGTTTTCGGTTTCCTCCATTTTGTGGGCGTGGCAGTGGACCGATTTTGCCCATTTTCGAAAGCAACCTCCTCAGGGTGCCAAGGAACATGTGTTCCAAGTTTCATTAAGATATCTTAATTTTTACTCAATTTATCGCTTGCACGGACAGACGGACAGACGGACGGACAGACATCCGGATTTCAAATCTACTCGTCATCCTGATCATTTATGTATATATAACCCCATATCTAACTCTTATATTTCTTGGTGACACAAACAACCGTTATGTGAACAAAACTATGATACTCTGTGCAACAGGTTGCGAGAGTATAAAAATTTCACAAGCCTCTAAAATATCTCAGATTTATATAACAGATATGTATGTTCGTAATCACCAGATATGCCTCTTGGATAGAGATTAGATTTTATCTCACTATGGATACACAAATAGATCCAAAGGTTAGTTATTTGGTAATAAACTTAAGGCATTATCAGATTTAAATAAATGGTTCCTATTATACAGAGTTTTATATGTTTCTTACCCTTAGATATATATATTTTTTTCTCTTTACGTAACAATTTTCAGAGACAGTATGATATGCTTCGTACGATACTACATATGATATATGCTTATGTGATCTGAAGTCTTATTACTGTGAGACCTAAACACAAATTTTTTCTAAGGTCTTAATGTAGAGGACCTTAAATAGGTTTCTCATTTATTAAATAGTTTAGTGGAAATATGTGTCAACCAAATTTTAATTTTAAGAATGCGTCGTAATAATTATTTCGTATTCCAATACGTTAACTGACTTCATTCATTCATTCAATCATTTACCCTTTCGAAATGCTATTAAACCTAAGCCCCCTTCAAATTTTTGAGTGTCAATTCCAATATGTGCATCTCATTTGATAATTGTCTACAAAAATGTCTAGACAGCTGTGATTATTTTTAACAAAACCTCAAATTAAAACGGAGTTGTCTTGTCAGAAAAAAACAACTTTTCCTTTGTTTCGCCAAACATGAACACTGTCTCTCCAGCTTGTATATTTACATAAAGTTTATATGCTCGTTTGTGTATGTGATTACTACTCAACATACCGCAAAAGTAGCAAAAGAAATGCGAAAATGTTAAAAATTAAAACTCGCTCAACCGTACATTTTGTTAATTCAATGCAATCACGAAGTGACAGTTTTTAACTTGAACTTGCGGTTCGCGCAGGTAGGGATGGTGACAGATTTCAAGTACTGTAAGAAAGTTGGCATGTTGTTTTAACTTTTGACATGATTATGTGTCATTAATAAGGTGAGAAGGGTGAGAGGTGTTAAGAACGGTTTGAAGATGCGACTATTAAGGGAGAAGTGGGCCAACTATTTGCCCTAAATACATTTTAATGTTTTGAGTGTGTTTCCAAGTTTTTTGCCATTTACTTCTCGAGAGTCTACTCGATTATTAAAAGGAACATTGTAAAATGGGCATTTTAACCAAACTTTATTTAATTTTTCTGCTCGCTAAACTTGGCCCCGGCTCTTTTATCAAGGCTTTCACATGTGAAAGCAACAACAAAATAGAAATGTCGAATTTAATCTAGAAGTATTTGTGGATGCCACATTAAAGTGATGCAATCGCTAGGCCAGTCTATATAATTTAGACCAGTTGCTTGTTCGATTCGCTATGACAAAGAAAATTGGAATTCTCATCGCCTCTTTTTAACTGAACATGAGAACATTATGATTATTTTTATGTATTTTATATGTATTGCCTTCTTTACTTGTTGAATTTCATGTCTCATCTTCAATTATGCGATTTTCAAAAAATTGGTCTAAACTGAGTCATCCAAATAGTTAGACTAAATAAACACAATTTGTTACTCACTAGTGCAAAGCAAAGTGGCGACTAATTATATAAATTATTTAACATTAAAACACTAACAAGCCACGTATATTTGTGCTCTGGTTCTTCTATAATATTCTTGGAAGTGAATGCCAAACATGCTCGAACTCTAATGATGCACCAAATTATCGCTTAATGATGGTTTTTATTTAAGTCGAAGCGATTTGTGCGACTTAAAATGCACAACAACACGCAAGCGAAGTTGAAAGCTTTCAATGACCGACATTCCGATCGTTAAGATTAGAGTTAAGTATACGTATAAATGTATAAATATATCCGCTGCTACCTACAACTAACTACAAGACGTGGTTATCTCTTTTTTTTGAGCCGAGCTGAGCTGAATTGTAGATCATGTCGTCAACGGCAACAATAAAGTAAAGAAATATATGTATAACTCAAAGCCCGTCAGCAAATCAACAACAATTCGCCAATTGAAGTGGTCCAGTGAATATAATAATAATAACAGAATATTGTCGGCTTACTTGAGGCACAAGATAGAGTCGGGATGAAGATCGCCAGTGAAGTGAAGGTCGTAAGCTGAAAGCGGCGGAGTTGTTGCTGCAGTAGACAAAAAGCACTTACCGACAACGACGATAGATTTACTGCAGCCAGCGCGGAGCGAATTGAAAAGAACTTTGCGAAAAAACTTTTAGCCGAAAACTACTAGAAAGGTGGCCGGGCGGAAGAAGTGTGGACGTGGCGGATTTGGCAGAAGGAAGATGCTGTCGCTGTGCTCGTGGAGACAAACTGTTGGAAAAAATATGCCTGTTAATGTGAATCCATCAATCTGCGTTCGTGTTCGCCTGTCAAACACGCTGACCATCAATCGCATTAAAACCGTAAAAGGATTGTAAGCCGCCGTCGCAGTCGAGGTCGCTTCAACTACCCGCGCTTGCTGACTCCGCAAAGCTTCGTTGTTTTTTGTGCGCCGCGGCCCAAAGTCTCCATTGTTGTGTGTAGCGTGTCGTGCTGCAGCAGCTGACGTTTGGTACACTGGCCCCGAACAGCCGAAACAATGGTTGGCGGTTTGCTGCTCAGGCGACTGGCTTTTGCATAATCAACAAACAGTAAGGCTGATGGACCCGAAATGTGGCGCGTCCATCAAATCCCTTTTATATATGCTGCTATATGTATATGTATTTATGTATGCCTGGCTTTCGGCAGCGCGAGTGCATTGTGTTGCCAAGTCTTGAGATGTTCGCGTTGTCGGGTCGTCGCTGGTATGAGGTGTATGTCGGACAATACGCTGATTGCGGATGAAATGTCAAAAGAGCGTGACGACGTGTCGTAAAATTTTCGACATCTCCACTCAACGACGAACCGTGCCGGTTGCGTCCACCGCCTTGCGCCGTCTTGTCAGCTGCTGCCGTCAAGGGACATAATTTTTTGTCTTTCGGTATATAAACATACATCTTCCTCTTTTTTATTGCCAACTTTTATTACTCACCTCCGTCCGATGAGTCGTCTTCTTTTTTGGAAACTCTTTCAAACTTCTTTAAGTGGAGTTTTGTCAAAGCGCTGCAGTCGCGGCTTAATCAGCAAAGTTCGAAAATGCATTTACTACACTTGGCTTGGCATTCAGCTGCCACGAACGGCTACGTTGGCTTATGCCTGCTCGAGATAAAAGCTCAAAATGATTTTTTGTCTGTGAACTTGAGTGATGTCCGCGAGATTTACTTGTCCGTTGTTGTACACTGCCAGGCCTTTCATTTGCTCTTTCATCTGCTTCCTTTTGGAAATCAAAGTTCTTATTGTCATATCTTTGTGGTGTGGTATTCCAAAATTCCTTTTTCCTCATTTTGTATTTCGTCTGATTTTATAGAGGTGCAATTAGTGCGGATTATATTTGGGGGTACCTTTTGCCAAGTCGACGATCGCTGATAATTTGATCCGCGACGATTTAATAATACATTTAAACGCATATCAAAGATAATTATGCGGATTGTTTGTGACCGTACAATGAGGTAGGGAAAGGCTCAGAAATGGCAAACACATTTTCGGACATGCAACTTTTTACAGATTACGCTTGAGACCAAGCGAATTTCTGCCGAGTTAAGCAGGCCACTAGGCAGGAAGAGGTTTCCAATGGTACAAGAGTGAAGTAAATCTTCTATTCGGTCTTCATTAACGTTCTCAAAATCAGTTCATGAAAAAGTCACAGGAACCTGAGACAAGAATGTGTTTCATCGACCAGCAATTCAAGTTCTACAGTTTTGAGATCTTTGGAAATCCCTTAGGGCAATAAGTTGAAGAAGGGGAATAAGAAAAAGACCTTGTTGGTGAACCAGAAATGGTCTTACTCTAAAAATATTTGAACGACAATTAGAAATAATTTGCTATCCCATAAGTTTTAGGAAACTATGTATACTAAATTTCGTTGGTACTATGAAAAATGAACTATTTGAAAAGGATCACGTTTTAAACATTTGAAACATTCTGCTTTGGTAATTATCTGGCCCCGTTGGAATTATTATCCTCTAACAAAGCTATATATAGTACTTGAGAGCCCCGCAGTAGTCATAGCTTTCATAAAATATATAAAGACGTCTGGTCATTAAGTAAAGATATATGGCAACATATCCTGATTTATTTTTCAAGGACTCGTCTCCCTATCTATGTCTGTCGAACATACTGTTTGAAAATTATTCTGCTATTTGCTCTTATTTGGTAAAGGTTCTCAAGGTGTTTGTCCGTCTCTTTTCGACTGTCATTGCTTATTTAATTTCAAACATTCTAACTTCTAAAATATATATGTATGCATATCGGGTGTTCCAAGTAGAGGTACCTTTTTCAATAGCTTTTTTTTGACAGATCAGTGGTGAGTCGTGTCAAGCTGTCATGTTATTTTTGTTCCTTTTTGTTCATTTCCTCCAGACAAATCAACGGTTTGGTGTTGTTTGTGGGCCAGTGAAATCATCGGTCCATATTTCTTCAAAAATAATGCCGGTGAGAACGTAACCGTCAATGGCGACTGTTATCGCGCCGTCTATTTGATGCCTGAAATTGAAGATCGTGACTCGGCGACATTTGGTTTCAACAAGAAGGCAACACTTCCTAGATTTATTGAGAGGACAATCCGGCTTCGAGAAAAACATCATGCGTGTTATTCGCCAGTTACCAATCGAAATGCTCAAACCACTCATCGAAAATTGGACTCAACGGTAAGTCCATTTGAGACGTAGCCGCGGCCAACATTTCAAAGAGATAATCTTTAAAAAATAAATGCCAAAGAATGTTCTTTCGAATGATAATAAATATTTCTCATCAAATGTGTGTGCTTTTTCTTTAAAAAAGTAGGGAACCTCGAAATGCATCACCCATTAATTCAAAAATAGCTTCTAGAGGTCGAGGATTTGTTTAAGATTATCTGATCCTACCATATAACAAAAGAGTTAATTTAATATTCAATACCAATAATGTTTCTAACTAAATCAGCGAGCTCCACATAAAAAAGACACCTGCGACTGCTAAGTGGGAGAATGGCTGTACAGCCCGAGGGCGTCTGTAAAGAGATTTCCCCATTTAAGGCAAAGCATTTCAGAAACAATCGAACAACTCTTTTTAAATTTCCATACACCATAAAATTAACCCACTTCTGTCGTTGAATGCTGAACTGTTATGAATGGAATCTAATATTCCACAAGCCTCGCGGCCACACAATTCGAAACGCAAAGAAATGGACAAAAGCATGAGAACACAAAGGAAATAGCTGAGCGATTGGAAATAGAAGAAAAAAAGACGAAAATAAGAAATAGAAAATTGCTAAGCAAAGCGCACAAGTAGAACAAGAAAGAAAAAGCATAACAACAACAATTGCAGCAACAATAATCTTGCATACATTTAACCATTATGTGCGGCGAAAAACTCGCACCCGAAGCTTGGCCAAAGAGTTCAAAGCAAAGGTGCGACAAAGGCATCCCACTTCCGACAGCTGCAGTCTGGTGATATCGTTGAAGTTGCCACCACCACAAACAACAACAATAACTACAACCACAGCAACAACACAACAACAATGCGTATTTATAACCAAGCCGCTCATTGTCTGTTGCAATTTTGCGATTTGCCGCCGGCAGCGATCGCCGTTTTGCGAGCCCATACACAACAGCAACGACAATAGCAACAAAAAAGAGCGCCAGTCCGTCCAACACTCAGCAATTTCTTCCACTATCGCGCTTGCTGGATTGCCGCCGCACTTATTCTTCTGCGTTGTGTATTTCTGTAGAAATGATTTTTTGCCTACCATTCTTCGGCTGGCCGTTTTCTTTACCGGTTGCACTGGAAAACTGTGAGAACTATAGTGGCAAAGACTGGCTTGCGGATGACTGGCTTTAGCTTCTTTCTTTACTTTTTTCGACGTATTCTTTTTGCCAGTTTTTGCTAGCGGCAATGAAGGCCGCGCTAACTAAAGCTAGAGAAAGGAAATCAGATACAGCCGAGAAACAACATTGCTATAGCTGAGCCGAGCCGCGGAGTGGAGTGCACAAAAAGTTGTTAAATTGAAAAATGCGCGAAATAAAGGAAGGCGCTGCACATTCTAGTGCAGTGCTAAGAACTGGAGTATTTGCGTTGCGAATTGCTCGAGTTGGCCGCCGGAATTGGTGAGGAAATAATCCGTTGGCGGCGCAGCGCTGAAAAAGCAGCCAATTCATTTGCTGTGTTGAACCCGTTAATGTTCGCTTGAGAACATGCATATATTCGTTCTGGTTAGATCTGTGACTAATGATTAAAATTGGTTGCATGAAGGTCGTAAATTTTTTTGTTTGGTGTATTACTCTTATACTGGCAAAAACTCAAGCTCGCTTTATTTAGTGATATTCTACGGACTTCTAAATGAAAAAGGGAACGTTGCTTTTTAGTATAACACATATATTTGTCAAAAGATCAAGTCGCAATTTAATCTTTACCCTATGACCAAGAATCTAAACTTATTCTAAATTTATAATAGGAGCTTCAGTGCACCACTCCAATTATAAGTAATAAATCAGGTGAAAACGTATAATATTCGTGGATGAAAGAAGGTAAAAAATGGTTACCATTAATGTCCACGTTGACACTCAACACCATTCCATGTATAGTGTATTGCTGCGTAGGTGGCTATTAGACTCAAAAGGTGCTGGGTCAAAGGACCGGCGATTTCAGCTTTTCCATACATTGTGATTTCTATGATTATACTTTAGAAGTCATTCGAAATTTTCTACCGACGATAATACCAGTGTGTTCGAAAGTATAGCAGGAGCGGCAGTGACTTTCCCAGGCTCAATTAACGTGTTTTATTGTAGAAAGAGAACTCTCAGCAACTTCCGTTCATTAAGTATATAATTACCGGTTATTAGAAAGGTTAAAGAGCAGTATAGTGGCTTCATAATATGGATAATTGGTAACCGGAATGAATGTAGTATTACCAACTATGTACATTATTTGTGAAATCCCAGCTGATGTAAGGAAAGTCTGGTACGAAAAGGGTCTTGGAACCCGAAGTTCACTGAAAATACTTTGATTTATCCTACTTAAATTATTTGCTATAGATACGATTTTTGCGGAGATCTTATATTAGGTTTTGTAGTTCGATAAACGGCGGGTCATACAAAGTATTAAGCAGAAAATTGGAGATGGAGTTTTTTTTACATTTTTAACGCGTATGTCTAACCATTAAACCACGACCTACGAATTCCTTTATCATTCCCTTACAAACGAATTTAGTTAGGAACTAGCTTTAGCTATTAAAATGTTGATGGTAGGACCACAAATCTTTGAGTTATTGGCAAACTCTGGTTGATTATTAAACAAAGGTAACAGACAATAATAAGTTCTAGAGAAGTTTCTTATATTTATGCAACCGTAGAAATTCAAAGAAGGCAGCAAGGTGTAACGACCCAAGTCAAGCAGGTGATAATTATACAAAATTATAATACAAATATTACACGTCATATTCCTTACTAAACCAATGAGATTAACGAATAATCAAGTAATGAGTTTGACATACCACTGCAACTCCCTTTACATCAACCTTACATTTATGGCATTGCAACCAGAGATCTGCATTGAGTAATAATGAAATTAGTGCACAAACTCATGAGCCAAACAAATTGGTGTAAATGAGTACTAATACAAATATCAAAAATGACAAAGACTCATTTCCACCAAACCAAAAAAAACTCATAGTATTTCTACACTTATATGTGCCGTCAATTTATGACTCAAACGAGCGTATATTAAAAATTTCATTTTACTCACTTGTTCATTGGTCACGATGAGAATAAACTTGAATGAGCTCGCTACACTGATCGGTATGAGTGGAATTGTGACTTCGTAGCTGAGCACGAAAGTAAAGATACCCAGTGAGAACTTTGTCACATTACATGTTTCATTATTTCATTGAACATGCATTTTCGTGCGTCTTTATTTATTTTCAATACATTACTATTAAAAGATATATATTAGAACCTAAAAGTATTAACTTTACTGTCATTAATTAACTTAAAACATTAAATGTAATACACGACATCAAAGAACAAAACACATCGTTAGTCATTTCCCGCAGGGCACTTTTGCCTAGCGGCGGCACAGCCTTCGTCAGTTTTACTTTGATCCTATTCGTATAACTTTATTTATTTAGCTATACTATTGGTGTTATTTTGGTGGTATGGCTCATTTTTGGTTAACTTGACTGAATTATTGGCTCATGAAACAATTGAGCACTTCAACGATACGTATGAAGAGAAACTTACTCATTTTTCATGTTCTCGCTTTGTGTGCTGTGCGTAAATGTGTTTTAGTGGATCTTTGTGTTTGATGATTTTTGACTTATATGCACTAATACTACTTTTTGTGTTACTCAACCAATGACTCAAAAAAGGGAATAATTGCAGTTCTCTGATTGCAACATGCCACAGTCACCCCGGCTGCCTTTAACAATTAAAAGGAATTAAGAAAATTATCTAAAGCAATTATTTGCTCTTCACACCTCGACAATTTCACAGCAACAAATGCAATTGTCGCGTTCTTTATGTTGTCTACGCTTTCCTGTGATACCCGTTTCGCCAAAGACGACAAAGACGACAATGCAACGCTGCAATCGCGATGGAAAGTCAAAGAAACAACTTCAAATGAATTTGTGCATTGCACTGAAACCGATCAAGCAGCGGAAAATTATTTCCAAGAACATATTTTATGCTTCATACGAATGGTTGTATGTATGTAGAGTGTGTGTTTCCACATACCGACTGACATTTGAATCGAGAAATAGCGCAACCGCAGAATGCAGACATAACAGCGGACTAAGAAAAAAAAATAACGAACAAATATGCGTAGATAGAGCAGCAAAAACAACAATATTCATTCGCATTAAGCAAATGAAAAAGAACTTCCCCACCCAGCGGCGAGCGGAAGAATGTAGGCAGTATGGGAGCAGCACAAAAATGCTGGCATTCGCTGGGAAAATATGCCAAGTGCAGCATGCAGTGAAGGGTGTAATTTTTTACAGTTTTTATGTACATTTTTTTCGGTGCTTTGCAATTCCACAAAGTACTTATTATATGTGGTTGCATATTTGCGGAAATGTAACATTTGTGGAATTGATGATTTGTAAATAACTGCGTTGCTGCAGCCGCAGGTAAAGTGCAGTGAAGTTTGTGTAGCTTTAACAGAGGTACTCAGCGCTAGATCAAGATCTTATTGTGTGGTATTAAATACAAGGATTAGACTAGACAAATGTGCACTCGTTTTGATTTGCGTTAAAAATCACTAAAATCACAGCGAACTTATCTAACTGATGAGAATCTCTATGTAAGAAGTTTGGTTGCCTCAATAAAGTGGTGTAACCTCTTTCATTCCTATCTACATATCTATATACCAGTTTTTGTGAATTACACTTGTTATTTGTTCGCTTCACTACCCTCCACAGTTTGGTGAACAAAATACAATTCGTATTTTATATGGAGCAAAGCATAGGCGAGGGTCATTAGATCATTAGTACAAATTGAGATATCTTGATTCTTGGTACACGGGTGACAAGGAAACCATAATAAGGTTAAGTTGGTAGATGGGCGGAATCGGGCCACTGCCACCTAACAAAATGGCGAAAATAGATAAAGTGAAATAAATAAAGTTAAAAAAGTAAAATTTAGTTCAAAGGATCGCACTAGGAAGGAGAATATTTGGATGTATTTTTTTGGAGAAATTAGGCGTGGCCCCGCTTTTGAAAATTACTAAAAATTCTTTAATTCTGTGTGGAAAAACACCAGAAAGCTCAAATTTCATTATAAAAATTGTACAGAAAGTGAGGCTCAAAAAACATATCTCCGAAACTACTCGACCAATTTCAATTAAATTCGGTTCATATTATTGGCATCCCAATGAGAGTTCACAACCACGCCTACTTCCCATATACCAGAAATTTGAAGTCAATCTGAATCCTTTACTTTACAATATATAAAGTTATCACTAGTGAAGATATCGAAACAGAACAAAAACACTGCATTTATACTGTGGCATCGCCCTTCTAAAAATCATCGAAATCGGTTAATTTTCAAGACCTTATATATCGAATACGAGGACCTCAGTGCTTCTAACAAACTTTTTACCGAAAATATAGGTAAGTCTGTCAAACATTTTGAAGATATTCAGAGCGAATATGTTTTTTCAAATAATATGTCTCCGTGCCAAAAATGCGTGAAATCGGGTCATAACTTCCCTATCTCCCATATATTTAATATTAGGGTTTTCAAGCTTTCAATGGACTTTATACATTATACATATATGCCGAATATGTGAGTCAATTTGTTTGTTATATTAATAAAATTAAATAAATAAATTGCGAGAGTATAAAATATTCGGTGACACCCGAACTTAGCTCTTCCTTACTTGTTTTCAATATTTTTGTAAAAACAAAAATCTTAAAATATACCTGAAAATATACATTATTTTGTCCAAAATACTTCGAAACATTCGATCGAGTATTTTCTTTAAAAAAATTCACGAAATTCGACTAATTTTTCTTGGATTACACTGGTATATCCCCTTAACCTGCGTTAACTAATATATGTATATTTTGTTTGCAAAGATCTAATTTATCAGTTTCATTTTGAGACTAATGATTAAACTGATACATATGACTGTGACTCTAAAGACGTTATTTCGAAAATAATGGCCCAAAATGTTTCAATTCCAAGAGTGAGATATTATTGTAAAAGATACACGACGAAAATATAACTCACATAACACATCTTTATTATGAGTTCCATCTCTCCTAACTTGAAAATCAATGATGAAAAAAACAAGTTTTCCTAATTAAATTTCATAATTCTTTTTCTATTTTTAATTTTGCAAAAAAAAATATTCACTTTAAATTTCACACCTCCACTTTAATCCGAAGATGCGAAAAAAATCTATGCTTTCTTTGTTTGCTTCTTATCAAGTTTGTAACAACTACCTTTGTGGAATTCACACACTTAACGTAAGCACGTTTGTAGCTCAAGGCCCGCTGGGGTAAGCACAAAAGGCGCGCCTTGACTAATTGCAAGCGTTGCCTTAATACACGGAGCGTGTTAGACGCTAAACACGTGAATTTTTGTATGCGCGTGTGTTTGTGATAACATCATCATCATTGCGTCAATTAGTTCACAAAAACACCCATTAGAAGAAAGGTATAAACAACGGTAGTTAGCGACAATCACGTGACTACGATTTTCAACTCACTAATGAGGAACTAACCCTTTTTGGAGCGGTAGTGGTTCTTTAGGTTGAAGATTTGGTTAGTAACAACATGATGGATGCTTTTTCATGAAGCTTCAGTTATAAAGGAGAGTTACCTGGATTTAGTTTGATAAAATCCAGGAAGGATATATTTAAACTTCTGGATCATGAGATTTAGATTGATACAGTTCTAGGGTTGATCATATCAAGATAGACCTGGACTTTAAGAGTACCAATTATATTTCTTTCAAGACTTCTCTCCAACTGGACTACTTCTATACTTTTTTCGGACCAGTATTTTCGTTAAAAGTTTTTAAGCATTTCAACAACAGTTATAAAAACTCAAAGATATACATACACAGAGCCAAGACACATTAGAATCTACTCATCAAGCTCCACGTTGCAACACTTTACTTTGCATCAAACAAAAGCAACGGAAATACTCAATTAAAGTGGATAATTATGAGATCCTTGCGAAACATGCAGCCGGCTGCATGACACACACACACATGGATGTATAATTTAAAGCACCGGCTCACAGGTACACACACATACATGAACACAATTCGCTGAGTGGTTAATGCAAGCTCTGGCTGACAGCCCCACAACTGTCTAAGTGGCGCGCTACTTCGACTGCTGTTGTTGTTATTGTTGTTGTTTACGTAGAATGATGAAAAATGTTGATAATTTTGTGTATAATGACGTTGACGCCGGCGGGTGCCTCAAAGCGTTAAGCGCGCTAATTACAGAGCTTGAGCTGGCGCGTTGCATGCCACACACACTCGCGATACGCTGCGTAGTTCGTAGTTGCGCCTGCAGGTGTGTTTGTATGAAGTATTATATTTTGTTCAAGCACGCGAAAGGACCTTCACTTTGTGACAACTTCGCGGCAAAACAAAAGTAAAATTATATATTATATGCTATTATGTGTAGATTTCGAGAGATAGCGACTTAATTTTGAATATGAGAAAATTGAGGTGTGAATTTCCATAAAATCTGCATGCTATATGTAGATAACTAGCTGGGTGATCCACTTGTCACGCTTGGCTGCACGTGTTCACGCTAGCCGTGGAATGATGTCCTCGAGGTGACATTTTTTAATTTTTTAAAGAGATATATAACACTCAAAATCGCCTAAAGCTTATGAGCTTTTTTGTAAGAAAATTCAAAATTCAAAAACCAAAGAACCCACAGGATCCCGATCTAGAAAGGATTTATCTTATTTTCCGAATTCTCATATGAAAGAAAAAATAGTGATGAGTCAATAGTAGAGCCACTGAGCTCAGTAGAGGGTCTTCAAAACAGGCAATCTCTAAAGCGCCAATGAATGCCGTGACTACATCAAATGTTATCAAAGATATAAACTATTTAATCAATGACAACAATTTGTCTACAACGGACATTCTTGTAGAACAATTCGAATTAGTGTTCAAAAGACGAAAGGTTCTTCAAAATAATGAGTCAATTCAGGAGAAATCTTCGGAAATATGTGTAAGGATTACTAGCGAAATTTCCAGTCCCTACCCTTGTCTAAGGAAAAAGAGAATCAATAATCATGAATGGCAGATTTAGTTCTCAATTATTCTGAACAAACTGTAAAGCCTCTGTACATAGTCTCATATAGAGAAACCACGGTTCTCACCAGTTAACTAGTCAGTTAGATTTGCCCGACGAATAGATATGATCATGGGCTAACATCGTTCAGGAAACAAATCAATAAAACCGTCCCATAGTACATCAAGTATCGAAACTTTGAGATTTTAAATAAGCCCTTGTGGAATTTTTCATACCTTGTTGAGCTTGATGAAACAATTCATGAATTCTATACAGTTGATACAAGGTGTTATTATATTTGTATAAATCAGAAAAATGTAACAGTCTCTCACTCAAAAACACAAATCTTTAACCCATCTCACCCGGTTTCAAATCCCCGTATCTAATGGCAGGAACTTCATTGAAATATGGCAAACAAGCAACACGGGAAATAGTTAATGAATATATAGAAACTTTATTAAAAAGACAGTGACACCATTTGTAATGACAAGTGAGTATTTATTAATCCCCCAAGGAAATTATACGACGACCCAACCTTCCAACAGCCTTACTGATGGTAGCTACCAGCTAGTTGAGTGCGTATGTGTAGTTAACCTACTCCAGGATTGCGTTTATTCCTCCCTTTGATTTCGTTTTTATATCCCTGCGGACAGCGATATGTATTGAATATAAACTGTATTTCTATCAGCGGGTTGGCACAAAGAGTAGCGCTAAATAAATACATACGTCGTTTAAAATTATGTGTCCTTAAGAGTGGAGAGCGGAAAGCGCATAGTGAAATAGTGCAAAAGGATAAGGGAGAGGAAGAGAAAAAAGGAAAGGGTAACTAAGCATGTTTGGATATTGAATATGCTTATAGGAAAGTGTGTGTAGCTGAACGTAAGAACAGCGACATCCGCAAAGAGGGATTTTGGGGTTCTTTCTTTACTCATGCATTGGTTTTTATCATGCCGTAGCTGCTTCAGATTTTTGGGTATTCTGAGGTGTTTACCATGAGACTACAGTTTTCTTCATGAATTACCTCGCTTATTAGTTCTCTCTATTAACTGATTTGTAGAGAGAGCAAATCACTCTTAGTTGAACTCATCTAAAGAGGCTTTCAATTCAAAAAAGATTTAAATTGGATTAGCTTAACATCCGATTCTGGTTGTTTATAAAACGTCAGTTAGGATCCCTATTTGCTTATCTAAAGAAACCCTTCTTCCATATAACCTTCTTTTAATTCCTAAGGTATTAAAGGTTCGTAGATACGAGGGCTGCTATATATATTTCTGGCCAGGTGCAATCTGACATTTCCATTGGAAAGTTTGACATTTTTTAGCATAACATCACTCAGAACGTTTTGTCATTTAATCGTGAATTCTTAAAAAAGTAAGTGAACTGATAATGCAAGATCGTCATGTAACATACCTTCAGATAGAGGCATGCCTATGCATTTCTCCCACCAGCATACATTCGATATTGCATGAACACCTGGCCATAAAAAAGGTTTGTTCTCGTTGGATCCCGCACAATTTGACAATCGGTCAAAAAAGGCTCAAAAAAGTGCTTCGAAAATTGATTTGAGCGCATGCAAAAGTGTATAAATCTTGATGGAGAATATTTTGAAAAACAATAAAACCATTTTCGTTGATAAATATTCCTATTTTCATTATTAGGCCAGAAATATATATAGCAGCAGTATAAAATATTTCTAAAATTGCTGGTCAATTGAAGAACATAGTCGGAGTGTTACCTCAGAAGACAGTCAAAGTCGTTTAGATGAACCCATTATCTATGCAGGTTAATACTCTTATTTGTCCTTTTAGTAAAAAGTTCCCTGGCGAAAGGATAGCCGATCAATATTCCCTATTTTAGACTTTGCAGTGAATCGCACTAGCTACCTCCTACCGTATCTTCCTGGTTTACTACTACATC
Source organism: Zeugodacus cucurbitae (assembly GCF_028554725.1). Taxonomy (NCBI): domain Eukaryota; kingdom Metazoa; phylum Arthropoda; class Insecta; order Diptera; family Tephritidae; genus Zeugodacus; species Zeugodacus cucurbitae. The sequence continues at coordinate 19,655,725 of NC_071669.1, forward strand.
TGAGACTTCATTCTGTTGGATGTATAATGTTAAGCCTCTTAGTGGTTTTCACTTTTCAAACAAAAATACTCGTATAAAGCGGGATCCGACCTAAAAGTGAATCTAAGGTGACCACTTTGCAATCCAGAATTAGCCTTCGAAGATCATAAAGGTGCTGTTGGAAATAAAGCACAATATCATGAGGAACGAAATAAAAGGAGGCAATCGGGGTTTCTCGAGCATTAGTAAGAAAGCTCGGTCTTTACGGAAAGATGTATTACTCGAACTTCGTATAAAAACATTTTCAAATAATTTTCGTAAAATTTCAGTATACAATATAGACTAAATTTTTTTCACAAAAGCTCCAGAAGAGAGCTTTCATCCGCAAAAGCTCACAGCTTCTTATTTTCATCGACTTTCAGTATTTTAGAAAATGCTCTTTCTTTCCATAAGTGTTCACGCCGCTCGTGCTTTTAAGCTGCCTGGAAGCCAACAACCCGTTAACGACTGTCCACAAACGATAACCCAGTTTTCCTGAGTAGCAAGTGAGACCATTTAACGCAGACTCGCGCTAAGCAGCAACTACATACATATGTCCTACAACGATTCTTACTTAGTGGTGCACGCTTGTATCCCCATGCTCGCAACCTATTTACCGTTAGTGCACATATCTACTACGCTGCTGTATTGAAATATTAATTTATACGTTTGTAAATGAGTGTCCACATACTAAACACAGGCACTGTATGCGAGCGCCGAGTGTGAATGAATGCAGGAACTGTCCAGCGCCAATGCAATAATTTAAACTTTGACGATACGCGCTGCTCCCTATGTGCACACAAAACGCTTTTACTTTTCAATTTACGAGCGCACCTCCTGCGGGGATTACGCGCACAGCAGCAGTGGCAGTCGTGTGAGTGATAATAGAAAGGAAGTATAGCAGAACACAACAACAACAGCAACAATGGCGTGCGACAAAATCGATACTCCATTTGGATTTGGGACCGCGCCTTTTGTCGATTTCCATTGATACTTTTTTCGCCCAATTGCTGGCAAGCGCTTTGATTCTTTCGCTATGGGTAGCGAAAATTTAATCCGCATGAACTTTTTCTGCCGCGTATTGGTAAAGGGCGATGCTGTTGAATTTAATTGCGCTGTAAAATCGTAAAATTGTAAAAGGTTTTGTGTAGCGCGCGTCGCAATTCAATGTGGAAATGTTGCTAGCGGTGAGTTATTTGCCAAAAATCATTATTGTTGTTGTTCTCTTTCACGCACCTCGCGTCTGTAATGTATACGAAAATACGCAGTTTCCAGCTATTCTTTGCTGGCGATTTGCACCCCTTTTTATTGCTAAACGCCAAACGGAAGGGTGTGTCACACACACAAACGCTCGCAAATTAACTGTTTTGCCTCGAGACGTCTATGTATGTATGTGTGTGTGTTTTTCACATTTATTATTTTGTAATTTATTTTGGTTTTTTATGGTTCACCACAAGGCAAAGGCAACAACAAAAAAGTGGCGTTGCAAAAATGTATCGCAGATTTTGTGGTCGCCGCTTACCCTGCAATTACCGCGCTCGTACTTTACCGCCTGTTTTGCGACCCCTTCAGTGTTCAGCGTTCATTACTTCCCATTTCTTGTACTATGTGTCAAAATAATCTGACAGCTTAATTATATACGCGCCATGGTTGACATATTCATTTGCGCATACGGTCCTTAAATATGAATGAGTGTGTGTTTGTGCATTACGACTTTGTATGAAGTAGTAATAATTTTCGCACTGCCAACGATTCCCTCGGTGACATAAAAGCAACGGAAATGATGCTGCCGCTGTAGCAGGGGTTAAATGCGCACACTCGCGCGCCGAAAGGGCTGCGGTTGGGTATTTATGACACTACTATGCTTAAGTACTTGTAGTATTTATTTACAATTTCTCATTTTCATAGCAGCGCTATACTTTGTTGCACAGTAAATGCGTATGAAAACAATTCCGCGAAAATCTATTACATTCAAAAATCGTGTTATTAAAACACACTAATTATTAGTTTTGTATGAAATGACAAGCAGGATATCATTATGTTTGAAGCATTAATTACATACAAAACTATTCACATGAGAAAGGAAAGTAGCCGAGTAAATGAGTTTCAAAGTACTAACCACACCCTTGTGTAATATCGGAAAATATTAAAGAAATTATCAAACTTCTTTCACAAATTGTTGTTGCTATAACATCACAATTAATACCATATTTCTCTAATATAGAGTTTGGGAATCACTGCTGAACTGACAGTATTTAACTCGCTATATATCCACATACATTCCGATTATGTAGAGCTTTGAATACAGGCCAAAGGTTAGTCCCCATATTGGCTGAAGTTCGCAAATGGTTTGTCATAATTTGTATAGAACAATCGATCCAAAGGAAATTTATCAGACGTGAAGACGGCAAAATTTTCTAGGAGACAGTATAAAAATTACGGCCTAGTCAAAATCCTTTTTACGTGAATTCTATTTTTTCGAAGAAATCATTACTACTTGATACTGCCGAAGAGTTAGCTCTAATATAAGCGACTCAAAGCTTGAGAATATTGAATGCTCAGTGTCATCTAACGGCGAGATGAATTAGACATAGTCTCCTTAGAAGCTTTGTCAAGATTTCTTAACAGTTATTTGACTTTTGCTAACTTCTTAGCCAGAAGCATTGCGTTCCAGAAGGATTTAAAGACTTTTTCAATGTTATTTGGATAAGTAAGAAGGCTACATCAACCCCATATACTGATATCAACAGTAAGGCTCCTTGTGCATCGGATATGGATTTAGGCTCTAAATATGAAATTCAGCCCCATCCCAATCCTCGCTTTGCAACCGAATGAAGGAGAACTTTATAGCACTGAATCAGATACATAGGCGTTTTGAGATGAGCGTGCACTGTCTCACTGTCTATTATAAAGCATTATGAAAATCTTGGAAAAAATATCGAATAAATCGATCGCATTTGAAGAAATGCGCCAGTCAGTTTTTTGTATTTTTGCTCTGGCTTGTTTGAGTATTATAGTCAAAGGAAGCTACCAGATTTAGTTCAAATATGCGCCGTTTCGTTCGATAATATGTTTCCATCTAGACGGCAACTTCATAATATCCTCTCTCTTATTTGCGAAGAACTCGGATAGCCACTTTTCACAAGCCTGTTTGAGTTCAACTTTACACCACCAATGGCCATGGACAGGAACAGGTGGTAATCACTTGGGGCTATGTCCAGGTTATATGGTGGATACGATAAAATCTCCCATCCGAGCTCCCGTAGCTTCTGACGAGTCATCAACGAAGTGTGTGGTCTGGCGTTGTCCTGGTGGAACACTACTCCCTTCCTGTTGGCCAATTTTGGTCGCTTCTGGTCGATCGCTTGCTTAAAGCGGTCCAGTTGTTCGCAATAGATGGAAGAATTACGCGTCTGGCCATATGTGATCCATTTTTCGTCGCCAGTCACCATCCGCTTCAAAAATAGGTTGAGTTCGAGTTCCGTTTCATCACATATCGCAGGCGTTGATTCGGTCCAGAAGGTTTTTTTTTGCGTCAAATCATGCGTCACCCAAACATCAATCTGTTTTGTGTATCAAATCTTCTGCAGATGGTTTAAAATGGTTTGGTGACTAACTCCCAACTCCTGGGCGATGATTGCCAGATACAAGCTCTGTAGCGCTTTATACATAGCATACGTATGAACATTTCATATTTTTTTAGCGAAATCATTTAATTCATGTACTTGCCATACTTAGTATATGTACATTAAAATTGATAGTGTTTCCAAACAATCCTTCAATGCAAAAATTCATTGAATTATGTTTTGTAAACTGTGTTGACATGAAGAAATATCTTGCATAAGAAATTTACAAACTGCACTTTGCTCCGATTTAGTGTCGAATCGGTCCATTATTTAGGGATATCTTCTGATGAATCTGAGACTGTTAGGGCTAAATATAATATAATGCCTTTTTAGAATTTTTGTAACATTGAAAAATATCACACAATTTTTTTTAGAACTGAAAAAAACGTATATTAATTCATATTTTTCGATCAAGAAGTTTCAAAATTGGTGAGTTAAGTTTAGAAAAACAATAAATGCGCTCAAAATCTATTAAATAGGCTGACGGCAGTTTGAATTCAGTATATTATCATAGTCGTTTTGTTGAACCTCAGATATGCATAAGATCCTTGGAACGCGGCCGTTTACAGTATATAGTTAGTTGACGAAATCTTTAAATCTTACTTGACGCATTTTTGGAGGCATATGTTGCTACTGTATTTTAATGAGTTAAGAACAGAAGAGCTTCGTAAAAATCTTGCACTTATAAAATAAGTATCATATTTAAATTATAAATTAATTCTAATAATGATGGAAAAACAATTTTTTGTAATATTAATAATATATGTAGCAAATTCTTTGTTTAAAAATTCAAAGAAATACAGTAACACCCTAAAGTTTTGAGCTTCCAAATATAAAACCTTCATCTTAGAATTCTGCAAACATAAAGCAAACATCTTTCATGTGTTGCATGTTTATGCTGCTATTAGTTATTTATTAAATATTTAGAGTGAATTGTTAAAGTTAATAAGCAAATAAAATACAAAGTAGGCAAAAATATAAAAGGGTTTCACATGAAAATGTTAAGAAATTGTATAACGATATTTAGACCCTTTAGAAATATGGTAGTGTTTCTAGGAATATAAGTACTTTTATATACACAACTCCCACATACACTCATAATAAAAGAAACCCACGCAGAACCCGGCAAAGTTTGTTGCAAAAACATAGAAATTGTCTAGTAATTATTTGTGTTGCATAAATTATGTGGCGACAGCAAGTAAACGGAAACACAACAAAGACGGTGGACGCTATTAAAGCACATTAGCTGGAAGAAGAGGAGCTAAGAAAGCGGAGAGACTGCTAGCGGAGGTAAAAGGTATTTATTTGAAGCTATACCTCCTCCGAAAGCAGTAAAACATCAAATATTTATTACAAAAAAAGCACAAGGCTGTGTAATAAATCCTTTACTTTGTACTACGAAAACACGCGAAGAAACCTAAAATCCTACGCAAACGAAACCCCTCTCATCGCCTCCACCTGAAAGCTCACCTACCCACGTACCGCTGTCGCTTGCCGCTTGCCGCTTGCTGTCCATCGCCGGCAGTCAAGTCAAGCAAAATGCTGTCCACTCAACTTTGTCAATATTATAATTGTGCAACCAAATGGAAATAAGTCTTGCTCTAAGCGCGCCAAATAGCCAGAAATGAGCAGTGAATGGCGTGTGCGCCTCCTCTCCTGTCATATTCATTGACTTTCCGTCTGCCAAACGGAAGAACTGACTGAGCCGTGCTATGCAAAACAACAACAACGAGGAAAGACAAAACAAAAATAAATAAAACAAAAACAATAATAATGTTCATTAAAAATGCATCAGCCTAGAAATCAACGTTGGCCTTTTTAATATTTGCAGTGTTTTTTGTTGTTCTCCACGCTGTTGTTGCCGTTGTTGTGCTTGCGCTGATGACCGACCATTCACTCAAGTGCCCTAAACGTGAAAGGTGAAACGTTTGGCAGAAAAGGCCGCATAGATATTTATTTGTATTTGTTTACGTCCTGCCGGTTTGTCTAGCGTCCTCGTGCGCCATTATAAAACAACAGCAACAAATTGACGCAGCCTTTTTGCGGTCAATACGAGTGGCGTGCCAAGACGAAAGGACACAGCTCAAGTGCCGGTGGAACAGACACATACACGCAGTTATGGCTCTCCGTCAGCGCGGTAGCCACCCAACCGCAATTTAAACACTTAAATTCTTCATGAATTTTTTTCTCAGTTGGCTTCATTTTATTATACCCAGGGCTTAAACACTTGTAAACAGAATTTTTGCTCGAGTAAAGCTTGGCACTTTCGAAAAAAAAAATCGAAAGTTGTACAGCTTCCATCAAGTATATCAATTTCGGAAATACTTCATAGCGCAAACTAGAGGCGATCGCATATTCAATAGAACTTCTCGCTCCTTTATATACGTAGCCTCTTTCAAACTGTTTATCTGGGATCCTTCCCTCCCAATCACTTCACACATTTTTAAATTAATACTGAGTCACAAAACTAAATCGTTCTAGGGAGCTAGATTACACATACAACATTCGAAGCAATATCAGATATTAGTAAGTCTTTATATGAGTCTCATATGACAATTTCGTAAAAACTAAAGCAGAATTCTACTTGCGTCGTGGAAATTACAATAGGGAGTCCAAGCTTTTGGATGGTATTTCAATCAGTAGGTATTCCCTGACTAACTTCTCAACTATAATAACGTGTAATGGACTGCAGATATTGGGCTTGCTTGGAACAATTTCCAGGAAAAGAGCTCCGTTACAAATGCCTGCCTACCCTATCGACCTGACCAACGTTGGATCGGCTGATCACAAATCTAATATCTAATCTTCAGATTTAGATCATGATCATGATACTCAACAGATCAGTAAAACTCCTATGATAAAACTCAATCAGTTGTAATTTGAGTCCCTTCTTATTCGGTCTGTATCCAGAAATAGTTCAAGTTTAGACAATATTGTATCTCACCTCCATAAGGTGGTTTAATTGTTTCTCACTCTATCACAATCCGATTATACCAGTTTATGGAATTTATACCAGTTGCCTGTTCGCTTCGTCACTTACAAAACTGGACAAATTCTACAAAATCAAAGACAGCTATTCATGAAAGTAGTATTAATGAAAAAAATTTTACGAAATTGCCCACAAAGTAATAAAACCGTTAACTTTTTATAACCGTAAATTTTTGTGTTGGGTTTAAAATTTATTATTTTTCGCATATACTTTTACTTCCTCACTTGTTGTTATTGCTTTGTTTGTATTTTTGTTGCTATTTAGCATTTTTATGCCAAAGCCACATTTTTCCTGTGCGTACATTAAAGCAATTGCCCTCCGCGTACCACCGCCATGAGTTTACCCAGCAAGTATCCGTTTCCGCTTTTGATGACCAATGTTGATATTTAGAATTTTTGCGTATTTTTTATTTGTATTTGATGCTTGGTGCTACTTTACTTTTAGGCGCGTACATACCGACGTACAGCCATTTTAAACATACTTTGACCGCTCCGCTTTACTCTTTAATTTCTATTTTACTTCACTTATTTGCGCTGTTTTTATTTCGTTTTTATCACATGACCTTTTTGCCGCCAAGTCGCCGCTACCTATCCTTCAAATCATTCAGCTGTGAGTGAAGTGGCCTTTTCAGCGCAAAGAGAACGCAACAACAACAACATTAAAGTTGAGTGGTTATGACTTTTTCTGCGCTCTACAAAGGCGCAGAAAAATGTTATTCTTCAACTTAAAGGGAAATGCACTTAGAAACTCAAATAATAAACAAACGGAAAAAAGTAATCGATATAACCTGCAGAGAGCGCAAGGAGTGGGAGGCATCGTAAAAGGAGCGTTCATTTTTTTTTTTTATTTGGGAAGATGCTGCTTAAGGAAAACGCTTTAAGTATCTAATAAAACCAATTAGAATTTAAAACGGCACTGAAGTAAAGCGCTACTTGATCGAAATGACTCAGGGGATATTAAGGTATGATATCGGCCACAAAAAATAACAGATATGTAAATTAAAAATGTTTAGAAAGCTTCCGAGTTGACAGTATAAAAGCACTGAGTCTGTTCCGGTGACCCAACTTTCATCAAAACAGTTTGGTTTATAATTTACTTACATATATGTATTTTATGGAGTTATCGATGACGCAAGGTGGCCTTGCTTGTATTTCGAAGAATATGATTCTAGAAAAACTCAGAAGTCGCTTCATGCTGTCTCGATGAGCTTTATCAAAAAGAGGTAAATCGGAATAGAATTGGATAAACGAAAGTTAAGCAACCCACAAAAGCTTCAAAGATGGTATTGAAATCTTGGAAGTATAAAAACTGAATACCGTGTTCGAAAGAGACGCTACTAGTAAAACTATGAAGCGGCATTTAAGAAGCATAAATTCAACTTCCACAGCAGCCGGTTCTGCGTTACTGGAATAGACCCGCATTTTATCCGACCAAGCGCAGTTATTTTAACCCCGATTGGATAAGGTTCATTGATAAGTTGTAAGATTATTTGTCCATTCTTGGAACAACTCCTTGCAGCAGGGTTGCTCTATATTCTTCTTCTCCGAGCTGCCATTGAGTCTAATCCAGATTCGGATGAATTTTTCTGCTGCATATGGGTATTGAAAGCTTAAATGTTGTTGGAATGCTCACGCATGAGAGCGAGGCGCATAGGTGCTAAATAACTACCAAATTGTAATCTGGAAAATTAGAAAGTTTCAGGTTTTGGTGTTGAGAATATTGTTCTTGATCTGTGTATCTTAGGGTTCGTTCCGTTTTTACAGATGTTTGAATTTACGAGGAAAATTTACTTTAAGTTCTCAACTAGTTCAGATCAGTAAGTTTTAAAGCTGGACGAAATAATGAGAAATGAAACTCCTAAAATTCAACGGAAGGCCAACGAAACTATATTTTTCTATATTTACTATACATTTCGAATAAAAAGTTAGTTGTATATTGACAAATATCTAAGAGAGATTCTCTAGATCTTCTAAAGTGGGTCTGCTGCCTCATAGTTTGAACTTTATAGACCATATTGAAGCCGAACCTAGCAAGGGAAAGCTACATTTCGGCGTTACCATTTCGGAAAATAGCCAACATGTCTTTAATGCGCATTATAATGAAGCTCTTAAAAAGAAGGCCCATATTACCTCCAAACAGGATACCAAACTTAACAATAAGGATTTCAAAATAATCCTATTTACTTGAATAACCTACATAGTATCAGTGGACCAATGCAATGTGGGAACATTTTGTAGAGCACCAAAATAATGCTGATTAATTGGAAACAGCAGCAGACAATAAAGTAGACACAATTAATTTTTGCACAAAGCTTAAGCAGCCTGAGAGCAGTGCAACACACCAACTCAAAAGCATGAGAAGGGAAGCGAAAGCAAGCAAGTACAAACCGCAAAAAAATAAATTCGGCGGCTGTGTAAAAAGTACGACTCAAAGGATAATGCTAAGCCAATTACGTTTTTTAGACAAGACAAAACAACAATAAAAACAGAGTAAAGCAAAAAAAAAACGGTAATCAATGTGTAATAGAAAAAGTCAGGCATGTGGCAAAGTGGCTTACGACGCTCATATAATGCGGCTGTCTGTGAGCTGGTCGCTGATAGTGGGAATAGATCAAATCTTATCGTCGAACAAGCAGCAAAGCACAGCAGACGCACCAGCAGCCAACAAACGGCAAGCGCTTCAGCGGCAGGAGGGAAGCTCAAATCAAACGCGTGTGCCACGGCGTGGCTTGCTTGCTGCTGCTAGTGGTGGTGCTGCCGCTGCAGCCGGTTACTCTCTTAAAGTGCAGCGAGGCGTGCTAATGCGTTATTTGTTTGTGCGTTTGCATGCATGTGCGCAATAAACGGTACATCAGCACAAAAACAAAAACAACCACAGAAAAAAAGGAATTCAAATATACCACAAACACAAAAATCCCAAACCGACTTAGACCAGAGAAATTAGTGTAAAACTAAAATCCGATTTGGCAGACAATGCGTAAGAATGCGGCTGCTGCCGCCACCCGTCGCTCAGCGGATTGCGGATGTGCTTACACATCCATATAGTATACTCGTATTATATGCTTTCTTCCACTACTTTATTTTATTTTATGTTTGTTGTTGTTTTTTTTTTCCTATTCGGCTCATCACTATTGTTTGGCATACCATAGATTATACATAGTTTGCGATTAAATGTAGATGTTGCAACATGATATGCCCCGGTTAGGAAGGATGGTCCTATGGGAATGTGGGACGTCGCGGTGTGAGTCAAAATAATCAATTTTCATGAGGGGATGCTGTGCACATGTTGATAACTAATGCATGTCTAGCCATCACCACCACCACCACTAGCAGTAGTCACCACCCCTCCAGAACTCTTATCTGCCACTCGGCCAGATCTATAAACATTCGTATATAGTTCACCCTGCTGCTAAGTGTATTCTGCTCGGCTGCTTCGGTAGCTGGGTAATGCAATTTTAAGTTGATTTCTTTTATGCTGCTTTTTTATCAAGTGCTTCGCATCTAAACGATTTCTGACTGACCCCAAATACTGTAGTGCTCTTGAGATTTGGTGGTGGTGGTGTAGCTGGTGTTGTTGCTCACTCTTTTCTCACGTTTCTGCACATATTGGTATGTTTGTCTTTTTATCTAACTCCTGCTTTTGTCCCCCATTTTAGCGCGGATTCGGTTTGATTGAAAGCATGAAGATTCTATAAATTTGTAATTTGTGCTGCATTACAAGTCTCTTAGTCAAATTAGTAAGATGAATTGGTTGTCGCTTTTGATGGAACACGAAAAGTTTTTTCAAGTAAGGAACTTTTTTTCTGGAGACCAACCCTTACAACAGAAACTTTAAGAATTGTCAATCGCATTCAATCGTCTTCAATACCTTTACTTTGCTCAAGAACTCTACTTTTTGCAAAACAGTCATTTGTAGGTGTGAACTAACTTGAGGTTAACGTTTTACGATTTCGATCTACTTTCAAGTATTCTAATTGGGGATTGAGAAATTTCTCTATACAAATTTTATCAGAAATTATAATACATAACTATCTACCCAGCGGACTAATTTTGTTGCAATTCAAGGTTGTAGCGTTATATACCCGAACAAATACTGTTCACGGTAATTTAAATTGTAATAAACTCCGCGTTCTTGAATATCTTCTTCTCTATATTTCTGAAACAATTCTACGATGGTTTTATTTTATATTTCGAGATTACAGTACAAGAAAAATTTATTCTACGAAAATCGCTTTATTGTCTATTAAAATATTCTCCATTAAAATCTTTGGAACCAATTCTCGAAGCACTTCTGCAACTCTGATTGAAGTATCTACAAAACATGCATTCTGAACGCAACAACCTCTTCGGGTGTCGACAACCGTTGGCCTCTTAGTTTATTTTTTATGTACGGGAATATAAAATGTCATTTGTGACCAAGTCAGTATCATACGGTGGCTGACTCATCAAATCGATGTTTATTTGCAGTTGTTTTAGCAAATTTAGCTCACATTATCGTGGTGGGATTTCCGTCGTCGTAGTTTGTTTTTGTCTCAATCTCAAGGTCACGATATTGCAATATCAGTTTGAGCGTAGCATCTATAGTTTCCGGAACAACAACTAATTTTGGACGACCTTCACGAAATTCACTTTGGAGTGATCCACGACCTCGATTGAATTCACCAGACCATCGATAAACACTTGTCCTAGATAAAGCATCATCGCCAAACATTTATTTAAGATCAACGATGCTCTGTTGCTGAGTTAATCCACGTCGAAAGTTGTAAAAAATCATCGCACGAATATTGTCCTAATTTAATCCACTTTTTAGCTGAGATGAAGATTTTAAATATAAATTCGAAAATCTTTGGTTTTAAGAAAATTTCACAATTTCCTACCCTCATCTTAGCACCTGGATTGAAGCAGTCATATTCAACAGTATTTTCCATAACCGTCGAAAGTTATTATATACTCTATAGTTATTCTATAACCTTCGGGAGATCCAGACGACTTAAGTTTTGCGAAATAGATCTCCAACTCTATTGTTTTTACTTACTTATGAAAACCAAAGGGTTCCCACTTGATTAGGTACAGTTTTATCATTGGATACAGTTAACATAGTTTTTAAAGAGTGGTTCACGATGGGTTTTACGAGCTGACAAAGACGACGAAGATCTCTACATTTTCGAAGTTTAGACTCCTTTTGAAGTTTGACTCCGGAAAATTGGAGTTTTTATTGTTTTTTTTTTTTAATGTCAAGAGATATATTTTTATACTCTCGCAACAAAAGTTGCTAATTTCTTGGCACCATAGGAAGGTTGCTTTCGAAAATGAGCAAAATCGGACCACTGCCACACCCACAAAAAGGCGAAAACCGAAAACACATAAAGTGCCATAACTAAGCCATAAATAAAGCTATGGAAATACAATTTGGTATGAAGGATCGCATTATGAAGGGGCATATCTGGATGTAATTTATTTGGGAAACTGGGCGTGGCCCCGCCCCCAAAAAGTTTTTTTGTACATATCTTGGAAACCAATAGAGATATATAAACCAAACTTTCTGCAGTCGTTTTTTTTAGCTATTTCTTAATACAGTCCAAAAATGAAAGAAATCGGATAATAATCACGCCCACCTCGCATACAAAAGTTAGGTTGAAAATTACTAAAAGTGGGTTAACTCACTAACATCAGAAACACTAAATTTCACATAAAAAATGGCAGATGGAAGCTACACTCAGATTTTTTTACAAAATGGAAAATAGGCGTGGCGTCGCCAACTTATGGGTCAAAAACCATATCTCAAGAACTACTAGACCGATTTCATTGAAACTTGGTTTGTAATAGTTTCCTTACATCCCAATGATATGTTGTGAAAATAGGCCAAATCGCTTCACAACCACGCCTTCTTCCTATATACCAGAACTTTGGAGACGATCTGAATCGTTTACTTTACAATATATAAAGTAAGCACTAGTGAAGATATCGACTTGCACTCCTGCTCTAAGGGAGCTGTGGGACGGCATATCAAACTCCTTACGTACAGCTGCAACCGAAACCATTGGTTTTCGGAAAAGTCAAAAAAACAGCTGGTATGATGAGGATTGTCGTCTCGCAGTGGAGAGAAAACAGACTGCCTACCTCGCAATGTTGCGATCGACCGCAACACGAGCGCGATGGGAAAGATACCGAGAGCTGAAGAGGGAAGCGAGACGCATTTGCAGACAAAAAAAGAAAGAGGCCGAAATGCGTGAGTATGAAGAGCTTGACAAGCTGGCCGACAGGGGTAATGCTCGAAAATTTTACGAAAAGATCCGGCGACTGACTGAAGGTTTCAAGACCGGAGCACACTCCTGTAGGACCCCCAGAGGTGATCTAGTTATTGATGACCAGATTATACAGAGTTTGTGGAGGGAACACTTCTCTAGCCTGCTGAATGGCAGTGAAAGTACAACACCAGGAGATGGCGAACCCGATTCCCCAATCGACGACGATGGAGCAGATGTTCCATTGCCCGACCGTGAAGAAATTCGAATAGCAATTACCCGCTTGAAGAACAATAAGGCGGCGGGGGCCGATGGAATACCGGCCGAGCTATTCAAATACGGCGGCGAAGAGCTGATAAGGTGCATGCATCAGCTTCTTTGCAGAATATGGTCGGAAGAAAGCATGCCTGACGATTGGAATCTCAGTGTACTCTGCCCAATACACAAAAAGGGAGACCCCACAATTTGCGCCAATTACCGTGGGATAAGCCTCCTCAACATCGCGTATAAGGTTCTGTCGAGCGTATTGTGTGAAAGGCTAAAGCCCACCGTCAACGAACTGATTGGACCTTATCAGTGTGGCTTTAGACCTGGAAAATCAACAACAGACCAGATATTCACCATGCGCCAAATTTTGGAGAAGACCCGTGAAAATAGGATCGACACACACCATCTCTTTGCCGTTCGATACCAGACGAGGTTTCAGACAAGGTGACTCACTATCGTGCGACTTCTTTAACTTGATGCTGGAGAAAATTATAAGAGCTGCAGAGCTAAATAGAGAAGGAACAATCTTCTACAAGAGTGTACAGATACTGGCGTACGCCGATGATATCGATATCATTGGAAACAACACCCGCGCCGTTAGTTCTGCTTTCTCCAGACTGGATAAGGAAGCGAAGCGTATGGGTCTGGTGGGGAACGAGGACAAGACGAAATATCTCCTGTCGTCAAACAAACAGTCAGCGCATTCGCGTCTTGGCTCCCACGTCACTGTTGACAGTCATAACTTTGAAGTTGTACATAATTTCGTCTACCTGGGAACCAGCATTAACAGCAATAACAATGTCAGCCTGGAAATCCAACGCAGAATCACTCTTGCCAACAGGTGCTACTATGGACTAAGTAGGCAATTGAAAAGTAAAGTCCTCTCTCGACGAACAAAAACCAAACTCTACAAGTCTCTCATCATTCCCGTCCTACTTTACGGTACAGAAGAGTGGACGATGTCAACATCCGATGAGACGGCACTAGGAGTTTTCGAGAGAAAGGTTTTGCGGAAGATTTGTGGTCCCTTAAGAATTGGCAACGGCGAATATCGCAGACGATGGAACGATGAGCTGTATGTGTTATTCGACGACATAGACATAGTCCAGCGAATAAAAAAACAGCGGCTACACTGGCTAGGTCATGTTGTTCGAATGGATGAAAGTGCTCCAGCTCTGAAAGTATTCGATGCAGTACCCGCTGGTGGAAGCCGAGGAAGAGGGAGACCTCCACTCCGATGGAAGGACCAGGTGGAGAGGGACCTGGCTTCGCTTGGAATAACCAATTGGCGCCAAACTGCCAGAAGAAGGGATACGTGGCGCGCTGTTTTGGACTCGGCTATAACCGCGTAAGCGGTGTCTACGCCAGTCAAGAAGAAGAAGAAGAAGTGAAGATATCGGTGCAGAACTTTGCACAAATACTATGTTTATAGTGTGGCAGCCCCATTCTAAAAATCGCCGAAATCGGACAATAGGTTTTTAAGGCCCCATATATCGAACACGAGGACCTCGGTGCTTCTAACCTAATATTATGGTTTCCAACTTTCAATGGACTTTATACAATATATATGACGAATATGTGGGTCAAATTGTATATTATATAATATAAATAAAGTTAAATAAATAAATTGCGAGAGTATAAAATGTTCGGTTACACCCGAACTTAGTCCTTCCTTACTTGTTTCTAATAACAAACTATTCGAGTGTAACAAAGATGTATAGTTGATATGGTTTGGATGATATATTTGTAGGTTAGGTTAAATATTGTAGTATACTATAAACGTTATCTCGACTATCTGACCTATGAGCTAGCATGTCAACTGACTCATTTTCTGTCATCATTTCATTGGAATGTAGCACATTGGATATTTTAGGTTAAGTTAACCGATATAATGGACATTTGTTGATCAACTGAATTTCAAAATAAATATTTATTTACAAAATTAGCAATTGTAAAGCCACACCTCGCAAAATGACAGTTCCAACGAATTCGCAACTAAGAGCTATTCACAGCGATGCTAAAGCCATATAACGGTAACAAGTCTTAAAAACCTTAAGAAAAGCACTCAAAGTAAACCAAAACGTCAGCAAAATTTCAAAAATATTTATTTATCTACAGGAGTGTGTGTATTTCAGTGTATATTTTTGTATCCGAACCCACAATGTAACAATTTACTGCAAAGTGCATGAGAAGCCGACGCATAACTCCTTAATTGCGGCGGTTAGCAAACAAAGTCACGAATATGCCACACATTTTATAAATTAAACAACGGTTTTTTTCTGAATTTACAACAACAACATTTCCAACAACCGACCATGTGATGATTCAGAGTATTCAATAACATCAACATTTGGCAGGTCCATTGAAGAGTGGGAAACAAAGCCGTGTCGGGAAAAAGCGCCCGAGTTGATGAGTACTTTGAAATGCTTATCCAAGCTGTCGCGAAACTCGCACATCAACATAAAGAAATGTCAAAAAGATGCGCGTCAGCGGCAGTTAGCGAGACCGTGAGGCGCGCGGACCCCAAGCTAGCGGGCACAACCAGGGCAACACATCGCGTCGCGACGCATCGAACGGTTAATACAATACCGGTTTCAAAGCGCCGCCGACATGAATGACACTTTGTTGTGCTAAAACAACAACAACAATGACACCTAACAGATAAACAGAGCGAACGACTGGTTATCAACAATGCGACAAAGTGGCGAGAGACAGTGATGTGGAAAGTCGAACGTTGGAGCTGACAGAGCTCAGAGTCCGCAGTGGAGTTAGCGCTGTAGTGACCATTTGGCATGCGAGGTTTTTTTTATAAATATACGCAAGTATTTCTGGGAATCACTTAAAAGCAATTTAGCACCAATGCGCCGATTACAGGCAACCACCAGCAGTCGCCA
The DNA here is from genome assembly GCF_028554725.1 of Zeugodacus cucurbitae. Lineage (NCBI taxonomy): Eukaryota > Metazoa > Arthropoda > Insecta > Diptera > Tephritidae > Zeugodacus > Zeugodacus cucurbitae. The sequence goes on from NC_071669.1 coordinate 19,671,763, forward strand.
ATTCACAGCAGCGCTGAAATATTTTAAATTTCTCGACTGGTCCATTGCTTGGGCTCTCTAGCCATTTGTGGTGCGCTGTGCGCCTCCAATGTTGGTATAAACAATTAACACCATACAATTTATGTTGTAAATTCAAAATAATGTTATTGTTTCTATGGAATATTTGTAAAACGACGAGTCATCCCAACGTTCAGCAATGACTACAGCTATTGTTGGTAATGCCATAATTTTTTAGTTAAACAAGTGTAAAAATTTAATATGACACACCAAAAAATTAATGAAATAAAAATTTCTAAATTATGATAGGCCACTATTGTGGTTGCTATATTGATGGTAATATAGTACAAGGCACTTTAATTGAGTATATTATAGGTAAAGGGTGATTCACCAATAAATGATATCAGTTGGAAACTGGGTGATTTTAAAGTCTAGCTCTGCATCTATTTTAAGTCCTTGGCTAAGGTTTTCTGTGAATCTCCAGAAGAAAACCAAAATGCGATTCACTACTGAAGCAAGTTAAACTTTTTTGGAACCGAAATTTGGCCAATATTTGAGCAGAATGACGGTCAATAACACAAAACTTATGTAAAAGTCGAATTTTTCTCGACAAATGACGGTATGAGTTGTCTTTAGGAGGTTGATTGGTCGGTTACTTTAATACTTTTTATTTGTGGGTCCCTTGACATGTGGATATTATCCATCAACGTATCAGGTTCTTAAAGTGATTATAGAGAGAGTTATTGATGAGGTCGAGATAAGCACTGGCATCAGATCTTTCAAAACAGAGTTTACAGAACCTAGAAGAACTACCGTGGAGAAAGATCACGAAATTATATATTTTTTTATAAGAAACTAGCTTTTGCACCCTATATATATGATAGTCTTGTGCAAAACCGCAAACACAACAAATCTAGTGATAATTTATAGATTATACGAATAATATTTTCTGAATTTTGATTGCTTATTGACTTTTCGCATTTGAATGTTTACAAATTCAACTTAAGCGTATCTCAATGTGATCTGTTTGACATTATTTAGACACACAACGGACATGCCAAAGTCGCTTACGCATTTTGTCAACTGTCACGAGACGGATTTTCGCAACAAAACAAGTTCGTGTTCATATCTTGTATAGTATGCACTCGTATGTCTGTATGTATGAATGGTAACTGGTAAAGCTGACAAAAAAGCGCGCGCAAATAATATCACAGTTACTTTACCGTGATGGCTGCAGGTACGAATAAGTCGCGAGTTTTTCATGCGCACCCGATCCGCTTTGTATTGTCAAAATATTTGCTCACCTCTGTCGTCTTTGTCACTTTTGTGCATACAGCAGTTGAGGTGTTGCGGATATTCGTGAGGTTGGTAGGAAATGGTAGGTGAAATAAACGGATGAGGATTGGAGATAAATGTAGTTTCTGTATTTGAGTTAAACTTAAATTGATCTAAGAACATCGATAAAATATGAGACTCAGAAATTAAATCTGATGATTCGAGAAGACAGTAGTTGAATAAGATTTATATTTATGGGACCTTTGGTCCATGAACTATCGCCGTTGATATTCTCGAAGACCCAACGAATTGTAGTATGCTTGCATCGAGTTTCTTCCAATTGTATGGGATGTAGAGTCACGAATCTAAGTTGTAGCTCGCTAGAAAACGGGTATCACTTAAGCTCTCTCTCTCGTTTGGAAGCAAAGGGTGTTGTCTTTACTACATCTCGAAGTCGATCTTTGTCTCGGTCTATATTAGCTAGCATTAACCGTACGTCATCGAATATCATAAATGGATAGGGAAACTTCTAAGAACTGTGAAATTCAGACATCTTTTATCAGTCTGGATATATTGATATTGCTCTCTTTATTGAGAGTACGAATCTCTTTTGATCGGGATCGGAACTTATTTCGTCCGGATCTTACTTACATACATACATTTCCTCATAGTTCCTAGATGCACATAGAGCCTCCATACGTCTGGATCTTGGTTCATTTCAATTATAGGATATCTCGGAAACAGTAAATATAGTTTTGCACATCTTTCTACCATTTATTCCGAGGGCTTTAAAACAGTGCCAATTAAAACTTGTGTGACACTTACTTTCAAGACCTCTGCAAGCCTTTTTAACTAAAGTCGGTTTTTGGACTTGACTGCTAAGCTCAGCCCCAAATCGAGATCATTTAGTATCAAGACTGTGGTCTTTAGAAAAGAGATGGCTAAAGTCTTGGTGAATTTTCCTTTTGGATTATAGCAAGATATGTACCACTAAGAAGCTACATATTCTATATTTCTGGTTTAGTACCAATCTCTGAACACTTGCAGAGCTTCCTACGGACCCTTTCTGTACCATTGTGTTTCTGTGTTTCTCACTGACCTCACTTATGCATATGCCACTACTCATCGGTGCATAACTATGTTTATTTGTTCGTGCAACACATAAATCCCTGTAACGGTAGCAAGTTGTTGCAACACCATGTCGTTACATGTTCAACATGTTGTCAGTCAGTTTTCGGTACGTTTGCAGATTTGTTATACTTCTTTCCATGTTTTTTTAACAGCTCAGGTTCATGGCAAATAGAGCGCGTTATAACAGCCACAACAGACACAGACATCTTCGTTGTGTGTGTGTGGAACTCGCAGTAACCTGTCAATGTTTTAGGGGGCAATAATGTGGCGCCATTATTGTAGAGGTGGTGGGCGACTTGTAACTATAGGTAGTCGGTGGTGTTACACTTCTTGACTATTTGTAGTGAGTGCCCTTGCCGTTATTGTTGTTGTTGTTATGTTTTATTGACGCGCCATCACTTCGTGCTTTGCGCGCGAGCAATCAATTGTTTATTCGCTCGTTTTCGCTGGCATCTAATCCTCACGACAGCAACAACAAATTGTTTAGGAGCATACTATTTTCTCGTTTACCGTTATATGTTGCATGTGTGTGTCTAAACAAACATATTTGCTAACGCGTATTTGCCGCCAGCGTCCATTAATGCCATCAAAGTGCATCTCTGACATTGCTTGCAATATTTATTAGCGGATTTGTTAGCGATACGCGGCTATTTTAGGAATTCCCAAACTTTTATTTTCAACGCTTTTCGGCATCGTATGTGCATATGCTCACATTGTACCATGCAATATTTATATAGAAATTTATTTATGTTGCAAATTGACATTTTCGGCGCGAATGATTGACATTTTGTTGACTTCATCCTTTCGCGCACATGTGTGTGTGTACAGGCTTTTGTTGGTGTTATTGTTTTGCAAACACTTACATATGAATATATACATATATGCGCTTAGAAATGCCTCTATGGGGGTATTGAAAATATTTGTTTCAAGCTTTTTGACTCTCGAGTTCAATATTTACATGCAAAAGCTTTAGAATTAGTGTATATTTGTTAGTTAGTTATATTTTGTCAGAAAATATTCGAAATAAACACTGAACTTAGAAACACGTACATATTTACATATTCGTACATACATATATCTAACTAATAACTCGTGATTTTAGATATGTTACATATAAGAACATGTCCTAGTAATAAAGCACTTTGAACATGGAAAATATCATAATGAAATATAGAATCATTTTGGAAGACATTTTTCGACTCAACAGCCAAAAACTCTAGCTGCTCTTTAACAATTAATCTAAAAAGCAGAGTTCCATGCATAGTTGTTGCCCTCTTCTGATCTATGCTGGTCCCGCAGTTACTGATTCCGTGATTATTTGTAGCAAAATGGACTCAAAAATGTATATTGTTCTGTTCCTGATAAATTTATGAAGAATGTATTTGTTTATGTAACACCGACATATTGAAAACCATAACTAAATGTCTAGTCAACAAGGATTTGAATATTAGTATGTTTTTCCAAAAACACGAACTCTTCAAAAAACACAAACGAAACGCGTTCTCTTCCCATATTATTGAAAATTATATGGTGTACTTTCACCAATATGATTTGTTCTTCTCTAGAACTCTCGGGAACACTTTAATAATTTCAAGACTCAATGAAAGAGCTCCTTCTTTACGGATATTGTTGATATAATACAATTGAGTTACTTGTCAAATAACCTTTTTAGGCCTGAATCTCTTCCTTCATAACATCCATGTAATTTACCGAAATCACGACAACTTCATTTTCTGTTCGTTCATCCTAATCGAAATAGGATCCAATCTGAAGATTAGATCGTGCCAAATCTATTCCGAAAATTCTAAAATTTCGATTGGAAATTTAATTATAAAGGTGTTTTCAATTTCGCGCCTCGGCCAGCGGTGATTGATGAACTTCGTACGAATATCGAACATGAAATTGCGGCAGTATCGGGTTCCATACATAATGGAATGTACTTTCACATGAATAAAGAATTTCATTGATATCCCAAACTGTTTTTGCTCTTATCAATAAGACCTAAATAAAAAAAAAATAGTAACGTTTCGAAGGCAAGCATCCAAGCAAAGAAGTATTAAACAAGGGGTGGTGTTCTATCCCCCTTACTATTTCACTTCTACATTTCGAAACTGATGAGCTGATGATTGTACGATATTGACGTCGAGCAATGGAATCGATGACATGTGTTCGAAATTAAACGGCTATATCCTCGACCTATCTCACTTCTTCACTGCTAGGAGCCCAACACTCTCCCCTACCAAATCCACAGCTACACTATTCACTAATTGGACGAAAGAGTACAGTCTAGACCTGAACATTTCAGTCGATGGTATTAGAAATCCGACGGTTAATAACCCCAAAATTTTTATTGTTACATTGGATAGCCTGTACTCCTTTACTCCCCACCGCGATTGTAACCAAGGTACAGACCCGCAACAAAATCCTCAAGTCGCTAGCCTGCAGCACTTGGGGTAAAGACAAAGAAACATTGTTGGCAACTTACCGGGCAATCGGCCGGTCGGTCCTTAACTACGCAGCCCCAATATGGTCGCCTGGATGCAGTAGGACGCAGATGGGGAAGCTTCAGACATGCTAAAATACCGCTCTCCTGACAGCCACAGGTTGCCTCTTGATGTCTCCGGTCGAGCACCTTCATAATGAGGCTTACCAAGCAGTTTCTGTTGGAATGCTGCTGGAAGACGAGCCGCCTCCCAGAGCCATCACCGACAGGACTTCGAATGCGTCTAGCCATAGACAAGCTCTGAACGCCATTCACAGATGAGCTATTAACACTTTCATTGACTCCGTCCCCGTGAATGATGTACTTGGAGAAACAACACCCCCCGTTGCAGACACAGAACTCGAGTTGCCTCGCGAAACTAGAGTGACCCTTGCGCAACTTCGTTCTGGTCACTGTACCTATCCAGATTAGACCCTGACATACTCAACATATGTCCTGCATGCAAAGAGTCCCCGCATGACAGTAACCACTTCTTTGCAAGCCCCCTTAACTCTAATCATCTAACACCTCTTTCCCTTTGGTCCGACCCCATCGAAACAGCTCATTTTCTGGGCCTCCCGTTAGATAACTTCTATGGCAATTAGGCTAGGCTTGTCGTTTCAGGCAGGCCTGGGTAAGCGCTACAACAACAACCTCGTTTTTCATTTCACCTTCTTGAAATTTGGCGTCTATTGGAAATACCAAGTAGCTCTTCAACTTTTCTTTCCAATGCTCCCTTTTCTTCTGTCAGTATTGATCGTGTGCATTATAGTATCTTTCTTGAAAATAATCATAAAGGCTTCTCAGATTTTTCAGACATTTTCCAATGACTTTCTGGACATCCCTGAAATATATCTTTATGTAGTGTTACTAGTGTCTCATTTTAACTTTATTTCAAGCGTGTTGCACATTTTTTACCATTTCAACCACCCCTATATTTACTTCTTTGCTGTCTGTACTTTTCTATAGCAGTCAAATTTGACTCCGCGTCGATTTCCTTCATCAATATGACAAATTACACCAAAGTTTATTCAATTTTTATACGCTTGTTATAAAAAACTAACAAAACTTTGTTGTAAAATGTTATGTTTGTGCAACAAATTGAGGCAAGCATTATAATATAAATGTTATTTCTATATACATATGTATGCTATAACTTCGTAAAGCGGTGGACAGTGGAAAACTCAATAAGCGCTCGGTAAAAAAGTAATAAATTGGACAAATGAAGTGGGGCAACTTGTTTGCTACCCTTACTCTCCATATATATTTAGTATATTGGTGGATAAGTACGTGTACAATAAATGCACCTTCAATTTGTATGCCACAAACAGTTAGTTAATTGTATGCAGTACGTGTTGTAGGTAAGTTGCATGTGGCACACACAAGTGGTGGTGCACAAAAAGGACATGAGGACATGTGCAAGCACATATTGCACGCTTCATAAATTTCGTTGTTTCGCCCAAGTGAGCTGCGAATTGATGTGACTACAGTGTTTACGGATATTTTATAAATAAATGTGGTTGTGTGTTGGTGTGTGTGTGGCACCGTCGACTGCTCAACTCGATACCGTTGTTTTGCGTTTCTATAATTGTCCACAATAAATAGTTGCGGCTGATAAAGTGCGCGTTGCAAGCATTTATTGGCAACGTATATCTACGTATGTGTGTTTGTGCTCACTATAAACGTTTGTTTATCGAACTTGTCGCATTAGCAACGCCAAACAAAACACACGAGTGTACAACAAATGTCAGCGAAGCATGTACAAGTTACATATCCACCCTGCAGGCTAAACAGGATACACGGAGCGCAGAAGAATATAATAAAAATTGTGGCAAACTGCTGCTTGCCACATGCACATAATTGCAGTTGTTATTACAAGCGCACTTGTTATTCTATGTTTTGCTGTTGTTTTTGTTATTTTACAACACTCTAATTGCAGCATAATGCGCGTATTTGTTGTTGCATTAGTAACAGTTGAGGCATGTTTCTTGTATTTGTAGAAAAATGTATGTGCGTGTTTTGGTGGAAACGGATATTGCGCACGAACAGTTGTAGCGCCTACAGCAAGTGCCACCTACACAACTGCACAACGGTATAAAAATAAATAATTCATATACATATGTATATGGAGGTGGGCACTCCCTCAAACATATCCTGACACAGCGATCCACCTAGTAATGTTCTCTAAAGCCTTCTACAGCCACATACATATACAATATAGGTGTGTGTTGCACGTTTTGTATGTTGCCACATGTTCCTCGACACCGCAAAGGCGTCTCTGTGTTGCACTTTTGTCCTGCCACTTTGCCACATTTCGATCCGCTTGGCTGTTAGTTGCCGCGCCCGTTTGTGCAACAAACCGGCCTTGAGGCATTGTCACCGCCGTCATTGTAGCCCAACACTTGCAACGCCGTCCGGCCGTGTGGCAGCGGACACGCGCGATTTGTCATTTCCCGCATTTTCCATTCTTCTGCGGCGCATTTTTCTGCGGCTAAATTCGCCACGGCGTGCGATAAATGAAAGCCCAGCGGCTATGGCGGCCACGCTGCATAATTGCAAGCGCACAAAAGTTTATTACAAAAATTTCTCACCTCTCCCTTCATGAAGGCATTCAACGGTTTCTCATAATCATCACATGTGCACTCCTCGCCGAAGCAAGTCAAATTCAACGCCCTGCTTTGGTCTTTACCAATCGAATTGTGCCACCATTTGAGTTATCGCGTCATGTTGCACGTGCAACACCGGCTGCCAGGATATCCGTGTTATCGCTACGTCAGTCATTCATTCATATAGCTTTCGCATACATTCGCATTCGTTCGGCTGCCTTATCGCGGTAATTGCACGTAATGGCAAAATTAATTTCCGCAAAATCATTAAAGCTGCAATAATATATATTATCAGTTTTGTAATAAAGTCCGTCTATATGTATTAAATAGTTTCATACCAAAGTAAATGTGCCGTAATGATGGCATAGTGTTGGAATCAATAAGCGTCTTGGAGGCATATGATGTCAAGGGTCGGGATAAAATTACTGAAGAAACTATTAATTTGTATACGTATCCGAAAATTGCACTTTGAGGGGTGTCAAAGAAGCGTAGAGAATTGGACAATTTTGGATTTAGGGTATTGATTATTGCACTTTTGTAGCAATTTGGCCGAAGCCTACAAGAAACATCTTCCTAACATTGAACACTGAACGGTTCTTAAACCAGATATTCTTGATTCAATAGGAAATAAGAAAGGAAGAAATGTGAATGAATCGAGTATGTAAATACGCAAGAACTATCTCTAATAATTCAGTTTATAAAGCAACAACGCATGGTTTCAGGTAGCTAAAGTATTAAAGGGTCCTTGAACTCTGATTCTTAAGCGTGGTTTTCGCTGTTCAAACAAGTGAATTATAGGCTGGCTTCAAAGAATCTCTGACTTTTAAATAGAGTAAATCCGATCTTTAAAATCACAGAAGCATTAAGTCTAAGTTAATAGAAAAATGTTTGAAAAATGAAATAAACGGGTTCCGCATACAGTATCAGAAAATAACAATGCCAGTCGGCTTACTGTTGTTACGATTTCTGTTTCTTTTATAATGCATCGTCCATTGCCAAAGAAACCGTGGTTCCTGATTTGAGGTGTGCTCTTAGCTCTTAACCCTTTCATGCCAAATGTTGCCTATAGGCAACATTGTAAAGGGTGATTTTTTAAGAGCTTGATTACTTTTTTAAAAAAAAAAACGCATAAAATTTGCAAAATCTCATCGGTTCTTTATTTGAAACGTTAGATTGGTTCATGACATTTACTTTTTGAAGATAATTTCATTTAAATGTTGACCGCGGCTGCGTCTTAGGTGGTCCATTCGGAAAGTCCAATTTTGGGCAACTTTTTCGAGCATTTCGGCCGGAATAGCCCGAATTTCTTCGGAAATGTTGTCTTCCAAAGCTGGAATAGTTGCTGGCTTATTTCTGTAGACTTTAGACTTGACGTAGCCCCACAAAAAATAGTCTAAAGGCGTTAAATCGCATGATCTTGGTGGCCAACTTACGGGTCCATTTCTTGAGATGAATTGTTCTCCGAAGTTTTCCCTCAAAATGGCCATAGAATCGCGAGCTGTGTGGCATGTAGCGCCATCTTGTTGAAACCACATGTCAACCAAGTTCAGTTCTTCCATTTTTGGCAACAAAAAGTTTGTTAGCATCGAACGATAGCGATCGCCATTCACCGTAACGTTGCGTCCAACAGCATCTTTGAAAAAATACGGTCCAATGATTCCACCAGCGTACAAACCACACCAAACAGTGCATTTTTCGGGATGCATGGGCAGTTCTTGAACGGCTTCTGGTTGCTCTTCACCCCAAATGCGGCAATTTTGCTTATTTACGTAGCCATTCAACCAGAAATGAGCCTCATCGCTGAACAAAATTTGTCGATAAACACATTTCGAACCGAACACTGATTTTGGTAATAAAATTCAATGATTTGCAAGCGTTGCTCGTTAGTAAGTCTATTCATGATGAAATGTCAAAGCATACTGAGCATCTTTCTCTTTGACACCATGTCTGAAATCCCACGTGATCTGTCAAATACTAATGCATGAAAATCCTAACCTCAAAAAAATCACCCGTTACTTATCGGCTTCTAACTCTCGTTATTTAAATATTTTTGACCAGCGGTTTTTTCAATTATGTAGACTTATGTGTTGTGCAAGCTTACAGTTACATTTTTTGTAATGAGCTGTGCACGTATTCATTCAGTAGGCCTTCTCCGCAGAGTGGAATTGTCAAAATCGGTTTCGCGAAAAAGTTATACTGAAGTGTTTATACAAAAAGTGCTCAAAAACATAAAAAAATTGTTTTATTTTAAAACAAAATGAATTATATAAATAAGTAAAGATAAGAGAGTTATTTAAAAATAAATTTGTCGAAAAAAGTGTTTAGTTTTTTTATAATAATCTAATTTGTGCCTATAAGCAACATCCTGTAACTAATGAACCAGGATACATAGGACTTTGAAATTTTTATCACTTCATATTTGAGTTAAGACTAATGTATATCTGTCCTAAAAAAAATGTTAGCTCCTCCCATTTTAATTCTGACATGAAAGGGTTAAGGCGTTCAACAACATTAAACGTCAGAGAATTTTTTTCATTAAAGAACTCAACTTCCAATTTTTACTCGAATTTTAATGGTTATATAGTAGTCTAACATAGACCCAGACTCTTAATTGAACATTCAGAAGCAAAAATTAGAACAAAACTTGGAGAAATATGTTGTATAATGTATTCTGATAAAGACCTACTGACCCTAGTTGAATTTCATTGAGAAAATATTGATTCCAAACATGCTGTTGTTATTGTAGTGGTAAAATGGAAAGGGGTGTTATATGAGTGGCTAAAGAGATTTTCTCTCACAAAAGCCAGTTCTACGATACTCGAATTGACTCTGATTTTCTCCGACCAAGGGTTATTATTTCGGTGATCTAAACCACTTTGAAAGGATAAGTTTTAAAATAGATTGGTTCCAACTACGTAATGTAACAGCAAAATATTCTCTCAAATGAGATTGAAGAGTTCTATTGCGGGTATAGCCCTCTTTCGGACATTATTCGGGTGAGTTTGTATTAGTATACACGACTGTAGTGGAAATACTAGTTAAAGAAATGGTGATAGCCTTCATTCGGATATTATTCGGTTCAGTTCGTATTACTTACTCTCGAGTTTTGTGAAAATAGCTGAATTAAGAACTATTACTCAGCACGGTAACTGCTGGACTTTCGTGGGTCTTTATTTCAAATTACGATTATTTAATAATTTGCTGAGTCATGTGCATGATCTGTATATGAAGTGCTGGACTATCAAAAATGTATTCACTGCGGTTTCTGAATTCAGTTTTAAACTCAACACGAAGTCGAACTCGGGCAATCTTAAAGTCAAGATGAAGAAGGAAGGGATTTTAAATGTGGTCGAAAGGCCATTTTCATAAAGTTTACTGTTCTCCGCGCAAGTTGATTTGTTTTACAGGGTTCCTGTACAGATACTTCATGCCAAATTATTATACCGAATCGAAGAACTGGACATTGGACAATTTAAAAGATGTCTATGTGGTCCGGTTATAATTGCTCGCACAAGCTTTGCTCCTTCCAGCTCCACCAAAGCTTATTTTGGCACTCAGCGTAGAACAATATAACATTATTTCCAGCTTGTCGCGCTTTTATTTCAAAATTATTATTATTGTTATTTCTTTTTATTAGCTTACGCTTTCATCATTTATTTCGCTGTGCAGATCTTTATGTTGGCACTTTCAGCAAATCCATTGAAATCAGACGAAATGCGATGAGCGAAGCGCACAATCTGCTCGGTACTCTTTTTGCTGCAGTTGAATGTGAGATACGTGTATCATCACTCATCCAGGATTTAGCTAAGCGCTAGCATGACGCTCGCTCAACTGCACACGCCCCACCCGCGCTTGACTGACTTACACACCGCGCACCGCGCTTGGCGGCTGCATTGGCATTCGCGCACTTGTATATATGTATGAAAATATGTGTTGCAACAAAAATGTACATGCCACATCCCATTGCGGCATTTTGTTGTGGCGCTGAAGCATTCAGTATACCGTTGCTGCTGATGCTTTGCAGCCCATTTATCATCATTCGCGTACGGATTATGCTTATAAACATGCGATTCTTGTCAACAGCATCATACTGTTTGTATGTGCGCGTGTGTGTGTGAGTGGGTGTGTGTGGCAAGACAGCAGCATATTTGTTTTACAGCTGACAGTAGGTTTTTTCTCTTTCACATTTTTAGTTGTGGCGCCACATATGTAGCAACATGTATACATTTTTATTTTTGTTGTTGTTGTTGCTTCAAATCGGCTCATTCTGCTGCCAGTCTAGCTACTATTGTCTATTCATGCTGCCAATGCATAAACGCACTGTGTGTTTCCGTTCACATTGGCGCTTCCCACTCCAACTCACCCCCATCCTCCCTCTCCGCCTCCATTAAACTTGCAACATTCATCCTGGTTTTGGTCTCAGTTGTTCTATTGTTGTTTGTGTCCGCCATTTATTATCAACTGAACTCAACCCTCAGGCTTTTTTGCATTGATTCCTAAGCTGCAGCTAAATGTGCACTTTTTTCTTGTTGTTACAACAAACATATCCTGCCACACAACCAGATACATATGTAAATAGAATGTGTGGCATGCAGCCACTCAGTCACTCTCTGTCACGCATTATAAATAAATCAATCATATTCAGTTTGTTGATTGCGTTTGCAACAACAATGCAATATTCTAAACGACTGTCTGACTGACTGTCAACATATTTCAAGTGTCCATTTTTCAAATGCAACAGCACTTACCATAGACTGGCAGCGCTCGGCCAGGAGAAAGGGTATGTTTTAGTGCAACAGTGGTAGGGTAGGGACGGAAGTTGGACACAAAATCCAGAATCACATCACTTTGAGTGCTTTGTTAAGGGGATTAATGCACATATCCTTACAACAAATAACATATGTACCGCTTTGTTTCGGCGGCTAAGTTGAGTATTTATTCAAATAACAGCAAATGAGAGGGGCAAATATGGCATTAGCATGTGAAATATTGGTGTTACACTGAGTAAATAACAGAACATTTACGCCAATATAGAAATGAAGGTCCGCTGGATTGAAAGGACTACAAATGAAGGCTTAATCTGACAGCATTCCTTAAAACATCTCAAATCTTAATATCAGATGAGTTTACCAGGGTTACATTTTACCTCAGACCTAGCACTAGTATAATCGAGGGAACGGCAAGGATTTCGATAACCTTCGGATTTAGCTAATCGAACTACTTGGGCTTGGCAATGACGAGAAAACAGCAATATAGATCTGTTGAGCTTTCTTGTTCTTTCCCGAAGATGAGGTTTCCATGAGACTATATGGACTCTATACTACGTAGTTCCCCTACATGGCTATATGAAAGAAAGACCGTGTGATTCAACCTCAGGCTTTCGGAGCGACGAGGCGAGACGGAAGAAAAATGTCATTTTCTTCAATTCCATCATTTCCCAGACTATCTTCAATTGAGCCCACACCAGAGATACCTTGGGATCGAAATATTAACCGCAATTACTCCGACTTTAAGCAGCAAAAGGAAAGCGGGACCCCCATTCGCCCCGAAATCAATACTAATGAGATTTCTAGGCAGTGACTTAGAACTATAAAATCTGCCCCAATATCGAACAGATTGGCTCGGCTCGGATTGGATTTAACATCGTATTCAGCTGATAATAAAAGAGTAAAAGGTATATCTCATCAACGGTGAGAGAAATCCGCTTAAAATTTCCGCATTCTAAAGCTCAAGCCTATATATATTATGTATCCGTTTTTTTATAATGTCACCTAGACTTTTCATGTTGAACTAACTTCATGGCTTCGATGTATTTATTCCTAAATCGTCTTCTTGCAATTTCTTTGAGTTAGAAGAACAACGTAAATACGAATTGATGTGATGGGACTACACTTCAGTGGTTTCGAATCGCTCAATGCATTATCCTTTATTTAAGTGAGACTATGGATTGGAATGATAACTGTACCCGAACTCTGGTAATCGGATAAGAAGTCCCTTAAACCCAAGAAGGCCTTTGTACTCCAAGAGACCCTCTTGATAGTTCATTATTTTCTTTGAGTTAGAAGAACAATGCATTCAAATACGAATTTATGTGATGGGACTACGCTTCCGTGGTTTCGAATCGCTCAATGCATTATCCTTTATTTAAGTGAGACTATGGATTGGAATGATAACTGTACCCGAACTCTGGTAATCGGATAAGAAGTCCCTTAAACCCAAGAAGGCCTTTGTACTCCAAGAGACCCTCTTGATAGTTCATTATTGACAATACCACGAGTCTTGGACCCAAACATTACCGAGCTTTGTTGGAATTTCGCAGACGTTACCGCTTTCTTATCAAATTTAACCATTGGTACAGCTGCGTATAATGTAATTTCATGTTAATAATATTTTGTGTGCTGCTTATAATTAAAATGTGGAAAAAGCTCCACTTAGAAGACGATAGACCAATAAATCAAAACGTGCGGCCAGAAATCACATGACATTTGCACATTTGTCATTTTAATAAAAGCAATTAATGAGGAAACTCCACGCATTTATCCAGGCAAAAACAGCAAAAGACACAGTAAGAACAAGAAAACAGAACTGGAATGGACAACAGTGGCGCTGGAAACGAATTTGGATGTGTGCCTCCAGCGCAGATGGGACACAACTGATATGTGAGCCATGACTAATGGCCAATGAAGTCAGCCGCAGTGAAGTGTACTCGAGTACAGTACGTAAGGTAAGTGGGGGTGAGTGGTGGAATTGGAACACATTTGCTTGTTTTGCGAGGGGGGCACGCACATTAGCATTAGCTGATATTATTAAAACAAAGGGCGCAAATGTGGCAGCCAAAAAAATCGAGGAAATTTCATTAAATTTTCGGGGCAAACCTCACCCGAAATTAACACGCACAGTTGTACTACATAGCCATAGGTGGGCAACCCCTTCCACTGCCAAGTAATAAGATTTACGGTAATATTTTCGTATACATATGTGTATGTATGTAATAATCTAAAGTCATGGTAACATATTTGACTCCACCAAAATGTATTAAATACCAGGATGTTTGTGTGTGTTTGTTGGCGTGCATGTGTTGTGTCCTTTAGCATGTGCTTGGACAAGCGTGCGACGCGACATGGCCACATTGTGTTACAATAATTCATTAATGATTACAACGCGGCGACAACAGTCGACGAAAAAGTTTAACGCAAATGCGTTGCCGCACAAACACCAGTACACATAGCACACTCTATGCTAAAACATATCGGCAAACAAATGTGGAAAGCGCCACACATATCACAAACGAATTAATAAACAGCAAATACCCAAGGACCTAATTGCAAAGCATGCGGACCAACACACACGGATCGAGGTATCAGCATAGCGTGAAGGCAAATGCGTACGAAGGATCGTCTTATAGGGTGGTTCATGAGCGAAAATATATTTAATTGGAATCTTTTGGAATTATTTTGATAAGCCTTTCGGTGTTATTTCAAAAAATCAACATCTTAAAGAGTTGTCAAGCTTTAAGTAGTCTTCTTTACACCTCCAGGTGTCTGCCATTAGATGACCGCACGTCGAAAGAAACTTTTTTTCTCATTGACCTGAAATTTACTCAGGTCCAATGGAGTGGTTGTTGAGGTTCAAAACCGTAGCTTATAGAATATAATTTCATGAATTTGTCTCCTTGGTTAGCTTTGTATTACAATATTCCTCTAACTTGGTTTGAATGATCGATAAATATCGGTCATTCCCGACAATTAAGAAGGAACCCCCAACGGTGTCCAAACCACCTCCCCAATAACCACCTACCATATTGGCTCCAGCTTCACTCCTAGTGACTAGGTAATCAGCACTTTTCCATTTATATTGTCGTGTATGGCAATCCCTACGAGGTTTATGACATAAACAAGCAACAACAAGAATTTTCATAGAATAAAGGAGTGTCAATGACCTCTCTGAAATCACTGTCATGCTGACTTGTCTATGATCACTAGCGGAGACGTTTGTTTTGCGGACTAGTTTAAGACCTCAATGGAGTGGAAATATGAAGAGAAATAAGTCAAGTATGCTCAATTGAAGTTGACTGATCCATATAGGTGAATATCGTAAGACCTTTATATAAAGTTCGGATCAGACTGGTTTCAAATATATTGCGTTGTTAATTGATGATGTTATAAGATTGATTCGCATCGTCAATACTATAATCTACAAGATTATCGGTCTCGAGAACGTTTCCCTTTTGTCTTTTAAAAAACCTTATGAACCACCCTACAGAAAAATACATAAATGAGCATAATATTCACATGTGTGCCATGCTGCGTGGCGTTGAGGTGTTTATGGGTGCGTTAGCTTTCTCCAACTACACAATATTATAGGTTATCATGGCAACACCCATATATGTACATATGTAGATTGGTGGACATGTGGGTGGCGCACAATTGTCCACAAAGTGTCAGCGTTTGTGGGCGAAGTTGACTTTTCCATTGCCATTTGGTATGGTAATTGTTGAGATTTATGACCTCTCAAATGCCAATCGAACGGACAACTGAAATGTTGCGGCAAATGGGTCGAAACGACTGGAGGGGTCCAGAGTTGATTGGGTTTAAATATTACTACACTATTAAGTGCGATTAAGATTTTTTTCTTACTTGCACATAAGTAATACAGTTGATGGAAATTAATGAAATGGAATTTCTTGAAGTGGTGTGACACTTTAGGGGTAGGTGCGCAATGATGTGGAAAGGTTGAGTGTGAAGTTTAGAGCGAAAGTGATTTTAAAAAGCTTAAGGTTATGTTAAAGCGTACTTCAGGAGTATAAGTTATTGCCAAGTTTTTGAAATAAATGTGTTATTTTTATTATACGTACTATTAATAGGAACGATCGCCTATTAATAGGAACGATGCCGATTTATTTATTATTGCTTTGGAAGGACTTCAAAATCAATTGAACGTAACATAATGCAGTGCAATTTTTTAAATTATTTTACGTAATGTTGTTGTATTGCCAGCCCTCGATTGTTGATCGGTTCTTTGACAGCTACATCTTAGAAATGGACCTCTAAATCACAAATATTTTTTAAGTAAACTACTTTGCACAATGGACCAACATGATCTAAACTAAGTGTAATATTGCCTATATGGGGACATCTGGTTTCCTGGTTATATTATACCCGAAATAACTCCGTTTATACTTTTGACAGTGTTATGTAGACATTGGATCCAATTTAATTACATTCGTCCCACCGCAATTTTTCCAACCATATAATCAGACTTCTCATTTCCTTCCATATCCTTGGATCTGTGCTAGATATATGCGATTCCTCATAGCTATAATCCAGTATCCTTAACGATTTGGTAACTTATGTCGAAGAATTTGGCTTGAAATGTGCTTAGGAAGCTCCCATCGGTAATAATACTTTGCTCTTCATCTAATTGGAGATTATTGATGTGATTTGTCGTCAATGCGATCTCTGTTTAAGGATGCATCAAATGTATTGAAGGACCACGTTTTGAACTTTTACCATCCTTATTTAGTTAAAATCGTGTTAAGTGGTCAATAATCTCTTTCTTTCAATATATAACAGCTGTAATCTCCAAGAAAAAGTACAATAAGAAGAGGTCTCATCGGAACGAATTTAATAATCCGTAGATCATAGCAATGTCTACTGTCGCCTTAGTAACTCTTCAATATGGACGTCACCCTCGTGGTGGAGAAAACTGAGCTCGAAAATGAAACATGAATCCTAATCTCTTTCGTATGATATACTATTCGTGTGTTATGAGACGTGAAGGGGTTCATACTAAGCCGACGATTTTGTGGGCAGATCGTCGTTCTGTCATCCCATTCATCCCCGAACTTTCTCTATATAGATACTTCAAGGCTCGCTTAAACGATAGCTACCCAAAGTAACAATCTCTTGAAGGAAATAAATAGATTTTCCTGTACGAAATTTGTCTGATCAATTTATGGGAATGGCTTACATAACAGAAACGGATCTGAACTTAGGTTGTAGGTAATGAGGATTGAAAGTACCAAATGAAGAGCGTCGAATACCAAGTTTATACCCCTGCATTTTCTTTCATAGTTAGACAGTTGCCTGGAAGTACTTCGAAGGCTTCGAGGAAAGTGAATTTTTTTTATTTCTTAGGACGCAGAAAAAATTGTTCCATCTTTTCTATAGCATTCAGATTAAACAGCACATAAAATCCATTAGCTATTTGCAGTTTAAATTTATAGAATTGAAAAAATAATGAGCTCTGAATTGCCCTCAAGCAAACTTGAGACACTGCCATCTATACCACGTGTCCCCAGAGGTTACAACGACGGCGGCACCACACCTGTCTAAATTTTAAGTTAGCAATACATTTGCGCTCAAAAACCCACCTGAGGCAAGAACCCAACAAGCATGGTGAATCTACTAAGCTATATTGCGCCACAAACCAAAGTAAACACAAGCGGCAGCGGCTTTCAAGCAGTTTAAAAGCAGAACAACAAAAGCAACAACATACAAATGCTAACTACTATGATATACTAAAAGCTTGACAGCCGACAATGAGTCTAAAATGTGCCGGTAAGCAGCTGGGCAGGTGACGTGGTGCGGGCGCGCGGTCGTTAGCGGCACGAACGTGTGTCGAAAATAAACAATTTTCATTTAATTATATCTAAATTTGGTTGCCAAACAAACACCGGTAACGCTGGGCAAACAGTACAAAAAACTACAAAAATAACAATGAAACGAAGAACAACATTAACAAAACAATGCTGCAACACAACAATATGAAAGTAATTTGCAATGAACGCAACAAAAACACAAAACTATGCTATGCTGTGTTATGTTATGCTACGTATGTGTTGGTGTGGCATAATACACAATAATAATAATAATAATAATAACATCAACAATGCGGCTGCCAAACACATACATTTGTACATACATTTATGCTTCAAGCCGCAAGCCTGTCTTTGCGCTTGAGTTTGCATTTCTTGCACGAAATGCCGGCGGCGGCCTTCAGCTGCGGCGCCGCCAATGAGCGCGCTGACAAATTGCCAACACGCGAGCACTTTTCAGTCATTCAACAAAACATCTACATATGTATTGTATGTTGCAAGCAGCCAGGGGTTGACGAGGCGGCTGCTGTCACTGTGGCAAAGCGCGAAATTTCCTTGCCGTTGTTTCTAAATGTAACTGTTTACAAAGCCAAACACACACACTTACATAGATGAAAATTATACAAATATGTATGTGTGCCGCATATGCATATGGGCGCGTATTTACTTTTGACAAGCCGGCATTGTGTGTGTGCGCAAACCTTTGGGGTGGCAACTTAGTGGGCCGCCACTTCGGGTCCTTCGCTTTTTGAATGACTTCATTTGTTATGCACAAGCATTAGCGCTGGGCGAGGGTTGTGCACATATACTCGTATGCTTGAATGCCTGCATGCTTGAATGGGCGACTGAATCTCCACTTCGCATACCGAAGTGTGCTCACAACCAAGCTGGCTGCAATGTGTGAGTGTTTGCTCGCCTGTTTGCTAAGGCCTATTCACATTTTTTGCTTGTTATTTGAAAGTCACAACTTGATTGTGTGCATTTCATTGCTTCATTTCTTGACGCCCTTCAAGTTTGGCTTTTTTTCTTCTCATCCCGTTGGGTCGCCTTCAGCTTCATAAGCAAGTCAGCCCTTTCGTGTTCTTTACACATTTTCTTTGGCTACAAAGTTTAGTTTGTCCGCTAAGGAACTAGATGCGGACGCTTGGGGAATGTCAAAACGTTAAGAGTTGCAATCAAGTGTATAAGGATAAGAATAACAGTAGTTGGTAGTGGAAGAGGTGTGGGCAAGGCAGGAGTTGCCATGCTGCTTCAAAAGGTCAAATGTTTTACGAAAGGGTTCTGATCTTGAATCGACAGATGAGATTATCGGTTATGTTTCAAGAAATTGTATCCGTTCTTACTTAAAGTTTTCATGTCTTACAAACCTCTGACAAAACTTCAAACCATTGCAGTTTCCCTGTATCGAAACCAGTCTGTATAGCACCAACAACTTCCGAACTGGAACTGAAGATCTGACCGACAAGGAGATCCCTGAGCTCTTTCTTGTTTAAATTCTCGAGAAGCCAAATCTTCTAAAATCGGTTTTTTGGACCTCCTCTGCAAACAACACAGTTTATTGATTCTCACCAAGTATTTGAAGATCTCTCAAAGCCAAGGTTAAGGTTTCTGAGGCCATATTTAGTCTTATCCTCCAATACCTGGCAGTAGAATTAGGAGATTCCAATAGTAGGTGGTTAAACCGAGATTCGCGCCTTACATTACATGGCAGATTCCAAAGCACTTACACAACTTAGTTAAGGACCTTCCTTCCTAAGGACCTTAATTATCGAAGTAACGCGATTTCTGTCTTAATCGATAGTTAATCCGAACTTTAACCACAACTTAAGGAAAAAAGTTTTAGGTTAATAGGTAGGTACAGCGGATGTCTGAAGACGCACCTAGATCTTTAGAAGGTCCATTATGAAACCACCGTGATAGGAATCCTCTCATCAATACCATGTCCCCTCTGAACCACTCAGCGGCATTGATAAACCTAATCAATTAACAAAAACTCCATGTCAACACCTTCCAGTCGCTTAGAAGATGTACTACAGTCACTTCTTCTTATACTTTTTGGCACTTTGGTTTCTATAATATTCAGGGTATTCCCAATCTTCAGGCGTGTCTTCCAATCAGACAGTGTCCTGACAGCACTCCCACTGAAGTTAAATAAATAAATAAATAAATAATAATAAATTTTTAAATTTGAAATTGACATATGTGGCAACACCCGCAATTCATTTGCTTTGAATTGGCCATTCTGTGCAGTCGAGTGTAGTAGCTGGTGGAACACAGCTGAGTGCATGACTTTCATAAGGCAATACGCCGGGCGGCTGTCGTAGCAGAAAAATTATGCACCCTCAAATCGATCACACACACAGCCGAGTGGCAGGGGCAAAAGGAAATTATTGTGCCAACTGAAGTTATACACACACACACACGCGAGCGCGTAGTGAAAGTGCATGCGAGCTCACAATTCAATTCCAAATCACAGCGTCACACAAACTCAGCGGCAGCAAAACACATAGCGCGGAGAGGGCATGTGAACAGCAGAGGGTGGGCGCGCTTAATAGTTTATGTGTGCCGCATTGCCAGAGTTGGGCGACAGGCGCATTGAGCAAAGCACTAAATAATTGCCCATATGTGCCGTGGCAGCAACAACAATAGCAATAGCAAGCAGCAACAACGGTAAACTAACTAACTGCGGCAGCTTTGCATTTGCCACAACAGCGTAATGGCGGTGGAGGCAGTTGTAGGCAGCGGGTGGAGGACGGCACTGCAAGCTCTTGCGCCCTAATGAATGCTCATGGGGTTAGATTTTTCCATTTAAATTTATGCCCATTTATTCTATCAATTTAACGACGAAAACGCACTCAAGCGCGCACTCATACGCACAAACGCACACAAACTGAAGAGCACCCGCGCTGACTTGCCGCATGTGCTGCGAATTCTATGGCAGCAAAAAAAATGGATAGAAGAGGAAAACTGTCAGGAAAAATTTATATTTAGAGCAGTTGCAATTGCAAAGAGGAGTGGCTGGCAATGAGAAAGACCAGCTTTTGCTCGCTTGCAAAGCGGCGCGGCAGAGCGCGCGTCAGCAGCGCTTACCCTCCAATGCAGGCGTACGCGCCGCGCTTAGCAAAGCAAACGCTTTGTGGCAAACATTTTCGGACAAGTGGAAGTCAGATGTCATATCAATATTTACAGCTATGTTGTTGGCTGTCTATTTGTATTGCCGTCACTCATGTTGGATTGCCACTTGACATGCAACAAAGTTGAGTTGTCAAATGTAAGACAATTATTGCTTATTTGCCTTTCGATTTTGCTGCCGCCTCTCAAGCTTGTTGTCCCCCCAAAACGTTGTTGGCCTATCAATACTTCAATTACAAAGCATAAATTCGCACAACTGTACTTATGTGCTGCGATTTCCATGTGGATTTGCTTGTTCCCGAGTGATTTGTTTGCTCTGCATTGTTGTGGCAAGTATGCATTTGCCGTTTGAAGCACGCAATTTTTGAATGCAAAGCGCTTAAGTTTGTGGACATATTAGCCGTTATATAAACAGCTTCTTGAAAACTTCATTCATGTGGAACAAACGATTGAATGCTAAGCCGGCTGAAATTTGTGGTGGGGTGCTTTTAATTTTCACCCTATTTGGAGACTCAACTCCAATTGTTCTGAGTCTTCGTAGAAATGAAAGTTTTAATCATAATTTTCTTGTATTAGGTCCTGCGGCATATATTTGAATTCAAGCTTAGTCTACAAACTCTGAGAAATGATCCTTTATATATGTAGTTCTCAAATATTTTGCTATTTATTCATAGTCTCCAATATCAATCATGAAGTTGATATAAATTTAATTTTTGTATAGATGTATCCAGAATCCAAGAAAGTTCTAAGAAAATATAAAGTACCGACGACGCCATTGAAGGAATAATATTTTTATTGTTTTAGTCCAGTTCTGCAATTGGTTGGGATTTACTTTGAAACCAATTCCTAACACTATACAGCAACACTGGACAAAAAACCGGTCCAGGAGACTTGACAGCTTTGAAAGAGTTCAAAGCCCAGATCATGTGGCGTTCATCCATAAGGTCTGTTACCGGATTTTTGAAGCTCTCCAAGAGATGACGCTTTTATTGATTCGTTTCTTGAGAAATGAGTATCCAAAAGAATCTCCAACGCCTCTTCACTCTTCATATTTCTCAGATAGCTTGCTGAAGTTCAGCTTTTAGCGAGATTGTGTGTAAACCTCGAGGACTCCTGGCAACCCTCCACACTTTCGTAGTAGGCTCGGAAGGAAGACCGTTTGGCCTTCCTAATCTCAGACTTAACAAGTAAGGAAAGGCTAAGTTCGGGTGCAACCGAACATTTTATACTCTCGCAATTTATTGAAGAAATTTTATTAAGATAACACCCAAATTTACCTATAAATTCGGCACAAAGTTTAATAGAATAACGGAAATCGTCCTATATAGTGTATGAAGGCTGAGGAAATTCCTGAACCGATTTTATTCATTTTCACCAGCAAGGTACACTATATCCAAGACTATACACTCACTTAATTTCGTTAAGATATCTCACATATTAATCAATACATATATGCAGATTAAAGCCCACCATATTTTTGAAAATCCTATAATTAGGTATATGGAAGCTAGGAGATGTTATTGTCCGATTTTAATAATTTTTGGAACCGAGACACACTATTAGAATGAACAATTTCTTCTGAATTACATTAAATTATCAGAGAGATTTATCCATATTTTCGGTTAAAATTTACCCTTAGGCGCGGAGTTCAACATGTTCGATAACAGGGACCTTGAAAAGTAATAGTCCGTTTTCGACAATTTTTTCTCAAGTGAAGCCAGAGATGATATGTACTATTTGTGTGGAGTTTTATTCCGCTATCTTCATTGATTCCTTATGTATACATTATAAAGTGAAGGAATCAGATGGAATTAAAAATTGAGTTATATGAGAAATTGTCGTGGTTATGAACCGATTTCATCCATTTTTCACATGTGTTAGAAAGTATTATATACCGAATTTCATTGAAATCGGTCGAGCAGTCCCTGATATATGGTTTTTGACCCATAAGTGAGAGATGCCACGCCCATTTTTCATTTTGTAAAAAAATCTGAGTACAGCTTCCTTCTGTTATTTCTTCTGTAAAATTTAGTGTTTCTGACGTTTCTCGTTAGTGAGTTAACCCACTTTTAGTCATTTTCAAACCTAACCTTTGTATGGGAGGTGGGCGTGGTTATTATCCGATTTCTTTCATTTTTGGACTGTATAAGGAAACGGCTAAAAGAAACGACTGCGGAAAGTTTGGTTTATATAGCTTTATTGGTTTGCGAGTATATACAAAAAACCTATTTGAGGGCGTTCCAAATTTTATTTTCATAACTTTATTTATGGCCTAGTTATAGCACTTTATAAGTTTTTGGTTTTCGCCATTTTGTGGGCGTGGCAATGTTCCGATTTTGTCCATTTTCGAAAGCAACCTCCTCAGGGTGCCAAGGAATACGTGTTCCAAGTTTCGTTAAGATATCTCAATTTTTACTCAAGTTATCCGTTGCACGGACAGACGGACAGACGGACGGACGGACGGACGGACAGACAGACATTCGGATTTTGACTCGTCTCGTCACCCTGATCATTTTGATATATAACCCTATATCTAACTCGTTTAGTTTTATGACTTACAAACAACCGTTAGGTGAACAAAACTATAATACTCTCTTAGCAACTTTTGTTGCGAGAGTATAAAAATGTAAAGCCAGAAAATCAGAAAGCTCTGGTGTCTATCAAAGAAGTTTCCATTTGCCGCTTTCAAGAGTGAACTTAGAGGTGAAGAACGAAGCTTTCTACAATATAGGACCCAATTGGTATTCCTAAGGTTCCCATATGGTTTACAAGCTGAACAAGTTCTGTCCAAGTTAAAACTAATATCTCTATGATCCGAGAAAGAGTGGTTATTTAGAACCTTCCATTCCGAGATCTTGGGCGCTATGTCCCTGGATACTGAAGTAAGGACAAGGACTTCCGGTCTGACCGCAGTGACAAAAGTATGAGAGTTTACTCTATTAGAAATAAATAAATTTTCACTACTAATGAAAAAACTTCACCGATTTTACAAATTAGCTTCCATAATATAATTATAATTATTTGTTTGAAAAAGGCTTCTTTTAAATTACTATTATTACTAAAAAATTCAAAATATTGATATAATCTACAATTTTTTTTTCGATCAAGCTTAGTTTTATTTTCTCCGAAAATCTAGCATTGACCCTTCATAGCATCCATACTAAAGGTGTTTAACTATCACTGATTTCAATATCGAGGGAAGTGAGTAACCGAAATTTTGTATTATTATGTGAGTAGGGATAATCCAAGATCACGCCTAGTTCACTACTAAACTGAAATAGTATTCGATTAGTTCGTAGACGTATCCTGGAATTTATCTTTTACCATAAAAACATGACAACCATCACATTGTTAACCGGTACCACAATGCCAAGGCTGTGTAACAAGTTCAAATAGACTAGTTATTTCACGAATATAGAATTTGACTTAAAACTGAGGTGTCGTCACGCCTAATATTCATTTTTATACTAATTCACATGCAACGCTGCAAAAAAATATGGCAACTTGAATAGAGTTTCGTATTCACTTGCATTGCAACGATTTTCCCACTAAATTCTACAGTTTTGTGTAAAGTGAACGAGCAAATCGCATAAAATCTGCAAAGCCATAAAATGGAAAACTAGAGCCCTCAATTGCTGCACTCAATGACTGACATTTCTTTGCTATTTTGCCATGCATTTCAATCACTCGCCAACCGAACGAACGCTGCGAACGCCCCTCAACTGACTGGTTTAACGACCGACTGCTAAAACGCTTTCTAATTTGTATTTTGCAATTCGTTTCAATTCATTGCAATACAATTCAATTGCTTTGCACTAAATTTATTTGAGAACCGATGCAACGACGTGTGCACACATCCTTCTCTATGGCTGTATGTGTGTGTTGTTGTTGTTGCAGTTGCATGTGAACTCGTTTTTGTTATCTGCCATTCGCACACCCTTTGCATGTGTTGTTGAGCGAGTGAAAGTTCTCAGCGGCAGCAGCCGGGCATTAAAAGCCAATAAATTTCATGTGCCAACCACACACACACATTTGCTTGCTTGCCGCAGCGATTCGCCTTCATCTGTCCGCTTTTGCTATTTGTTGGCTGTCCATGGCAGCCCCATTGGCGCTGCCGTTTGATGAGCGTATTTATGCATGCATTTGATTATTCATTCTTGCATTTGCTCGCTCAGCCATTCGTTCGTTTGCTCATTGGACAATGGTAGCGGTGCATTTAGACAAACAGGCAGCAAAGGTAGACAACTGTGGCAAATTCACTGTGATTATAAAATCTAATTGCGCTCCCCATTAATTTCGACCGTACTAAATACACTCGACGACCGACAGTAAAATGTGTTTGCCGCTGGAAAATGGGGCAACGCCGTTGCACATTCATCCGCAGGCGCATTTACATTTTTTTCATTTACCTACTTTAGGAGCTGCTTCGGCGACATAGCGGCGGTTGGTGCATTGTAGCATTGTGACGATAAGAGCTCGAAAAATGCCTATGCATTTGGAGTTATTTTATGCGCTCAGCGACTAACAGTCGGCGACAATGTGAATTAGAGGGTGTCCCGTTCGGTTTTCGAATAGCAAGAATAAGGCAGGAGATAGGTAGGGCGTCACAGCTCCGGGATTGTGATATGTTCGGACATAAAAAGGGTCCACATAAAGTGCATCACCCCATCATAGCCAGCTTAAAATTTAAACAATATCTTTGCTGGAAAACTGCACGCAACGGGAACACTTAACCTAAGTTCGAAGGTGATCTGAATTAACTCAAACTCTGTCCTTGACTCAAACCACTCCTTAGGGTTAGGTTAGGTTAATAGACTAGTCCAAGGGATCTCATTTAGACAGCTAAAAGCGCGAGTCCTTTGTCATGAACTCCTAGATAGGGATACCACAGATCTGGGAAGTCAACAAAGCGCTATGTGACTGTTACAAATTTGTTAAAGCGGTTAATAGTACCTAAACGAACCAGTTCAGCTGGTTCACCGAAACTAGTGCTACCGAGATGATTCAGCCTCGGTCTGTTAAAAGCTGGACACTGAAATAAAAAGTGTCTAGATATTTTAATCTTGTCTTCCTCGAATCAGCATCGGCTACTTGCATCCTGAAGGAGGTCTAGCCGCAGTGGGTCCATTGTACGGTGTGCAGTAAAGACTCCTACCATTTACTTACCATTGCGGTGGGTTGAACTTTGTTGAGAGCGACCACCTCTTATTATCTCTCAAAAACTTAACAAAAGAACAATTCTGAATTCAAAGAGAAGGCAGCTGACAATAATATTTCTTGCTTAAGTTCAATAGTCGCAGTCTCGCTAGTTTCAGTAATTCCCGTTGAAAGATATTTCAATGGCAAGCCAAAGTATTGATTGTGTTTCAGTGCTCAAGTAATAAGGTATACCAACGCAAAGCAAGTTAATTGATATTTAGAGCGGCCCAGGATTCCGGTAATAAAGAAAGAAGCCCGAAAATAATCACCTCAATAGACAAAAATCCAAAAAATTAGTTAGGAAAGTTTTATCTTAATAAAATTACCAGAACAATAACAAGATTAAAAATAAAGGGCACTCATAGTTCTTTCTACTTAGTTCGCAATAATTAAGCTCATGTCTCATGTTGAAACCTTTAGATGCAGTAACAAATAGAGTTGATTTCAATATAAATAAGAATCTCTATTTGTTTATACCAGTTCGTTGGATTTATACCAGTTGTGTGTTCGTTTCACCACTCTCTAAATTAAATTATCTGAATGACTCGCGATTCTTCAATTAGGTTTCATATCAGAGCATTGTTTTGATGCTCAGTCGGGACACTCTAGCAGACTCTTAGCACTAAGCAGACTCTTAGCACTAAATCGATTTTTCGAATACTCTCCTCATATGGCTCCGTAAACTTTCAGGATAAATCCTGACTCAAAACTCAAATAAAAGAAAATCAATTGTCGTATCTCTTGTAAGACCCTTTCCAATTAACAGATTCCCACCGGAAGCGCATACATCCACAAATACAAACCTGCGAGATGACTGCGAACGACAAGGTGTTCAATTCAATACGCTGCGGCCGGCTACTCGTCGGCGGACGGTTGGTGACAGCGACACACGAACCAGCGCGTCGTTGGATGACACAGCACACGAAAGTGGCTCAGTGATTAATTGTTTCCGATGCATTCTCGCCTATACACATCGCTGGTCGCCCGTAGCGTCGGCATATTTGCTTGAGTGAGCCTGTCGCTGCCACACATATAGTATGTATGTATTGGACAATTGCGATTTATTAATTTGTTCCGCAATTGTTTGCGCAAACACGCACAAATACATACGAACAATGCTTTCTGTGTTTGGGAAGCCGTTGCGCTTCATTCCCTACATCAAATTGCTATTAGTGCGGCAATTTTCGCATTCCAACAATGCAAACAGACGTACTTGCATGGTTTTGTTGTTGTAATTATATATATATACGTTAGTTCCACTCTCACTACCCCTGCTGACACAAAGTTGACGTCCAATCAAAACTCAAAATAAAGGACATTCAAGCAAATAAGCAAGTCTCAGTGGAACTGAATTCCAAATATACATACATATATACACTCACACATTCGTACCAACAACAATATTGGCAACGCTCATATGCAGTTTTAATAGTTTTCCGTTTCGATTGAGGGAAATGTCAGCACACAAAATACAATCAATCAACCTTAAATCGATGGACACGCTTCCGAATGCTACGAGCACACATACATACAGACATACAAGCGAAGCAGTGTGTGAAGTGGAGAAGGCGAAAAAAGAAATGAAAGAAAATTATTGCTGAGGCGATTTGGTGTGTGTAAAGTTTAAATCGATCTAGGAAACGGGCTTGTAGGGCGCTAGGTGGCTAGGCTCAGTATTTAAAGGGTGATTTTTTAAGAGCTTGATAACTTTTTTTAAAAAAAAAACGCATAAAATTTCATCGGTTCTTTATTTGAAACGTTAGATTGGTTCATGACATTTACTTTTTGAAGATAATTTCATTTAAATGTTGACCGCGGCTGCGTCTTAGGTGGTCCATTCGGAAAGTCCAATTTTGGGCAACTTTTTCGAGCATTTCGGCCGGAATAGCCCGAATTTCTTCGGAAATGTTGTCTTCCAAAGCTGGAATAGTTGCTGGCTTATTTCTGTAGACTTTAGACTTGACGTAGCCCCACAAAAAATAGTCTAAAGGCGTTAAATCGCATGATCTTGGTGGCCAACTTACGGGTCCATTTCTTGAGATGAATTGTTCTCCGAAGTTTTCCCTCAAAATGGCCATAGAATCGCGAGCTGTGTGGCATGTAGCGCCATCTTGTTGAAACCACATGTCAACCAAGTTCAGTTCTTCCATTTTTGGCAACAAAAAGTTTGTTAGCATCGAACGATAGCGATCGCCATTCACCGTAACGTTGCGTCCAACAGCATCTTTGAAAAAATACGGTCCAATGATTCCACCAGCGTACAAACCACACCAAACAGTGCATTTTTCGGGATGCATGGGCAGTTCTTGAACGGCTTCTGGTTGCTCTTCACCCCAAATGCGGCAATTTTGCTTATTTACGTAGCCATTCAACCAGAAATGAGCCTCATCGCTGAACAAAATTTGTCGATAAACACATTTCGAACCGAACACTGATTTTGGTAATAAAATTCAATGATTTGCAAGCGTTGCTCGTTAGTAAGTCTATTCATGATGAAATGTCAAAGCATACTGAGCATCTTTCTCTTTGACACCATGTCTGAAATCCCACGTGATCTGTCAAATACTAATGCATGAAAATCCTAACCTCAAAAAAATCACCCGTTACTAGCAAATCCACACTCACACATATACACATGTATGTATATATACCAACCTCCAACCGATCACTTATTAGAAAGCATGCAAAAGGCGTTGCAGCAAATTGAAAAGCTCTTCACATATAAAAAGCAAAATGTCAAAAAAAAAACAACAAGAACAACAACAATAGCAAAAACAAGAAGAAAACACTCAAACCAGGATATTTGTTCACTAAGTAATTGAATGTCCTGCGATTAGTTTGCTGCTATAAATAATTGGAAAACGATATTTCAAAGTGTGAGTGATGTTGGTGAAGTTGTTAAATTGATGCCGATTGAGAAGGGTGGATGAAATGACTTTTGAAATTCAAGTCGATTTATGGCAACTTGTTACCGTGTTGCAATAGAGCGCATTGTCAAATTCGATTTGATTGCATTTCACTCTTTGTATATTACAAGGAATATTAAATGCATTCGTTAGAGACGCTGTCATGGGTTGAGCCAAAACGTCCAAACGAGTGGCAATGAGTTTAAGAACTCATAATGTTTGTGACACAGTTCGGAATATATGATCTAATGGTTGGTTGAGATCCTGATATCACTTTGATCCAGAGAATGTGATGAAGATTAATATTACATCTTGCTCTTGCAAGATTTGCAATCCGTACAATCCGTGCACCGTACAAGGCTTTTGCAAGGGCAAGAGAATCCGCCTGTTATGTCCATATAACAGAGTGGTTGGAAACAGACTCCGTCAAATCATATGCTCAACTTTACGACTAGGTGACCTTATAAGACAATATATCCAGATGCTCTCCTGATCATCAAACTCGAAATATAAGACACTGCGCAATGTAACGGAAACTCAAGGTGCTTCATTATGAGAAAATTCGAGTAACAGAAAAGGTGACAACAAAGTTCAACTGGATAAGCGGCTAAGCTATATAGATCTACGAATGCTTTTGAAATTGGAAACGATCCACGACAAATACATTAAAAACTCCAAATACTTATGGATTTTAACGGCTTTAACCAACACTGAAAGATACCATATTTAGGTCATAGCGACGTGTATTTGATATTCTCGCAAAGCTCATATGACTCTGTGTGAAATCGTCGAGCTTTTACTCAATCATAATGTTATGAACCTCTCCACGTAGCCTCCGTCATAGCGTCTCGCTTTAAACTTTTTGGTTTTTTTGAAATCGACTATTGAAGAGAATTATTCGAGCAAAGAGCTAAATCAGCCAAGTATATTTCGACATCTCTAAAAGACGCAGATATGACACACAAGGAAAAACCTTTGACCCTTAATCCAATAAGGAGCAATATGTTACTTTTTCAATGGCTGAGAGTTAATTTAGCGAATGGACTAGGGCGTCTCGAGAAATAAGAATTGTCCATCTATGAATCTATGGAGATTGTCTCTTTGTATTATCTTTCGGCTGCCAGTATTTTCGGAAGGCAAATATTTTTCGTTTCGCAATTATAATGAGTGGAATTGAGAACAATATTGTGTTTTTGCAGAATATATCCATCTCTATAAACTACAATTATCATATTGAAGACCACTTATCACGACGCAGGCAGAATAACAATTTCTTTGCTACTTTTGGAAAGAACAACCCCCCGAACATAGCGAACATTTTATCGAAATCAATATTTAGGTCTTTTTTTTTCAAAATATAAATTATATATTTTTTTTTCGACCAACCTTGACCCCTTATATCGTCTCTCATACAAATTTGATCGAAAATAAACCAATGAAATAAGATGAAAAGCTAGTTAATCTACATCCAGTAATTAAGACTCAATCTCCGGAAAAATAATTGGTTTGGTCCAATACCCAGCGGAGTTGAGTACAATGTTATAATTACATTTATAGACAGAACAACAACAATAACTGAAGAATTGAATAACCCATATTTTTGAAAAAAGATGTCGAATTATATAGAGGCGTCATTAAGGTTTACCCTGGTTGTCGAAGCTGATGGGTTCGTTTAGATATATACATATATACGAAGATTTTGACTGCAGTGAAAAACTGTCTTGTCATTTTTATTGCCATCCACCTTTTTCTCTTATCCTTGACATCCATAGCATATGGTCGATGCAAAATCATTTAGTGAATATTAAAACTGTCCTACCCCAGCAGAGTCTTCAATTATTTACACAAACATTAATGGTGAATAAATTTAAGGGAAACCGCTAAGGATTTGAAATTCGGTTGCCAGGCTGCATATTAAAAATGTTCACAACGCCACCGCCGCTGCTGAATTATGCCAGTATGTAAATAAAGTCAGTGAAGCGCAAAGTGTTGCGAGACAATGCCACCAATCAGCGCCTAGTCGGTGATGGCCTGTGCTGGTGGCAATTTCCTTATCAGCTTATTGATAATCCTACGCGTCAAATAATTAAAAGCAAACCGCAGAGCGTCGAAAAGGGACGACGAATATTTATTATTATTATTTCGCTAGCAATTTTATGGGGCAAGTCGTATGCAGAAGTGAGTGTGTGTGTTGATGATTTTCGAAGCTTGCGATCAATCGATGTGGAAAGCAATGGAAAATATTGATAATAATTTAAAATTCCATTTAAATATCCTTAAGGACAATTTGTTATGCACCAAATTAATAAGCAATGCGGGGCATGACGACAACAACCACAATAACAATAACAAAACGAAAGTAAGCAAATAAGCAAACAGTGAGGCGGCAACAGCAATATTGAATAAGCAAGTTGCCACAAAATTTGTTTAAATGCGCTTAAAAGAAATGCGGCTATAGCGCGTTGCAAGCTTTGGACCCTCATTTTTTAGTTTTTCCGCACTCTCGTAGTAGCGCTGATTTCGTTGCCACTGATGGTGGCATTTACAATTTGTCGGCAATTGAAATTCTCAAAACATATTTGGCATTAATCGTGGTGGCATTGTTTGTTTTTTATTTTTGTGGCAACCAACCAACGGCTCAACTGAGCGAGCGAATTCTAGCAATCGCCAGCGTAAACCTTATACGCGACCAGCAGCCGTCTGTTCCTTGCAGGCGTTTAGACAACGTTGCTACCCCAGGAGAGACAACATTTGAGTTTTTTCTTCATTTATAGCTTGTTCTTGTTGTTGCTGCTTCTGTTTTAAATTTATAACTTGTCGCTGCTGATGTATGACGTGCCCATATACATAAATATCGTATAAATTCTGCATATGCCTCTATGTATTTACGTCCGCTTAATCAGCCCAAGCCTTGCTTTTGTATACTTTCCCAGCTGATGACAGCGCTGTTTCCTCCGATTCCAATGTTTTGATTTTTATCCCAACGTGAATATGCAAATTATTGTCCGCATGGAACGCGCATCTTACGCTCGCCTGTAGAAAGCAAGCGACTGCTTGGGCAGATGGTCCCACCAGCAGCACCAGTATTACGTAAATGCCCCAACGAAAGTGGTTGTGGTGTAATGGTATGGTGAACTTGGTAACCCAGTGAACCTAAAGACATTTCAAATCTGGATCTCGGTAGTATTTGCTTGTAGCTGAAACGGAGTGACTCCGGAATTACAGGAACAGGTATTTAGGAATGCGTCATTAATAAGTCGGCAAATGCTCTGTTCGTTCAATCGATTTTTGGATCGGAGCAGAAAAGGGTCCATCGCTCATACCATCCATTATGTTAGAAAACAGTAGCATTGTCAGATTTTGGATTCCGAAAGCTGGAAAATTACAACTCTCGGTCTTCAGAGCATCGCCAGTGAAGGTTCTTCAACGAATATTAGGCCAGTAAGTAAGTAACCCAAATACTGTACCAATGAGCGATAGATATCGGTAGTAAATAAAAAAATATTCAAGTCATATGACCGAAGGCGAGTTGAGTGAAATCTCATACTGGTTCAGTCCTTCTCCAATATTTTCGTTCAATATCGTTCAATATCGTTCTATCCATTATTCCTGAATTTTAGTCGACAGGCAGAATTATCGCAATGAGTGGACTGATTAAAAAATCTAACTATAAGATTCTGTGAGAAACAGAGTACCAATCAAATAGTCCAATTCGGTTTCAAATATTGGTTGTTCTCTGCGTCGGTAATAACTTTGAAGGATGACATGTTTACGCTAAGCTTTTTTGAAAATAGAAGGAGAGTTCCTCTTTTAAGAACTTTATTCTTCAGGTACATAGCTAACTTCAATCAGAAAGGCTAGAATGGACTCTAATGGAAAGCGCCCTGGGAAGCAATAACAATTGCAACTTTCGGTTACTCGCTTCTTGAGAAAGTTCATATCGATTTAAAGTCTGTGTCTTACATAAGTTATTATAGGGGCAAAACCATTAGATTGACCAATAAACCTGACCTAGAGATATCGAAAGGAACTCCATTCTATATTGGAGACTGCAGTTGAACCACTGTCGTTTCAATATTAAACCCTGAGGTGACTTTCGGATTGAAGATTTATTTGCTCCGACCCCAGGGCAACAGGATTTTTGATTTGATAATATGATATCAGAGATCTGTGAAGCAGCGGCTCTTGCTCTCAAGGCCAAAGTTATTATTACTTCTCCAAGGAATCAAATACTACTGGTTGGAAAGCTAAGGCAAACAAGAGCCCCAAAAGACCATTTCCAACTTTACAATAAACAAAACATAATTTCCTCGCTGGGTTCAACACTGCCTTAGCGAACAGAATGCAACTAAGCAAAGCACCTTAGAGACAAAAAACTCCCAATACTATTTGTGCGCCGTAGTGCTTTGTTATAAGCAGAATTTTGGTCCGTATGCATTTCTGATGGCCTTCATTGTTTTTAGCCCCCAAACGATTGGCATTTGCTGGGGACAAGCTTCTCATGCAGCGCATTCAAGCGACAAGATCTGCTCAATTCACTGCTTGTTATTGTTATTGGCTGGCTATGTTGCTTCATCGTTTTTCATGCTCAAAGACCTGATTTCTTCACTCCGCCTATGGCAGCGCGCGCCCCCATAAAACGAATCGCATATTTCAATTGGACAAGTAATGCCGATTTGCATACGAACGTATTTACTAGTCGATGTTGATGTTGCAACAAACCAATGTTGCCACTGGCAGACTGCCTCCTCTTTTAGCAAAGCCACTTTTTGATATGAGTACCCTTGGCGAGTAGCCCGAGCACCTAATCGCCTTGCTGCTCAGCTATGACAGCACCCATGTCTGTCGCTCTGTGCGTCCCCTCTCTCCTTAAACTTTGCTTGGCTATTCTAGGAGACCATGAGGCTTCCAAAGCAATTTACTGATTCTTCAGTTCGGTTCATGTGTTCTTGTTGTTATTGCTGTTAGCGTTGTTCTCTAGCTTTTGCCATCAGTGCTGTTGCGCTGGTTGTGTTGCTTGTCGCTTCTGTCTTCGTGCAACAATTTGATAAATCTGCGACAAACCCGTTGCATGTTGCTACTCTTTCAACATGCTACTCGCTGATTGTGTGTGAGATATACAGCTATGTTGCAACACCATTACAACAACAACGCATTCGATGACCGGGCATTGTTGTTGCTGTTTGTTGTATTTGATTCGGCTGCTCTATGGACAGCTACAGATACTCGTAGGACAGCTTGCCAGCGCAAACATCTTAGATTTTCCGATTCGGCAAAATTTATTTAAAACTATGCGCGCTTTTTGTTGGCATTCTTGAAAGGACCAAAGGATAAGCATCGGTACGCCGACAACGCGGCGAATCGTTAGAGTGCAGAGCGCATCAGCAGCTGAGGTATTGTGGAAAATTTATGAGCCTCGAAAGCGATTGCAATTAATGTACAAATATGTAGGGATTTGGTAGCAAAATTGGATTTGCTTTTTGCACGGCTTCCGAGAGTTATGTAATGAACTATTGACCTACAATCAGGTGCATGTAAGTTTTTATAGAAGATAGCGAATAAATGGTTAATAACATAGTCCAAATTGGAAGACAGATGATCTAAACACCATAGTGAACTTTCTAATAACAGTAATTTGGGTGGCCTATGGACTGAGTGTGAGAAAGCAGTCAAGTTTCGACGGTATCAAATCTTTGTTCAGAATCAATTAGCTGTTCGGAACATTCCAAAATTCTTTTGGAACTCTAACTCTAAATAAAAGATTTCTCAACACCTCAGGTTATATTGTGATAAATCTTGATTAAACAAGAGTGATTTCTATAAAAAGTTAAACAGAATGGAATAATCCGTTTTATATTGCGGGTTCCGGCCAGTTCCCGAAATCACGATTTCACACATATTTGGAGAACGATTCTGTGGGCTTTTATCTGAAAGATGCGTCTATAACAATAAGAAAGTAGTTTAAATAGGTAGTAGATGAGAGATACTGCCTATCTTCAGTCATAAGTTCTTATCATTTCCCAAACTCGGATTCCATGTCAATAAAATATCTCTGTTTGAAGAACCTAAATAGTAAATTTATCGTTTCCCTGAATTTAGGCGGAATCTAATGGTATTCTTTAAAGTAGTTTAATTCTGAATGGATCGGAACCAAGAGTTTTGCCCGCTTAACTCAATAACCTGTATTATATTCTTCTTTCCTATCTCTCGCATTTATTGCATTAGTTGTAGCCTCAGTTGCATCGGTTGAAAGTTTTGAATCCATTGGGCCACTTTTTTTAAGCTTATGATGAATATTCCTTTCAGGCTTCACTAAATTAATACTATTTACCTTTCTGTTCGGGATATTTGAGTTTGGTAATCCAGACTCACCTTCGTCGATGCTTTCGTTGTAATAATGTCATAAGTTTTACTGTTTCTCATTTAAAATTTTTTTTAGGGAAACGGACGACAAGTCCTCAAAAAAGAGATTGGAGAACAATTTGATGAGTGCTCACCATAAAACTTCTGAAGTATGGACACGGGAGTTAGACGGTCCCACCACCACCAAATACCTTTAATATGAGACGCAAACTCCGTTGCCAACTAAATTGCTCCAATTCCAATTTTATTACACTATCCCTTTACTACAATAGCAATAAAATACGAAACAAAACTTTTTAGTAGCCACGTGACCTGGCAAAGATGTAAAGTAGTCTTCTAAAAAACAACAAAAACAATAAGTTAAATATCTTTTCTCTTTATTATAAACATTTGTAATTTTGAAATGTGACTCTTGAGATAAGCGACCCCATCATGGTATCACCTTTCAGCCAGTTCAACAATGTTGAAAGTTCGCTTGCAACATGAATATTTAAATTCCATAAAATATGAGTAACAACGCAAAATCTAACATCAACAAAGCGCGCAAACAAATTGCTACCGTTGATAGCTGCAGTTTGGGGCACGTGTCGCATCAGTAGCGCTATGCTTGCAACATACGATATGGAAATATGTATGCTTAATGACGAGCGGCGCGCGGCGAATGTGTCATCAGCGGTGGCAAGTATATTTGGCATCAGGTGGCAGTTGACGTTGCTGCTAAGTAATGCAAAAATGTCGTGAATGTATGTACTAACGCTTACCTTTAGAACCAGACTTGATAACCGTATATGCCACATGCCACCTAATATACGCGTGCTCAGCCAAGTTGACTTTGAAACGAGTTTCTTTGACATATTTATGGTTTTTGGTAAGTTTCAATTCAATATCGCTTAGACGCAGCTAACGAGCGAGAGCGCGCTCGCTCACTCGGTGGACGCGCGGGTCAACAACTCCTGTCGCGCGCCATTTAAGGAATATTTAAGGAATGCTTCTTATCCTGCAGTTGAGTAGTGTGTGGCCCCTTCGTGCCACTTTCATAATTATAGTTGTTGTTGTTGTAAATTGTCTGCACATAATTTTCATTTGATTTACAAGCTTCGCACTCAGTCGTTCGCTCGCATTCGAACTCATTTGTAAGCGACGCCTGATGTCTGCCGTTGACTGTTAGCAATCAAATGCGTACGCTTACATATTCCATAATCCGCATAAATGTGCATATTAGTGGTTGTTGTTGCTATTTCACTTCATCTTCGACGAGTGCCACTAATGGAAGCGGACATATGGCATGCAGAGTAATTTAGCTTGTTCGGGCATTATCCGGTTTTACGCCGAAGAAACAATAGTTTGTGGCCAGCGCTACCCTCTTCGCTGTTGCTGTTGTTTTACCGCCCCGCTAGCAGGCGCTATCAATGCCATTAGGATTAGCGCCGCACATACTTTTGCATTTTCATTTCACTTTCTTCGACGCCCCGCTCTCTCGCATACAACGAACCAGTTTTTCCTTTTCTCATTTCAATTTTCTTTGTTTCCGCATTGCTGTTGTTGTTGTGGTACGCTGTATCCCCTCACGCATTAATTGCATGTCGCTTTTCGTAATTCATAAATTCGCTAGCATATAATGATAATTACGCATTACCCAACTCACTCGCTGACTAAACGTGCCACCACCATTTACTCACTATTTTCCTTTAATATAATAGTTTTCTTCAAATAGTCCCCTTCGTCGCAATCAGCTGTCAGTCCGGTAGCAGAATATTTATGATTTTATGTGTGTAAATTATTGCGTTTCTAAATCGCATTCCTTTCGGATTTAATGCATTTCCTGCATTGAGCATAGGAAAAGCCAGAAGAGTGTCTACAGCAGCTGTATAATCGACTGCGACTCAGTGCTCGAAGGGTCGTTGCAACAAACTTAGAGATTAGTAAGTCATTGGTCATGACAAGAAGTTGGTATTGCTAGTGGGTGGTTAAGAAAGTGCACACAGTTGCGTATATAATTATGTGATTAATGCGAAAATCCTTAAAGATTTCTACTGAAGACGGCAATGAACTCATAAAAGTGGCTCTACAAAATTCCTTCAAAACTCCTGTTGGTTTCAACGACACTGTCCACCCCATGCCCATTTTTATATATATATGTCTGATAACGTAATTTGACTACTCAGAATTTTCCTAGCGCTGCAGGATGACTACGCTACAAACAGCTTTAAAGCTTTCACTTGAAGCTTGTTCTTGGCATAGGTACTTTTGAAGCTGTCACACAGCTTATCTAGGTGCTAGAGCTATCAGAACAAATATTTCTAAGTAAATATTATTTTTATAGATGTTTTAGGACGAATACGAAGATATTAATATTTTCTCTTATAAGCTTTTTATTGCGTGAAATACTCTTGGAGCTTTGACAATATGTGTCCAAGTCCAAGTGCAATGTAAATATAATTTTCCTAAAAATTTAAAAAGGTTTACAGAGAGCTTACAAGCTTTTATTAAAAACATTTTCCAAACTGGAATTTTTCGAAGCTTTAACAAAGATTGTCTAGTTGCGTGTGTTATGATGAAAGCTTTCTCATATAGATACTAAGGTCGCACAACAATTCGATAAATGTTCTATTTTAAGTTTGATCTCCCTTCTCTCTATTAAAGCTCTTGTCAACCGAATAATCTACAACAAGAAGTATCTGAACATGTGTTCCGTCGCCTCTGTTCAATAAAGCCGGTATTCTATCAACGGCTATGTTAGCTTTGATTTCATATATTTTCATATTCCTGTATGGCTATATTAAATACTCTAGATAGGCTTATTATATCTTCCAAAATCGTTTCTTATTGAATTCTGAGGTTGGCCTCACCACTTCCAAACTTATCAGACGAGGTTTTGTTCTCTTTTGTTTTGAGTGCTTTGATGTTGTTTCAGACGTTGAGGAACACCACATTTTATGATTTTGTTTCCATAGAGGAATAACAGCCGAAAGTTTTCAGAGAATGTGCTAACGATATTAAAATAAAAGCTGTGGTACTTTTACCTTATTCCGGATAAAAAGGCCCTCGTCGTCGAAAAGTACAGACTTTCTGCCATTATTCCTTTCAATTTCATTGGGAATTATGGCAAAAATTGAGTCAGTGACCATGTAGGTATATTTCTCATTCATGTTCGTCTCTTGTCTTGAACCTTCCGCCTTCTTCCTCCTTCTTAGCTTTCGACTCCAAACCACTTCAGAGAGTGTGAAAAAAGAAAATTAAGTTTTCTGCTCTTACTAATATTCCCAAGGACTGAGACAAGTAAGTCGGTGAGTCTCCAATATTTCCGACACTGCGACTGGTATCATCCGGAGCGGATATGTATATGTTTCTATATTACTTCATCGTTCCTCTCTTTTCAACTGATCTTTGAGCAAACAGTGTTGTTTTGCTTAGAAAAAAAATATTATTTACATTTCCTCTTAACAAATAAAAAATAAGTTATCAAAAAAATAGTTTATCACTCACTTATTCATATTATAATAATTAAGTGCATATGCTGCGAGGAGAGTAATGTTTGCCGGCACACACCCACAAGCCAATTTCATGTCATACGCGCATAGAAAGGATGTGTCAAGCATACATTCTAAACTCATATCTATTCTCTATATACGAATATATATCTACTTTTTATGATAATTTGCTGCATGCAACTCACACGCATAAACTCCGCATTTTACACACACCCATCAGCCATGATTCAACGCTCCTCACAGCCATCAGCGCTGTTGGTGAGCTGATGGTGAATTAACGACTGCGCGCACGAAGTCCGTAAGCCCGCAGCAGCGACTGCTGGACAGAACATTAAGCTCACATGTGACCATCATGAACAGCTCATTTGCGTCACACAGAGATACTACATACAAACGCCGGAACCAACAACGGGAACTACACTTAAACTTATGGGGAGAAAAGGATATTTCTGTGAAAATAATAATAAAGGGTTGCGCAAACGACAAAAAGCTTTTTAATTTGTCATAAAAATGTGCGGTTGTGGGTGCTGTTTAAGTGTTAAATGAAGTTGGATGAGTTAGGGACAGTGGTTGCAAGTGATGAGAATTTGAATTTGGAAAAAAGGAACTGAAAATGTTTTCGTAGAATTCTTGCTGCAATCATAGAAATTTTACTTTGAATTCATATTGCAATTCCACTATGAGTAATGAAAAAGTAATTGGTAAATATTTTTGTGTTCTAACGAGTCGAACTTTTTAAAATTTACTACCGAAATTCAGAGTCAGTGGCCTCAACTTTAAGAGCGCTACGTCCTATGTAGCGATAAGGCTAATTTTTGAATGGCTTCGTCAATAAACAAAATATGCGTTATTGGTCAGGCAGCAATACACACGTATTCCTAGATTCACCATTGAATCCCGAATTGCACGGATTGAATGATATCATCTTGGACAATATGTGGTTCCAACAGGACGGCGCCACAAGCCGCACATCGAATGTCACAATCGATTTATACGAAATGGCCCAGTCAATTGGCCGCCTCGGTCGTTCGATTTGACGCCGTTATATTATTTCCTGTGGGGCTACCTCAAGTCTATGTTTTATGCCAACAAGCCAGCGACGATTGGTAAACTTCATACGGATATCGTTAAATTGGTTTATGCTTGAAAACAGTCGAAAATTGTACTCAGCGTCTGGACTTCTGCAAGCGTGCCCGTGGTGGCCACGCAAAATAGATTGAGTTGAATACATAATGGCATCGAATGTATTTTCACAGGAATAAAGAATTTCATTGATATACCAAACTTTTTTAGCGCCCTTATTGATAAACCCTTTCCAAACTAAAGTATCAGCAATAGTTCTAAGACCACAAGAAAATGGTTTCTTGCGATAAGTCCAGCTCTCTCTGTTAATGAACTTACCAGATTTGCACTGGAAAGATAACAGGTACTCTCATCATCACAAACAGAAGGACTCATAATATTGTGGTAGTTATAGATTTAGCCTAAGGGACCTAATATTCAAAGTAAAGTATAATACATAAAAATTTTAAATAGTAGTTTGAAAGAAAGAAAAGTCTTCTTTTCCTCTCAGCACTCAAATACCTTAGGTCTTTTTTCTTTAACCATCCAGCAAACTCATTGGCATCGAAAAAAAAATTGTCTAATAGTCTATTGAGGATACATTACGATCTATATTTACTACAAAAGACTTGTCTACAACCGTCGAAGAGTTCAGGATCAGCTTTTATACCGAACATATTGTTACAATATAACTAAAATATAAACACATACGTAATTCCAAATAGCATTTATTCCATCCTAAACGTACTTATTGTCGCTTTAAAATAAATTACTGCAGTCGATGAAGTACCTTTGTTGCATAAATGAAATAATTGCTCAAACAAAGGTGATTTGACAAATATGTTATGTATTACTCAAGAAATGTGTATGCTATAAATGCATAGTCTCTGTTTATATGCATTCAAGTATGCTTACAGAAGAGTTATTGCTTCTTTACTTAGAGAATGACATATCTTCAAAAACTAATGATTTCACTAAAGTGTGCACAGCTCATTTCTTAGTTAGAAAACGGTAGATATGTATATTTTAAACCTTTACTACTGGAACACTGCATTTATTATCAAACCTTATTGCGAGAGTTCACCCAAACAGATATCTTAAAGCTTCACTCAATATATATACTATTATATTTTTTAAGTTATGACATTCCTCTTATAATCAAATTACCTGGAAATTAGGTAATTAGTTCAAATATTCTCCAGTAAATCACAGCATTTAATGTCTGTAATTAAGCATTAATTTAAAATATAATATTCATAGAGGCATCAGTAAATACATTTCTATTAAAATTATAATGATATGACTGAGAATAGTGCCATTTAAGCGTAATAATACTATGCTTATCAATGTAATTCATTCGAAAGCACACATTTACGCAGCATTTACACCAAATTTATTGTTATTAAAATAATATACATAGGCTTATTAGTGCTAAATACACAAGTGTGTGAGTAAAACTATTTTAGAAATTAGCATGCTGTTATAAATAATGAGCGTTTAATAAATAAGATTTTATGATTATATTTCACAAATGTTTCGTACATAAGGTGCAATCGGGCTACATTATTAGACATAAATAATCGCATTTATTCAAATTTTGAGGACATAACAATTTTATATGTATAACCCAGTAGTATTCAAGACTTAATTAATAGTTA
The DNA here is from genome assembly GCF_028554725.1 of Zeugodacus cucurbitae. Classification (NCBI taxonomy): domain Eukaryota; kingdom Metazoa; phylum Arthropoda; class Insecta; order Diptera; family Tephritidae; genus Zeugodacus; species Zeugodacus cucurbitae. The sequence goes on from NC_071669.1 coordinate 19,713,662, forward strand.
TACTAGCGATATTGCCCGAAATAGTTCTAATACTACACTCTTCACAGCTGTTCTTGGTTAATGACAAATTCACGGTGTCAGCTAAAAATATTATGAATATAGAATCAAAGTATTTACCATTCCCATTATTAAATAAATACCATTACTATTACCAGATACTTAGTCTGACTAAGTAATTATTATTATCAGTTCTTTTTTTAGGTAATATTCCATTACCATTACTCCTTAAATGCCATTACTATTACCAGCTACATACTCTGACTAAGTAATTATGATTATCAGAACTGTTTTAGGTAATTACCATTACTATTCCTAAGTAATTACCAATAACTTTAATGAGTTTTGGAAGAAATAATATCTCTCTGTGAAGAATAATAATCGGTCGGAAAAATATATTTCATACTTTGTTGTTGTAAGAACAAAGAACTTTCTTCTATCAATAATATTTGATATCCGTTTTGGATATTTTCCTTTCTTCTTCTAGTCATATACTTGAGTCAGAAACAAAAAAAAATTAAAATAATTATTTTCTACTATGCCTTTAGAAGAGTTTCAAAATTCGAATTGAGAGAGAGAGAACTATATAACGGGAACTAATGGATGTTGAATTACTATGATAAGAGAAAAACGAAGCCATAAAAAAGGTTCTGTCTAAAAGTTCTTGGTATATTAACCCAAATCAAGCCATCGTACCCAAGCTGGCATGGCCTCATCCTTCTCTTTCAATCATAAATAGTCGGAAAAATATCTTTGGATTGTATTTTAATTTCACCCAGGACCATATACATTACAGTGTTGTTGTTTTTCTACGCCACTGATTTTCTAATCAAGCCGATGAGGCCTTAACTAAAGATTCTAAATAATACTCAGTGAAGAACTAGATGATAAGCTATGTGTTATTTGATAGTATAGTTCGGGTTTCGACCTAACATTTTGTAATGACAACATTTTTGGATAACACTTTAAACTTTTAAAGATCATCGCTGATATAAAAGTGTTTAACAGCTCCAATACACTCATATTCTTTTCTATTTTTTACTTTCTTTAGATCCTTATAATGCTTTATTTACAAAACAGATTGAGTTACTTATTAAATACAACTAATTTCTAGGCAAATATTAAATTTAGTATAAAATCTAAATTTAGAAAGCATTCTTTATTACAAAAAAACCTCCATTTAGTAAAGCTTTAAAGCACTTGAGCATTCAAGCTATGTACATATATACGAGTTAGTGAGTGTTCTTTTGTAATTTTTTATATTCTAAATTAAGCACGCTTACATAATGCCATGGTTACGATCAATATAAATTTGTTAATTTCCGCAATAAGCATCAGTGAATTGCGGCAGCTGTGCTTTCTTCCGCCAAAATCCTTTGAAGTTCGAAGCTGAGGTACTTTATATCCCCTGTCTACATATGTATGACAGCTTAACTATAATTATTTCATAACAGAGCACACGCTTATCCATACAAATACACACACATGTACATATGTGAGTTCGTCCACACATCCTGGTTACTCTGCTTTACCTCCTGTCAACGCACTTAATAGATTTTGTGGTAATTTTTCAGCATTTGCGTTTTTTTCCTTTTCAAAACGCCTTGCGCTATTTACTACAAGTTCTTTCACCAACCTCCCTTTTCCGCTATTTTAATTTGGCTTTCACTACTAATGGGCTAGCTCTGCTGGAAACTCCACAGGGGGTCCATGCATGCATTTTTACACAATTATGGCACTAAATTCTATTTAAAATAGTTATTAGGCAAACAATTTTCAAAGCGGCTATTCAATGAATACGTGTACATCAGCGCTTATGTTGTTAGCTGGAAATATACATAAACAAATAGGTACACCTAAAAAAGTATGAATAAATTTATGCGTTTTGACCTCATGTTCCACTTTTTATTGAAGGTTTATTACATGTTTGTGATATCCTGCTGTCACAGCTGGGCTTTTATGATTTGCTCATAACGGTAAAAAGCGGAATTAATGGCTGAGTTTGTTGAATTAATTTTTTATGTTCATAGATATGAACCGTTATTCTGTTATTTTATAGCATGTGTTCCTACACATTTTTTTGTATTTTTTTATATATATGGCAACTCTAAAAAGAATAAATTTTGGAAAAAACAATATTTTCATATTTCATAAAAATACTTCGAAAACCAAGTGGGTTGGGGTAGTCGATCTTAATTCATTTAGCTTATTATAAATCCATCTACAAAAACTAAGTTCCAGTGATACCTATCCTGTGATATATGTATACTAATCCGAGTTCGTTCAGTCATATTGGAAATCTTATGCGATTTCTAGAGAATGTTAGTAGATATATATGTACCTCTGTCTATATCGTACACAATTCTTGAGAACATGAAAAAAATATACTTCAAGCTTGCATCATATTTATCCATCTTTTTTTTAATCGTCGGCAAGGAATTATTATCCATTTCCCATCAACGTCTCTCATGTTATCATCGCTGTCTATACCAAACGAGTCACAGCTGAGCTTTTTTGACCACTGATCTTGATTTTAACATTTCCGTTGACACAAACTCCTTCATCTTATTTTAGATTTCCTTTTTAAGTCCAATATAAGATGATTTACGAAACCCACATCGCCAAGAAATGTTTCGTACATACATCTATGATTCTTTCGTTCAATCTATGGTGCTTGTAGCTTTAAACCTTAAAAGCTCTTAAAGCTTCTAGGAAATAAGAGAGCGAATAGGTCAAAAAAAGCTTGGCTAGGTTCCGGATCCAAAAATGTGTATAAGAACAATCGTCTTCGGTAAAAGCTTTCAACATTTTAGTTTTTAGTTTAGTTTAGGTCAAAAAAAAGCTTGGCTAGGTTCCGGATCCAAAAATGTGTTTAAGATCAATCGTCTTCGGTAAAAGCTTTCAACATTTTTGTTTTTCAGTGTTATGAGCTTTCATTGATCTTAAACTTTTCTGAAATGAAAAGCGTACATTTTAATTTATTCCCTGAAAAACTACAACTTAAACAAACTTAAATAGTCTATTGAAATAATAATATGAGTAACACAATTAGTCAGTTGTGACAACGAGCTTTCAATGCCATGCAACATTGATCCCTTTAAATAGAAGGCAATAAGGTATCAAAGTCACTAGCTGAGGAAATAATTTTCCCGTGTCACTTAATGCCTCGAGCGAACTGCTAATAGCGCTAGAATATACCAACAAACATACGAGTAGAAGTAACGCATATTCCTCCAACCAACGTCTCCAACTAGCTCCCAACCAAACTCTACCTCAGCCTGAGCGAGTGTACAATTAGTCGGCACTCTTGGCCGAATTGGCTGTGTGTGGTATTGACATAGAAAATGGACCTGTGGGCGGGGGTGTATTAATTTGTCAACACGCGCACTCGCTTTCATTAATTTTCGAAATGTCAGCAACTAATCTTCCAATTTGGCACTTCTTTTTCACTACTTTCGGCTGCTGGCCGCCCGACCGAGCGACCGAGCGACCGGCGTGTTAAGCATACTGGCTTTCGATAGCTGCTGGCTGCGTATCAAACGCCTTCGTGGCTGCCTACGAAGCGCCCAGCACTCTTTGGCTTCTTGCTTTACTTTGCCAAATTGCTTGTTCCGTATCATGTTTACTTTGTCAACATGTGTTAATGCCGGTGTAATCCGAAATCGAAAGCCAGTAGCCGCTTTCCCTATCTACCGCCCACAGTCTCCGTACAGCCGAGTCATGCCAATCAGCGCGCTGCCATAGTTGCTTTTTGCAGCCGCTTTTTTTCGTACAATTACATTTCTTTAATTTCTCAGTGTTTTTTTCTTGTGCTACTCGTATTGCGTGGCTTTATGGGGACGCTTGTGTGGCGATTAGTTTGTCAGTCTGGTGTAGAGCGAAAAAAGACGCCGGGATAATTGATCGCCAAAGCAAACGTTAATTGGAAAACAGTGAAACTTGAAAAAAAGCTGCTCGAATTGAAGGATTTGGTAAGGCCTATAAGGCATTAAGTGCGAATCTACGAATGCTGCAATTTCGATTTGTTTTGCCTTCAATGGCGCGACTTAGAAATAATATTAGTAAATTCGTATCATGCTGATTTATATCTTTCAAGGCGAGAGAAGAGCAGTAAGAGTTATATGAACATAATAAATATTACCTTGCAAGCTTTGATGAGCTTAAACTCATAAAGCTTACAGCTTTCTTGTCATCAAACCGTAAAAGCGTCGAATGGGAACACCTTTCACGGATTCCCTGAGAGATCGCACTTCTGAAATACATACGAAGCCTAAAACTCTATACCAGATATTTGCGAACGCCATTTAGCTAGAAAGGTTGATAGCTAAATAAAGTTCTGAAAGCCAAAAAGCGGACCCAAAAAGAATTATTAGAAAGTGTACCATTTATAAGGCTTTATGAGTACTATTTAATGCTCCATTCGTGTGAATCAGAGTGTTAGAGCTTGGATCTTAGGAAATTGCAAAGATGGCGAACTTACAAAGACGCGCACTCTGTCTTCAATATCTTCGGTCTGTGAACTAGTCGATATTGCACAACCTACTAATTAACTAGTGGATCTTGTAGTGTGCTCTCAACTTTAGCGGTCGACATTTGCGCGGTTTTAAGGACCATCTCCATCCTTAATTGGTGAATTGGTAGAGGTTCTGTGAGCACTTCGCAATTAACATTGTTCACCTTTTCCTCATTTTAGGATTTCTAACTCGCCACTGTTCAACCGTCATTCTAGTAGTGCCATATCCTAAGTTATCAGAGAGAGAACGAGGTAAAATTATCTCAGAATTTCCTGCTTGATTGTTCCGCTTTAGCAAAACAGTGGTGGAACTTTTAAATACCACACATTAGACTATCAAGAGGGCCTATTTGGAATCTAAATCTTTTTATAATCAGAGAGGACTTGCCGTTAACTAACCAAATGTAATCTTCGACCCAGGGATCAGCCATTAAACTTAATGCATAGATAGCCGTAGTAAAATTCTAAGATGGGAAAATTAATCGGGTAGCATTAATAAACTCAAAAATATTTAAAATTAGCTTCAGTGCATCTTAGAAGAAGGTTAAAAAGCTACGATATCTTCCTGCCTACGTGGTATCTTCCTGCCGAAATGAATAAGAATTCTAAGATGAAGATTTATTCTGAACGCGCAATTCATACTTTTGATTTCATAATCCTTCATCCTGCACCCAGCCAAGCGCAGTGCAAAGGAATTCCGTGAAAATAAAAAATACTTAACACTTTCGCTGCCTGCTTTGTAGATTGAAAACCAACAGCGCACAGTTAAGCCATAAAAATTGCAACGAAAATGCCGAGCTTGAGTTGTAAATACACTGAGATGGCGGATGGATGACTACACCTAGCCGACAGACAGTGCATTTGCGCACACCGCGCGGTGACAATGACGGCTGTGACAGCGAGACCAACAGCAGCGATTTTATGACGCACATTAAGCATGGGAATTGGCTTTTTCGCAACTTATCTAACAGTTAAATCATGAAGCACGCCTCGCATACCAAAGAATACAGCCGGCAATAGCAAAAACAACAAAAAAGGAAGAAGCTACTAGAGTAGGAGACAACCCACTTCACTGGGGTGGTAAAGAGACAACTTCAAAAACTGGTGTTGGAGGAAAGCAGCCACTTAGACGCGTACGAGCTCGAAAAGCCAGTAGCAGCCGCGTCTCCAGTTGTGGTGTGGCACGTAGCAATGTCGTCTTTTTTAACGTTGTCGTCTAGGAAACAGATTTTTCTCTTAAATTTGTTTATGGCGGCAGTAAAGTACCGCAGCATAAGCGCCAAAAGTGGAAGACATTGGGAAGATCCGCTTGTAGGTGCCAGTCGGGTGTAGAGCTTGGAAGCCATTGTTTGTATGCCGCCCTGGAAGCGCCGTACATGCCACTCAAGGTGTAATTTAGCATCTCATCTGAGTGTAGTTGTAAAAACGATGTTCGCGGAAGACAAATACGCTCGCTATTCGCTGTCAACACGTTGTTTCAACAGCGGCGAAAATGTTTCGGGGTTAAGGCAACGGAGAAGCGAAGCCACCCAAAATAGACAGCTTATTGCTGTGCAAGACACATACGTACATCTTTGAAGCCTTCTTTTATTTATATGCACCCACAAATCTGGAGTCGTCAAGAAGACAAATCGGCAGTTCGTTCGCGTGGTTCGTTCAGCCGTTGGTTCGGGGTTCGGGGTTCGGGGTTCGGCTTTGACTCTTTCGTTTTGATGATTTAAATTGCAGCAAGTTCACTCACGTTTCAAGTCCGTACACCAGCTCATGGCCGCCATCAGGCAGTTATTACCCAAAGTGATTGCTTGGCAACGGCGGCGCTACCAAGCGGTGTGGAAGGCGCTGTTAAGCGTTGTTGTTGCCAGCATTTCAAGTGTCATTGTCAAGTGTAAGGATTGGGTTAATATTTATAAGCTTGTCATAAGCTTGTGGGTGGCGTTTGGCAGTTGAAAAGTCATGTTTTTGGTAATTTGAGACGGCTGTGAGTGCTGTGAGGAATGCTTTGTGTATGTGCCGTTGGTTGCTCGCATTACCTGAGAAATGTGATTTAATTTGTTTTACTTTTAGTGAGAAGTAAAACTCATTGTGATCCTTGAAAGAAACGTGCCGAAGTAAAGCGGTCATTGAGCTATTGGATTATACTAAACCGAAGGCTAAAGACTTTGATTGGATTTAAAAATATCTCATCGATGTCAATCAACTTATTTTCCGTTGGCGAGACCAGCAGTTAGCCGAGGTCTTCGCCACTTTGTCACAGTAAGGGGTCAAGATTTCAAAAGTCAGCGTCTCTATTGGGGTTAAACAATATTATATGCATAATTGCAGTGACCTGGTAAAAGCTAACCAATATTTAGGCGCTCCACTGCTTCAAGGATTTCCATTTTCAGGTAATTGTCTGGTGACTTTGGATGTCTCTAACTTTTCTATTTTGTTAAAGGATAGCCAACTTAAATAAATCCTCCAGGAAATATTCAAATTTCCAATAAGACTGACTCACTACTGTCTCTGTTATAATATTGACTTGTTCCAGCAAGAGAACTATTAAGACATCTATCGGATTATCTTTTATACTAAACTGAGTTCTCTCATTGCTTCTACATCGAGAGTACTTTTGTTTTGGACAGAAAATGCAGTTCCTTTTTAGTTTTCCGCGTGGACTGGACTTCAATCTATTAAATATTGAGCATGTTCCTAGGCAGACGGATAAACAGTTTTGAACTTAAGTAATATATCCTTAGACCAAATAATCAAAGGCCCCTCTTTATGAGCCGTGTCTCTAGTAATCAAATCTCCAACTTGCTTTAGCATATACTGGTGAGAGAGACTGAGACACCAATTTTAATCTTATAGTTAATTTGTATTCCAATCTGACATCTTGCACAGAGATTGTACTCTTCGTCCTTTGAGCGAGAATGTGAATAGCGGTGCTATTTACGGGAAAAGAACTCCAGCGCGTTTAGCAAGGAAAGTACCTCCTTCTATATAGTATTTCAATTATGCGCCTTATTGCGGAAGAGTGAACTGACTTTATCTGATAAGGTCAGAGTTCGAATGGAAGATTATATGAAAGAATTATGAAGAAGAATAACCCCAGGGTTTTGGAAAAGTCAAGTGGAGAAGGACTTATTAATTTTGTTTCGAAACAGAATCAAACGTGAAAGACGAACTGAGTGCTGAACTATCTGTGCAGAAGAACTCTTGGGGATATTTTCTATCACTTCGTCAACTTTTTTAGATCATAGAAGGGCTCTTAAAATTATTTGATTAACCTGAAAACCGATTATTCGAATATCCGGTTTGTAACCGTTCGTACGAATACTAACCGCTTAGTACTATTCGAATAGTCGTTCAACTGTGGTAATTCGAATAGTTGTACTGTCACTATTATTACTATATGGTTATTTTCCGATTTCTTATTTTTGGACTGTATAAGGAAAGGGCAAAAAGAAACGACTGCAGAAATAGCTATAATAGGTTTATATAGCTTTATTGGTTTGCGAGTTATATACAAAAAACCTATTTGGAAGCGGGGTCACGCCCACTTAAAAAAAAATTACATCCAAATATGCCCCTCCCTAATGCGATCATATGTTCCATATTTTATTTTCATAACTTTTTTTATGGCTTTGTTATGACACTGTATAGGTTTTCGGTTTCCGCCATTTTGTGGGCGTGGCAGTTTACCGATTTTGCCCATTTTCGAAAGCAACCTCCTCAGGGTGCCAAGGAGTATGTGTTCCAAGTTTCATTAAGATATCTTAATTTTTACTCAAGTTATCGCTTGCACGGACAGACGGACGGACAGACATCCGGATTTCAAATCCACTCGTCATCCTGATCATTTATATATATATAACCCCATATCTAACTCTTTTACTTCTTGGTTATGTGAACAAAACTATAATACTCTGTGCAACATGTTGCGAGAGTATAAAAATGAGCAGTTAATCGAATAGTCGATGACTGACGACTATCTGAATAGCAGTCTTGAAAAAACTGAATAAAATTAGCATTAGAGCTCTTTGTTTCCATACGATAGTAAATAGAATTTTAATATGGAAATCTATACCGAAGCAGTAGTTGAAGGGAACACAAAGAGAGGAAAAATGTTAATCGTTTAATTTACTATTTTCTCAAAATTTGAGAAAAATGTGGAAACAACTATATCTATGATTGGCATATGAAGAAAGAAATTTAGACCTCGTGTTTATTATTTACAGTTGTTTGAGGTTCCCAATTTTTTTTTTACAAAACTTTGAATATTTTAATATAAAAGCTGAGTATAACGTCACAATAAGACGACAACTTGCCTTTAGGGGCGTATAATTCAGCTTCATGTATCACTTTAACCCTCTAACAACTACTTAACTGAGCTATAACAATCTTTAAAATTTTTTATGTTAGTAAATATTTCATGTTTATGCCTTCTACCACTCACCACAATTGTTATTGTTATTGCATTTTTCACCCCACTTTTTTATCCGTACCAATTCGGTTAGAGTGTGCTGAATATCTTATCTGTCATCGTGGTAATTTTTTCAACTGACAGCACCAAATTGCAGCGACATTTGACAACACCTAAAAATATTTTATGATTATATTAATTTATGTCAGTGTATGTGTGTTAGAGTTTGCTTGGCAGGTAAGAAAATTAAGCAATTTTCAAATGTCATCAAAATGTCAAAAGGCGACAGCAATAGCAAAATAAAGTTACACATAAATATTTAAGTACATACGGAAATGAAAACAAAAAACAAAAAAATAGAAAAACAGCAACAACAAAGCATAGGAGATATGCTAAACTGGAGTAACTGTAAAAAGGGTTGCAAGCATATGTCACTTGTGGCAACAACGTCAACAGAGAGTATGAAATACCAAAGTATGTAGATAGGAGCTTGTGTGAATGCAAGTAACTGACAATACAGAGTCGCATGACTGTGTGAGTGGTTATGAGAGTGTATTTGTGTATGTAAATTATTGCTGCCCCGAATCAGTCGAGTGCAACGCCGCACTCCGAAATGCAATGATAAATAAAAATACAACAATAAACAAGACAAACAACAACAACAGTTAGCAATATAGCAAACACAACAACAACTAAAATAATCAAATTGTAGCAATGGCAGCAGCCATGAAGCTATAAACTACCATTCCATTGAAATGAAGATTTTAGGCAAAAGATAGTCTCACCAGCCAGTTGCATTCGAACTAAGCATACATAGCATTCTAGCTGACCAGTCAGTTGTGTAGCGTCAGCCGCAGGGCTGTGCTTTGTAGCACAGTGACGCTGCAATATGTTTGTTGTTGTGTTTATGCGGCGGGTAATTGTGGTGTGCTGTTGTGGCAATAAACTTTGTGTTTAATTCAGCGTTGACATTAATAAATATTTTGCGCTCATATTCCAACTGCAAATCGTCAGCAGCAACAACGACAACAACAGCGATACTAACAAAGTTAAGCGCAACACCAAGAGTGACGGCATGTGGCAAGCACTGTGATACAAACACACACACAGATATTCACCGTTTTATTTTCACTGACTGGCGGCCGTCATCTGCAGTCAGTTCAACAGCTCTGCACTGCTGATCTAGTGCCAGTTGGCCAGCGTTGCCTTAAGGTTCCTAAACAATTAATGTTGCATTGGCTGCTTGCTGTTGTTGTTGTACGTGTAGCAAGTTGCATTGGTATTTGTGTGTCAGTTTTGCTTAAATGCATACATATAAAATGTCATTATAATCAACTTTGTTGTTGTTGCGATTATGTTATTATTTTATGTTTGTGGCTCTCTTTAGTTATTTTCTTTTGTTATTCTTTTAGTTTTTTTGCAGTGACTGAATTTCATTGACGCTCAAGCGGAACGTCGGCATATTACTATATAAAGCCATGTATATATATTTACCTAAATTATATATTTTGATATAAAAAACGTAATTGAATTAAGTGGCAGCGCACTTTGTGATATTTAATACAATTGTAGCTTCAGAAATAAATATGTATGTTTGTGGTTCGTGAAAAATATTTGCATAAATAAATTTTAGTGTTAGTTATTTATACACCGTCATACACACCTATTTCCATTATTAAGCAATACCATATGGTGTTGTTAATGGATTGCAGCAATTGATGAGATAAGTTGAATTTATTATTATTGCTTATTTGTAGCGAAAAGTGAACAATATAGCACTAACAATTTCAGTAATAGTAAAAATGTTTTTCGAAAAACTACATTAATAGATTCCAAAAACAAAAATTCCCGAAAGTTTTTTCAGTAAAATCATATTTACAAAAACTCAATCACTTTTTAGCAATAAAGTACAGTGGAACTTCTCTAACTCGAATCACCATAATCCACAAAAAAAGCTTCGAGTTAGAGAGACTTCCAGTTATAGAATGTTCATTAAAAAATATAATTTTTCAAAAAGCAGCAAAATATAGATTTATACCCAGTTTTATTTAAAAAATATAATTTTTCAAAAAGCAGCAAAATATAGATTTATACCCAGTTTTATTTATTTAATACCCAAAAAGTTTTATGTTCATACATTAAAACATGTATTCTGAATTTTGTTTGTTGCAGTTTGCAACTGTTTGGCTCTTGACGTTTGTATTCCATGCCTTTGTTACATGATTTATGCAATTTATAAGTTTAATATCATATTTTTTATTCGCCCTCCATAAGATAAAGAGGAACTCTTCTAAAATTCTACCTCGATAGAAAAATTTTCAATTCTGTATTATGGCCCTGAGCAAAAAGTTCGATTTATGGAAGGAAATTTGTATGAAAGTTGTCTTCTATTGCCACTTCAAAAGTTCGAGTTATGGAGAGCTTCGAGTTATAGAGATTCGAGTTATGGAAGTTTCACTGTATTTTCTATTTTATTTATAAAATCTTCAAATATACGTTAAAACCTAAATTTTAGTTTTTTCGTTGTCTTTTTAAGGTTTACTCCAAGAATGATAGAAGGCAAGATTACGACATACTGACGTCATTCTGTTCAGAATGCGAATAGGCAACATGAGGCCAGGTCTTAGAGAAGTTCCGTGAAAAGTGTCGACACACACCACATTTTGTCGATTTTAAAGTTGCTTTCGATATTACGAAAAGCGACTGCCTTTATGCCCCGATGTCTGAATTTGCTATCCCCGCAATACTATTGTGTAAGCTGACGTTGAGCAACACCGAAAGCTCCGTAATGATTGGGAAGAACCTCTCCGAGCCGTTCGATACCAAACGAGGTTTTAAACAAAGTTACTCACTATCGTGTGACTTCTTTAACTTGATACTGGAGAAAATAATACCAGCTGTAGAGCTAAATAGAGACGGTACGAGGGCTGCTATATATATTTCTGGCCTAGGCAACACTAAGTGTTGCCAGGTGCAATCTGACATTTCCATTGGAAAGTTTGACATTTTTTAGCATAACATCACTCAGAACGTTTTGTCATTTAATCGTGAATTGTTTTATTTACAGGGAATTAAAAATTCACCTCGGCCAAAAAATGGAATTAACTCGTGAACATTTTCGTGCGATCATTTTTCACAACTTTCGACGTGGATTATCGCGACAAGAGTGCATCGATGAACTAAAATCTTTGTATGGCTATGAAGCACCATCCTATAGCACTGTGAAAAACTGGTACAACGAATTCAATCGTGGCCGACGCTCGCTCAAAGACGAATTCTGTGAAGGTCGTCCAAAAACAGCCGTTGTGCGAGAAAACATCGATGCTGTTCGTGAACTGATAATGCAAGACCGTCATGTAACATACCTTCAGATAGAGGCATGCCTATGCATTTCTCCCACCAGCATACATTCGATATTGCATGAACACCTGGCCGTAAAAAAAGGTTTGTTCTCGTTGGATCCCGCACAATTTGACAATCGCTCAAAAAAAGTGCTACGAAAATTGGTTTGAGCGCATGCAAAAGTGTATAAATATTGATGGAGAATATTTTGAAAAACACTAAAACCATTTTCGTTGATAAACATTCCTATTTTCATTATTAGGCCAGAAATATATATAGCAACCCTCGTAGTAATGCATATTTGTAATTAAAATTGTTTGTTATGTTACAAAAAGCTCCTCACTTTTCGCTTTATATACGATTTTTTGTACAATTGTTATTAAATTCCAGCATTACGCATTTCATTTTCAATTTAATATTTTATTCACTTCGAATTTAAAATAATAATTATAACGCACTACAGCGTACTTGGAGCTACAGTTGAAGAGGGAACCGAGACGCATTTGAAACCAAATTTGTTTTGCCGAAATGATAAATATCGCCGATAAGGTTCTATCGAGCGTACTGTGTGAAAGACTAAAGCCCACCGTTAAAAAACTGATTGGACCTTATCATTGTGGCTTTAGACCTGGAAAATCTACAACTCACCAGATATTCACCATGCGCCAAATCTTGGAGAAGACACGTGAAAAGAGGATCAACAAACACCACTTTTTGTAGATTTTAAAGCTGCTTTCGACAGCACGAAAATGAGCTGCCTTTATGCCTCGATGTCTGAATTTGGTATCCCCGCAAAACTAATACGGCTGTGTAAGTTGACGTTGACCAACACCAAAAGCTCCGTCATGATTGGGAAGGACCTCTCCGAGCCGTTCGATACCAAACGAGGTTTCAGATAAGGTGACTCACTATCGTGCGACTTCTTTAACCTGATGCTGGAAAAAATTATAAGAGCTGCAAGGCTAAATAGAGAAGGTACAATCTTCTATAAGAGTGTACAGCTGCTGGCGAAAGCCGATGATATTGATATCATTGCAAGCAACTTGTTCTGCTTTTTCCCGCCTTGATAAGGAAGCCAAGCGAATGGGTCTGGAGGTGAATGAGGACAAGACGAAATATCTCCTGTCATCAAACAAACAGTCAGCGCATTCTCGTCTTGGCTCCCAAGTCACTGTTGACAGTCATAACTTCGAAGTCGTAGATAATTTCGTATACCTGGAAACCAAAAGCAACAATGTCAGCCTCGAAATCCAGCGCAGAATCACTCTTGCCAACAGGTGCTACTTTGGACTGAGTAGGCAATTGAACAGTAAAGTCCTCTCTCGACGAACCAAAATCAAGCTCTACAAGTCGCTTATCATTCCCGTCCTGCTTTAGGTGCAGAAGCGTGGACGAAGTCAACATCCGATGAGACGACACTAGGAGTTAACGAGAAGAAAATTTTGCGCAAGATGAAACGATGGAACTTTCGTTTACTTGTTTTGCTCACGTGTTTCTGAACATTGTGACGTCACGAAACAGGAAATTAAAACCCACCTGTTTAATTTTTTAATAAGAAACAAGACAAAAGAAACGAATCCTTACTAAATGACTATTAAGAAAAATAATTTTAAATAGTCTGCCAGCTGAAATTTTTTTGAAATGGGATGCATGGGAAGAAATTTGTATCCAAGAAAACTGGTGAAATAAATTAAGTAAGGCTATATGGGTATAAAATTTAACAGATCACTAAAGTACAGATAAGATATTAGAATATTTATTTTTGATTGCCACTTCTAGCATTATTCATATTATATGTAATTCCTACCTTTTTGAAAGCTTTAGTAAAAAATGTGATTTATCTTATAATAGAGACTTCACAGTAAGATAATCCGTTAGTGAAACCACATCACCTTTTGAAATTCACGTCTAGCGCAGACATCTTACAGGATCACTACTTCTTATGACTACGTGATGGCACTCCATCTGGTGTCGCAAAGGATCAAAAACGGTATATGTCTGGCTCGTTGGCCTAACAGATTAACCTAACCTAAATTTATAATTAATATATTGGTTAGAGGGTTGCCACCTGTTAACAATTTTTATTATGAAACTATATACATTAGTGCCATATAAAAATATAAGCACACAAATCACGGAATGACCTTCGAAAGTAATACTCTCCTTTAAACACTTATTGCTCGGAGCCCTCCTTGTCGTACATATGAATTGTTGGATTCATGTATGGTTCGTGTTAGTCAATGAATTGCACAAAAACTGAATTATGCTGATTCATTCACATTGGTCCCTTTGATACTGAGCGTATTAATTTTGAAGAGCTGGTAAAGAAAATACTCCCAGTTAATCATGTTGATAGCATGAGTTTCAATAACATCAGACGAAATTTAATATTTCAAAAATATTTTAATTATTTAAATATATGTATGAATTTTAGCCATTAAATATCATATTTTACTTTTACATTAAACCCATACAATTTAATTATATTTAAAGTAACAGTAAAAAATGTTAATGTTTTTCAACAGAAACGCATAAAAGTAGTATAAATTACATTTGCAGATCTAGTTTATTAACACAACGTGTAACTCTTTTTACCAATTTTGAGTTGTACACAAATCACTTTCCACACACCTAATCAACATAACTGTGAAAAAATCTATCAAATTAAATATTGAATTTCATGTAAACACAGATACGGCATTTATTTGCCAATAAACAGCAAATAAGCTTACAAATGTAATATAAGTGTATTAACATTACTACTTTTTTTAACAGAAAACATCGTGTTTACCTCCAACCATTTGCCTATGTTTGTAAATATTGAACTTTAGCCATCAAATGCTTGAAAAAATAAAATTGTAATTATTCCGCTATTCAAATATCATTTGCATTTGGCAATTCAAATCTCATATGTGACATTTAATATGCAGATGTATGGTATATTTATTAATAGAAGTCTAACTATGTAAGTAGAGGCGTTGTCAAAGGGTGGAGCAAAAACCATATTCTGCAATCAAAATTTTTCTTCACTAGTTATCTAGCGTCAGGTCAAGAACTATCACTTTTCACTAGTTTAAACGAAAGCGTTCCCTTCGGAGAAGCTTAGACCCAATCTTTATTTTATATCCCGAAAAAACGTTGGGAAATAAGCTTTAAAAAAAATTCTTACATAACTATTTGTCAGATACTTGCTGAACTCCACAGAGCTCTACTTTATCATTAACCACACTAGACCACGGATCGTAAGTTCAAAAAGCTAAATTTAACTACTCGCAAGTTCCAACTCATCGATCTTTTATCGTCTTTAATTCGATTTTTGTAATTAGAATTTCAGATACCAAAAATTTCGGCATCACATACTTATTAGATGACAATCGGTCAGATATAAAAAATAATATTTAAAACCATTGAAGAGATTTCTGTCGAAATATTAGACTTTGTTGGAAATCTGACGTAGGGGATGTTAGTGCAACGGATATACATAGATTTGGGTCCGTTCCGTTAAACCCGAAAGTTGTTCTGAACAATCCGATTTGAGTTCCAATCTTGGCAAACTCCGGTTGTTCCATTACCATGAAGGAAGGAGTGCTACTTTAAGTTGAAAATTCTTCCACCGAGTCTATTGCCCCTTAAACAGCTACTCTACCATTGATATAAACGAAAAATTTTATATTTGTATGCCTTTCGTTCCACCCTATCACGAGTAACAGTTAACACCAATTTTTCCGCGTTCTGCCTTGTGGTACAGTTGTGTTCAGTACAAATGATGCACTTTAATTGGTTTATGAGATTAAAGGGTAAAAGCCGTATTTGTATGCTGAAAATCCTTTTATTTAATGACATTGTGGAATAGTAACGGAAACAAGTGCAATGAACAATCTAATAAATTCAGGTGAACCCAAACATGGGCACACATGCACTCAGATCTACATATACAGAAATCGCATCTGTGTAGTACAAGTGTACAGAAGTGTGTTGGAGTAACCAGAAAGTATATACTCGTACATGCTGCGCCGATTTTAATTTAACTTTTGGTCAGGTCATTGTGGGTCGGTCGCTTTGGTATCCGCGCCAATGTTTTGCGGATGCATTTAGCTGTGTCATTGGGTTGTCATTAATACGCCTGAGCGGATTTGTACATTCGAAACTGATTTAAGCATGTGACCCAAACATTGACAATGTGACTTTGAAATGGTTTGAAAGTAACGTTATTTAGGTAAAAGAGGGAGGAATACATTTGCGAAAAGGACACATTGAAGTTGTTGTTGTATGCGGAGATTTGTTTTTATTTCTGTGTAGTTTATATATTTTAAATTTAGTGTAGTTTCCTTTTGTATACTCACTAAATAATGATCAATAGACTCCTAATGGTATTTTAATGTTGGAAAACATTAGATTTTTTGCTGTTTACATTTTTTCGAAATTTATTTAAAATATCGAGACTTAGAGTTATTTTTTTGTTTCTTTATAATGCTGTAATACCGTTAAAAGAACTTGGAAAGCTAGAACTACAATTATCATTATTCAAGTAAATAAAACAAATCTAAAGATTTTTTATTTTAAATATAAATGAATGCTTTGTCGAAAAGCTCACACTAATAATGGTCTCTTACTTGTTCTGAAATTGCATTTAAGTAGTGCAGGAAGTACTTCTAACAAATACTGACTGAAGTCAGTAATGTTTAAAAATTATAAACAATTACTTCTTTCACAATAATAATATTTCAAACAATCAATATTTATCGATAAGTTTTTTGATTGTATACTTTATAGTTTCTTGGCAAAAATATAACTTTTTAAAAAATAAAACAGGCTAATAAATTTTTTTTTTTGGAAGGTAGCTCTGAGAGAAAAGTAAAGTCGTTTAAACAGTGCTTTCAAAGACAGGAAAGACCTGAACATAATACAAATTGAAACTGTCTATTATGTATCTATTTTGAATTAGTATTTCACTAGTTTATTTTTGTCGAAGTCTGATAACTGACAGCTTGTTATAATGTATATTTTATATGAATAAAGATCAAGATTCCAAAAGATTTCTCGAAAACAATTTACAGGACTCCATATATCTATGATTCCTGAACCTCAACAGTAGTTCACACTTCGTGTCAAATTTGCTTTAGAGTCTTTATACGGCTTTAAGGATTTGAAAAGATTTTTTGTCTATGTTGTGGTATAGCACCGGAGGCGGTCTTATTGGCAAGAGGGAGATTTAGTTGTATTTGAAAACCGATATTATTATCTATCAAAATATTGTTTCCAAAATAGTCGGTGGAAATTTTAAGTGTATTTAACATTGCTAAGAAAAATGTAAAATTTTTATCCAGGAAATTTTATACTTTTTCTACAAAAATGAAATTTCTGCAGGTAGAATAAAGTCACTTCAACAAAGCGAAAACAGTTCGTTTTGATCTGAATTAATTTCGATAGAAAAGAACGAACCTTAATATTCGTATATTAGAAAGATTTAGACTAACCAGACTTACAAAAGTCAACATAAATTTGGCGTCATTCCTTTTCCAAAACCCTTTTTATTGTCTCTTTATTCAATATGTATGTATGTGATTGGCATTGGAACCGTTTAGCCGGTTATAGCCGAATTGATGATAGCGCGCCACTCCTCACTTTCATTCGCAGTTTGGCGTTTGTCGGAGATCCCAAGTGTAACCAGGCCGCTCTCCACCTGGTCCCTTCCTCTTCCCTTCCCCTTCCTCTGCTTCTTCCGGCGGGATACTGCATCGAACACTTTCAAAGCCGGAGTGTTTACGTCCATGCGGACAACATGACCTAGCCACCGTAGCCCCTGTCTTTTTATTCGCTGGACTATGTCGTCGAACAACACATACAGCTCATCATTCCATCTTCTGGGGTATTCGCCGTTGCCAATGAAAACTTCTAGTGCCGTCTCATCGGATGTTGACATCGTCCACGCTTCTGCACCATAAAGTAGGACGGGAATGATGAGAGACTTGTAGAGTTTGGTTTTTGTTCGTCGAGAGAGAACTTTACTTTTCAATTGCTTACTCAGTCCAAAGTAGCAACTGTTGGCAGGGCGATTCTGCGCTGGATTTCGAGGCAGACATTATATCGGTGTCGATGCTGGTGCCTAGGTATACGAAATTATCAAATTTTTATCCAGGAAATTTTATATTTTTTCTAAAAAAAAATTATTAGGCTATCGGAATTAACTCTGATACGTTCCTGATATTTCTGCAAGTAGAATAAAGTCACTTCAACAAAGCGAAAGCACTACGTTGTGATCTGAATTAAGTGCGGTAGAAAAGAACGAACTTTAACATTCGTATATTAAAAAGATTTAGACTAACCAGACTTACAGAAGTCAACATAAATTTGGCGTCATTCCTTTTCCAAAACTGTTTTTATTGTCTCTTTGTTCAATATGAGTATACATATTTTGTTCTCATATATGCATGTTCCACGATATGTAATGATGCATAGCGTCAGATCACGGTGGAATTCAAGTGATTTTGAATACTGAATTGTTTCTTAAAAGAACAAAAGGTGGCGATTGAATTTTGACAAGCAAAACTATTATTGTCCCACAAAACCATTGATGTAATGAACCAATCTGTCGCCTTCTTGCAACTTGAGTTTTTCTTTACTGAACCCACAAACGATTTTCGAGAAGCCGTTGATGAAGGGGTATATTTCGTACTTGTGCTGGACAAAAAAATTAAAAAATTGAGCAGTATTTAAATACATAATTTCTCTGTTTGCCATCGAATTTCGAAAATAGTCTTATTGACCTAGCCAAGTACTGTACATTATTATTAATGAAGATTTTTATAAAGAGCCCTTTGCAGTATCAAAATTCCATGATCTCAGCAGTGAGATCATAAGAATTATTATAGAAAATGTAAATTGATTGATAATCTCCATTAGACAGTAGACAGTTCAGATGTACAAAGGGAGGGAATGGTTTAAGTTATGCTCAGGCGCTTCGAAAAGCTTTTTTTTACCGATTTTTAACGAGAAAGCAATAATTATTTTTTTAGTTTGAAACCTAACCTAACCTAAATTAATTCAACTGAACCTAATTGAATTTAAACTTATTCACCTTAGCTTAATTTTAACCAATATAACCACAATTCATCTTACAGAATTTATATATGCGCCAAAGTAATTTCTCCTAATTTCCAATAATTTTTTAAAACTTTTTGATGACCTCTATTTCAATTTATTACCAATTTTCTTATAAAATACACATATGAATATATTTGAAGAAAAAAGTTTATTGATATAGGCACTTGTGCAAAACTTTATTAGCCACTTATGTAACTTTGCTGTTTTATAGCTTAAACTTAATAATAACACAAATATTGTTTTATTTTGCATATTTTATGTTTTTAATTTCAGTTTTATTTTCAACTGCTGGTGTGGTGATAAAACTAGTTGTTGCTGTTGACGCACGCACACTATACTCGCACATAAAATGCACATTTACATTTATAGTTGTGCATACAAAATTGTTTACTTTAAGTGCTATACATACATAACTGTAAGCATATGCAAGTGTGTGTGTATGTGGCTCTGTTTGCGCTCGTAAAAGCATTTGTTGTAGTAAAATGTTTGCACACACATACATATATGATTATGTGCATATATACCAGCATATTTAAGAACTAATGAGGTCATAAAAAGTTTACTCATAAAATTACTTGTTCCGTATACGTCAAGTATTCCCACATCCGTTAACACGCACACACACACATTTCATACAAAAACTCCTCCTGTTGGACTTTCAACTGGGTTGCCCGCATTTCAGTTGAGTAGCGGCAGACATGCTGCCATTTTGTGCTGTTGTTGTTGTTGTGCTGTTGAGTTCCTTCATTTTGCATGTTGTTCTGAAAATTTTCGAGAGTTAAGTAAATAACTAAAAATTCACATCATAAAATTGTCAGTGTCAGTGTTTTGTGTTTGTGTGAATGATAAATACAAATACAAATGAGCATAAAAAAACACTGAAAATTAATATTAGCACATATATACCTATACATATGTATGTATATGTGTTGAAAATTATGTGTGTGTAGTGCCAACTGATATTGCTTCTTTTGCGCCATTACAAATTTATTAGTCTCATTTCCTAGTTTTTGAATACTACAACAATAATACAGCAACAACAATCACACACAAATAACAGTCAAAAGAAGTTTGCGCCAACAGTAAAAGCGAAATATCAAACCCCGTCTGATGTAATGAAGTGAAAACGGAGGACATGCAAGGGATATAAATGTATTAGGGTAGTTCTTAAAAGGTCAAAATTGATATTTTCCATTATGACTTTTTAATAACACGAATAAAGTTAACACACCTACATTTTTAACTCGATTAAAGGTGGTTAGAAAGTGTTTATAAAATAAAAAAGGGTTATTGCTATACAGCTAATACCCGTTCCGCCTAGAATACAAATGTTATATAAAGAACACCGTTTTTTAATATCTTCATTAATTTATCTTTATTAATGACAGAATTTAGTTCGAAAAACTTTTCAAAGAAAAGTTCATTCTCTTCGAACACATTTAAAAAAAACTGAAGTTTGTTCAATTCCAAATACCTTCCCTAACAGTAAGGTATAACTTACCTAACCTTTTTGTTGAAATATTCTGAAAAAATGTATGCAGAACTCATCTTGAAAATCTTAATGATAGTAGATTCGGCATCGAAAATTAAAAATTTTTTATCAATATCCTTCAACATTTTCAAAAAATAACTACCAAAGCGCCACCTGGCGGTACACAATTGTCCAACACTTTTTATAGACTGGACTGTGAATATAGGACCATAAGTCTGGACATCTCAATAACTCTCCCCTAGCGACATATGTTTCTATTTGCATTGTAATTTAGTTCTCCTTATCGTTGAGATCACCAAAATCCAAGGTTGTACACAGTATTTGTAAATAAAATCGTTCCATATTAATGGGTTCCCACCATCACAAACTTCTCCCGAATATTGTCCATAAATACATAAAATTTCACCTGTTCTTTCCGTATGAAATCCTTAAACCCATTTTTCTCAAAACTATGTTTTCAAAGTCGGTTGTCAAGATTTTTCGGTAACTACTCAAGCGATCTTGATTAAATTATTTAATTTTACCTTTCTTTTGTGAATAGAAGAAGAAGAAAAATCAGGTATATGTTAAAATTAACATATTTTCAATAATCGCGTTCTTCGAACCCCAAGCCCCTATGTTTGGCCTCTACTCTCTAATGTAGAATTTTAAAGTTAAAGTAACAAAGTTATCCAATTGAATTCTATAGAAGTGACTAGGTAGACCACTCAATAAAATTTAACTATCGTTTGCTCTTCTAAATCTATTTGGTTATACCAGTTGAATGCATTAATACCAGCTGTGTTCGATTCGGTTCATTCAAGGTTTGGCGTATTGAATACAGCCAGTTTTTGCTATTGTATGTTTCTGTCTTCTTCCACAATAACTCTCTATATAATTTTTTTCTATATTTAAGAACCACCATAACACATCCATAGTAACCAAAGCACCCATATAGCGAGTGTGGGCAGCACATCACTCTTCATGCGGCAAATGGCAACGCGAAATTTCCCATTTGAACTGCCTCTCACAAAGACAAATGCAATTAAGAAATAAACATTTATTTGCAAACCTTTTCATTTTTGGCAAATAGCTCAGCGCTGGTTTTGGGCGCAAAAACAGGACAAAATGAAATAAATGAGCAGCCAGATAGGAGATACGAGCATCTTATGCCAAGTTTTTCCACATTGCTGTTACTGTTGTTGTTGTTCTTTTCTTTCTAGTTAGCAGAAGAAAGTTGGGCAAACAAAAAAACTTTATAGGAAAACAAAAGCCGGGTAGCGAGCAAATACAAATACAATTGTAGCAAATGAGAAATGCGAGAAAGGAAGGAGTCAGTGTCAAAAACAAAAACAATAATAATAACAACAAAAAGCAAGCGCATGCAACAAAGCAAAAACACAATCGAAGACGCTGAAATAAAGAATGAAAGTTAGTATCGCTTTGTATTTGCTTTTATCTAGCCCCATACATCCATGAATGTGTATGAGTCCATATGTGTCTGGGTGTGCGTGTATAAGTGTGTGTGTGTGTAGCAACATTATTAATCAATGTCCGAATTTTTTCGTGCTTTTGACAGCGCGACCATGAATTTCTGCTGCTGATTCTGCTGCTTTTTTTCTTCATTCAATGTTGCCACAAATATTGCCAATGCGGTTGTTGTTGGCGGTGGCTTCAACTCCAATGTTAGTTCCAAAAATTTATGCTCCATCTTTCAAGTTCCATATTTAGTTCCGGCTATAGCGCAGCTGAGTTCTGACAGCCAATTGCTTGAGCACGCTACGCTTAGATGAGTAGGTTACTCGGGTCTTAGATGAAGTAAGGTTAGTTGGGGCTTTGAACATTATTAAATATGGCTCGTAATAAGTAAGTTAGATTGAAGTTAATATAAGGATCTCGAGCCTGCGAAATACACTCACTATTCAAAGCATTCTTATTTAGCTAAGGGCGCGTACAAATTGATTATACTTAGAAAATGACGAAACGAACACACAACTTTCATAAAATTGTAAGTTGGTTCTATTAAGACTTAGTTCAAGGCTTTAAGAAGATATCTCCTCAATTTCCACTTTCACCTAACCTACACTAATTTTTAGGCCCCCGAGTGTTATAGAATCACGAAGAGACTTTGGGTTTCGGAGCAAGTTAACCATGTGGCGTTTACTAATCGATCTTGGGATTGAGTTAAAACCCTTTCCGCGTAAAATTTCAGAACCAGCTACATATTCCAAACATTCTTCTATGTTATGTATTTTGATATTAATCATTATTCTGGTCTACAATATATCCATTAAGGCATTAATGCTATTTTAAGTGCCTAAAAAAAATCTCAAATAGGTCCGAACATCTTAACATATTCCGAAATGTGTTGAAAACGTGGAACTCTATATATATTTTGAGAAACTTGAATATGTTTTATTCCGGACCATGATGGGTTCTTACTTCAGTTGTTTCCAAAGACTTTCTGAAGATTGCTTCAGACTTGTAGAGCTTCTATTTTTATAATAACATAAATATTATCCCCTCTAATCAATGAAGAAGCGAGCCAAGACTTCTTCCCAGGTATCCGATTCTTTCTATAAAGAGAAGATTGAGGTAGGGTATAACAACGTTTAACATAGCCCCCTCGATAAAATTTTACCACTTCAATCTAAATTAAGAAACTTTGAAACAGACACAAAAAATATAAACAGATCCGTAGATCGGTTAGATTCTAAGTTTTGACCAATTATTATCTTTCCTTAAATGAGTATTATAGTTCCTTAAAAACTTTTTCGTAGGTGCATCTCAAAATTCTCTAAGACCATCCACCGAATTTTTCCATTTATTTAGCATAAACTTCTCAAGCAAAACCTACACACAAATCCGACAACTATAAACGCGCTTCCGATGGAAAGGGCACATTTTAGCACAACAACAACATTACAATTTCTTGAAATTCCGCATTTCAGCAACAAACGGCAACAAATCTTTCATTTATGGCGCTGCTTTTGAGGCTGCCAACGCTGGTGATTCATTTATTTTTTCTTGTCACGTGATTACCAGCGTTGACAATCTAGCCGGCTGTAGCTGAGGGCAGCTACTCGCTAATTTCGTCTACGAGCGGACGGACGGACATTAGAGTCATTGTTTGGTTGATTTCTTCACTTTTGCTTTATTTTCTTACTTTTTAGGCTGCTGACCAGACAAAAGCGGCATTACGTTTCGGTTCATGTCTGCGTCCTGTTCATTGAGCGTAATTTCAATTAAATTTGATTTTGCTGAAATCAGTGAAAATTAATAGAATTAATTGGAATCGTGTAAGCAGTTCGGTGAAAATGAAAGTCCACGCACCGAAATGAGGACAGCCCGTAGGCGAATGAGGAAAATCGAATATTTTAGCTGCGTAGGAAAGATGCTAGGTAATTCGTTAAAGCTGTTTTGTTGTATAGTAACCTTTGACCTCGATTTTGCAAATGAGTGCACAGTTCTAAATTGTATTGTGCGAGAATGTGCTTGGAACGTACATCAGGTGAGTGGGTGATTTAGTAGTTCATAAATATAATATTAGATATTGGTAAGCAATTCTCGCAAATTAGCTTTAGAGTTTTTTTTTGTTTTTGTAGCGTCTGCAAATTTGATACCAAAATTCATTTTTTTAATTGAATTGCTATTCTTAGTCTTTTTTCCCACATTGCTTTCTTTAAATTAGATTTTGTATAGTTAGCTATTTGTCTGGCTATTTTACTACCTTTCTCCGTTTCTATATCACTGGTGCCTACTTCAGTCTAAATTGTTTACTATGTGAGAATTAGCCATATTCGATTAGCAATTTCTCTGCTCGTTAATTTTGAGTAACGAAAACAGTTGAATTCTAACAAGAGAGTACATACACTTATGAATATTAAAGAGAAAACTAAACAAATATCTAAAACAACTTCTTGCTGTTCTAAATCTATTTATCTCAGTGTAATATATTTATACCAGTTGTGCTAGTATATCTAAATGAGTGTCAATACCTATCTATATTAAAGAATCGGTCATAACTTGTTGAGACCAATTGGTCGATATATATACTCCATTAATAGTCGTTTTGGGCGAATCTAAGTAGTTAAACTTTTTAGCCAAATTAACTAAGACCTTGATTACCATAACGACAGTTCCCGTCAGCTGAAGAGCTTGATTTTTACGAACTGTTCACAAAGCATCGCTTCTTTAAGGAACATTCAAGACATCTAGCAGACAATTTTTATAGAAATAAATTTGAGACCGATTTCGGATTTCTTAAACCGCTTGAAAGATCTATTTTCAAAATTAAATAAGTGCAATTTTTTCAATAAATGTAATGAGTGAATAATGAATAAAGCGGTGAATAATTGAAACGCTTACTATTATAAAATACAGTACACCATGGCGTATACGTTATGTAGTTTCATAGGTTTCAAAGGTTTACAGCCGGTTTCACGAAACAAATTTAAGTGAAAAATAATTAATTTCAGTTCCACCATTAGACTTAATTTTTATTTAAATGGTCACGCTTTGCCATTTAAATATTATTTAAATACTGTCATATGTAACCATGGTTACGCTTTTCTATCAGCTGAATTCCCATTTGTTTACCATTTTGACAAAGAAATACAACTTATTTTTTACATAAATCAGCTGTTATTCTTACTAACATCCCTGCCTTTTAATTTTTTTGATGCCAAATGTCAATAATGGTGAAACGCAGGAAATTTAAGTGCAAAGTTAAATAAAAATTAAAATTAAAATTAAATGAAACTTAATTTTCAATTAAAAACTTTCGTGAAACCGGCTGTTAGTCTGATAATGCAGAAAATTTAAAGTTTAGTTTATTTTTGGAAATTGGCACGTAAGAGATTTAGTTTTAATTGATAGTAAAAACTATTCCACTCAGTTTGCGACAGCTCAGAAAATTTTAATGTAATTTAAGCTTAACTGAAGTTAGAAGCGAAGCACTTTTACATTTCTTAGCAAATTTTTGGATATTTTATACCAAGCACTAATAATTTCTGACTATCTAACACTTACTATTTTAATTTGTTATAAATTTAAACATATCTAGTCGTATATATATGCCACATATATACATAAGCATGTATGTAAAGTAAATCCTTTTTGCGAATAACACAAATTGAATTTGCCACACCAAGGTGATAGCTGGACACTTTTGTAAAATTTTCAATTTAGTTATTTCCAGCTAACAATCTTTTCAAGCGAAATTACAGTTCTTATGCAACAACACTGCCAAGTTATGTCCAAGTAATATGCTATGCAACCGCAAATTAATCGGAATTGTTTGCATGTGCAGTAATCCATGAAGTAGATCCTTTGGCGCACACCTTGAAGCAGGTAAAACATGAATAAATCTAACTGCAACAGCACACACACACACATATTAATATATATGGAGAGAGAGAGCTGTACATTGTAGCATAGAAATATTTTAAATATTTTAGATTTAGTTACTTTGCAGTTTATTGTTGTAGCGTACGTGGAACTTATTGAAGGCAGCAAGCAGCCGCCTTTGTTGCTGCAACAACAAAATTGCTGTGAATATGAAGACGTTTGTGACTTGGATGACTACACCAAACTTGACAGCCCGAGGGTAAATGAGAATGAGTTGCCATGGCGTCGCTGCGGTGTAACTAGCCAAGTTAGAAGAGATTTCATTTGGCGCGTGTAAGTTGGCTCTGCAGTGTGAGGATGTGTGTGTGTGCGAAGATATTGTTTGCAAAGGAGCATGAAACTTGAAGAAATTATCTCTTTTAAAATTTACGAGATCAAAAATTAAAATGTCCTTTAGTTACGTGCTGTTTCATAGCAACAAATTTGCTTCTTCTTTTCTTTTGTTTTGAGTGTTTAACCCTTGGTTGGTGCTGACAGAATGTGTTTTAGAAATATTTTTTATATTTTCAGCATTTTCCTTAGGATTTTCTGAAATTTAACTCTTGATTTACGTCGTTAGGGTAATATTGGCAATTTCTTTCATTCATTTAAATTTCTAATTCAGTTATAAAAATTTGGTTGGTTGGTTTCTGGCTTCAAAACCTTGATTTATACCAAGTGCATACAATTATTAAGTCCATTTTCCCGTTTTGCTTTAAACCTTGTTTATTCTTTTCTATTACCAGGTATATTAAAATATCAGGAATATTTGAGAAATTTCTTCAAATTTTCACTCGTAATATTAACTGTTTGTAATAATATTCATTTTATTTTCTTCCTTTTCCCGACTTTTAATCCTTGATTTATGCTATGAAAATATTATCCTATGATTTTTTATGTTTGTGCAGTTTGAACAAACCCTCATTACCTCAGCAAATTTAGAAAAATTCTCGAAGATATAAGATAAGAACCAGTACAATGCGTAGGTGGATGCTTCAATTGGAGGAGTAGTAATATATAGACGATGTAAACCTATACAAACGTAGCAAAAATCACAAAATTTCAAACTCAAGATATTATGGTCTAATGAGCACCAGTGCACACCAATGGGTTAATTCAGCTCCAACTATTTGTACGTGATGCAATGATTACCCTGCTAAAAGTCATTATTAAACTCGTATTCATATATACACAGCCATTTGCAATGCATTGTAAAACACCGTTATAACAATATACATAAGCACACCACACTTCAGGCAGCCATTGAGGAAATTCTTAAGCAAAACTTTTCCAGCTGCCGAAGGACAATGAATATGAAAGCCAAAAATACCAACTTCTATTTCTTATGCAACAAAACACATGCACACGCACATTTCTAGAGATACAGGTGTAAAACTTAAACTTGCAACAACCAGCTTTTGTTGCGCTAGTTGTTGTTGTTGTTGTCAAACAATTTGCGAAATAGCAACACTACAGAACGCCCAACCGAGTGGACGTGTGGCTTTGTCGTTGTTGGAATATCCTGTTTTTTGCTGCCGAGAAGCATTTAAGCTGCTAAGCGCAATCCTTTTTATGAGTGTACGCGTTATATATGCATGAGTGTATTAGGGTGGTTCGCAATAATATATGTCGCTCATATTGTAATATTACTTTTTCGCTCAACCGAAGAACATCGCATCTAATGCTATATTTATTGGTTGAGACTAAGGTGAATTTCCAGACGTTTTGGATTTAAACTAGAGTACATCATAGAAAGGCTCCAAATACTTTTTTTTAAAGAAAAATACTTAAAATATTCCAACGAAAGTCATCATTTGGAAAATAACAGAATATTTTTTTTTTTAAATAGAGATAAAGAGATAAATATTGTATCAAAAACATAAAAGTAGACTATGGCAAAATAATGCTTGAAATATGCGGAAAAATCCGAAAAACTCTTGAAAGAATTACTAAAATTTTGATGCGGAAAAACTTTTAAATTGTCGTTTCAAGAAAAACTTTAACTGTCAAGTCAAGTTTTCTCAAAAAATATTTCATTTAATAAGAAAATTTGAGATCTGTGAGATGTCAATCAAGTAGTTGTCGGAATGTAAAGTGACCCCAAAAAATATTAAATACTAAAAG
The DNA here is from genome assembly GCF_028554725.1 of Zeugodacus cucurbitae. Lineage (NCBI taxonomy): Eukaryota > Metazoa > Arthropoda > Insecta > Diptera > Tephritidae > Zeugodacus > Zeugodacus cucurbitae. The sequence goes on from NC_071669.1 coordinate 19,742,003, forward strand.
TGTGGTAACCCTACCCCACAAAACATCAAAAGCTATTTGCAATATTTTATTTTAATTATCAAATTTTGTAGAAATATTTAACCTGTGGCAACCTTTCTCCCAGCAAAAAATTCTTTGAACTCTGCACTTGGTTCACCACGCATATTATAGTGTTTTTTTGTATTATGTAAAAAAATGTTTCAATAAAAAACATTACAAACAGGTGGCAACCCTGAAATATTTTTAAATATCGGGCACTTGAGAGTGAACAAGCGCTTTCTTTTATTTGTTTTATAACTTCTATACGGGCTTGGAAATTTTCTTATTAAATATTTCGCAATTTAAGAACCACCCTAGTGTATGACCACTTGTGCGCATATTTATGAGAGTATTTGTTGCAATATTTCTAACAGTAATTTTTGCAATATTTGTTACACTGCTTATCTGTGGCTTTCTTGAATGTGTATGTGTGTGTAGCTGCGTGCCAGCAAGCCATAGTATGCATGGCAACTCTAAAATGTAGGGTGTGTTCAACGCTCGAGGGCTCTACCTACTAAATTGTCCATTTATTATGCGGAAACGCCTTTTTCACTTTGGCATAAAATAGCACTTTATGAGCGCAAAAGATGGCGCTGCAAGCGAGCACACGAACAAACACATACAAAAGCTTAGACTAACACAAAGTTAATGCTTATAAATAAGAGAACAAAGATTCAGCCAGCTTAGGCAGATCTTTGGCAGTTTCGAGTCACGCAGCCACACTAATATGCAGTTTCGGAATATATTTGCTTATATGCATCGCTCATACGCCCCTGCAGCCATTCCATCACAAGTCGAACACGCCTGTTGGACAAAACAATTTGCTTGTTGTTAATACCCTTGAATATATATACTTACTTTATCTTATATTTAATAGTACACACACACATAAATAAATTCTTTGTTTCTCCTGGTTGACCATTTTAGCAGTAAACTCCTACTTGGTCCCTTTCAAATACTCCATCTTGTTCATCCTTCGTCCATTTTTGCATAGCAAAATCGTTGTAAACAATGCCGTCGACTATTTGAATTATTTTCTAAGAAATTTTCCTCTTGTTGCAACTGCAAATAGTTTCGAGAAAACCAGCTCGGTATTGTCTGCACAAATATTTTGCATAGTACTCATACACACGGCATACAATTGACTCCGTCACACACACACATATGGCACACATTTGATGTGCAAGCTTCAGCTCCATGAACTATGCAACATAATAAAAGTAAAATGCGCATTAACGGTAAATTTGTTGAGGGCGGTCTTCTAGGTGGTACAGTAAGCTACTGTAATCTCTCATTTAAATACTGATTACTTTGCAGTTAGCATAAATGGATTGTTTGCAATACCGAAAAGTCAGAATTGAAGAGGGGAAGGTTTGGTAAATAGTTTCCATAGAGGCATTTGTGTATGTGTAAAGGTATTGAAGAATATACAAAAGTTGACTTAACTCGTTTCTTTCGTAATTTCAATAATTTTGTAGAACTGCGCCTAGGGGTTTGAAACACACTTTTTATTAATCTGATGCTCTTTCGTAATAAACTTTTGGTTAAATGCTTAATCACTATTCAGGCAAAAGGGGATAATCCCAGCTAACAGCTAGGACCATAAGAACTACAAAATAAGTGTTTTTAAATTCTGGACAGAACGTCCTTTTACGTTTTTATGCCGAGGTAAAATAATTTTTCTAATTTTAAAAACAGATGGCAACGCTTTTGTTTTTTATTTTCAACTGTAAGCCTCCTAGAACATCATAAGTTTGTTTTCATTATTTTTTCTTTCAATTTAAGTGGATTATAAATTTTAAACATGTGGCTACTCTATTCTTCTTCACCTCGTAAATATTTTCAATTAAAAGATTTAATTTTTTTTTAAGAAAATTATAGCACTTTGTTAAAAAACAATTTAATCAATGTTTTTTTAAACAGGTGGCAACCACTGAATTTAGTTTATTTTTCGCAACTGAAGTTTTATTTTTAGTTTCACATAACTATTGTAAAAATGTCCTTTTTTATCAATTTTATTTAATAAAAATTTGAAATAGATGGCAACTACTCGCGAAAAAGTTGTTATCCATAAGCTTAGGCTACTACTACCTATTACCCATACTATAATCTGTTTAGTATTTCGTTTTAAACCATTAAAGAACACTAAAAATTACAGGTGGCAACTCTCTGCAAAAATTTTTCAACCATACGTCTGCTCAAACTTATACTTATTAAAAAAATTAGTTTATGGTCAACATTTTATGGAATGCGAAATTTATAAATAGGTGGCAACCCTCTGAAAAACTATTCACAATTTTAAGCTTTATGGAATCTGTGGATCGCGGGACTGTTCAGTTGATAAGATCGCCTTATCGTTCTTTTGTTTGGACTTATAATATTCAAAAAGGTGGCAACCTTTTATTTTGTTTGTATTTTGTTGTATTGATATAGTCATGTGTGAAACCCGAAAGACCGAGAAATATATAAAAAAAGTTAATCAATAAATAATGAATTTACTTAGCGTTCTCTAAACTGTCACGCTCAAGTAACACAATTTCGTTGCAGTTGAAAGATTTGATCTCTTCAACCTTATTCACTTTTATTTTTTATACGTCATTATATTCCAATTAAAACTGGTATTCAGTTATAAAATAAACTCAATCTAATTTCAAAACCTTTCTGAATTTAAATCGAATTTGTTCAAGTCCATTTCATACCCGATAAATATTTTAATTTTTAATAAAAAAAAACATTTTTTGAACTTTTTTATGTCTTCAAAAGTATTTGCTAATCCTTTATTATCAGCTTATTAGTTAGCAGAAATTTATTCTAATAAAAAAATATTTCAACTTAAAACCCAGCTTGGGGCAATATCAAACTTTTAAACGACCATCCGGAACACGTGCCCTCTCAAAGTGTATTAAATAAATAAATAACTAAAATATGCCAAAAACGGATAAAATCATACATGCACACACACACATACAAATGGATGCAGTTGGAAAATTCGTAAAGTAAATTGCCTCATTATGGCCGCATCCATAAACAATGAGCGCCATAAACAATGCCAAATGACTGACTGACCGACCCATAGCACCCCTGCCAGATGACCCACCTACACACCTAAGGGAAAATTTAATGCAAATAGCAATGAAGCGCCGCCGCAGCTTCAGCGCCGCGCACGCACAGTAACGCATAGAGCGACATAGCATAGCATAAAATAATAGCGAAATAGATAGATCGAAAGTTTATGCGTGCCTTTAGCCAGCCTTTTTGGTGTACCCCGCCATTTGTTTTTGTTTTGCACTGACCACTTTCAAAGAAATGCGTAAAATGGCACAAAAAACAAAGGCAATAAAAGCATAGATAGCTAAATAAACAAACTGCAAAAGGGAATGCCTGCGCCGAACCAACTAGTATTTATGGCTTTCTTTAGGCGCACACGTTTCATTGGCAGACAAGAAGGATCACATAGGCACTTGGGCCGCACGCATCGTAGTGGCGCATTTATTATAAAAGCTGAAAAGCCGTAGAGCCGTCTGTTGCATAAACCATCTGCCGCACGTGTTCAACTCGTTTTTCAAATCAGTAAAAAGCTTAACGAGCTGATGCGTTTGGGAATTTCATGGCAGGCAGCTGCTGTAAGTAACTGAAATAAATAAATAGTGTTGCTAAATAGCAAAGCAGCTTGATCTAAAGAAAACGAATTATAGTTATATAATCACTTCGCAACCATGTGTGTTTGATAAATTTTATCGAAGTTCGACCTCTAAGACGTTCATTCTAGATTTAAATTTTCAAATTGCCAAATATTCTCTATGAATATTGCACGACACTCCTGATATAGAACATGTTTAAGCTCCAATTCGCAAAACTGTTTTCATCCGACCATCTTCTTGCACTTCTTCTTTTTGAGCACTTTATTTGTTCCCATTCTATTTCGTAAACTGATTACTTGATCTCGAATAATCCATCTCAAAAGAGCTTCGTTGAATATAGTAAATTGATAAACAATTTTCGGAGAGTCCAATCAACATAACTTAACCCGGTACTGCCCAGAACTTTTTACGTTTCAGATTTTTCTGAAATGAAATACACCTAATTCTGTTTTTACACGAATTATTTTTACACGAATTTGAAATAACACGAGTAAATACGAAAAAATATTTCTAGTTTTACACGACATAATTTAAAATAACACGAATACAAAAAAAAACAAAATTACTTTTTTTACATGAATTATTGGATTTAACACGTTTTTTTTCAATGAATTTTTTTCTACTTAAAATAATTCTGGTGTGTATTCTGAGTTATGTCTATGTATGCGTAATTTCTGTTTAATTTCTGTGTAATTTCTGGAAATGCGGGATTCCCCGAATTATTGAAAAAGTAAAAACGTACATAATGTATTGTACACACAATTTAGTTCCTATTTGACAATTATAATTGAAAGATCGTTAGTTTTTGCTGATTTTTAACAAGTGCTAAGTAAAATTAAGTAGAAGCTCATATAATTTTGGTAGACCAATAACAGGTTTGTTTCAAATATTTAATTTTAGATTTTTGCATTTTTGATTAATAAAATATATTTTGGTAGCCATACCCATGTTACATAATTCTCCTGCATTAAAAATGAGGAAAGCGATCAGCTTAGATACCAAAATCAAAATTTTAGATCAACTTGCAACGGGACAAGGCGCAACGGTTGTGGGAAATAATTTCGGAATCCATGAAGCTACTGTAAGAACAATTAAAAAAAATGAAACGGCAATTAGAGCATCAGTATGTTCTGGAACAAAATTAAGTGCAAAGTCATCATCGTATGTAAGGGATGTTGTTAAAGAGAAAATGGAAAAAGCTTTGGTAATCTGGATAGAAGACAAATCCCAAAAGAGAATACCAGTAGACGGACTTGCTATCAAGCAGACAGCATTAAGAATCTATAAACGTATCCAGGAAATTGATCCAGATACATCATCTCAGTCAAAACAACATGCAAGTACTGGTTGGATGACTGGTTTTTTAAAAAGACACGCTCTCCACAATATAAAAATTAAGGAAGAAACTGCATCCGCTGCTAAAGAATTTCCCGAAAAACTAAAAAAAATTATTGAAGATGGAGAATATACTCCAGACCAAGTTTGGAATTTAGATGAAAGCGGCCTTTTTTGGAAGAGAATGCCTAGAAGAACTTATGTAGCAAAATCGCAGAAAACAGCCGGTGGTTTTAAAGTAGCAAAGGACCGTATTACGTTGTTGTTTTGTTCCAATGCTTCAGGAGAACGTATTCTTAAGCCACTCCTAGTACATCGTGCCTTAAGACCACGTTCCATGAAAAGTGTAGATTTCAATAAATTGCCTGTACACTGGATGGCGAACAAAAAGGCTTGGGTAACCAGTGCAATTTTCACAGAGTGGTTTCAGAAGCACTTCATCCCAGAAGTTAGGCGCTACATGAAAGAAAAATGTCTCGAATTTAAAGTTCTTTTGATTCTAGACAATGCACCAGGCCATCCAGTTTTGGAGCACCCAAACGTACAATTTTGTTTTTTGCCGCCTAATACCACTTCCCTTATACAGCCACTAGACCAGGGGATAATTGCTATGTTTAAAACGTATTACATAAGAAGTTCATTTCATTATGTTGTAGAAAAACTTGATAATTATGAGGAATCATCAGTCATAGATGAATGGAAAAAATTTTCTATAATGGACTGCATTAATCAAGACAAGATCGCGTTAGATTTATTAAAGCCATCAACTTTGAACTCGTGTTGGAAAAATATTTGGCCAGAATGCGTAAAATCCAAAGATCCTGTTATCGATAATAACGCTGAACTTGCTGATATAATAACAATGGCCAATGTAATCGGTGGGGATGGATTCGATGACCTATCGTTAGCAGATGTAGAAGAATTGTTGGTAGATGAAAGCTTGAGCGAAAATGAAATTATCGAATTCACCCTTGAGACTCGTTATGATAAAGAACATAGTGACAGTGACGAAAGAGATCGTCCAATTTTGAAAGCATCTCTAATTAAAGAAGGTCTTGATCTCGCTACAAAATTAGGTAGTCATTTTGAACAACATGATCATGACGAGGAACGAGCTGCCAAATTTCAACGTGAACTGAAATCATTAATGGCATCTTACAGGGAAGTTTATAATGGGTTAACGCGAAATAAAACTCAATCTAAGATAACTGATTTCGTTCAAAACTCTACTGATGTCCCAACACAGTCGGCTAGAAATGATAATGATCAACAAAATCATTCCAGTGATGGCAGTGATATTGTAGTCTTTCGCAAACGTTTACGTTTATTATCAGACAGTGACAATAAATAAAATTGTTTAATGTTTAAATTTTTCTTATGGTTGTACTTTATGTTATTTAAGTTTTTTGGCAATGAATTTCTGATATTATTTTTTTTATGAAATCTAAATTTTAATTTATTTTATTATAATTTAGTTCATTTAATAAATTAAAACGAAAATAAATTCTTAAAATAACTACAACAATATTTTTTTTATATTATTTAGTCTAATTTTAACTTATTTTTTGAGGTCTAGAACCAATCTATTATTTTTGTACTTGGCCAGTATCTTTTTTTACACGATTTTTTTTTACACGAATTTCTCGGGAACCATTCTATCGTGTAAAAACATAATTAGGTGTACACTTATTTATTTTGACCGCCTGAGCATGAAAGTGAAGTCTGTTTTACGATTCATTATATTCAATATATAACCTTTAGGGAAAATGCGAAAAATCAGTGTAGTTTGTTGTTTTATAGTGTAATTTTCAAGTTATTTATGAAAATATAGGGAAAAATTTTGCGTTACCATATGGTAATCGTGAGTTGATTTGGGTTAAGATTACAGGCTTTTCATCAGGGTTTCTTCCATACATTCATAAAACTTCAGACCCTTATTACATTGTAGCTTTCTTGTACTTAATCTAGAAAACATAGTTAAGATATTCTTACCCATTCATTATTATTCTGTTCCTTTGTTCAGTTATTATGCTAGGCATTATTTTCTCTTTTTTGACTAGGTAATGTCATTTCTGCCGTTTTTGAACGTTCAGATTAAGATCGTCGAGAGAGTCATTTTAAACTTGAAGATCGAACTGATAAAATTTGAACATCGAAATTCAGCCTCACCATCTTTTTGGCAACTAGAGATTTAAATTGAACTTCTTCCATCCGGTTCCAGTTCTTTCGATTTTCAGGGTTAAGGTGGATCCGCTGCAGAGTATACCTGAATAATTGAGTAATAGGACCAGTCTCATCCATGTCAATTAAAATAAAGCCATCAAAGAACATTATGGAATACAGAGCCTCCATATTTAGTTCCTGATCGTCTTAGCTTTCACCAAAAATTCGGTTAAAAGCGCCTTGAATAACTACAACTACTAACTAAATACGATCATACGGTGTAATAATATTTGACATCGAAGTAGGCGTCTACAGTAGTTAAGATTTTCAAAACATCCTGGTTCTTGTATCTTCTTCGCATTTTGGACAAATCGGTATTGTCCTGAATATCGATGATCGATGCCATGATGGGCAGAGCCTTTCGTCCAATTGTTTCCTTCTCCTGCAAAAACAACTTATTTTTCTTTCATCAAAGCTGATTTTCAGAGTCAAATTTTACGCGAATCCGAGTTTTACCATCCAAACTCCTCTGTTAGGGAAGTTAAAAGCGATTTATAATAGCTTCTGAATTATTTTCTTTTTTTATATAAGTCTAGTCCAAATTTTTAAAATAGAAGCCAAGACTGACCGATCTTTTGCTAATCGCCTCAGTTTAGGTAGGGAATGTTGGATTCCATTAATTGGGTACCGTATGATACAGTGGCCAAAAAGTTCTCGATTTCGCCCCTATGCCACAGTGGTTCGGCTTGTATGAAGACGCGGTCATAAGTACTTCCCGTTGAGATATCGCTATGAAATTTTCACCAAAAATCTAGAAAAATATTTTAAATATATATTAAAAAATTGGCCCCATCGGACTACTAGGTCCTATAGCCCCCATAGAACAGTAATTGCCATTATATGGCAATGATGCGCAAAAATACTTCTCATGGTCATAGTTAGAGCGTCAAAACGTTCTGTAAGGCTTTGTAAAAAAATTTAAGAAAGCGATACACAAGGTGAATCTGATTTGTCGTTATAGTTTCCTCCATCCAACCCTCACATTCAACCTATAAGAATAATATCATATAAAAAATCTTGTAAATCTTGTAATCTCTTGAAATAACGACGATTTATCCTTTTTTCCAAGCATTTTTAGCCCAATTAAAATGAGTTTGAACTTAAAAATAATGAATTCATAGGGCATTGGTACTTTGATGATTGCTAATACATCCGCAACTTTCCGCACCCAACTTCAACATTTTGATTACCTTAAGACTCTGCTAAATACTATATAAAATATAATTAAAGGAGGATCGCGGGGGAACACAATTAAAACTTTATGTAAACAAATAGAAGGCGCAACAAAAAAGGTAAGGTAAAGGTAGTTCATATAAAGCACTTATTTCACTAAAAACACAAATCACGTTAGACTTAATTAATTTCACAAGTTAAAATATATATCTTTTACTTCAACATCCATTAAAAATAATCTTGATTCGTTACCCTGATCAATTACCAGAACAAATTGAAGTGCGTTGTCGCTGAGATATTAAAAAAAAAATTTTGATGTGCTTTAAAAAGATACAGGAATTCATGCGTTTAACTCTATTTTTAGAAAGTACCGTTAGATATTTAGGAAACCCCGGTTTGCAAATAGGAAATTTGGACAATTTAGAAGACATCTGTATAGATATTGACAAAAAATCCGTATCACGATTTTTTGCCTATGGCGGAACCACTGTGCTATGTAAATAGCCACAGTCGTAACACTATTATTGGAATTATGTAGTTGACTTGAGGGTTGATTGGTGGTCGGTCAAGACTAACTTCGAAGTGTCTGATAGAAGTTGTTACTATATCATCGGCCAGAAAGTTAGTCCTTTCAAGTAGTTCTGAGAAGCAAGGTTTCATAATTTTAATAACAGTTATTGTTTACCGTTACACAAAAAAGCAACTCCAATAGATTAATGCAGTATTACACACAGTGCTCTTACACAATTGCCGATTCTTAATATTATTTTGCACAGCACAAAGGAACCAAACATCTCTCAACTGTAAATCGAGTAAGCGCTTACGTGTACGCCATGCAATAAATATTAAATTATTATATGGCTTCGCACAGTGCACTAACGCCCGACAACTGGTAACTTTCCCATTACCAGCAATTAAAGCCGGTGTCCTTCAAACCAGGAAGGGTTATTTGTATTTTAAATAAGCACCACTCGCCACCTGTCCGGTGAAAATTGCAGTAGAATGCAAAAGCATACACTGCTTTGTGGCAATAAGCGCTCGCTCAAAGGCAGATCCGCTTATATGTATGTGTGTGTGCAGAGAGTGCTGAAAAAACAACTACAACAATGGCACAAAGCACAACGTTGCATCTGTATAGCATTAAACACTCGGCATTTATATAAGCATACACTTAAGTACATAAGTACAGCGTACGGCGAAGAGATACAGCCGAAGAGCACAGGTCAAAGGTTTGCGGCGAGCAAAGCGCACACATGCACACACCTGATTGGCGGCGTACCTGCTGCTATATGTTGCTATGTACATATGTACTCGTTGTTCCGCCGGCCGGCAGTCGAGGCAATTTTACGGTAATTAAAATGTAAGCACACTTTAGTCGTTCATTAAAGGATTACTTTCACTTCAGTTATGTCGTTGAATAAACGCTACATTTTGCATTTCTTTGTGTGCAACTGTTCACGTGTATATATGTGTGTCGGTGTGTGTGGCAACAGCAAGCAATACAAATACAAATACAAATACAACCACATGCAGCACACTATTAACACAAAGGATATCATTATGCACTCACTCGTGTTATTTTCATTTCGATTTTTCGCTTTATTTGCGCTGCAATGCCCGTGGTGAAGTGGAAAGCTTACGCGCCATTGAAGCGGTTTATTGGTTTCATGTTACGGGTGGATACGTTTGAACTTTCAATGCCGAGTTGTTATAAATGCAGACAATGTCGCAATGGCACAACAACACACACACACACACACTTATACTTTGTTGTAAATACATATTTATTTACTTGGCACTGCTTACCATGGCAGCTCAATGGCTTGTTAATTCCTTATTTGCTTAAACAGTTTACTTAGCCTTTAATATGGCGCTCTGTTTCGGTAGCTTGACGAATTACGCTTGATTTTTTCGTAAATAGCTGGTCGAAGGTTGCGGTGTCAAATGTACTGAAACCAAAAACGATTTGTGAACGAAATTAAAGCTGATTAAATTCGGATTTAACCCTTCTAACTTAGCTTGTAACTAATATCATATAATTTCTTCAGAAAGACAACACAATTAAAAAGACAACAATATTTTCAATATTCTTATATTATTTTAATGTGCAAATATCGCCTACAAAATCCGTATTATCCCCAATAAAAATAAGTCCGTTTAATTTAGGCCCCAAGCGCCAACACGTTTAGTCACTATGTAATTTGTTATTACATTACTTGATTAACGACACATTTCACCGGCAGAATTTTTCTGTACAGATAAAAAAAACATTCCAGTGATCACTTTATCACGAAAAAACAGAATCAAACTATTGTCACAAAAACTTATATAATTTAAAACGAATTTAGTTTATTAGATCTTTATTCCTAAAAGATTCAAATATTCATACCATAATGTGTTAAGTAGATCCCAATAGGAAGCCCATACCATCCATATATATATATATAGCTTGAAGATTTTCGAACTCGATATTTTTATTCAACAAAAAATGAACATATTTCTTTTTATACTCTCGCAACAAAATTGCTAAGAGAGTATAATAGTTTTATTCATATAACGGTTGTTTGTAATACCCAAAACTAAACGATATAGGGTTATATATACCGAAGTGATCAGGGTGACGAGTAGAAATCCGGATGTCTGTCCGCCTGTAAAAGCTGTAACTTGAGTAAAAATTAAGATGTCTTGATGGAACTTGGTACACGTGTTTCTTGACACCATAGGAAGGTTGTTTTCTAAGATCGAACCCTGTCACGCCCACAAAATGGCGAAAACTGAAAACACATAAAGAGTCATAACTTTGGTACAAAGGATCGCACTATGAAGAGGCATATTTGGGGATGTAATTTTTTTTTGGAGAAGTGGGCGTGGCCCCGCCACTACTATATTTTTGGTACATATCTCGTAAACAACTTAAGCTATATCAACCAAACTTTCTAGAGTCGTTTCTTTTATGTACTACCTTATACAATCCAAAAATGGAGCAAAGCGGTACAAAGGTTACGCTGAAAACTACTACAATTACTTTAATTCAGTAAGGGAAAACTCTAGATATCTTAGCTTACATTATAAAGAAGGAACGGAATAGCTACACTCTCACTGGTATACGAAATTTTAAATGGGTATGGCTCCGAAACTACTCGACTAGTACCAATGAAATTTGGTTTGTGATATTTTCCTTGCATCCCAATGATATGTCGCCCCTACACCCCTACATCCTATATACCAGAACTTTGAAGTCGACCTGAATCGTTTATTTACTTTACATGATATAAAGTAAGCACTAATGGAACAGAGCTTTGCTTAAATACTGTGGCAACGCTCTTCTAAAAATCGTCGAAATCGGACCATAAGTTTTCAAGGCCCCATATATCGAACATGAGGACTTCAGTGCTTCTAATTTTTTTTTACCGAAAATATAAGTAAGACTCTCAAATATTTTGAAGAAATTCAGAGGGATTATCTTTCATTTAATAATATGTGTCCGTCCCTAAAATGCGTGAAATCGGGTCAAAACTTCAACTAACTCCCATATACCTAATATTAGGATTTCCAACTTTCAATGGACTTTATACCATATATATGACAAATATTTGGATCACATTGTATGTTATATTAATAAAATAAAATAAATAAATAAATAAATTGCGAGAGTTCGGTTACACTCAAACTTAACCCTTCCTTACTTGTTTTTATCTAGATTCCGCGAAACATGTGTGTACAATTTTTTAATGATGCCATATCAGTCAGACTAAATATTTGTTAATCAAATATACATATATATGACCCCAGCTCACGTGCTCCACCCGAGGTCAAAATTTTATAGAAGATATTTAACTACAAAATTCTCGGTGAACTGTAAGGACAATGGTGAGTCCATGTCATATGTTATCTGAAACAAAATAAATATGCGGTATGTTTAGTCTGGTGGGGTCTGTTCGCAATTAAAACCAGTTAAGTCCTTCCTTAAAGAAATTATTCAAATAATCACATAGGTTTTCGAAATATTTTGTTCCACAAACTGCGGCGTGATACAACATATAGCGAGATTTTCCTTCTAAATGATTTTATGTTGGAACCCGAAGCTTATGCGCTGTATCTAACCTTACCAAAAGACGCTCAGAGAAAATAGCAGGAGTATTACTGTAGTGACCTCTACATTTATAAGACTCTTACTTCCCATTTTCATGAATCTTCTAAAAATATATCTCTGTAGGTTTACAAAACTATTGCTTAAAAAAATAAATTCAAGTTGTTGAGTTTGTTTGCTCCTGTTGGAACTACTTATTGTCCAAGTCCATACCATCCAATTCGGGCAAAAAAATATTCGGTTATCATTGAGCGGTAGGGATTCCCATTCACAGTAACGTGCCGGTCTTGATTATCTCGGAAGAATTACGACATAATGACGCGGGACCATAAACCGCACCAAATCGTAATTTTTTGGGATGCGATGGTGACGTATAGAATACGCGTGGATTGCTGCCTGCATGCATATTTTGCTTATTGTCGAAGCTATTCAACCAGAAATGAGCCGACCATAAATTGGACATAGCGCTCTTAAAGCTGAGGTCACTGACTCTGAATTTCAGAAGATGTTTGTTTTACCAGATTTTTTAATGCCAAAGGTTCCCTCCGTGGTTTTAGATACAGGGGTAATAAAACTTTACTTATAGCATCGGTCAAGAATCGAACTCTCTAGCCATTGGATGGAGACCACCCACGTTCCCAAACATGTTACAGTATGGTTTGATTAGGGTGAAGAAATTATGGGAAGACAAAAAGTGAACCAAAAAAATGGGTTTCCTCCAAAACCAATTATACTGAGAAGATAAACAGTGACGTCATCTCCTTGTTACAGCTAAGAAATCTAACGGTGGATGTTAATATATAGATATGTCTGCATAAGCCCGTGTGCATTGTCTCACTTTCACGCCCCACACACAACTATTATCATACGCTTATTGTGCGCGCCGCCAACAAAAGCGCATTGATCCTTAGCTGCCACCGGCCGCGGCACGCCTACTCATACATGAAAATGCCGCTGTCACTGGCGCTGACGAAATTATATTACATTAATGAACCCACAAAAGCTGCTACCCACCTGTGACGCGCACAAAACGAGATATTCAATATTTATGTGCGTATGCTTGTGTGTGTGCACGCATAGCTGACAGCAACAAAGCACGTACGCGTTCGCTCCACCCGCATGTTGAGGGGCTGCTGATATTTATTTAGATATGTATGTATGCATGTATATTTGTGTATAAAATATTGTCGAGCGTTTTCACACTTTCGCGCGTGTTGCTGCAACCTTACATATACACATCCCCATCTACACCACCGCACTGACGTTTATAAGCTGATAGCGGGCTGATGCTGCTACTCGAACCTTTTCCCCCCTGAATCACCGAATTAAACAAGATTACATTTATACATATCCAGCACAAAGCATGTATATTTAGCGTCAACGTTTTGGGGGTGTCTGCCGGTTTGCTCATCTGCCTTTTGGGCGCGCGAGCATGAATCGCTCCAATTTAAATATAACGTAATGCGCTCAATTGGGAATTGTTTCAGACGATTGAATAAAAATACCGGCGACAATGTTGCCACGCACACGCTTGAATACCTCGCAGCAGCTCAAAAAAAAAACAAGCGAAAGCCTAAACGCGGTGGCGGCAGCAACCACCCCAACGCGACAGCGCGCGCATTTGGTGATGTGAATAGGTGGTGGTGGTGGTGGCAGCCGCCGGCAAATGTACGGCTGTCATTTTCACATCAAATGTAATTCTATTTGTCATTCTGATTATGACATTGTAATGCTTTAATTGATGCGATATGAATACGCCGAATAAACGCATTTAAGCGGGCGCGCCGAAGCGCTCAAATGCATAGAATTAAAAGTCGTCGCGTAAGCCGCTGGGTAAGCGGTGACGGCGCGCGCTCATTGCAGCGCCGCGGCAGCAAGCGCAAAGTGAAATGCAAAAATGTCACGTTGGTTTTGTTGTTGCACTGCAGTGACAATGCGGCAACAAGCGCGCGCCTCACACCGACGCTCAATCGATAGCCACCGCGTTACAATGCCACAAATCCAACACTCAACCCGAGAAGGCGGCAGAAAAAAAAAAGAAAAATCATTTGAAAACGTACCCTTATCACATATTCGCCTGCGTGGCTGCTGCGGCGCGCGGGCTGTGACTGTTTACAGTGACATGACATTCAACATTTACTTTAAGGCTTTACACACTTTACACTCTTTTGCTTTTTTGGCGCTTCATTGCCGCTCGAATGCGCTTTTTTGCTAGACAAAAAATATTTTTTGTTGCTTTTTTGTTGGGCGCACAATTACCTCAGCAATTTTGTTCCTTTTTGATCTGACAGCGCATGTTGTTTTTTTTGTTATAGCTGATTCTTCTTGTTGTACTTTTGTTGAATTTGTGTTAATCTCTTGAAATTGTTTGCATGCTGTACTTGCAAACATTTTACTTAACGGTGTTTTTTCACTCTACTCTCTCTACTTGAACACCCCCTCGTCACCTAATTGCTTGTAAAAATGTGGGCATATGTTTGGTAGCGCATTTTTTCCTTTTGCTCTGAGCTATTTTTTACAAGAAGATTATTGGCTGAGCTCAAAATTTATGCGGGTCACTGTAATTAAAGAAAGTGCAAGTCAGTATCAATATTCTGCTGTTCAAGTAAGGGTAGCAAAAGATGAAGCTAAATAAAATTTTCTTCAAAGTGAGGCGTGGATTAAAAAACGAAGACATGAGTCTCGCTTGTTAGTCAAACTTCTTCAAACAGCTGCTCCCGGCTCATCAAGCTTGTGAATGTCTTCTGACTGGGCGTTTCGCGGTAGCGGCTTTCAAAGTGTGAGCTTTTTAGCCAACTCGAGTCCTTTTTAAAGTGCCTCTAGCCAGACACGAAACAACCCTGATTAATTAATTCTCACTCCTTTGTACCCCCATGGATTTCATTGTGATAAATTGAGACAATTTGTTCTAATTCGTTGGAGTATTCAACGGAGTAAGTAGTCTTTTAAGTCTTGGTTCATCCTTTATTTAAGTTATAGTTATACTTTCCGTAGTCAGAAATGTTTGGGGACCTGTACCAAAGACAGCCTTGAAACAACCGTGTCTTCCTCCTGTTAATTTTAAAGTAAAAGAAGTCCGGTTGACGGTACCTTACTAACATAAAAGTTATCGGGACATACCCATGAAGGGCTAATATGGGATGAATTTCACTGGAGATCACTTTCATTCTGGTTTCAACGCCGAAGCCATTATTGGTTCAGATGTTAAGACAAAATCATCTATAATTCCGATATTGTAACCTGATAAAACAATTTTTTTTGTTCTCTGAGTGGAGAGGAAACTTAAATATTTCTTCCGTCTGTGTCCATGAGCAACTTGTGGTTGAAAATCTTTTCAAGATTGATTTCAAAAGTCGCCAATCAGATTTACCGATTTTAAGACCCGACTAAAACTTCAAACAATCTGTTGAGGTGATCTCATCTTTCTACCAAACATATCCGACAATTACTAATTGATTTAAACCAACCCATTTCCTTAAATATATCCAGAAAATGGTAACGTTTGCCTTTGTTTACTTTTTATATGGAAGAAAGAAGTCGTTGAACTCTCTCTCATTCTGGCCTTCTGAGAGAACACTTTGTTGCCTGTTTTTCACGAGCTTTGTGCATATAGAGCAGTGGTCGGCACGAGAGGAATTGTGACTGTGTAGGTGAGCACGAAATAAAGGGTACCCAGTGAGAACTCTGTAACCTTCCATTTCGAGAATGTTTTCCATTTTTCATAAAATATGAATTTTCGTACTCGTTTGACCATTTTAATTGTTTTATTATTGGAAGAAATATATTAGATCATAAAAGCCTTAACTTTAGTGTCTTTAAACAGCCTAAATCTATAAATATAATACATACATATGTAACATCAAACGAAGGGATTTCGATGTAAGGCATCTCGCTCAGGGTGCCACAGCCATTCGCGATGTTCATTCGTTGCTGGTTCGACAAAGACTGAATGATAAAGCGTAAGCGTACGTGTGATGTAAAGTCGGCACAATTGTGCCAAGCAGTGCCGACCACTGATATAGAGTTGAATTTGTCTGTATCACAGTTTTACCGACAAATGGGATTGACGATATATTTTAAGGCGTTCTATTGTAAAACCAGATTTTGGAGTTTCGTAATAAATTAGTATAAATTTATTATGTTTGTAAATTCAACTCATAAGCTGATAATTATTTGCTTCATATCAAAATATGTAATTTATCCAAAATTTGAATTTTCCATTTCTTTCATCACCAAATAATAATCAGCAATCACTAATGTATGCTAATTGCGCGCATTTGCTAATTTCGAATAAAATTTGGAATATTCTAAATTATAAATACAGTTAAATATTAGTAATAACAAAGCTTAGAGATTTCTAATTAGCATTCGAATTTTCAACCTGAATTCATTTGTTTTATATGCCTGTTAATCCGCTGATTTATAAATATTCAGCACAAAACTGTTTGCAACAATTTGAATAAGCACATTATTTTAGTAAAATCATGTAGGTAAATATATATTTAACACCATTTTAACATAAATTGTCGATCACGCGAATACTTTCGCTTGCAGTAAAAAATTCCAAAAATTGTGGCAACGACAAACGTGCATATTTGGGTCAAATATATGCTTGGATAATAAATTTTTGAGTTTTAAAAAGCAAAAAGTTGAATAATCATTACAATAACAACATATTGGATCAGTATTACGCGAGATTATTCAGTGGCAATATTTTGAAAAATTGTGAACATTATATTGATCCCAGACGGAAATCTAGTGGCAAATGCCACATCCTCTCAAAGCAATGCGATAGACCCATAAAAACAATATTAAATTGCTAATTCGTAACTTCGTTCAAAGAGATTATTATAGGACTAGTTCGAATCTTATCAAATATTCCTTATTGTTGTTCAAAAAACAATGTTCTATGGGAATTTTAGAGACTAATGCCAATAGTAGTATACATACGGTATACAAAACTATATATAAACATATGTAAACCCATCAATTTACATCCTGAAATCCATAAATCCCATTTTCATTTCGTTCAAGCTGCATTGTTGGTTATAAATTGCATTTGCCAAATACAAATATTGTTTGTAAACTAAATCGAAGGATTGATGTAGCTCTCTGTGCCGTAATTAACGGGTGGGGTCCGGACAGGCAGGAAAGCGAATATCAGCCCAATTATTGGCCCACATATGTACTAGAATGCATATCTGTTCGTATAATTATGCCGAAAATATCCAAAATAGAGTCAAAGTTCATTGTTGTATAGAAATTGATCACATAATAGGAAATACTGTAATTTATACCAGTTATTTCTTCGCTTCGCCACTCTCTCACATATAGGTATTGGTACAAACGTAAAGTAGTATTTTAATAAGTATACCAGTTTATAAATTTATACCAGTTTTTGTAGATTTCGTCACTCTTCGTAGTTTAAATTTATATTAATTGCTTGTTCCATTGTAATGAAACTCTTATGTACCTCACTAAAGCGCTATAAAATTTTTTCTAATATTGCTCCAATTTACACCAGTGGAATACATTTATACCAGTTCTTTTTTCGATCTCTAATTCTTCAAAATCTGGGAAATAATTTAACATGATTATACCAGTTAGTTGCTAACTTTGTCACTTTCCAAGGTTTCGAATAATATTAGATGCAACAAAACTAATCGTCGTGATAATACTTACCTCTTTATTTTATGTCTCCAGCGGATTATACCAGTTTAATGCAGTTATACCAGTTAGTTTTCGACTTTTAAGCCTTCAAAGTTTGCCGAATCAAAGATCTTATATGATTATACCAGTCTGTAGAAATTATACCAGTTACTTGTTCGTTTCGAAACTTTCCAAAGCTTTAACGAGTCAGCTTCACTCTATAATATTATTTGCCTTTTATTGTTGCACATATTTCTCTAAACTAAGTATCTATATGACTCATTTGACACATTTTACTAATGTCGCATTTATCGATAATACCAGGTCGTCACATCGCAATTGTTTAACTAGTACAACTACATATGCAGAGACGACTGTCTAAATTTAAATACATTACTTTAATGCATAATTTACTTCGAATGTATTTAATGTTTAATTCGTGATTTCTAAGCCAAATAGACATTTAACCCGGCATTACGATAATTGAAATGCCTTTTATGCATTCACTTTGTAATCATTCTAAATTCGCAACACAAAATCCAACAAACAAATGCCAGATAAGCAGCCATAATATTTCCACTAATGTATCCTGCAAGTAGTTTACACAGATATATATTATAGATATGTATATTCATATATCATTCTGCATTTTCCAAACATTGCCACAAATCAAATTAAAACTCATTGATGCCAAATCTTCAGCGTATTGTGGCACGCACACTAACATGCGCTCGTACTAAAGCCGGCGTAATTAGGCTTTGATGCTGTTGACGATGCTGCTGATGGTTATGAGGCTCAGCTGATGATTAGTCTATTGCTGATTATAATCAATTGCCGTACACCTACACAGTCATTTCCATATGTGGTTCACACACACTCACAAATAAATGCTTAAAATTCCTGACGTTAGCGCAGAAAATCAGTACGGCATGTGTCAGGTGGCGAGTGGCATGAAGCGAAACACATATGCCTCATGAATATTTGAACGCTGGCAATGAATAAAGTTAGGCAAATGGCAATAGCTCATATGTACTTAGAAAACTTTGCGTTGGCAGCGTGGCAAGTGGAAATTATTGATGCTGAAATTATTTCGAAAGCATATGGTGGCATTGGTAAATGGTGGTTCTAAAACAAAATTTCATTTAAAATGAAGATTTTAGATTGTCTCTGTTCAATTACTGATATTAATGTGGTATTTTTGTGACATACTCCCATAAAGACAATATGTTTCCTTATATTCTGTCTTTATATAAAATGAGGTTATGTTCAAAAACAAATTTTTTGGGTTTTGTTTCAGGTTCACGTAGGGCGCACATTTTAATGAAGAAAATGTGGTTCAACACCTAACCACATTGATTAACAGGGTGACTCGAAGTTGCTGTTCTCCCAAGTAGTTCAAAAGCCTTTATGTATCCCCAGTTGTTCATTATGGGTTTATCTAATCAACGCATCTTGAGCTTTATACAAAAAAAAAAAACGATTCAAGAAAATTATGATACTAGGCTCTGGAGTTTGAGGTAGTCTTAAAATAATTCACCACACTGTGTATTAAATAGGGGTCTGTAAACGTCTCTCTATATTACAAAAAATAAATATTTTACCATTATTCTAGCATTGGCTGCCGTCTTAAGACCTCATAAATCAAAAGAGGACAAAAATAAGAGCTTAATATTCTTAAAATACAGCACTGAGTTGCTTCCCCTACCCTGAAGATCCTTCGATCTTAATTTACAGATCCCTGCCTTCGATTTTCTTTCTATATAGCTCTCTTTCTTTTATTATATCCTGAAAGTCCTTCGATCTTTATTAAAACCCTTTCTTTGATTTTCATTCTATATAATTATTTTTCTTGCTTTTTTAACTATCTTTTTTCTTGCCTCTCTCTCTCTCTTTCTCTGTCTCTCGTTAGTCTCTCCTAGTAGAAAACGTTCCTATCATGCTGTGTCTGTTGTCAGTGATACTACTATTCCCTTCTAAATTCTAATTCTTATATTAAAACTTTTTATGATTTGTTTTAAAAACTAGTAATAAGTTAAAGGACCACCCTGCAGATATATATTTGCCGTCGCAGGACTCTGCCGACTCTGATAATGATGAAAATAATGTGCTTATTATAAGAGTTGTCATTGTTGTTATTGTTGTAACTACAACTACATAAATACTGGCAACGAGGTTGATCATCTTGTTAATGTCAACACTCACTCGCTTGATATGCTCAATTTTAGCTGGAGAGGAATAATAACTCGCGCACTCAACTAGGCAGACAGACGCGAACATCTGTACGAAACTACAACGCTATTAAGCGGGTACACATACTATATACATATATAGTATATTTATATGCACATTAAGCATTTTAGTTTTTCCTTTTAGGCCGCCACAACATGAAATCCCAGCGTAACAAAGCAGCAGTGACAGCAGCAACCAGGCTGCTTAACCAAATTCGCTACAACAATTTGTTCGTTTTGCCTTTTAAAGTGTGCGTATGTATGTTTATAAATACTTATATCCACATGTGATTTTCTGATTTTCCAACGCTTCAGCGCCATTCTTGGCTTTGCACCCACATATGTGAGCTGCTCGCTGTGTCACCAAGGCCGCGACTGCTGTTGCTGTTGATGCTTCTTCGTCTCCGACTCGCTGCTTCTGCTGTGTGACATTCACTATTCATTTCACGGAAAAATTATGTTCCATTAATGGAGCAAATGTTTCAGTTTTGTTTTATTTTCGAATGTGGTAATATTCTTGCAAGTATTGTACAATACGTTTTCATACAAATGTAAAGAAACATACATATAAAAGTTATGTGTGAGGATCTGTACTCCTTCCGACACGCTATAAAATGCGAACTACTTAAGCGTGCAGCGTGGCGGAGCGTTCTCAAAGTGGTGCAATGTGTTTTGGTTTCCAGATGATAGTAGTCAAATCGCCTATAAAAACAAATTATTAATTATATATAAGAGATCGCTTTATACAATATACGTAATTGATTGAATCCAGAAAGTAGAAATCTATATTTTTTCGGAGGTATTATATTTGGTTCACCGAAAAGATCATTAATACCTTATCACAAGTTATGAAGTTTTGAGCAATCAGACACTACTTGTTTATTAGAAAAAGGTGGGGACTCTCACAAAACAGTAGTTCCATGGCTATGTGAAACCATAGTTAAGACAATATTGTTTTATGAAGTTCTCGTCTGGAGGACAACGCTTGGAAAGACCACACTAGCTAAGCAGCTGGAGCGTGTCCAGAGAGCGGCTCTCATTGAAATCTGCTGAGCACTAAGAACAGCATCAACCATGGTTCTAAATGCCATTTTAGTCTTAGAGAGGCTGAGCACTGTATCACGGAACTGTCTCCCAGCGGTTTCTTCACTGCGCACGTACCCCCAAGAGCCATGTGGGAGGGGAGAAGCTGATGGAGAGAGGTGATAGAAATGCGCCAATACTGGCCTTGGATTCGATGATAGTACGCTCTAAGCTAGTAAGGTAGTGTCTAACATCGTTCTCAGTAGCTTCGCACTACTTTGCAATCCGACTTGTGCCCAAAAGGCCCACACACATTGAGGCTAGGGATCTTTTCAGACGCTAGTTGCCAAAGCTGTTTTTAGAAAGGCGTAGAGGAGTCATACAAGCACTCCTCCTTCAATGTCCAGCATTCACCAGAGTTAGGTTAAAGCACCTCGGTAGGCACATCTTCGGCGAACCCTGTGAAGTGACTGGTGTTGACAGTAGCAGACTTAAGAACTTTGTAATAGAGTTCAAGCGCTTTGTCGAATCATAAGGGTATTTGCGATCCGTCTCGGGTATCCGCGTGTCACAAAGGACAGTCAGGTCAAGATTGGCTGAGACTCATAAATGTAATTTTCATCTTCGGGAAAAAAAAACAAAAGAGTCAACCGCTCTGAAATCATTCATTGGAACAGCCTAATGAATCACTTCCATGCTGCAATTCAAGTTTGTCCTTTAGTTCGATAGCAATATCAGAAAAAGTCATCGTTGATCCCTAATCTCTGACCAATGTTAGAATAATAGGACTTCATATTCCATATACATATTTTTCCTTAGCTTGGACCACTGTATCTCCGACAACATATAGCGCGGTACGCCCCATCAGCTAAGACAAGCATATACGAGCTCATCACTTGTTGTTGTTGCGCGTAAAATATCGCTTGCGCTGGAGAAGATGTGCCCCGCCAGCAAATGAATACTCACAACGGAGGGGCGAGGGCAATGTCTCTATGCAGCGTGTCTCATTATGTCACAATGTGACACTGGTAATGATTATACTCGTACTCGATTTGCGTTGCTCATGTCAACAACAACAACCTCACAACAGCACACATATATTGCACGCTTAGGCGCATTGGCTGAAGCGCGACGATGGGGCGACAAAACGTCCAGAGGCCACAGAAACTCACCGGATTGCCACCATGCCACAAACGCCGCATATGCATATGTGGTGGCATCAACTCTACGGCTGTCGCTGCCGACGCTGTCACAAGCACTTTTAGCTGTCGCTGAGTACTCATTTTGTTGTTGCTACTGCTGTTGTTATGCATTCATACTTGCCACTGCAAGTTGCAACTTCTAATATGGGTTTTAGTGGTAGCTGTTTAAGATTTTCGCTGGCTGTCACAAATGTTTTCATTTGCTACTTATTTTGTTGTACATATACTTCATTTTATGATTTTAATGTGTTTTTGAGAGGGAGTCAGCGAGTGAATGACTGCATTCACGAGTGTGAGTGTGTGTGGCTGTGCTTGTGCTTTATGTACTCATGTGCATTTGTGCCACATGCGGGCGTATAATCATCAGCCCATAATGTTAGCTCGTCTCCGTTGATGTGAAAATCTCTAAACAACTGTTTTGGTTTTACTTGAAAGAATTATACTGCGGCATAAAGTTTATATGGATGTACATATATAGCCTGGATGAGAGTGATAGTCTTAAGAGCTAGTATTAGACTCTTAATTTGATGATTTCGAACTAAGTCTCGAACAAAAAGATTTTAACAAATATCGTCAGTGTGGTACAGGGATGTATTGAAGCTGTGAATGTCTAATAGTATTTAGTTGATTTGCTGCACACTATTCAGCCAAAAAAAAATATTTTAATGATACGCGCCTCTCTAATCCGATCTTAAATAGTCTCAAAATAGCCTCTAAAGTTGCTTAAGATTGAAGAAATAGGTTTAGGATTTATGTTATGGCATACCTAGTTCAGCCTATCAATCACAGTCTTACAAAATGTCTTAATGCGTCAGACTTAAAGTTATGAGCTCGCTGACTATGTGACTATGTGTGCGATGTGCTTCCGGGTAAGGGCACTATAGCCACAATTTCATGGAATTGGGAATAAGCTTGTGCCCCACTATCCTCCTGCGTTTTGGCGCTGCATCAATGGTCCTCGAATCAACTCGGTAGGCGTTGATTAACGACGAGTACATGTGTGACTGCAAGATTCTTTTGGCCTAGTGTGGATCGCAGGAGATCTTCTGAATTATTTGATCTTAGCTTAGCAAGGTTCAGCTTTTCGTAATAGTAGATGTCCTTAATGAAATTGTCCAATGGGCTGAACGTGCTCTCGGTTGCAAATTGCCAAATTTATTACGGAAGAAGGCTGAAACATTTCGGTACGAACTTCGACGAACCTTTCTCTTTCTCAAAAATTAGCCCCATAGCCTAACCAAGTCAGACTGCAGAATCCAGATCATGCCCTAGATCATGCTTGTGGCCTCAGTTTAATTTGCTAAGGTGATCATAAAGCTAAGGAAATGAAAAAGAACTTGAGAAGAACCGGAGAAGTAATTATGTTTCACCGGATCCGAAAATACATAAATATTCAATTAACTTTTTTTATAGATTTTTCAGCTTGACTCATATATGCACACAAATTGTAGATGCCTGTAGAGTTAGTTGTAATAGATACGGACTTCCACTTCTCGGGTTCGAGCCGAGCTCACGACTGCTTAAAATCCATTAGATGGCGAAGGAGGCGGTCTATGTTAACCGTTTATCAATATTTCGCTGCGAACTGCGATGTCTACTATACAAATATGAATAAAAGTTCCGCAAAAGAGAAGCTCCGGGCGCTTCGAAGTAGAGAATTTTCTAATAATTTATATCACATTATGATATTCCAATACACAGTTAACACAACATGTTCCTTAACTTTAATATTCAAAGCAGGCAATATTTGTGTGTAATTTGTTGCCACACCGAAATATTGCGCTATATTTATAACAGTTATTTCCCCCAACACTTGCGCTTCATTTTAATTTCACTTGACGCGCCCAAAAATCACTATAACTCAAACAAAAACTCATACTTTATCGCTTTCGCAACCACATCCGTTTACACGCCCACTTCCATTTCCTGTCAATAGGCGCCTACTCCTACTGCTTTTACGTCAAGCAAACGCCGACACTCCCACTTTGACTACCAAATACTCGTATATGTATGTATGTATAAAGGCTAACATAATACACTTTGGCGCGTACAACAATAACAAACGCCACAACAAACATTTATTGCGTTATTCACAAACTCAATCAGCAACACCTCAACTTCCTGAGAAGCAAAAATAAAAATATGCAAAAAAGAAGTAAAGAAACCAGTAGGCACGCACAAATTTATTCGGTGGGTTTAAGATATGTAATGATATATCAATGCATATATCGGACTGGTCTTGAATTTATGCCTTTTTAGTTGATTTCAAACCAGTACAAAATATATTTCTCCACAATCAAAACTTCGGATGTTCCGGCTACTCTATACTCTTGTTAAACCATCATACTTACAAATAATTACATGAAGTTTCCTATATCCTGTTATATACATAGCTAACGATTAATTTTCAAGATTTATTATTTATATGGTAGCGGAGCGGAGGTGTTCAGTCTAGCATTATTTTCAAGTTATTACATATCATATTCTAACCTTCCTTTGTTTTGTTACTCGTTGATGTCTATTAGTCCCGGTATCAATAATGGATCATAGCTTCGGTCCCCATTGCTTAGAAGAAGACACAAAGGTATTTAATGTTTGATCAAGAGATGAAAGAAGTCAGCCGAGATGCAATTCAAGAAATCTGACCGCGGTAAGTCTCATTATGTTTGCTTTATACTGCCTCATGAGAATATCCTTTAATAATAATATAAAACAAGATAGCGATCGAGCCACAGAAATCAGAATTCATCGTTTTCGATGTTTCAAAACCCGTTTCTTCTCTTTCGAATATAAATAGCTATTCTAGTTGGAGAAAAATCCGTACCTGCGGCTAGCCCTGAATTGGAAGGATCAAGCGGACATGGAATTGGATGCACTTTTTATTTATATTTACCGATTTTGTATTTCTATTCATCGTGATTTCTCATGTTCTCAAATAAAGGAAGATTCTCCTATGAGAAAGACTCATTTACATCACTCAAGATCCACGATATTTAAAAACAATATGGTAAGAAGGATATTCAAAAAATAAAACGACTTGGGAGTCTCCGGAAGACAAGTACTATTTCGGGAATCTTTTTTCATGAAACATATTTTTCTTACATAACTTTGTTGTAGCCTCTTGAAGGTGGTTCCATCTATAGAGACCCCATACCACGACTCAGACTTAGTCATCCAGACAAAATAATCGAATACATTGTACGGAACTAAATAGTCCTGTAAGAAACGTGTTCAAGGTCTAAATGATTACGACAGTTAACAAGACTAGTTCAGAACCAGTTACAATCCTGTAATTTTTACCAAAAAACTGAATAAAAGAAGCATTAATTCAATATCTATCGACAAAAACGGTACTTTACACCTCCTCGAGCCACTCCACACAATTTAAGGATACGCACCGCTTTTTCACTTTGTTAATAACAAAGTTTCGTTGGCGTGTTTTTATTTCTTTACTCTCTTTTCACACACACATAAACGTATTTGCGCTCAATATTTAGCAACAGCGAGTCAGAATTTGTTTGAGCCACATCTTTCATTGGCGTTCGCCAGTAAAATCGGCAACATTTGATTGCAACTTGCCGCCTACACAAACACTTGAGCTACTAACTTTTTTACAGTTATTCTCACCTCCGAACTCAATGAAAGCCATGAACAACAAAAATCATTCATTTCATCCATTTCACAAGCATACGGCCAACGTTTAGTTAGCCAGCTTTTTTGCCAGGAGCCAAATGCAGCGCTTCCCAATCCCCCCTTCACCGCTCACCTGTTCCCAGCGCAATCAAATACTACTCGCTCATTTGCTTTTCGTTCGCATTTCATCGTTCGTTTGCTTTACACTTCAAAAATATTTTGTTCGCGGCTATAAATTTAATTGCTTTCGCCATCGCCTTTGCGAATGGCAACAATACTTTCGAACAACAATAATAACAAAAGTCAAACAGCAATAATAAAAAAACAAACAACAGATTAACAAAAACTATACGTTTTGCCTGGCAACAACAACAGCAACAACATAAACAATCAAAGCTGTGAAAAAAAGAGCTCGGGAAGTCGAGTGTTTGAGAAGTTAGGTTTTTAAGCTCTCAACTACGGAGTTTATTGGTTTGAACTCGTCGTACACGCACTGTGTGCGAGTACCGTTAGCGAGTGCAATGAATGTGTGTTCAAGTACTCAGTGGGTTGTGGGTTTAATGCACGACCGCAGCTTGATATCAAGCTGCTTTAAATGTTTGTCTAACAGTTTTTCAGTTCAACAGGCGCTGTCAAGTCCTCGAGGCCCCCCCTTCTTTTGTATGGAAATTTAATTATAAGCTTGTCAGATCTTTCAGGACCCACCGGTTGTGAAAGTATATTCATAAGAGCCTAAGGATTAGGAGTCTTAGGTAGTATTCGAGAACTGGTATGTCAAAAGGACTCAAACTATCGGTGATAATAATAGATAAATATGGAGACATTTCTTACGTTGTAGTACTCGACGATGGTTAATCAAGAATTCGGAGCTCAGTAGCTGTTAAGTTGGGTGCTTGAAAAGGGAGACCACTAAGAAAAAGTATGTAGTATGTAGTAAGCTTTTGGAGATGAGATCTCAGAAGAGTTAAGCGGCCTGTGATAATCCCTACCATTTTACTCAATTGCTATATTCTTGAACGTATAAACCTTGCAGTCTGTTCCCACCACCCCAAAATAATTTAGGTGGAGCTCCAAGAGGTGTTCTCCTCTAATATCCCTTACTTCATACAAGCTTTAAAGGAGCTGAATCGTGTTGAGATGGAAGCCAGAACAGAAAGAACAAATCGGAAAATTTCCGGAAAAGCGTTCTAACCCATCTGTTTCTCATGCATTGTAGCTAACAACTGTGTCGGACTCTAATTGTGGATGTAGTCAGGAAGAAGACAAGTTAGAATCATCTCAGCATCTTCTTCTGGAATGACCTTACTTAAAACTAAGATTAATATTGGTCGTCTCAACATATTTAGGCTCTTCTGAATATTTTCAATGTTTTCACCAAATTTTATTTAAAGCAGTGCCGTCTGGTAGAAAAGGAGGTAGAATGAGAAGAGGACCATAATGAATACTCGGCCCAAGTTTGAAATAGAACTCCGTAGAAGACGATCACTAATGCGATTAGACCGATTAATGTATCACAATTCCACGTTACATAATAAAAGTACTTCAAGGCTGTAAAATTCAGAAAAACGAACTATTTGTGACACATCCAACGATTTCAGTCCATTTACTGCAAAAATTACGCATAAATATTGGAGATTTCACACTTTTTGAGAGTCGACATAACTTAAGCTTAAGGGTTGCTGGTAATGAAAGCTTTAAACCAAAAATTTTCGGTGCAACACTCAAGCAAAGCCTCTTCCGACATCCCTTACCAGCAACCAGCATACAGCTGTAAGCCAAACGAGAGTGGATTTGTGTGAATTGAAGTGATGAGTTTGATTGCAGTTTGGTAAATGTCTTTATTTGCGAAACTTTGAGCTACCAAGTTACGTTATGGTGCAAGACAATTCAACCACTTGCTTGGTTAGTTTTTATTGTACTCTGCTTGAATGCTTACGTACTTCAATGTTGCTTTTGTTTTTGCTTTTATTGGTGGCTATGACTTGCTCAGCAATCGACAATTGCTACGGCGATTGCGAATGTGAACTTAGAACTCGAAACTCATTGGCAGTTTGCGAGCAACCGTCTTTTATGGTTTGGAAAATAAACTTTGCTATGAATTTTCCAGCAATTGAATTGCAAATACAAAATAAATACACTATACGCTGCCTATATACTCGTATGAATGCAATGAATTTGAAATTCAAACTCAACTCACACGCTATTAAGGGTTAAAGATCATATGAAGAAAGTGCCCACTCACACTACAGTGTGTGGCGGAAAAGTAAGTTCTAGTTTGTGTTGAAATTAATGGGGATCTTTGAGTACATTCTTAGAACTACTTTTAATTAATGGTAACATTGAACTTAACAATTTCGTGGTTATATCTAAATTCTCTGGGTGGAATAACGAACTTAGGTTAATGAGTTGAGGTGGAAGAACAAGATAAAACATCTCTGGAAAGTCAACAATGTCAGCTGGAATATCGGATGTTCTAGCTTATTGTTGAACCAGTAGCTTAGGTTATGTGGTTGTCAAAACGACGCACTTAGGCACCAGTAGCTTACTTAATAAAGAAACTCCCGACAACTGGACAACTAAAATAGAAAATAATTAAGGCGACTCTCGACTCAGATATTATTGAAAATGGCAAAATGTTGAGTGGAGCTAGCTTTCAAAGAAACAGATACCATTCAGAGATCTTAAATTTAATCATTTATGAATGGAGATCTATTTATCTTATAACTACCCGACAGTTATGCTATCTCTGAGCCACATAAGTTAATGTGATGGTGCGTTTATGAAATGCAGACACTCTCTAGTACAAATCCAAGAAAGAAAAAAGGGAAATCTTAAATGAGGCCTCAGCAATCTATCCTTTCCTAACCTGCCAGTTGCTAAACAGTCGACTTTACGTAACCGAAATGGACTATGATTTATATCTGCGCAGGACAATAGACACAGTTGTCTATTTCTATAAATTTCAGAATGTCTTATCCGCTATAAAAGCAATCTGAGTTATCTTAAATATGTTATCTTAAAATCTGTTCCAAATTTAGGTTCGTTCTTTCGGTTGATGATTAGGTGTTTACTTCAGGGATTCCGTTAGGCTAATTATTCAGAGTCAAATCTGAGCCCAATGATTATATTAACAAATCTTTTCGAAAATTTCCTTTCTGTTCATAATTTATTGAACTGGGCTTCTTTTACTCACTTGTAAATTTTTGGATCTGTTGCCTTGAGATATATAGAGTTAGATATAAACCTATCCATATGTGATCTAGAGTCCCTAGAATTCAGTTAACCTATGCTGGTAAACAATATCGAAATATGAGCTGAATTAAATATTGACGTTTACCGACGACCTTTTATTCTAGCTTTTTGTCCTATTGAAACAACCATATTCATATTATCAAATTGTGAAAACTCCGAATGGTTCAATAATTTTATTAATAGGATTCTCAACCCGGAAATACCAGTATCTATCGAAGAAGAACCGACAAAACTTTTTCTGTAACATTTGTTTAAGATTAAAAAAAACTCGTCTGAATTTATTTAAAAAACAATTCTCAGATCTATTTCCTTTCCTAATAATTCTTGGAAACATTCTTTCACCACACACTGTAACCACCGCAACGAAGTGCTCAGCAAGCTGATGAGTTTCCGTGTTCGAAGTCTTCATGCACTTGAAATCGATTTTGGCGTTTTAAATGCAACTTAAGTTTGGATTGTAAATAATTCCGGTAAAGTTTTACACTTTACGCTGAAATGTAAGTAAACAGACGCACACCCAGAACACGCAATCGAGCAATTCTTAAAGCTTCAATATCAGACAGCAGCATTACTTTCCGTTTCTTTCCTTTTGCTCCTGCCACACAACGTCATGAAGTGGCGACTCAGCCCGAAAAAAGTTACGCACTCAGCAAGGATAACAGAGAGAGTTTTTGTGAAAAACATAGAAAATATGGAGGCGAACAAAAGGGAAAAAACTATTGGGTTTATGCTGTACGCATGCAACAACACCTACAACACAGCGACATGAAAGAGGAGAAACTTTCATTGATTTTGACTGTTCATTTAAAGTAATTTGCTGAGTCATAGCATTTTCATATTAACTTACAACTAACCTAGTGAGACTCGGCAGGACGGGGCGTAGGAGCCGGCGAAGCGTTTACTCGTATAACGGTAATAGAAGTTACGGCAGTCGATAGCAGAAATCACTTAGCGCCATTGGCTTGGCTGACTGTTGCTGTTGCTATTGTAGTAAAGCATCGAGCCAGTAATTCAACTCAACTCAGCTCCAT
Source organism: Zeugodacus cucurbitae (assembly GCF_028554725.1). Taxonomy (NCBI): domain Eukaryota; kingdom Metazoa; phylum Arthropoda; class Insecta; order Diptera; family Tephritidae; genus Zeugodacus; species Zeugodacus cucurbitae. The sequence goes on from NC_071669.1 coordinate 19,772,501, forward strand.
TCAACTCAGCTCGTCGGTCCACACTTGGGCATAAAGCTGTATTGTTTTTTTACTACCGCTGCGTGTGCAGCTTTCTTCGCTTACATAGTTGCTTCATTCAGAGCTCGTATCAATTGTTGCAATTTAATTCTGGGGAAAGTGCAAAATATTTACACGCTTCATTTGGCATCACGCTTCGTGTTACACCTATCGATATGAGAGCATTTTTACACATTTGCCAAGGAAAAATAGTAAGAAAACATGCTTAAAATGGGGTAAAGAAAGCTTCTGCATCACAATAATGCATTTCTTTTTTAATTGCTCGGAAAAATAGTTCTTATAGGCTCTCTAGGGCGGTATAAGTCCTTAAAAGGCTGTTATAGGCAATGGATGCTAGAGTAATATTTCATATTTCACCACCAATAAAATACGAACCAAAAATTATGGGGCCTATGTGAATGGTGAACAGACCAACGACGCTATATTATTACTATTTTAGAAAAGACTGAATTTTTTACCTCTGTAGGTATCATCACAGGGATCTTCCCACTGAGATCTCACGTTCAGAAACTTAGCAAAGCGAAATCAGCAAAATGCAGACCATAAAAAGAGGATGATGAACAATTGATATATTATATTAGCTATTGTCCAGTCTGGAACTTTATTGGGAGTACAAAGAACATATCAATGGGTTAAGAGTGGACGCTTGCGGTCAGACATTCTACGATATCCTTCAACCAGCGATTCAACCCTCTAACTCAGAATATCCGAAGGCCTTCATAGACTTTGCGACCTGTGATGAGTAAGGCCTTTCAGCTTCTTGAACTACTTAAATTTTTTTTTCATATTTCAAAGATTTATGCTATGAGTAGTAATATAGTTTTTTACCTACTTCCTATATGTTATTCATCAAAAAGCGGCAAACTCATTGCAGCTTCATACGAAGCGCCAATGTTTCTAAATTAATTTTTCTTTACCATCTAGTGCTTTCATAAGAAGTATGTATTTACCTCATGCGCAATACTCGTCCAAGGTTCTGAGCTTATAAAAATTGTCAAGAAATCAGTACCGTACCTCCAATGCCAAGGTCGATTCCTCCACGTAATTGGTATCATCTTATCAGTCTTGTCTACCCTACTGGATTCTGGATGAGGTTGGAGTTAGTGTTTCAAAACAAAAGTGTGTGCATAAAGAGTTCCATAATCTAAATACGTGGTAACAGTTTGAAATCTAAGATTTTGAAATGGATTGCAGTTAGTGGACACTAACTGAGGTAGGGTTTCATATGTGGCAACATAGACCTATGCGGAACCTTTTTCAACATACTGATTTCGTGTAATTCTATATATGTAGGCTGCTCTAATTGCTTCATTCCCGCATGCCTTCTTCAGTATTGTTCACCAACTTCAGGAAGTCATGTAGCCTTTATTTTGAACCATAACTCTTCCACTGGAGTTACCATTTCGATAAATCGGTTTCAAAATGTACAGTTCTTAGTATTTTTTCTAGGTTTCCATCGATCGATGTTTTAGAGAATGATTTCAGTTCCCGCAAAGTGTATACTACGTATTCGACCCGCTCTATCTTATAAGCTAAAGTAAAACTGCAACATTGTAGTAAGAATTTCCAAAGCTGTGATACTAGCATTTGTATTTATGTGTCTAAAAGTAAATATTCTGTACTATTTGAAAGCAAGAGTTAACCAACAACAACAACAAAGCAGTATTTACATATATTACTGCAGCTTTTATTGATTTCACTTAAGTGACTAAGTAAAATAGACACAAAGGATTTGTGGTGTGGCAAGTTCCAAGTATTTAATGAATCAAAGGTTTTGCAGGTGAGATGTAACAGTTCATTTTAAATGTAAATATACACTAACAAACAAAAGCTAACAAATAGGATTAGTTGCTTTGCAGGCACACCGTACACACACACACATACACAAGAGAGGGCAATATGAATTTCAGAAATTTGCTGGCAAAGGAGTACTTTGGGAGGTGGCAAGTAGTTTGTAGTGAGTTGATAGAGCTTAATTGACAGTAAACGCCTTTAAATGCTGGTGTCTATGCAATTACATACAAATATATATGCGAAGGAAGTGTATTTAAATACATATATGTATATGTGAGTGTGTATATATTTAAGTACATATGTTTGTATATTATGTATATCTGTGTCTGTATATATATATATATATATATATATATATATATATTAGCTTCATTAAAATATCACTTTCACACACACATCCTCTTCCCTGTCCGTATACTTATTTGTTATATGTATTTTATCTCTTCAATTGCCTTACGGTCTTCATTTGCCATGCCAAAACAACATTCAAACTGTCCATCAAAAGTCATTAAAATCTTTACGCTTCTAAAATAATCTCCAGTAAACTCTGCATACAACTTTCTAATGCCTTAATGGCCGGGAGGGGAGTCAAGCGCCAAACCGGAAGAGGTCATTTATGCGTGGCTGTGTCTCTGTAGTTCGTCGCATTTGTCGATTGTTGTTGTTGATATCCTCTGTGCTAATCAATGTTTGTTTAAATAAGGTACATGAACACACTACATACATATATTTATCTACAATCGTGTGTTGTTGTATGTAGCGCTTGTTGTAAGGGCAAACTTTTGCATCAAACACATTTGACACTATCTCATTTAAGATACAAATTTTCGGAAATTTTGAAAGGGCATCATCAAATTACTTAGAGCCTAATGAGCATCAACATAATATAATTTACGTATTTTCTGCTTTCGTGCGTCGCATGACAGGCGCAGGAAGTGCTAATACAGTTGGAGATAGACATACAAGCATACAAACATATTTACACACATACATACATACACATTTAAAAATATATACATTCATTTAACTATCGACAACTGTTGTGTAACGCCATCAAAGTAGTCCACAAGCCGGTTAACTCTACTTGTTAGGGCTCATTTAATAAATATAAACCGAAATCCGTTTGCTGGCAATTTGATTACTTTCGTTCGCTTGTTGTTTTTGTTTTTTCAAACACTTTTAATTGCTTCATACCTTTGTTGCTGCTGTGCGCTTCCGTTTTCTAAGCATTTTTGTGCTTATGGATGCGTTAAAAGTTTATAGGCCGCTCATTACATTTCGAGAACAGGTGCGTGTACCTTTGATACTTTCATAGAGCACAAGCACCCACTTACTTACATACTTATACAGTTATATGCTTGGATACTCCGTTACACCTGATCTAGCGGATATTTTGTTGCAGCAAGTGAAATATTTATTTTTTTATATCTCTATATATACTAATTTATATATGAGCGCTTTTTGAAAAAATGAGGGTGACAAACATAATCGATGCAGTTCTGCTGCTTACACACAGGGTGATTGACTTGTTTATATTTATGACATTTTTACCTTTTTCAAAAGTTTTGAATGTTCTTTTAACTATTTATAATCAATTAATTATGATTAAATATCTACAACGATTCTATTGTCGACTCTACATAGCGCACTAAAGTAAAGTAGAGTATTATATATGCTCAAAATTTAATCGTGAATCGTGTGAATCGTTATATGTATTATACCGTATATGGTGTAATATGGAACCAAATAGTATGATAACGTAATTTAGTCAAGATATCTTTCATATTGATCGATAAATACTGTATAAAGTCAATCGGGGTAACGAAAATCAATAAATTGTGTATTATATATGTAGAATCTAGGAGAAGAATTAAAAATATTTAAAATTTCTTTTTGCTCCAGGTCACATTACTACGAGGAAAGATGTCTAATTTTGATATTTTCGGTATATAATTGGCCATAGGCATTGAGCTCCTCATATTCGGTAAATAGGTATTGTCATTTATCTATAGATAAGACGTGTAGATGTCACATCTTAAAAGTATAATTTCTTTCTTATATTTTTCCTGGAACATCTCTTCTTTTATTTATATCATTATCCCATTTGCAATATATGCAATCATTGGTCTCCCAACATTGACTTGGTTTGTTGTTGAACTTCGGTTGATGTTCGGTAACCACTTCTTTTATGTATGTATGTATTAACTGGCGTAGAAACCGTTTTATCCGATCATAGCCGAAACGATAATAGCGCGCCATTCTCCTCTCTCCCTCCTAATTCTCCACCTGGTCTTTCCAACAGAGTGGAGGCCTTCCTCTTCCTCTGTTTCCACCGACTTTCAAAGCTGGAGTGTTTTCGTCCATTCGAACAACATAACCTAGCCAGCGTAGCCGCTGCTCATCATTCCATCTTCTGCGATATTCGCCGTTGCCAATGTTCAAAGTACCATAAATCTTCCTCAAATCTTGTCTTTCAACTAAACTCCTAGGTCGATTCATCGGATGTTGACATCGTCCAAGCTTCTGCACCATAAAGCAGGGCAGGCAATTTAAAAATGAAGTCCTCTCGCGATGAACTACAATCAAACTCTACCATTTCTTTTATGTGTATAGAAAAAACATGGTAGTCTCAAGATCGTAATTTTCAGGTCGGAGGTACTGTATATATATATTATGATTAGATCCATTGAGATAAAATAATAAATTCACCTCACCAATTTTACCTCCTCTCGGAGATTCGTTAGGAAAGTCAATTTTGATTGTTTTTAATCAACAAAAATAGCGATCTATTCGGTTTTATTGTATATTTTGATAAGAAACCATAACTTATGTATAATCTAGAAACACTCTGATCAAAGTAAGTGCCTTATTATTTCCAACCGGAGAACTATTGAAGCATAGACAAGAATCTCTTCACAATTTACAATTTCTTTGAATATGAATTTTCAGGTGAGATAATAAAGAAGTAATTGAAATCGGTTGGCCAACACTATAAGATACTGTTAATGTTTGAATGAAATAACAACTACTTTCAATAATTCTATAGAATGCTCTCAAGTCTGCAGTCCAGGACCAGAAATATGATCTACATTAAATTCCGATTACGTAAACCCGACTATTGTAAGAAAGGATAATAAATAGTCATAATCAATGATTTGGTCTCCACCCAAGGTCTTCAGTATGAAATATGAAATCTATAAACCCGACTATTGTAAGAAAGGATAATAAATAGTCATAATCAATGATTTGGTCTCCAACCAAGCTCTTCAGTTAATGGATGAAGAGCTCACATTTTTTGTATGTTCTCGAATCAAGTCGTTAATAGAAGTACTATATATGTGGATAACTTAATGATCGTATTGTTATTTATCATGTCAAAAGTTTTTGGAGTTATAGCCAATTCGTGATTTCAAAACAAAATCAACAAAATTAAGTTAAGTTACATTAGTATCTCACACCTTTCCACTAACTTGACCTAATATTACTGACGTACAATACAATAACACAAACACTATTTTTGGACCATAGTATTTGTTGTCATATAAATTTCAGCGCAAAATGTCGACCTAAGCCGATTCGCTAGACATAAACAACTTAAATATACAAATACACCAATATGTTTATCAGTAACACATCTGTATTTAATCACACACACACTTATTGATAGATACTAAAGTGTACAAATATTTGATTTTTCCGCTTCAACCCCTAATAACAGAGCTTTTGACTTGTCTGATTAGGGTATATGATATCTGTGAATATGGAACGCCACATAGGAACGTAAGCAGGAGATATACCATGCAACCAACACTGTGAGACAATGTTATTTTTTTCAAAATTGTATTAACCTTTGACATACCTACTTGGTAGAGGGTTATTAAAGTGGCTCTTGTTTTAAATTAAAGTGAATTAGGTAAACTCAAACTCAAAAAGGTAAATTTTATGATGATTTTTTTGCTAAAAAAAATTAAATAAATATTTTTTTAATATCTTAACCCCTAAAAACTTCTAAAATTAAAGAGCATTGCAACACTAAAAGGTTAAAATGTGGATAAAGTATGTTAGTATGAGATTATTAAAAAAAAGACGAGCTTCTTAACCCATCGTATCCATCAAAACTTAGTATGTTTAGTCTTTATTTCAAATTAAGCGAGTTTTGACGTTAAGTCAACCTTCTATATGGTCGAAACATGGCGTTTCACAGCCTTCGACATTCAAAAGCTGCATGTTTTCACAAACCATTGCCTTCTAACACGGACTTATGGTCACGCACAAACCAAACACAAAATTGTACATAAAATTAATAGTGTGAATTCTTTTAATATATTTTAACCCTTTACATACTACTAAAACTAGATTTGTTTGAAAAAGTCCAAAAGTAAGACAGTAGAAAATGCAGAAATTTTTTTTTCAGTGCATACAAATTTTTTGTAATAAATTTAATAATTTATTGACTTATCATTTCAAATTAAAGATCCATAGATTTGCACCTATTGAGTTGCTAAAGGGTTAAAATGCCTAGTTTTTGTTGTTGCATAGTATAATACATTATCTATTACATATATTTCGGCATATTTTGTACTGTCAGCATTTGTGCGTAGTAAATTGCTATCAAAAGGCAGCAAGAAGAAAAAAAACGGAGACCCTAACAAAAACCTGTACAAAAACAGCACACAACGAGTGGCTTAAAATCAACAATCAAAGCATATAAATTTATATGTTTTATTTATTATGTGAAACTCGAATGTGTTTTGAAAGATATTTGCCGCTGATAAGAGCAATCGTAAAATTTCATACACGCACGCGAATATTTCTCTACAGAAGGAGCTGTTTTATGACAGACCAAAGCGACCCTAGCCAATAGTTACAGCCTTAAATGCAACGCTGACACTTTATGAGTCAGCATGTCATATGCCGGAAAACTAATGTGCGATAGTGTTGGTTTTTTTTGTATGAAAAAGAAATCTATAAAGCTGCTTATCACGTCTATGGCCAAAGGCTGTGACACTTATAACTTTTCGGTAGTTAGTCATAAAGTCGCACCTACTCTTCCCGCCAGTCCCACACATCACTGACATCGATCAAGAAAAATTTGCAAATTTAAATTTTTCATCTTTTGACCCGCATACGCTGCGAACTGCTTAACCTTTTTCGGTGCTTTATCACATCATCCTTGACTCATTTGCTTGTGCCGAGTGACACTGTAGTGAACTCTTAAACACCACATGATTGATTATAGTGACTTAGGAAGTGCCCCAAAATACACATACATACTTACGAGAAGCTCTACTTACGACGGAAGTGTTGTTGGCGCTGAGCGATGACCATCAAAGACAGCAATTTGCTGGCAAAATATTTGGTTGAGCGTGTCATTGGTTGTGCGGAACACTTCATTTGGCTTAAAGATTGACGCAAAGTAGCAAGTACACACACACATACATACATATATATACATGAATATGTATATCAGCAGTAGTGCCATATACAAACACTACAACTCGAAAATCCTTTTGCTGTCTTCAAAACATATTGGCGTGTCCTTAAGCAGCACACCGACTTCCGTGCCACATTTCACTGCCACACACACACACTCTCCTTCTCCAGCATTATCAGCAAAAATGTTATCGGCATACTTGTGTTTGTTTGCTTTGTTATCCTGCAAACAACGCAAAATCCATAAGTAGCTGTCTCTCGACACACCAAACGCCTACTCAAATACCCCCCCCCCCCTATTCCGTGCGAACCGACCCCTTTTTTTGTTGTTTGCTGCTCTCATTTTATGCAAAATCATGCTTCTTCATACGCTTGGCCGGCCGTGCGGTCAGTCGTGTTGGTCAGTTTATTATTTGGTTTGTTGCCCAAACTTCGTCCGATCAATTCGTCTTGGCTGCCATTTGCACGCATGCAACAACAATTAAGCAAAGGATTTGTGGTGCGTCCGTAAACTAACTAATGCGTTGGGTTTTGCGTACTTGCTGCTGCTGTGTTGACCGTACGTCCGTCCTTTCGGCCGGCTTTTGCCTTGATTTTGGCTCGACTTAGCTTAGGCTGCGTCAAAAATTTGTCAGAAACAAGTTTTATATTCGATTAAATTGACAAGCCAAACACTTAGACACACATACACGAATACATGCTTAAACAAAAGGTTGTCGAAAGCAGTAAAAAATAATAACAACAACAAGAGTGTGCTTCTAATGAATTGTTGCACAATTTTCGACTTGAGGTTGCAGTGGCTAATTTAAGGCGAACTTTGTCGTTTGCGGAAAATTTATGAAGCCAAAATTTTTGCTGGCGTTTCAGTATTTTTTTTTTTTTTGGGATTAAATTGTAAGGGATGCTCTTATTTGCTGGTGTGAGTCGATTCAAGACATTATTTATTAATTAGAAATCACTCATAACAAAGTAAGGAGGTTTTAAAACTTGCCACGACCTTAAAAAATAACAGCCAAGGGTTGTCATATAGTAATTGCGATGCTAAATATTGATGAGTGAGTGTAAAATCTTCGCTTCTCCGACATAACACTCCTTCTATAATTCAAACGAAGTGACACGACTGAGACTGCTCATAATATGGAATTTTCCAAAGCACCATCGGAGGTAACCATTATATTACTTCCTTCAACCAGAAATCGGACTTAATTACTTCCAAAGATTGCATCAAAAATACATATTAGAAATTGATCATACACTTTGGATTGTATTCACTCTAATAAGACTAATAACACCCATTAGAACATTCGTTCTGATAAGAAAAATGTCTTACACAAGCGTTTGACTTATCATAAAAGCAGAGACCTCGCACCCGTTGCTTCTATCCTTTGCGAATCCACGTCAGTTTTACATCCCACATGCAGGCTTAAATACACTTGGTCCGTCCATTGGATGCGTGAGCGTGTCGACCAATGGGTCTCGAATCGAAAGAGTTTTTCACTGGAGCACCATCTTCCATATGTACGACATATAGCCATAGAGCTCATACAGTTTCGGTACTTCTTGTTCACGTGGACGACTCCAAAGATCTTGAATGCTCCAAGTAACTTCTCATCTGGGTTTCTCATCGTCCATGTTTTTTGGCCATATAATAGGACGGGAATGATGAGAGACTTATAGAACGTAATTTTCCCTCGTCAGAGGGATCTGCTCCTCAATTGCCTACCGATCCCAAAGTTGCCAACAGGTGCTAGAGTTATTCAGTAATCCCCATAACTTAGATTGCTAGTGGTATTTACGCTGGTTTCGAGATAAACAAAGACGTCGCCATCAAAGCAGTATTCAAATGTATCGTTGCCAACAGTGACGTAGTTCCCAAGACGACAGGAATTTTTGTGTGTAGCTTCCAGGTACTTTGTCTTGACCTCGTTCACCACCAGACCAATCTCATTCGATTTTCTGGAAAAAAATTGCGTTGACGGTCTTTTGGTGAGGCCTATGATGTCAAGAACTACAACACATTAGAAGATAACGATGAAGATATAAATAAATAATAAAATCATTCCACCTTTAAAATAAGTACATCCCTACTTACGGAATATACTGCCTACATATATAGTACATATACCCTAATATTTAAGTTTTTGGGTTATGCAGAAAGCATTTATCAGCAAATAACCAAAATTTGTTTGCTCTCTTTTAATGTGCATAAAATAAATGTATGCGGTTTGAATCTATAAACAATTTTGAATTTCCAAATATTAAACTGCAGTAAAGTTTACGAGGAAAAGCTCTTCAGTCGGTGCGGGTATATTTGTGTATTTTCCGTTTTGTTAGTGGTTTTCGTCTTGCGCAAGTTATTAATTTGCTCGTTAAATATATTTCGACGATTATTGTGGCATAAATAGTATTTATGAAACCGGTAATTTGTTTGCGTTAGTGTAAAAAATGATTGCTGCAAGGAAGAAGGAAATTCGGCTTTAAAATGTAAAAGCTGGTCACAAAGCAATATTATTTATGTCTGTTTTGAAAATAGTATTAAAGTTGTATCTAAGATTTTAATAGGGAAGATTTTAATTGAAAACACCTAAATTAAGGACATTGGTATTTAATTTAATAAGAAGCTTAGAAATAGAATAAAAGCTCATTTAAGGTTAAATAAATCCTTAATAATCCTTAAATCCTCTAATAATATGTACATATAAACAGATTAATCGTACTTAATAATATTAGATTATGCGTCTTCCACTGATAAGAGTACGGATATGGGTTTTGAAGTTGGAAAGTCTTATAAAGTGCTTCCTCTTTTCCCATTATGCATTTACTTTGCTAAGAAGCATTCTGGAAATGTATCCAGTTCAATAACAATTTTGTCCCAATAATTTCCTATAAAAGATTTTATGTAAGCGCCTCCCTCCTTTAAAACATACCTGTTGCAAATTTTTACAGTCAACTTCTTAATCCCTGTTTCTTTTATGATTTCCTGTCAATACCTCCTGTAGATTCATACAAGAATATCTTAAAGACTTGCAGTCTTATTTCTGAAAGAGATGCTGTTAGATAAATTATATCCATTCGGTACTAACTTAGTCTCGAGAAAAAAAATATAGCAAACTGTCAATGATTGTAGGTTTTATTTTTTGAAACTTCCTATTTATTATTTGCTAAAGAGCTATATTCATCTACTGAATTAAATCCAATTCATGTTAATTTTATTAAACGAAATAAGAAAGAAGAAGCTTTTATGGTCGAAGAGTATTTCAAGAGGTTAAGAGTATTTCAATAAATCTGAATCAAAAGTTCTAGTTTTATATATAATCAAGAACTGTCAATTCGGCAGTATACACCACAAATATATCTTAGAACTGTCGATTCATGGTCTTTATAGGGTGATATGAAGATATTAATATCAGAAATTTAGAACCATTTTTTTATAACTCTTCCAGAACTTTTTGCTATATTTCTACACCAGTCTTTTTGAAATGATGTAGAAATTCAATGAAATTGAGAAAATATCGAATAAAATTCGTGGACAATGTCACCAAAAAGTCAACCAAAAGTATCGACATAGGAGTATAGAGTTGCCTGGTTATTGTCCTTCTTCAAAAATATTGCCAACATTCCTGATCGGTTTACCATTTTGTATATAACATTAGCTTGTTTAATAATAATAATAATATAACTTCACTATTTCTCCAACATTATTCCCCAAACACCTTTCTCTTCATTATACCAACTGGAAAACATGTTTTTTGTCAAAATGTTTCATGTTCTTTATAAATATTTGTCGGGAATCTTCTTTAATCTCAGACGGTAGGAAGAGTCTATTAGACCACATTTGGTATCGAACGGCTCGGAGAAGTCCTTCCTGATCCTGACGGATCTTTTCGTGTTGGTTAACGTCAGTTCACACAGCCGTATAGCTATGCGGAGATACCAAATTCAACTTATTCGTACTGTCGAAGGCAACTTCAAAATCGATAAATAGGTGGTATGTGTCGATCATCTTTTTTAAATATCTGTAGGATTTCCAGTCCAATCAGTTTGTTGACGGTGGGCTTTAGTCTTGCACACAGTACGCTCTATAGAACCTTATACGCGATATTGATGAAGTTTATGCCACGATAATTGGCAATCAGTTCTTCGTCGCCGTATTTGATTTCGGATTGGTTCATGGAATATCTGTTCCATCGTCATCCATGGGATATCTAGTTCGCATTCTTCTGGTTTTATGCTTTCACTACCATTAAGCAGGCTGGAGAAGTGTTCCCTCCACAAATTCGATGTAATCAGAGCAGCAACCGCTAGATCTCCTCTGGTGGTCTTACAAGTATAACCAACAGAATAGTAACATGAATAAAGCTTCGAGCTTTGTAAAAAAAACATAAGCTATTCTTTTACTCCGATATGGAGCGATAAAAAATAGTTGTTTTCCTATCGACTGCGCAAAAGTGTTTCAAACTGCAACTGCCACACGTAAAAATTTATTAGCCAATAATATTGTAACGAAGATACAAAATCCCGGGACATACATTCAAACACCTATGAATGCACGTGCAGCAGAAAAGCGGCTGTAACAAGTGCACGTTTACTTTATAGTAGCACCGATATTGTAGCAACAGTGCACCTTGTACAGCGAGCAATGCTGCAAGTAGACAACAGACAAGTAGCTAACAGGCAACAGCCACTAGCAATCAAGCAGCAATTGCAAGGATGCTAGTGCGTTTATGCAGATATTTACAAACATACACATACACAAGTACATATAAAAAAGCTCATATTCATCCACACATACGTGTGTTGCTTGTGTGGCACAGTGCTGCAGCCATGCAATGCCGGAAAAGCGCGAATTGCCATGCAAACAGCTACAAAAATGAGCAAGCGTGACGGCAACAACAGCAACATGAGCGCAATCAACGCGTAAACCAACAACAACAAGCGCATTACAAACACCGGTGGCAGCAACAACGCAATCAACTTGGCCAACAACTTGCAAATGTGCGCGTTGCAAGCTGCACGAATGCACACAAGTCATAAGTTATATTGCAGTTGTTGTTGTTGGTGTTGTTGCTGCTTTTTGCTAACGCCGGCTGCCTCAGGTGCACAACGCCCAAAAGCTTGCTTGCGAAAATGTTGTTTTTGTTGTTGCTGTTGCACTTTGCATGTGCAGCAGGGCGGCGACGGCGACACGTTCCACCTGAGTGGGTCGACCTCCAAGGCGAGAATGTGGCCGCGCCGCAAAATGCAAATGCCGAGCAGCTGTTGCAACATGCCACACACTTCCACACATACTCACACACAGTGATGGTCGCACGGCTATTACTTGTGCTACACTTGCAACAATAGCACGCTTTGCGCGTTGTTCGTGCGCAACGCGACGCGCTCGTCTCATGACCACTAAAAAGGTGAAAATGCTGCGCCGGCCTCCTCATGCCTCGTCCGCTCGCCGTCGACGCAGCTAATGTTTGGGAAAATTGTATTTCTCAGGAGCAGCCGTCAGCCATGGCTAGGACTTTAGCAAACTAACTGTATGATGTCCACCGTTTAGATACATTTTTTCGTGCACTCCCCGCCTCCTCTTTTGCCGCCTCAACCGTTACTTTGCACTCCCTTTCAGCGGCATATATTTTTTTGGTGTTTTGCTCCGTTGCTTGCACGCTTGCTCTTCATAATAATTTCATTTCACTGCGAGCGTTTGCCAAGCCACTTTTGTTGCGACGTGTTTTTCGGCCGTTATTGCAATGCGTTGTTGCAACTTACAACTTGCAACCAACGGGCACATACATACATACATATACATAATGAAATGCCGACAAGTCAAAACGGTTGCATTACTTGCCTTTATGGCGCATTCCTGACAACTGTAGCGTGCGTACGCCATCCTGTTGAACCGAAAAATCCGCAAGGAATACTCGGTTGTGTGCCGAGATTTTAATTAAAATCTGGCAGTTGTTGGCTCAGCAAAACTATGCGGTTATATTTCTTAATATCACAGAGTTTCCTTTTTTACGACACAGTCAACCTAATTTGAGACTCGTCATACAGACGGGACGGCGGTCTGCTGCCAAGAGGTCAAAGCCTGCAACTTAATGTGTGAATATCCAACTGGAGCATATAAAATGGCTTTTGTTGTAGGTTCCAAGTTTCCGAGGCTAATTTAGATGGCATTTCATTTTTTTGATTTTTAAACGATATATCGAGACAACCCTTGTAAATACCACTTGAACCCCGCTCAACTAGTGGCTAGTACTCGGTACTTTTTATAAAGATTATCTTACAGCTTTTTGTTTGAGCATATTGTGTTTTCATGATATGGAGGGTCTAGCGAAAGTCAAACACTTTCAGAAATATACTTTATTTTATAAAGTCGAAAGCAACTTAGTTATGCTGAGATCTTACTCCAAGAAACTTAGTTCGAACTAATCATAAAATAATAAAATAGTCCAAAACTTTTAATTTTTCTTTAAGGCTTACAAATTTAGCGACAGTTTGTTTTAATACTACTTTCTCAAAAAATAGTTTACCAGTAAGTGTTAAGATGATTCCAGTTCACTGTCTTCCAAAGAACTTGTAAGGATCTGATAAATGGTACCAGATGTTTAGGGTTTTCCAAATTGTGGCCCCAGCCTTCTTGTACTCACCAATTCATTAAAGGCGTTACGTGGGTCTTTTCGGGTAAAAAAGGGCTATTTTCAATATTATTTTTTTTTATGTAAAAAGTTATTTATTTAATTCAAAATTTTTTTAGTTTTATAGATACATATATAAAGAATAATTTCTGAAAAAAACTCCTCCTTATGACGTAATTTCCGGTGACCCCTCCGAAAACAGCTGCGTCCGCGTTGTAAACATAACTCCTGACAGGATCATCTAAGCTGTAAAAAAAAATAGGCGTTGTAGTTAAGACCATAACGTGCTTGAACAAAGAAACGACAAAAAAAGTAAAAAAGAATTTTGGCAGACATTTTTCCAAAAAAAAGAATTTCTGTAAAATTCGCTTGACATTTTTTAAATAGTTGTAATTTGAAAAAAAAAAGAATCCTTCGTTCCAACACGAGTAAATTGTATCTCGAAAAAGTTTTGAGTAAGGATAATACTGTATCTCCAAAACTATTTTTCGGTTCGACTTGAAAATTTAAGATTATATTCTTGAGATGTTGTAGAAATTAATCAGCCAAAAAACAAAAAATTGAAACCCATGTAACACCTTAACGTTCTTATTGTCTAAAGGTATCGTTAGGAACGCAAATTCTTGCTGTCGGACATTTTCTTCTCAAATCCAGGTTAGTTTAATAAAGCTTGAACCACAAAATTCAAGTTGTGATCCTTTGAGTAACTAAATATTCCTTTTTAATAGCGCTAAGCGAACGATATCAAACCCGGTGGAAAATATATGGAGTAAGCATATCGTATCTTCTTATTCCAATAAGAAAATATTTCCCATATGCTAAAATAGAGCCATATCTCTGACGCCGCGTTTCGTTGACTTTAAGCATGCTGGACTTCTCTTACTCATATGTTGACATTCTTTTTGAGAAATCTGCTAACCTGAGCCATAGAAGGATGTCGTTTGACAGTTCATCAATCAATATCAGATCCGACTGATCGCCGCAGAATAACTGTTTTGTTCTAGTGTTTCAGAAGGATGGACCAGAGATACACTGGATAAAACTAATACAAGACAAAACCTGGCCGTCCTGTTAAAATTAATTCGGTAGCTGAAACATCTCAGCCAGTTACCTATTAGAGAGCTGGGATTCTTAATTGTTAGGACTTTTTTAACACTGAGACGACTATAGAGCGAGAAACCCGTACTTTACGCAACAGTTGCGGTATACCATTTTTATGTAAAATATAGTATAGTATAGTATTTTATATCGGAAATATTCTAAATTTTTAGAATTTTAAAAAACAAAAGCCTACTTGGCCCACTCTATTTATTCTCTGATAAATATTTCAACAGTGTCTCCCCCATACGTGTGACAGTTAGTTTTAACTTCCGTTTATTCTGCTACTACAACTTAATGAAATATAAAAAATCCAATTAAGATTAGGTCAACAGTAACTATTTTTTGATGTTGGCAAGTGAATTGGAATTCAAATTTCAGAAAACGATTTAGATAAGGTTTTCTTTGTGACCAAATTTTATTTTATTTTATCTCAATTTTTTTGGGGAGATTTTTTCGTACGATTGCCGAGCGCTTTGCGGCCAACAAGAGAGGACAATGTGTAGTCGGCACAAATACACACACGGACACACACACTAGATAACGGTGAATGCCGCAATTCAGCAGAATGACTTTCGTTTAGCAAAAGTGGGTGGTGGATTTTTGTGGGGGCCAACAGTGGAGTCCTGCAAGAACACATATGCGCTTGGAAGGACTTATATACGACACTGGTTGTCTGGATATGCTGCGGAGATGAGGAGTGAGGGATATGTATATTGCCAATTCATCTACGGCTGGTTGAGTAACTAAATGCGGTAACCGCATACCGGCTGAGTGGCAGTGTGACCATTGCAAGAAGATTGCAGATTATCTGCGCCACATCAAAAATGTGCATGCAGCATGTAGCCGAAGAAGGGATGTGGCAAGTGGCAAGTCGAAAGACATGCCACAACATACGACATAGCTGGCAGCGGCAGCGTTTTGCAGGTACATATTCTGCTCAGCGCACAAGTGTGGCAGCCGCAGGGCGTTGTGGCAATGCAAAAGTTTTCCTCACTTTGTTCGTTGTACTTGTTGTTGGTGGTAGTGGTGGCAAGCTCATTCGTTGCCCGAAATGAGCGCATGTTTGCGGATTTGAATTTAAATTGAAATAGGATGTTGGGATATTCAAATGAATTTTAACTTAAGGGTAAACGATAGCATCAGATCAACATCAGATTAAATTGATTGGTGGCGGTTGCTGCTTGGCTATCGCGTTGCTTGGCTCGGTGTTTGTCTGCTACTGGGCTTGTTGGTAGTCTGTTGTTGGTGTTGTTGTTTTTGTTTGCTGATACTCAATTGCTGATAGCTGGTAGCGCTCACTTCACGGTGTTGTTGCTGCAGCACTTCGTGGTAGATTGCGTTTTGTTTGAGCTGTTTTTTTACACAGTTTGGTGTTTTTTTGTTTTTGTTTTGCACACTTTTTACTTTTGACAACTTTTGGGTGCTCGCGGTGGCATTTGTGGCTACCGGATTATGACTAATTGATTATTCGTTAAATAATGTGCTTTTCACTTTAGAATTAAATTTATTTTTAACGTACCACTTAATTTGGAAGTGTTCAAGTGGCATGCTTCTGAAAATTTGTTTTTAATAGTCTCATATTTCAAGTATGTTTTAATGAATCTGATGAGTTGGAGATGTTTTGTCGAATTATTTCAAATAATGGGCTCAATAGTGTCAAATTTCAAGGGTTCAATCTTTAGCAGCGAATTGTGAAATAAAATCATGTACACTGTCACGATTTTGGACCGATTTTAGCTGAAAGACTCAACGTGTAAAAATAACCTTATACTCAATATATAGATACATTTTACCAAAAAAAAAAAACAGAGTTAAACCATTTGTAACTCAGCCAAGGAACATGATTACCAAAATAATACAACAAAAGTCCAGAATTCATATAAAGAGATCGCCGACTGAAGTCACGCGGGATAGTGAGATATTGAGCATTCCAAAAGATTGCTAGCCAGCTAACGCTAACGACCATATGAAATATTGGAATGATAAAACTGTCGATGTCTTCTCACTCCGGACAACAATCGCAAAGGTAATACCACTTCATAGCAGTGTTTGACACTATTTAATCACAATCCGAAGGAGTTTCTACTTCGTTTCAAACAACCGACTGGTTTGAGACCAGCGACTATGGAATATTCGAAACAGTGCACTTCCCTTGGCTAACTTGCTTCAACGAAGTAGAAGACTGTCTATAAATCGTATTTTTCAGGTGGTTTAAAGAAGTTGGAGATCAGTTTAGGATTAGGATTAAGGCCAATTTTATGCTCAGAATGGCTTCCTAGAATTGATGTTATATTAGATTCTTTCAACAAGCTTTTTGGTATAAAATTGCACTGAAAATCCATGGGACCACTTTTTGTCGGTTACAAATGTAGGCCAATATTGAACTTAAAGATAGCTACACTGATTTACAAAAGAATTATAAATAGTGGTAGATGTAGATTCAGTAGATATGTATATCTGCTTCAGTGTGGTTGACGGAAAGAGTTTCTTTCAGAAGTTTAGTCTAACATTTCTGCTCTATGTAGCGTTTTCAATTGGCTTCTCATTGGTAGCTGCTTCATAAGTTCTTTTTTGCTAATAGTCAGCTTTTTCATCTTTCCTGTGCTTTCTTCAAAGTGATCTTTTGGTTCATTAGTAAAGATTGATTAGACTGACTACCTTTGTTTGATTGCAAAAAAAATCACTTAACGTTTTCTCTCTTTCTGAAGCTGCTGTTTAATAGGAAAAACAATTACCCCGAGTCTGACTTACATTATACTATATTAGGATCTTTGGAGTATTGTACAGTCAAGTATGAAAATTTATAATTTTTAAACTGTAAACACGAGTTCATATTAGTGAAATTTTGTCTTCTCCTCTACACACATTTACTATCTACTCAAATATATGTTTGCATGCATTATACTATAATATATTATTATATTTTGTTTCTATATTTTTGCTTTTTTTATTCTTTGTTTTGAAATACATATATAATCTCTTTATTTACACTCCATGTGACACTTCATTTAAATAAGTTGAACTTTTTCGGTTGTGCTTGCCACAAAATTAACATAGCCGCATTGCTGTCGAAAACTTTGACGGTCGTCGGTATGGTGTACATTGTACATGCTACATACAATACCAGAGTGCAGCATTGCAATCACACCGCAGCGCCAGCGGTGACAAATCGGTTGACAACGGTGCATAATAAACTTTGAACCCCCCCCCCACCAGCAAAAAACAAAACACAACGAAATTGATCAAAAAGTTAGCTCCACCTGAGAGAGCGAGATACGGAAAATAAGGCAATAAAGCGAGCGTGTAGCGTGCAACACGCCGTTTGTGGCAAGAGCGATGAGCAATGAAAAATAGTGCAACATCAAGTTGCAATAAATCTTTGTGATGTTACAACAATCGTAGTCATTAAGCACTTGGCTCCATCGCTATTTGTTGTTGTTGTTGCCTTTTCTTGTTTTTATTGTTATCGTGGATGCTTTTACTTCTGTTGTTGTTTTTAACTTTTTTTGTAATTTTTGATTTTTTGTTGTCGTTGTTCACCTTTCTTTTTGTTGTTGTTGCTTTCAATTTTTGTATTGTTGTTGTTAATTTTGTTGTTTTTTATCTTTTTGATTTTGGTTTTTTATTGTTTTTGTTTTCATTTTTCCGTTTGTTGTTATTCTTTCTTCTTTATTTTGCTGTCATTCTTTATCATTTTTGTTTTGTAGGCTTTCCATGTTGTTGTTTTTTTGTTTTTTGTTAATGTAAACCTGTGCTCAATCAGTGCTTTGTTGTTGCTCTAGAAAAATTCGATTGCCACTCCAACGATCCAGCTTAGCTGACCACTTGCATCGCTGCCTGCCACATGTTGCGCCAGTCCCTGTATATAAATATGTATGTATGTATTTAGCTCCAAGAGCAGCTGTGCCGCTAGCAATGCCGTCACACCAGTTTTCCGTTCGTTCGCTACCATAGCAATACCCACTACAACAACAAAAGCGCACGATCAGCGCCTATCAGCGTGCAACAATCAAAGCACAGCTACAGATACACACACACCTGCAAAGAGCTTGAAGCAATGGACCAAATCAAGCCTTCACTTCAACAGCTTAACACCAACTTCACACAGCATCGCCTAACTCTCGTTGGCCATCGCTAGAAGTGTCTCATTGCATCTAGTGCAACAGTTGCATGCCCCACAGAGCCCCCGTTCTCAGCTTACTCAACTTCGTGCGCTTTTTCATGCACCTGGCTAACACGAAATTGGTTGGTCGCTCGGTTTGTCTTTCGATTTGCTACAAAACTGGCATTGTACTCATAATGTAACTAAATCTACCACTTTGCTATTGTTGTAGTTGTTGTTGGTGGTTGGTTGGTGTTATGCCAACTACTGCTGTGTTTTTAATCATCAATTAAAGGCAACATGAAAAAATTTGTATATTCAAATGACTTTTTGTTGAGAAAACCTATTCCATGTACTCATCTATCATTAAGATAACAAAATGGTATGCTTGGACGGGAGTAGAACCCAGAAGACTGTTAGAAGCAAGACACTTTTAGTTAGTGAAAAAGTTTACACAAAACGAGGCGACCAATGTGGCAAGAGTGTATGTGTTTTTGTGAATTTAGAACGATATTTGTTCGTCTTTATGCAAAATA
Source organism: Zeugodacus cucurbitae (assembly GCF_028554725.1). NCBI lineage: Eukaryota > Metazoa > Arthropoda > Insecta > Diptera > Tephritidae > Zeugodacus > Zeugodacus cucurbitae. The sequence goes on from NC_071669.1 coordinate 19,792,132, forward strand.
GAAGAGCCATCAGCTTCGAGTGTGGGAAATACGTTTCAAGTCATTTCACTTTGTTACGAAAATTGGTTGACTACTGCAACGAGTGTGGCATTTAGTCGCTTGCAGTTTCCATGGCATATCCGCATTCCTTCATACACACACTGTCTTTAAGTGAGCCCAACTCATCTTGATAATTAAGGGAGATGATCATAAATTGTACATTTGCGGTGCAAATTTCAATAAGATTTCCTATCCTGGAGACCGAATGAGGTGTATACAGCAGTTTGTTTAAAGTTGTAGGAAGTTGCATAGTCTAACATTCAGTTCATAAGTATTAGAAGGCTTAACATTGAAAGAAGAGTAGTTTAAAAATTGTGTGTATCTCTTCAGTGACAAGAGTCTAGAAACTCTATGTTAGCGCTCAAAAAATTTATGTTGAAAAGTCACATTAAAATTTATTTAATCAGAAACTTATAGTATTAGAAAGTCTTGAACGAAATAATCCTCTCTGTACCTCCGAGTGACACTTATTGTAATTTCGGACATTTAATAATGATATAGATAATTTTAATGTTCGTTATTCATATACGGACAAGCGATTCTTCAACAAATATTCAAATCAACACAGCATCCAGAGGGAAGTCCGAATCTTAGTATCGATCGTTGACTTACTTAAAGAACCAGTTCATTGTTTTTTGTATTTTTTTTTTTATTTTTACACAAATCTAGATATAGAACCGAAACAAGGGAGCTCTACATAGAGGGTGAACGATTTCGAGGTTCCCTACTTTTTTAAAGAAAAAACCACAGCAAACTCAATTTATTATACTTCGAAAGAACACTCGTTGGCATTAAAAAGATTATCTCTTTCATCTGTTCATCTCATTCAAATGTTGGCCGCGGCTACGTTTCAGATTTTCCATCCGTTGAGTCCAATTTTCAATGACTCGTTCGAGCAATTCGACTAGTAACTGGCGAATGATACGGGTGATGTTTTGCTCCAAAGCCTAAATCCAGCCGGGATTGTCCAGATATAATTCAGACTTTACATATCCCCACAGGAAAAAGTCTAACGGTATGATCTCACACGATCTTGTTGGCCAATCGACTGGCCCAATAATATAATAATGAATGCTGGGTCCCAAGATGGGTGATGGTGTTGCGAATAGTATGCTCAGTTAGCCGATTATTTTAACCATAAGTTGAGCGAAACACATTCTTTACAGAACGTTAATTTTCGTAATAAAGCTGAAGAATTTGTTAACGTTGTTAAGGCGCACGTCTTTTCACGATGAAATGCCAATCAATACTGAACAAAAATAAAATGACAGCTTTACTTGGGTGACACGTGATTTGTCAAAAAAAGGCTCTACTTGGATCACCCGACATAATTAACGTTATTGGTGTTCTTATTGATGAACCTGTTTAAAAAATTGCTTAAGAGTTTCGGCTAATATTTCGAAGCGACAATTTTCCACCGAACAAAGATAAAGTTCCCTTGCAGATAGGGTGGGTTGACTTAAGGAATTAGGGGTAGTCAGAGACTCGAAAAAATTTGTATGTATGTGATTGGCGTTGCAACCGTTTAGCCGGTTATAGCCGAATCGACGATAGTGCGCCACCTGTCTCTCTCCTTCGCAGTTCGGCGCCAGTTGGAGATCCGAAGTGTAACCAGGTCGCTCTCCACCTGGTCCCTCCAACGGAGTGGAGGCCTTCCCCTTCCTCGGCTTCCTCCGGCGGGTACTGCATCGAACACTTTCAGGGCTGGAGTGTTTTCGTCCATTCGGACAACATGACCTAGCCAGCGTAGCCGCTGTCTTTTTATTCGCTGAACTATGTCAATGTCGTCGTATAACTCGTACAGCTCATCGTTCATCCTCACCGTAGTATTGACAGCTCTTCTTTTACTTCTATCTCTACCTGTATTAGCCGGAGCTATTACTATACTTTTAACAGACCGAAATTTAAACACCTCTTTCTTCGACCCGGCTGGTGGTGGAGACCCTATTTTATACCAACATTTATTTTGATTCTTTGGACACCCTGAAGTTTATATTTTAATTTTACCAGGATTCGGTATAATTTCTCATATTATTAGACAAGAATCGGGTAAAAAGGAAACATTTGGTTCCTTAGGTATAATTTACGCTATAATAGCAATTGGATTACTTGGATTTATTGTATGAGCCCACCATATATTTACAGTAGGTATAGATGTTGATACTCGAGCTTACTTCACTTCAGCTACAATAATTATTGCTGTTCCTACTGGAATTAAAATTTTCAGATGACTAGCCACTCTTCATGGAACACAATTAAATTATTCCCCAGCTATGCTATGAGCTTTAGGTTTTGTATTTTTATTCACAGTTGGGGGACTAACTGGAGTAGTATTAGCCAACTCTTCTGTTGATATTATTCTTCATGACACTTACTACGTAGTAGCTCATTTCCACTATGTTTTATCAATAGGAGCAGTATTTGCTATTATAGCTGGATTTGTACACTGATACCCATTATTTACTGGGTTAGTTTTAAACCCTAAGTGATTAAAAAGTCAATTTATTATTATATTTATTGGTGTAAACTTAACTTTCTTCCCTCAACACTTCTTAGGATTAGCAGGAATACCTCGACGTTACTCCGACTACCCAGATGCTTACACAACGTGAAACGTAGTTTCTACAATTGGTTCATCAATTTCTTTACTAGGAATTCTTTTCTTTTTATTTATTATTTGAGAAAGATTAGTTACTCAACGTCAAGTAATTTACCCAATGCAACTTAGTTCTTCAATTGAATGACTTCAAAATACACCTCCTGCTGAACATAGTTATTCAGAATTACCTCTTTTAACTAATTTCTAATATGGCAGATTAGTGCAATGGATTTAAGCTCCATATATAAAGTATTTTACTTTTATTAGAAACTAATGACAACATGAGCTGCCCTTGGCCTTCAAGATAGTGCCTCTCCTCTTATAGAACAACTTACATTTTTTCATGATCATGCTCTTATAATTTTAGTAATAATTACAACTCTTGTAGGTTATTTAATATTTATATTGTTCTTCAATACTTACACAAACCGAAACCTCCTTCACGGTCAAACCATTGAAATAATTTGAACTATTCTTCCAGCAATTGTTCTGCTATTTATTGCTTTCCCCTCTCTACGCCTACTTTACTTATTGGATGAAATTAATGAACCTTCAGTAACTTTAAAGGCTATCGGACACCAATGATACTGAAGTTACGAATATTCAGATTTCATAAATGTAGAATTTGACTCATATATAATCCCTACTAATGAATTAGCTACAGATGGATTTCGTTTATTAGACGTAGATAACCGAGTAGTTTTACCTATAAATTCACAAATTCGAATTTTAGTGACAGCCGCAGATGTAATCCACTCTTGAACAATCCCATCGTTAGGAGTAAAAGTTGATGGAACTCCAGGTCGATTAAACCAAACTAATTTTTTAATAAACCGCCCAGGTTTATTCTATGGTCAATGTTCTGAAATTTGCGGAGCTAATCACAGTTTTATACCTATTGTAATCGAAAGAATCCCTGTTAATCATTTTATTAAATGAGTTACTAACAGAGCTAACTCATAATTTATCATTAGATGACTGAAAGCAAGTACTGGTCTCTTAAACCATTTTATAGTAAATTAGCACTTACTTCTAATGAAAAAAAATTAGTTAAAATATAACATTAGTATGTCAAACTGAAATTACTGAATTAATTAGTATTTTTTAATTCCACAAATAGCTCCTATCGGTTGATTAAGTTTATTTATTATCTTCTCAATTACTTTTATTTTGTTTAGTATAATAAATTATTATTCTGTACTTCCACAAACCCCTAAATCTCAAATCTCAAAGAAGTATTCATCTACATCCCTTAACTGAAAATGATAACAAATTTATTCTCTGTATTCGATCCCTCATCAAGCATTTTCAATTTATCATTAAATTGAATAAGAACATTCCTAGGATTATTGTTAATCCCATCAGCTTACTGATTAATACCATCACGATGACATATTTTTTGAAATTCTATTTTACTAACACTACATAAGGAATTCAAAACCTTATTAGGTCCCTCAGGTCATTCAGGTTCAACCTTCATTTTCGTTTCATTATTTTCTCTAATTCTATTTAATAATTTTATAGGTTTATTCCCTTATATCTTCACAAGTACAAGTCATTTAACATTGACCCTTACCTTGGCTCTTCCTCTATGATTATGTTTCATATTATACGGATGAATTAACCACACTCAACACATATTCGCCCATCTAGTGCCTCAAGGAACTCCAGCAGTACTAATACCATTCATGGTATGTATTGAAACTATTAGTAATATTATTCGGCCAGGAACTTTAGCTGTTCGACTAGCGGCTAATATAATCGCAGGACACTTATTATTAACCCTATTGGGAAATACTGGCCCTTCGTTATCTTACGTTATTGTATCCTTTTTATTAATTGGACAAATTGCTTTATTAGTACTTGAATCAGCTGTAGCTATTATTCAGTCATATGTATTTGCTGTTTTAAGTACTTTATACTCTAGTGAAGTAAATTAATGTCAACACACTCAAATCACCCATTCCATTTAGTAGATTATAGCCCATGACCTTTAACAGGAGCTATCGGAGCTATAACATCAGTATCAGGTTTAGTTAAATGATTCCACCAATACGACATTTCGCTATTTCTATTAGGAAATGTAATTACTATCCTAACAGTCTATCAATGATGACGAGACGTCTCACGAGAAGGAACATTTCAAGGATTACATACCCTACCAGTTACACTAGGTCTTCGATGAGGAATAATTTTATTTATTTTATCAGAAGTCTTATTCTTTGTATCCTTCTTTTGAGCATTTTTCCATAGCAGACTATCACCTGCCATCGAATTAGGTGCTTCATGACCCCCTGCTGGTATTCAACCATTCAATCCATTCCAAATTCCTTTGTTAAATACAGCAATTCTTTTATCATCTGGAGTTACAGTAACTTGAGCTCACCATAGATTAATAGAAGGTAATCATTCTCAAGCCACACAAGGATTATTTTTTACAGTTTTATTAGGAGTTTACTTCACTATCCTACAAGCCTATGAATATATCGAAGCACCTTTTACTATTGCAGATTCAGTTTACGGTTCTACATTCTTTATAGCAACAGGCTTCCATGGAATTCACGTATTAATTGGGACAACTTTCCTTTTAGTCTGTTTAATCCGACATTTAAATAATCATTTTTCTAAAACTCATCATTTCGGATTTGAAGCAGCCGCATGATACTGACATTTCGTTGATATTGTATGATTATTCCTCTATATCTCAATTTATTGATGAGGAGGTTAATTAATTATCTGTATAGTATATAAGTATATTTGACTTCCAATCATAAGGTCTACTAATCAGTAGTATAGATAATCTTTTCAATCATTATTATAGGGTTAATTCTAATAACAATCACCAGAATTGTAATAATTTTAGCTTCAGTACTTTCAAAAAAAGCTCTTACAGATCGAGAAAAATGTTCTCCTTTTGAATGTGGGTTTGATCCAAAGTCATCTTCACGCCTACCTTTTTCACTTCGATTCTTCCTAATCACTATTATTTTTCTAATTTTCGATGTAGAAATTGCTCTTATTTTACCTATAGTTCTAATTATCTCTACTTCAGACATCTTCATATGAACAATTACCTCAATTATTTTCATTATTATTCTAATTATTGGATTATATCATGAATGAAATCAAGGAATATTAAACTGATCAAACTAAACCTAGGGTTGTAGTTAATTATAACATTTGATTTGCATTCAAAAAGTATTGATATTCTCAATCTACCTTAAACAGAATATGAAGCGATTTATTGCAATTAGTTTCGACCTAATCTTAGGTATTTAATACCCTTATTCTCTAAATGTATAAAATTAATTATTTACTAAATCTTTTTAATTGAAGCCAAAAAGAGGCTTATCACTGTTAATGATAGAATTGAGGTTATTCTCCAATTAAGGAAGTATGACGTTCAAGAAAAAGCTGCTAACTTTTATCTTTTAATGGTTAAACTCCATTTGTACTTCTGTTTATATAGTTTAGCAAAAACATTACATTTTCATTGTAAAAACAAAATTTTACTATTTTTATAAATTACTAAAACTAATTCACTATATCCAAAAATTACATAATTACCCTAACATCTTCAGTGTTATGCTCTACATTTAAGCTATTTGAATAAAATATTAAAAAGAAAGAAAACAAGAAAGTAATTCATAAAACAAATAATAAAAGATAAATCTTCAAATTATTATTATGTATAACAAATATATGCTGAGAATATTTCCCTAATTCATTATATAAATTTTGACCCCCTAAAAATTCTGATCAACCCTGATCAAAAGATTTGTATACTCTTCCTCCTAAAATCAAAGGATAATTAATAATCCCATACGTAGAAATATAAGGTATAAATCATATAGAACCAAAAAAATAACTGCTAACATAATTACTTAAAGATTTATTAAAATAAAATAGAGAAACATTTGAAATTAAATAGCCTAATACACCTCCCACAATACAAACAAACAAAGTTAACAACTTCAAATAACTAGGCAAACAAATTATATATGGTGTAGGAAAAATCAATCAACTTAACATACTACCTCCCACAATTCTCATTACTAGTAAACCTCTCATCCCACGAAGCATAATTCATCCCTCATCTCTTAACATATTTAAAGAACCACAATTTAATTCACCTGTTATTGAATAATAGACCAATCGAAAAGAATAGCAAACAGTTAAACCAGTAGAAAAAAAATATAGAAAGAAAGAAAATAGATTAATATAACTTAAAGAAACAATCTCAAGAATTATGTCCTTAGAATAAAACCCAGCTAAAAAAGGCATACCACACAACGCTAAATTAGCAACATTAAAACAACCAGATGTTAATGGTATATAAATACCAAGCCCTCCTATCAAACGAATATCTTGAGAATTATTCATATTATGAATAATAGCTCCAGCACATATAAATAAAAGAGCCTTAAATAAAGCATGAGTTAACAAATGAAAAAAAGCTAATTTATAAAATCCTATAGATAAAATTCTTATTATTAATCCTAATTGTCTTAAAGTAGATAGGGCAATAATCTTTTTTAGGTCAAATTCAAAATTAGCCCCCAATCCAGCTATAAATATAGTCAAACCAGATAATAATAATAATAAATCCCCTAATCATCTACCTCTCAACAAAATATTAAATCGAATTAATAAATAAACCCCAGCAGTCACCAAAGTAGAAGAATGAACTAAAGCAGAAACTGGTGTAGGAGCCGCTATAGCAGCAGGTAATCAAGATGAAAATGGAATCTGAGCACTCTTAGTTATAGCAGCTAATATAATCAAAGCCCCAATAATTTCCATTTCTACTCTATTTTTCATAACTTCTAAATAAAAAATATAGTTTCAACTCCCATAATTTAACATTCAAGCAATAGCTAATAAAAATGCGACATCCCCAATCCGATTGGATAAAGCTGTCAATATACCAGCATTATATGACTTAACATTTTGAAAATAAATAACTAAACAATAAGATACTAACCCTAACCCATCTCATCCTAATAAAATTCTAATCAAATTTGGACTAATAATTAATAATATTATAGATATAACAAATATAAGAACTAATATAATAAAACGATTAATATTTAAATCACCTCTCATATACTCCTTTCTATAATAAATAACTAAAGAAGCAATTAATAGAACAAAAGATATAAATAATAAACTTATTCAATCAAATAAAAAGGTTATTACAATTCTAGCTGAATTTAAACTTACAACTTCTCACTCCAAAAAGATAGTATAATCATTTATTAAAAATAACAAACTAGACAAAAAAAAATTGATTCTAATAGAAATTAAAACCAAAAATCTAATTCTACAAATTGATAAATATTTCACGATCTAAAATGACTAACTCATATCATTGACACCACAAATCAATATTTTATAATAAACTATTTAGATTAATTAAAGTCAAAATAAACAAATATCTCTCTTTAAAATTAATAAATTTAAAGGAAACCAATGAAGAAATAATAACAAATATTCCCGAATCTTACCCCCTCTAAATGAATATACGCCAGAAAATACCTTACCATGTTGACTATAAGCATATAAATATAATGTATATGCAGCTCTAAAAAAAGATAGTAAAGATAAAGAAATTATAGTAACTCAAGATCAACTAACAATTCTATTCAATAAAGAAATTTCACCTAATAAATTCAACGAAGGAGGGGCCGCTATGTTACAAGCTCTTAGTAAAAATCACCATAATGTTATAGAAGGTATAAAATTTAATAACCCCTTATTAATTAATAAACTTCGACTCCCTAACCGTTCATAAGTAATATTGGCTAAACAAAACAACCCCGAAGAACATAATCCATGAGCAATTATCAAAGTATAAGATCCACAAAGACCTCAATAAGTTAAAGTTATAAGACCCCCTAATACAATACCTATATGAGCTACAGAAGAATAAGCAATAAGAGCCTTTAAATCAGTTTGACGTAAACAAACCAAACTAATCAATACCCCCCCTACTAATCTAATACTGACTCAAATATAATTATATTTAATGCCTCTCATTTGTATAAAAGAAAACACCCGTAATAGCCCATATCCTCCTAACTTCAATATAATGCCAGCTAAAATTATTGACCCTGAAACTGGAGCCTCTACATGAGCTTTAGGTAGCCATAAATGAACCAAAAATATTGGTATCTTAACTAAAAAGGCTAAAATTAAACTTAAATACAACAAATCATAATTAAACATATAATTACCCAATAAATAAAAGTTTATAGTATTTAAAGTATTATATAAATAAAAAATCCCAACCAATATAGGTAAAGAAACTAATAAAGTGTAAAATAATAAATAAACACCAGCCTGTAAACGTTCTGGTTGATATCCTCATCCTAAAATTAAAAATAAAGTAGGAATTAAACTACTTTCAAAAAATAAATAAAATATAAATAAATTTATACTTCTAAAAGTCAAAACTAAAAAAATCAATAAAATTAATACATTAAACAAAAATAATCTTTTATAATTATTATATTTATTAACAGACTCACTAGCTGTCAACATTAATGTACAAATTCAAAAACTTAATAAAATTAATCCATAAGAAATTACATCAAATCCTAAAAAATAAGAAATATTTACAAAATAATTAGTACAATAATTTAATATAATGAAAATAAAAGTAACAACAAATAATAGATTTTGTACCATTCAAAACAACCCATTAATAAAACAAATAGGACTAATAAAAAGTATTATAAAAATTAATTTTAACATTGTAAAATATTAAATGATTGAAAATAATCATTTCCATGAGTACGAATTATAGAAACTAAAATAGAAAGGCCTAAAGCACCTTCACACACTCTAAAGGTCAAAAATATTATACTAAAAAATCTTCTATAATCTATCAAATTTAAAAAAATAAATAAAAGAAAAAATAAATTTAGTACAATATACTCTAAACTCAAAAGTATTGATAATAAATGCTTACGATTAGAGACAAAAACAAAAATCCCTATTAAAAACAAAAAACAAGGTAGCCCTCAATATAAACTTATTAACATTAGTTTTAATAGTTTAATAAAAACATTGGTCTTGTAAACCAAAAATAAGATTAAGTCTTTTAAAACTTCAAGAGAAAAGAAATTACTTTATCATTAATCCCCAAAATTAATATTTTAATTAAACTACCTCCTGATATTATACAACTATTTTTATACACATCTACATTAATTTCAAGACTTATTTTTATTCAAATAAACCATCCTTTAGCTATAGGGTTAATATTATTAATCCAAACTTTACAAATTTGTTTATTAACAGGATTAATAGCAAAAAGATTTTGATTTTCTTATATTCTATTTCTAATCTTCCTAGGAGGAATACTAGTTTTATTTATTTATGTAACCTCTCTAGCTTCAAACGAAATATTTTCTTTATCTATAAAATTAACTACTATTTGTGTAATAGCTACAGCAACTCTTATACTAATCTCCGTATTTATAGATAAATCATCAACAACATGCTTTATACAAAATCTAGAAATACAACCGTTTAACCAAATAAAAAATATTCTTCCAGAAAACGCTCTAAATCTACATAAACTATATAACTTCCCCACAAATATAATCACCATTCTATTAATAAACTACCTTTTAGTTACTTTAATTGCTGTAGTAAAAATTACTAAATTATTTTATGGTCCTCTTCGGCCAATAAACTAATGAACAAACCTTTACGAACCCAACACCCCTTATTTAAAATTGCAAATAATGCTTTAGTGGATCTACCAGCTCCTGTAAATATTTCAGCTTGATGAAATTTCGGCTCCCTACTAGGATTATGTTTAATTATTCAAATTATAACAGGATTATTCTTAGCTATACATTATACAGCTGATATTAATTTAGCTTTCAATAGAGTAAACCACATTTGTCGTGATGTAAATTATGGTTGATTATTACGAACCCTTCATGCTAATGGAGCATCATTTTTCTTTATTTGTATCTACCTACACGTTGGACGAGGTATTTATTACGGATCCTATTTATTCACACCTACTTGATTAGTAGGAGTACTAATTCTATTTTTAGTAATAGCAACAGCCTTTATAGGATATGTCTTACCTTGAGGACAAATATCATTCTGAGGGGCCACAGTTATTACTAACCTTTTATCAGCTATTCCATACTTAGGTATTGATTTAGTGCAATGAGTATGAGGAGGATTCGCTGTTGACAACGCAACCCTTACTCGATTCTTCACCTTTCATTTTATTTTACCATTTATCGTACTAGCAATAACTTTAATTCATTTATTATTCTTACATCAAACAGGATCTAATAATCCAATTGGATTAAATTCTAATATTGATAAAATCCCCTTCCACCCATATTTCTCATTCAAGGATATCGTAGGATTCCTCGTAATAATTGCAGCCCTTCTTCTTCTTACATTAATCAACCCTTACTTACTTGGAGACCCAGATAATTTCATCCCAGCAAATCCTTTAGTAACTCCAGTCCACATTCAACCCGAATGATACTTCCTTTTCGCTTATGCAATCTTACGTTCTATTCCTAACAAGCTTGGAGGAGTAATTGCATTAGTCTTATCAATTGCTATTTTAGCTATTTTACCTTTTTATCATTTAAGAAAATTTCGGGGAATCCAATTCTATCCTATTAATAAAATCTTATTTTGATCTATAGTAGTGACAGTTATCTTATTAACATGAATTGGTGCTCGTCCAGTAGAAGATCCGTACGTCCTAGTAGGGCAAATTTTAACTATTATCTACTTCCTTTATTATATTATTAACCCACTAGTTAATAAATGATGAGATAATCTAATCAACTAGTTAATGAGCTTGAATAAGCATATGTTTTGAAAACATAAGATAGAAATCAAATTTTCTATTGACTTTACTAATTTTTATTAACCACATGTAACAAATTAATAATAGTTTAAATCCAATAATAAATAATAAAAAATTTAATGAAAAAGGTAAAAAACTCTTTCAAGCCAAATATATTAATTTATCATACCGAAACCGAGGTAAAGTACCACGAGCTCAAATAAATAAAAAAGAAATAAATGTTAACTTAACATAAAATATAATATTAAATAAATCACACCCTAAAAAAATTACACAAAACAATATTCTTATAAACAAAATACTAGCATATTCAGCCATAAAAATCAAAGCAAATCCCCCTCTTCTATATTCAATATTAAACCCAGATACTAATTCAGATTCTCCTTCAGCAAAATCAAAAGGAGTCCGATTAGTTTCTGCTAGACAAATACAAAACCAAACTAATCTAATAGGAAATAAAATAACCAAAAATCAAATTCTTTTTTGATAATAAAAAAAATCTAAAATATTATAACCCCCAATTAAAAAAACAAAAGACAATAAAACCAATGCTATACTAACTTCATAAGAAATTGTTTGAGCAACAGCCCGAAGTCCCCCTAATAAAGCATAGTTAGAATTAGAAGATCACCCAGCCACCATAACAGTATAAACACCTAAACTAGTACAACATAAAAAAAACAATAATCCTAAATTAAAAGAAAATACCTTTACAAATAAAGGAATACACAACCAAGCTACTAAAGAAAGAAATAAAGAAAAAATAGGAGAAAAATAATAAGAAATATAATTTGACAAAAGAGGATAAGTTTGTTCCTTAGTAAATAACTTAATCGCATCACAAAAGGGTTGAGGAATACCTATTAATCCAACCTTATTAGGTCCCTTACGAATTTGAATATAGCCTAATACTTTACGCTCCAAAAGAGTTAAAAAAGCAACTCTCACTAAAACACAGATTACTAAAATTAAGCTGCCAATAATTGATAAAATTAATTCTATAAAAAACAAGTACTATTTGTAATATAAATTACATAAATAAATTCTAAATTTATTGCACTAATCTGCCAAAATAGTTATTTAAATTAATCATATTCTAATTTTAAAATATAATTATTTTAATACCTGGTCCTTTCGTACTAAGGTATTACAACTTACTAAAGATAGAAACCAACCTGGCTTACGCCGGTCTGAACTCAGATCATGTAAGAATTTAAAAGTCGAACAGACTTAGCATTTAAGCGGCTACACCTAAAATTATATCTTAATCCAACATCGAGGTCGCAAACTTTTTTATCGATATGAACTCTCCAAAAAAATTACGCTGTTATCCCTAAAGTAACTTAATCTTATAATCACTACTAATGGATCAATAACTCATAAATTAATGATTTTTATAATTAAAAGTTCATTAAATTTTAACATCACCCCAACAAAATATTCTCCATTATAAAAATAAAATAAATCCAAAAAATTTAAATAAAAAAAAATATAAAGATTTATAGGGTCTTCTCGTCTTTTAATAATATTTTAGCTTTTTGACTAAAATATAAAATTCTATTATAAATTTATATGAAACAGCTTATACCTCGTCCAACCGTTCATACCAGCCTTCAATTAAAAGACTAATGATTATGCTACCTTTGCACAGTTAGAATACTGCGGCCATTTAAAAATTTCAGTGGGCAGGTCAGACTTTAAAAATAACTCAAAAAGACATGTTTTTGTTAAACAGGCGGGTAAAAAATTTGCCGAGTTCTTTATACAAACTTATCATACAAAATTACTTAAACATTAAATATACTAATTCTATCATTATTACTTTTTATAAATTATTAATAAAAAAATTTTTATAAATAAATTAAAATATAATAAATAATATAAACTATAAAATAATTTATAACAAACTTTATAATGATTGCTAATTCTAAGCATACATTTTATATTAAAATTATTAATTTTTAACAATTTATCTTAAAGCTTATCCCTTAAGATATTCAAATTAATAAATTTTTTAATTAAACAAATAACTAAAAAATTAAAAATTCGTAAATTAAATTTATTTCTAAAAAAACTAGATACCTTTATAAACGAATAACATTTCATTTCTAATAACTTATTTAAAATAATTTTGACACATTAACTTTCATAAATTATTAACTCTTATAAAATCGAGATTAATAAATAATTATTAATTATTTGATAAACCCTGATACACAAGGTACAATAAATAAAATTTTCTTTTAAAACAAAAATTTTTCAAAATATTTCAGCAATCTTTCACAATACTAATTAACTATTATTATTATTATTTTTTCATTAAAAATTACTAAAACATTAAATTATATAATTATTTTTAATAAATTAATTTTAAAACAAAAAAAATTAATAAACAAATATTGCTCAGTTTATATTGATTTGCACAAAAATCTTTTCAATGTAAATGAAACGCTTTACTAAATAAGCTTTAAACTGTCATTCTAGATACACCTTCCGGTACATCTACTATGTTACGACTTATCTTACCTTAATAGTAAGAGCGACGGGCGATGTGTGCATATTCTAGAGCTAAAATCAAATTCACAATCTTTAAAATTTTACTATCAAATCCACCTTCACTAAAAATATTTCATAATTAGATCCGTTTAAATATATTTATTGTAACCCATCTCTACTCAAATATAAGCTACACCTTGATCTGATATACATTCCTATTAAAATTATAGAAAATTATTATTCTAATAAAATATTCTGATAACGACGGTATATAAACTGAAAGACAAACTTAAGTAAGGTTCATCGTGGATTATCAATTACAGGACAGATAATTGACCGTAAAGCAGGACGGGAATGATAAGCGACTTGTAGAGCTTGATTTTGGTTCGTCGAGAGAGGATCATTATCCTTAAAACGTTTGCAGGGGTCGTCATCAAAAGGGGGGTGTCTCATCCGAGGCTTTCGTAGATTTTTCATTGGGGGGTGTTTTTATGTGGTGGGTCCCAAACCCTACGCACAACCGCATAAGCGGGCTTCGCCTTCTCACTTTAGCTCGCCTTCAAACGGATGTCTGTTGGCTACCCAGAGGATACTTGGTCTAAAACCGGAAGTCGTGAGCTGCTTGAACCATGTGGAGAAGAATCGTTTCTGGCCACTCCCAAGTGAGTGACAATCAAAAACTTTCCTCACTTGCGTGAACTTCTACACATGATCCCATCCTCCAAAAAAAAAAAATTTAAGTCATGTAATAAAAGTAATAATATGGCATTATTACACAATGTTTCGACTTGAAGTCAATCGGTTAAGAAAAACTTAGTTTTATGATTAGATAACCCCGGGCCGGATCGAAACTTTTTTCTTTTTTTTTCAAAAATTAACAAAATGGCAGCCTCAGGAATTTTTTTCTAGGGTCTTTTTGGTCTTAAAAAATCCGGCCCAAGATAATTATGTATTCTAAAACCTGTAGAAATTTCATTAAACTTTACTGAGTGTTTTTCGAGGTACAGTTGTCACCAGTTCAAAAAACAGTTTTGAGAAAATCGCATTGAAAGTTTCACGCTAGCGTGTTGGAGTGGCCGAGCTCGTTGTTATTTGTCGAATAACTCGAAAAGTAATTATCGGATCAACTTCAAATTTTCAGAGAATATTTTTAAGGTAAGTTTAACGAAAATGCAAAATGAAATTCAAAATCGATTTTTTGAAAATCCGCACTACCCCTAACCCCTTAAAGCCGACAGCAGTCATGACAATTTTGATGCACTGAGCAGCAGTCGATTCTAGAAATGATAATAATCATTTATTAAAAATTCTTGAACTTTTGGAGACACTTGCAACATAACAAAGAACATATCAGATTCCTAAACTTAAGCTTAAGAAAGAGTTAGTTTTTACGCATACGAACGCATTAGCCAAATTCCAAACATCCAAATTTGTAATTCTGAACAACATTAAATAACAAAAACAATATATTCTTCACGCACTCTTTCTCTATCCCTCTCTCTCTGTCTCTCTCGCTCTCTTGCTAATGTGTAGACCGTCTTTCATTTGAAACCTTACACCTCATGTTAAACTCAGTTCATCTGTTTAAAATTTCATCAATCACCATGTTTAGTACCATTTATTTGCACACATACAAACACACACCCACTCTCTATCACATTCCATCATGTCATGTGACTTCATTGTTGCTCATGGACCAAAAGCACCAACACGATGGGAACAATTCATTGCCAACATTTTATAATATATGTACTGTTACATTGCGAATAACTGATTAGTCGACGAATTTACGCACCCACACACACACATTCAAGCATGCAACATACACTAATACACATTTAAATGACCACATTTGAGGCAAGCACATTCATTTGCAACATTTCGCTGAAGGCTATTTGCTTGTTGCACCAACGAGTGCTAGCGGAGCGTGCGGGCAAGCGCAGCAGCTGGTCTGCATAAACAGGTTGGCACACACACACACCAATCTAGGTGTGTGCAACAGCTATGTGGCATTGCAATGCGTCAAACTGCATTTCAATAATTCAAAATAGTTGATTCGAAGCCAAAATGCGTGTTGCCACGAATTCAATTACAAAATCTAACATGTGGTCGAAATTTGCAATTCCAACTTGTCTACACGCATAACAGGCGCTCAACATACATACAAACATAGTGTACCAAGTGTTGCATATGCGTGCGTGTGGCATGTTGCACAAACAATGTTGCAGCTGAGAGTTACTTACATGCACATAGATTATTGTATATTTGGTGGCACAAACGCTCGAACATATATAAAAACCTGTTGTAAGTGTGTGTATGTATATGGGTAAACATGCCACATCAGAGCAGGTGGGTCCATGTTAGACCGAGGATTGTTTATTGCGAAATGTGGCGCATTCCAGTTGAGGTCGAATAGTCGACAGCAATAGTAACAACAATAGCGACCATAACAACATTCAAACAACAAAAACAACAACAATACATAAATTTACAAAACAACAATAACGAACTACTACAACAACACCAAAAAATTGACGACAACAACAATAACAACAACACCTTACCTTAGAAAATAACAACATTGAACACATTTATAAGACAACAACAGCAACCATTTATAAGACAACAACAACGACAAAATATTATAAAACAACAACAATGTCAGCTTGTACCCCCAGCAACAGTAATAATGCATATAAACACACCTCGATTTCAACCGTCCAAACGCTGCCGTCCATCTGATGCAGCCGTCCATGCGTCCGTGCGTCCATTCGCTCGAATGAACAGATTGACCGACCGAACAAGCTGACCGAACAGTTGTATGTGTCCCACCAGCGTTCTTGCACAGACCATAGCTGCACATTGTTCACAGGTTGCAAGGCTCATGTGGCATATTGACAATCACTGTTGTTGTTGTTGTGCTCGTTGACTGTTGGCTGGCGTACATTAGATCGACGGCAATCGTTGCACTTGCCACCGCCAACCACCACAGCCAATCTATGGGTATGCACCCGCTCCCCTAGCAATTATTGCTGCTACAACTCGGCCACATCCGTCTGTTGCAACAACATACATACAAACATACCAGCACCGTACACCGTATAGCGTTGCAGATAGCGGCGTACCGACTAGTCAACGCTGTCGCTGAAAACAGATCGCCATGGATGGATATGGTGAATGCGTCAATTGACTTTGGCCAAATGTGTAGCGGTTGAAATGCTGTTGAATGTTGCATGCCACATGATGTAGACGCAAACACATGCTGTTGCAGCCGTGACGCGACGCGGCTTATTGTAAACGTTTGTTGTTGTTGTTACTGTTCGTATTGTTGCTGCGCGCACAGCTGTGACTGTGGTGCATCGTGCGGTTTTGTTGCAAGCCAAAGCAGTGATATGCAACAAAATGCTTGTCTAATGCTATATCCATTTGCCTGATTGCGCGATTAAAGCACGCTTGTGTATGTGTGTGTGTGCATGCATTGCATTTCGTTTTGTTTGCGGTGCCATTGCTGTTAAACGTTTGAATGACAACTTAACAAGTGAAAGGAGGTGACTGCTCCCGGTCGCTGTTGTTGTTGTTGTTGCTATCGTTGTGCTACAGTTAGTGTTAACTTGCTATGCTATGTAAGTGCGTTGAAGAATAATGAGTTTTGGGGGCTAGGAAAATGAGATTTCGTATTCGAATCCGATGTGCTGCTGAGGTAAAGCCACTTTCCCATTTTTTTTTAATGGCTATGTTGCAAGTATCGTAATGAAAAATAGGCTATGAGATATGCGAGCCCAGGTGCGTACAAAATTATACTTGTTTTAGAAACACAATTACTCCAAACTTACACTGGAACTCAAAGTTTTCGGTAGTTCAAGGTATAAAACGGTGCTGCAAGCTTCACCAGAACTGGATCAAAATACATTTTTCGAAGAGTTCCAAAGCAAAACGCATGACAGGCTTTTACTGATGCCAATACAACTCAGATTAGGTCATTAACCAATCGTTATGATGATTTTTCGATTGACGCGGGTAGACCTTGGCTTATTTCAGACTAGTCAATGGGTTTAGCAATCTAATCTGTGGCTTACAACTACATCGGTGACGCCGATTTTTGAGTTGATTTCTCTACGTTTAACGAAACGAATGACATTTTACAACATTGGTTGTCCAATAAAATTATGTGGTGGGTGGTTTATACCAATGTTTCGAGGTATTACCACAAACATAGTTGAACGGAGTCAAATATCAAGACCTGAATGGGCAATACCCTCAAGAATGTGCTGGTTTCATGAAACAGTGTTATCACCGTTGTCATGGAACCATTTAGCTTCTGAATATTTTACGTTAACCTTGAGAATGTTAATAGTTTTGATTAGTTTGACTCTTACTCTTATCGTGATGCCGTTGCCGTTCAGTGATGAAAAGGTCTGGACTCCCTCACCTCAATCGCGTGGTGTGCTACTTCTGTAAGCTCTATTGGAAATAAATCGATGAATCGAAATAAAGTAGAACTTGCAAACCAAAGGAGCATTGACATAATGACCAAGGCCTGTCGGACAAGCGCCAAGATTTATGGTCATTTACGGATTTATGATTTTACTCTCAAGAGACGTATGTGAAATATGTCTTAGTACTCTAACATCTATGCAATTGGAATGCTCGTAGTCGATCTGGTTCTGTATGCAACAGATACAATCAAATACCAAAAAAACTGTTACTGTTTCAAAGAATGCAACAAAAAAAGGAATCGCAAAAACTTTCCAAAATTATTTTTTAATAGATCGAAGTATTTATTGAAAAATCGTCTCGTATTTCTAAAAGAAGATGTGCTTTTCCCAATCGAAAGTTCATAAAGGCATAAAAGAACCCCATTACTCATGGTTAGAATCATCGAATTTAAGTCTAACATACATCGTTTTGATACAATATTCATAGAAACCCTCAACTCTATTGGCAAACAACAGGGATAGTCGAATTTCGCAAGTTTCTCTTAATACGAATTTTTCACCAATTTTTTCACCTACCTAAATCATTCGCCAGACAAGAAAAGGCGTGAGGCTGGACTATAAGAACCTACCAACCAAGCTCACGGGTCTTCTTGTGAGTCCATATGGATATGTGTGGCCTGGCGTTGTTCTAACGGAACACAAATGACCAACAACTGGGAAACAATTCCTCTGGCCGCTACTGGGCGATTGTTTTCTTTACACGGTTCAATTGTGAACATTGTATGTATGTGATTGGCGTTGGAACCGTTTAGACGGGATAGCGCGCCACTCTTTCCTTTGCAGTTCGGCACCAGTTGGAGATCACAAGCACAACAAGGTCGCTCTCCACAGGGTCCCTCCAACGAAGTGGAGGCCTTCCCCTTCTTCTGCTTCCTTCGACGAGTACTGCATCAAACACTTTCAAAGCCAGAGTGTTTTCGTTCGGACAACATGACCTAGCCAGCGTAGCCGCTGTCTTTTTATTCGCTGAACTATCGTCTATCTATCGTATACGTCCTATAACTCATACATCGTTCCTTCGTCTGAGGTATTCACCTTTGCCAATGTTCTGAGAACCATAAATCTTGCGTAAAATTTTCCTCTCGAAAACTCCTAGTGTCATCTCATCTGATGTTGACTTCGTCAACGCTTCTGCACCATAAATCAGGACGGGAATGATAAGCGTCTTGTAGAGTTTGATATTGGTACGTCGAGAGAGGACTTTACTTTTCAATTGTCTACTCAGTCCAAAGTAGCACCTGTTGGCAAGAGTGGTTCTGCGCTGTATTTCGACATTGTGATTGTTGGTGTTGTTATGCTGGTTCTCAGGTATACGAGATTATCTAAGACGACTGTCAACGGTGACGTGGGAGCCAAGACGCGAATGCGCTAAACATTACAGGTCCGAATTAAGAGTTTGGGCATAGATACCATCTCACGAAACATAGAGCAAAACCTTCACGACCATCAATTCTGCTTTTGACACCATTTGCACCGGTCCTTGAGCATCGATTTTCTATTTGTATCTAGTCGGTTTTTGGACAATGTTCCTGCATTTAAATGTTATGGGACTTGATTATTTTATCGATGTTTACTATAATTGGAAACCAAAATTGCTCATAATTGGCTATTAAAGTATCCAGAAAATAAACACTAATGACATTATAAATAAATAAATAAGGCGTGTTTTCTCCATGCCTACGCCCATCTCTCACCTAACTTACTTTAAAGGTTTGTCCATTATTGCCACTTTTAAAAAATATTTGCTAAATAATAATAATTTGATATCATCTGTCCACTCTCTTCCCTCAAAATATTTAATATCTAATCAACAACATTAGCGCTTTTCCTTCAATTTATGGTCTCACCCGACAAATATAGTGCGGTAATCACGATTGCTTGTGTTATTATTATTGCTGTTGTTGCTATTGTAATTGTTACAAAATTGAATTTTCAATTGTTTTTCAATTAATTCATAGCTTATGGTAATATTTATTTTAATTATAATAGATACAAATATACTCACACCACCAAAGTGCATGATATGCGTGTGAGTATAATACAAGCAACAATACAAACAAATGCATTAAAAATGTAATTTCATATTATTATTAATAGCTGCGTCATTTTCGCGTTGAATTTAATTCGATGCAGATTATTGAGTGCATTGATACACTAGACATAATATGTTTATGGTGGGTATATAATATATATACCTACATATACATACCTATATGAGTCTGGTAGTATAAAACTGTATGCGGATATTTATTTTCATATTGCAACTGACACATCGTTAACGATTTAGCCGCCGTTGGCTATATTTTGCATCACATACATACCATACATGGATATATGAATATCGCATCATCCCATCAGCTTACCGTTAATTTGCTGCAAATGAAATAAATGCTATCACAAAGCTACAACAAAACCAACACCAACAACAACTACAAATATAAATATCGCAAAAATTGTTAATAAATGAAATTAAAGCTGAAAATTATTTTAAATAATGAACAGTTTATTGCATGCAAATTGATTGCGTATTTGAATTGCGTCAGCCTTTGCCGATGGACATTTCGTATTATATTTACATACTCTTGACCAGAAATTAACAGTATTAACATTGATAAAACCAATTTATTTAAATCAAGTGTCGCGATTGTTTACTATCTCAAACGAGAGTAACAAATTACCGAGAAAATAATGATTATTGTAACATTTCTGTCAACTTTGACATAAGTAGGTTAGGGTGGTTCCAATAAGTGCTGAACAAGTAATTTTCCAACCTATAACCTTTAGTTCGATACTACTGTATAGTTGAAGATACCATATACAAATTTTGGTTCTATTTGAAAATGTTTTAATAGGTGTTTCGCAGGTGCAAAAGTTTATAGGACCCCACAAAAAAAATATTTAACTGATTGGTCCAGATGACCCTGAACATGCTTATTATTTACTGTAAACGAAATGAAAAATTCTGTTTGATAGTTTTAACCAACGTAGTTCTCACTAACGGAGGAACCAGTTTTTGAAATCAATTAATTTTTATAGAACAACCCTAATAAACATACACAGTCCAATAATATTATTTTTATATGGAAACGTATTTGATTCGTTTTAATTCGAATTGATTATCACCTTTCAAGGACTATTTTCTAATAAAACCTTCATAAAATCGTATATATCTCGTAGGTTGTCCATTAAATCTTGGCCAAAATGAGCTTTTGAGCTTTCTCATGGCCTTTATCATAATAATCTCTAAGCGTTTTGTCTAAGGAAGATCGATGAGACAGTACCTAGTTAGCTCATAGTTTTCATACAAAATTTTCATAAAAAAGTTGCTAAATGAGTGAGTGTTTTCATAACCCCGGATATACTTCTACGATTATGAGTGCAGAACTTAACCTAGAAAGAGGACTGATGCAGTATTCATGAACCAAATAAAAGATTCTGCTGAATGACTAAACCGTTATCTTTTGAATGTGCTTCCGTCTGACAACCGGTGAAAACCTTTTTCTTTTTGATCAGCTATAGTCATTCCTTTATATTTCAGATATTCCCTGCTTGGCACTTTAACATTGGAGACCTTTGGTCATACTGAAATAAGACAATTGAGGTCCTAATTATATATGAGCTGTATTATAAAGGGTGATTTTTTAAGAGCTTGATAACTTTTTTTAAAAAAAAACGCATAAAATTTGCAAAATCTCATCGGTTCTTTATTTGAAACGTTAGATTGGTTCATGACATTTACTTTTTGAAGATAATTTCATTTAAATGTTGACCGCGGCTGCGTCTTAGGTGGTCCATTCGGAAAGTCCAATTTTGGGCAACTTTTTCGAGCATTTCGGCCGGAATAGCCCGAATTTCTTCGGAAATGTTGTCTTCCAAAGCGGGAATAGTTGCTGGCTTATTTCTGTAGACTTTAGACTTGACGTAGCCCCACAAAAAATAGTCTAAAGGCGTTAAATCGCATGATCTTGGTGGCCAACTTACGGGTCCATTTCTTGAGATGAATTGTTCTCCGAAGTTTTCCCTCAAAATGGCCATAGAATCGCGAGCTGTGTGGCATGTAGCGCCATCTTGTTGAAACCACATGTCAACCAAGTTCAGTTCTTCCATTTTTGGCAACAAAAAGTTTGTTAGCATCGAACGATAGCGATCGCCATTCACCGTAACGTTGCGTCCAACAGCATCTTTGAAAAAATACGGTCCAATGATTCCACCAGCGTACAAACCACACCAAACAGTGCATTTTTCGGGATGCATGGGCAGTTCTTGAACGGCTTCTGGTTGCTCTTCACCCCAAATGCGGCAATTTTGCTTATTTACGTAGCCATTCAACCAGAAATGAGCCTCATCGCTGAACAAAATTTGTCGATAAAAAAGCGGATTTTCTGCCAACTTTTCTAGGGCCCATTCACTGAAAATTCGACGTTGTGGCAGATCGTTCGGCTTCAGTTCTTGCACGAGCTGTATTTTATACGGTTTTACACCAAGATCTTTGCGTAAAATCTTCCATGTGGTCGAATAACACAAACCCAATTGCTGCGAACGGCGACGAATCGACATTTCACGGTCTTCAGCCACACTCTCAGAAACAGACGCAATATTCTCTTCTGTACGCACTGTACGCATTCGTGTGGTTGGTTTAATGTCCAATAAAGTAAACTGAGTGCGAAACTTGGTCACAATCGCATTAATTGTTTGCTCACTTGGTCGATTATGTAGACCATAAATCGGACGTAAAGCGCGAAACACATTTCGAACCGAACACTGATTTTGGTAATAAAATTCAATGATTTGCAAGCGTTGCTCGTTAGTAAGTCTATTCATGATGAAATGTCAAAGCATACTGAGCATCTTTCTCTTTGACACCATGTCTGAAATCCCACGTGATCTGTCAAATACTAATGCATGAAAATCCTAACCTCAAAAAAATCACCCGTTATATGGTTTCGAAATATGTAAATAACGTTGAGCAGTCATATATATGTAAAGGGTGATTTTTTAAGAGCTTGATAACTTTTTAAAAAAAAAAAACGCATAAAATTTGCAAAATCTCATCGGTTCTTTATTTGAAACGTTAGATTGGTTCATGACATTTACTTTTTGAAGATAATTTCATTTAAATGTTGACCGCGGCTGCGTCTTAGGTGGTCCATTCGGAAAGTCCAATTTTGGGCAACTTTTTCGAGCATTTCGGCCGGAATAGCCCGAATTTCTTCGGAAATGTTGTCTTCCAAAGCTGGAATAGTTGCTGGCTTATTTCTGTAGACTTTAGACTTGACGTAGCCCCACAAAAAATAGTCTAAAGGCGTTAAATCGCATGATCTTGGTGGCCAACTTACGGGTCCATTTCTTGAGATGAATTGTTCTCCGAAGTTTTCCCTCAAAATAGCCATAGAATCGCGAGCTGTGTGGCATGTAGCGCCATCTTGTTGAAACCACATGTCAACCAAGTTCAGTTCTTCCATTTTTGGCAACAAAAAGTTTGTTAGCATCGAACGATAGCGATCGCCATTCACCGTAACGTTGCGTCCAACAGCATCTTTGAAAAAATACGGTCCAATGATTCCACCAGCGTACAAACCACACCAAACAGTGCATTTTTCGGGATGCATGGGCAGTTCTTGAACGGCTTCTGGTTGCTCTTCACCCCAAATGCGGCAATTTTGCTTATTTACGTAGCCATTCAACCAGAAATGAGCCTCATCGCTGAACAAAATTTGTCGATAAAAAAGCGGATTTTCTGCCAACTTTTCTAGGGCCCATTCACTGAAAATTCGACGTTAGCTCGTTAGTAAGTCTATTCATGATGAAATGTCAAAGCATACTGAGCATCTTTCTCTTTGACACCATGTCTGAAATCCCACGTGATCTGTCAAATACTAATGCATGAAAATCCTAACCTCAAAAAAATCACCCGTTATTTTCTTGAAGCCTCCACGGGCATCCTTGCAAAAGTCCAGATGTTGAACCCAATTTTCGACGGTTTTCGAGCATAAATCGGTCAATACTGCTACAATTTCATGTTCAATATTTGTAAGAAGTTTATCGATCGTAGCTGGCTTGTTGGCGTTAAATCGCACGACCGAGGCTGCCAATTGACTAGGCCATTTCGTGAGATAACACGTTCACCAAACTTCCATAAATTAGCATCATCGCTACTTCCTACGAAGCGCTAGTAAAGTTGAGCCCATTTCATATGCACATTGAACTGAGATTATAAAATCTAAGAAATATGTAATTTCTGACTCAACTCTTAAACCAATATTGATTTTCTTAAAGGCTCTCAGTTCAATGATAAGGAGATAATTTCGGTCAAATTGTGGCCTATACTCGTATAACCAAAGGGGTGGGTATCTTCCGACAGTATAAAAAGAGCAGTAGAAACGGAACTTAATTTTTAGAACAGTTGAATTATTAAACTGAACACCTTCCATATTACTTTGCAAGAAAATACCAAGATCATGCACCAGAAAAGTGATCTTCTCCACTTTAGAAGGTGTTCCACAAGTTCACAAGCGTCCAACCATTGCAAAACATCTTTCACTAAACGAAATGGTTTGAATTTCAACTCGCATAAATCTCTATGTTCACTACACTCGCACTCAGAACTTTGACTGAGAAATAATTACAGTAATACTTAATAAAACTAATGATGTTCACACAATAAATCAGCTGATTGAGTGATGAATTCATGAACTGGCATTACCAATGAATAACTGCTGACCAAAACAAGCCGTAAGTGACCACAGAAAAGCAGTTAAACGGACAGTGTGTCTGAAAAGTGTGACACGCACAAGCGTACGCAAAATATATTGCTACCGTGACGGCGTGGGAAAAGATAATTTGGTAATGTTGCATACTTTGTTACACAATGTAGAATGAAAAATGTCACAGATCGCGGTGCAATGCACACAACATGAGGGAAGTATGCATTTACTTACATGTTATTGCACTTTTTCGCATAAAATTGGTTGGCTGTGTGAAACGTGGATACGGGCGTTGTGTCTGGAGTTGTTAGGAGGCTTATTTTGTCGTCATGATCTTTTGCGATAAATGAAAGGTCCCAGAATGTATCTATACATTTGGGAGATTGTTGAATTCTAACAGAAACTTCCTTTTTTGGTAAGAATGATTCGAAAACATTTTTCTTTAACTGTTTCTGGTTTTAAATTATCCCCAGTTCTTCGGTTAAGCGATCTAGTATTCTGTGAAAGCCGTCGATTTGTTATTGGAGTCAAGGGGTTATTGGTTATTACAAAGATACAATTTCTTCTTCTTCTTTATTTCATACGATTTTATATTCTGCCTGACTGAATGACTTCAAATTTTACTGCATATAGTTGCAAAATAGGACCTTAACTATACTATTTCATACATTGAACTAACCCACGTAAAATTCTCAACCAACTTATGAATTATTTCTACTTTGGTTTTAAAACATATTTCTAGATTTTAGTAAGCCCTTTCGGTTAAAATATTGACAGGCTTTGATGAAATTTTTGTATTTCCTTCGAGTAGGTAATATGAATGTAATTCTCAGTAAGTTTATGAACTTTTATCTACTGCAATATGTAGTGATATGGATCATAAGGACGACTGTCGCAGCGAAGTTCGATATAGAAAGTCCAGAAAGCATAAGCTATGTACCCTAACGAATCTGATATGCCCCTCCTTAAAGATTTCACTCTCCTACAGTGTTTTACGCGCTTTTATATCGACAGTTCATCAACACACTGTGGAACTATGCAATACCGGTGGCCAATGCATTGCTGGACAGGCCACCAATCAAACTGGACGAGCGCGGTAAATAGTCTATGGCCGCTGTTGGCAGTCCAATAACAAGCGTCCACTTAAACTTGTGCTATTTTTCATACGCACGCTATTGGATACACGATATATGTATAACACACACACATTTACAAAAAGAACGAGTATGCGTAGCGATCGATGGCTTTGTCTGTCAGCGCGCACAGTGGCAGTTCAAATATGCTTTACGTCTGCGCTCACGGTCACCACATTGATGCATCCTTGGCAAAATAAACAATTTTAATTGAAAACTTTATTTTATTTATTTATTTATTACACATCCGCGCCGTGCTTAAAGCATATTGACAACAAAAACACACGTAAATGAAGGCTTTCAACGGCAGTCAGTCTGTCACAAGCAAACCAAAAATCGTCAGAAAAACAACAGAAACAACACACGCAACAAATGTGCGTTATGAGCGCGAAGAGTGGCGCTTAAGCGGTAGAAGACAAACTGCGTGTAGGCTGCATTTTTGCCATTGACATGCCGCGCGCTCCGCAGCAATCACACATAAACGCGCATATTTAATGGCATTACATGCATTTAAATACCTTGTTATTTTATTATTATACAAAAACACCAGCGTTATGTAGTGTGTATGAGAATGCTGCATATCATTATGGTTAATGTATGTGCGTGCTCTATAAAATACGAGCTCATTTATTAAAATTACGTATACGCAATGTAAACCGCAAACGCATCAGCGCGGCATCTTCACACGCGCACGAACCCATGTACCGCTACTTCAAAGTGCATTTGCTGCACATCTCCAGTGTATACTTTGGCAATTTTAATGCAATCAAGCGCAATGCTGAAGAACTCTTGGCGCATGCACAAACGCACGCGTTTAAGTGCGTGTGTGTCAGCCAGCGTTGCGCTAGGAGTGCGCGGTAATAAATATTTTAATATATTGTAGTTGCCGCGTTGCATTGTCAGCACATCAGTGTGATTAAATAAATAATCGAATTTATTTATTTATTGCATTTGAGTTTCTCATTAACTTCAGCGCTTCATTTAGAGTCAATGTAAGACTTCTCCAGCAGATTTATGCATTTTTTTCTACCAAACGCCGCAATCAATCTGCGGTTGTTGAGGGCTTCGAATATTGTGTGCTCTTTTATATTAAATGAATCAAGGGAAATATTGACAAAAGGTACTCTGTAAGCATGTACATAATTTTATTAAAGAAAACGTGCGGCTTTATGAAGACTTATTAAAGGTTACTTTGAAAAATTATATGAAAAATTACATTCCTTGGATATCCAATATTAAATATTAAACCCTCTTACTGTTCCACTTGTTCAATAATTTATAACTTTAGATATCTATAATAATTTTAGATATAAATCAAGGCTTACACTTCGACCTTTAACCTTGTATCTTCCAAGCTCAATCCCCATTCTGTCTGTAAAAAATAGTTTCTGGTTACCAGACAAAGAGATTAGTAGATGCCGAGCTCCGAAGTGCAGACTCCTTCAGCGAGCTAAGCATTTAAGTCTAAAGTAAATTAGCAATACTGCTCATAAACTAGTTGACTGTTCGCTAAAAGCTGGACAAAAAATAGTTGACTTCATTATTTATAGCATCAAATTATTTCAATATTAAGCACTTTTCGGTTTTTAATCATTGGGAACTGCAGAGCGGATCAGCTCGTAAGAAGGGACATTTTTATCCCTCTTTTATCGGGCTGAGAACGGTGCTCCTTATTCTAGCGCTCGATCTATGGCACTCGCTCGATCGAGAGCTCGGTATTGCAAGGTTCATCATGTAACAATAGTAGGAGTTCTTACTGTACACTGTCTAATAGGCAGTTTCATCTCTATTGTCCAGGTTTCACATGGCTGAGGTGGAAACATCTCTTCGGTGAAGCAGGACAATATTCCGGCGTTGACATTTGGTTTATATATTCGTCGATAGTGGCTATCACGATGTATATCTAGAATTTCTTTCCTGAGAAGGCTGTCGAATGCAGTTCCTTCACTATCCAGCTTTCCCAAAACTGAGATTCAACAGGAAAATTTCCCCAAGTTGAAATTAACCAATATCATATATCGATATATAGGTGTCTTTCACTACCCATATCTAAAAGTTCTTGGTATTAAATATTTAGTTATACAGTCACTTAGGCTCAACTCACACAGGATAAGTCAATAATAATTTCTTGTCTGATACAACAGCCCATAGATATGAAGCTATGACAACCCACACCGAACAAGGCGAGATAATAACGCATGTTCGCTTGGGTGGTTTAGAGCAAAATTGCTTTTTGTGTCTTACGAGGGCTGCTATATATATTTCTGGCCTAATAATGAAAATAGGAATATTTATCAACTTAAATGGTTTTATTGTTTTTCAAAATATTCTCCATCAAGATTTATACATTTTTGCATGCGGTCAAACCAATTTTCGAAGCACTTTTTTTGAGCGATTGTCAAATTGTGCGGGATCCAACGAGAACAAACCTTTTTTTACGGCCAGGTGTTCATGCAATATCGAATGTATGCTGGTGGGAGAAATGCATAGGCATGCCTCTATCTGAAGGTATGTTACATGACGGTCTTGCATTATCAGTTCACGAACAGCATCGATGTTTTCTGGCACAACGGCTGTTTTTGGACAACCTTCACAGAATTCGTCTTTGAGCGAGCGTCGGCCACGATTGAATTCGTTGTACCAGTTTTTCACAGTGCTATAGGATGGTGCTTCATAGCCATACAAAGATTTTAGTTCATCGATGCACTCTTGTCACGATAATATACGTCGAAAGTTGTGAAAAATGATCGCACGAAAATGTTCACGAGTTAATTCCATTTTTTGGCCGAGATGAATTTTTTAATTCCCTGTAAATAAAACAATTCACGATGACAAAACGTTCTGAGTGATGTTATGCTAAAAAATGTCAAACTTTCCAATGGAAATGTCAGATTGCACCTGGCAACACTTAGTGTTGCCTAGGCCAGAAATATATGTATATAGCAGCCCTCGTATTGGTCAAAGGCGTTTTTAACTAATCCGGTGTGGGTTGAGCCTTAGTGACAATAAAATATTAAATGGCTCTTTCATATATTAAAATATTTAGTTAAAGCACATTCAATCTAAAGATTTCAGCATCTCTGTCTGACTCCATATTCCCCATTAACAAGTGCAAATATTCAATTTCCTTCTACAACAGAAAATTTCGTTTAGTTTTTACTGTAGTTTTTACCATTCACATGATGGTCGCCCTTGGGTCTACCAATCTCATATGTGAATTTTTGTTTGCTAAATTAGTTATATCAAGAAAAAATCTGAAATGATTTGTCATAGTTTTTTAAAATTGGCGGATAATCTTTAAGTCCTATCCAAAAACAATTTTCCGAAAAAAAAAATTGGTATATGATCTCATTTCCTTGTTTAATTTTGGTATCTGAGCTTTAACCTTTAAAAAAATGTAATTTTTTATTGTAAAAACTTAGCCATTTCTATTTTCATAAAGATCTGAAAGTATTGGTATCTTTAACGAACTTCTACTATTGACTTAACTATATACTTCTGTCAGTTAATATGGACCTTCGATTCAAGTGACTTTTTTCACAAAACTACCAAACTCGCTTCAGAAACAAAAGTAAGTCAAATGAATATATTTTCCATTCCGTTTTCACTGCATTCGCATTTCCTCCCATTGATGAGCCACTTTTGATGAGATATCGCTGATAATGTTGAAAGGTTCGCTTTTGTGCAGAGAAGTATGCTTGAGAAAATCGATCAAAAATCACTGCGATCATTGAGCTTTTCCCCGTCTCACCAATAATAATGCTCGGGTCAAAGCGTTGCAATGAGAATGCACTTTTTTGGTTTTTGTTGTCCGTTTTTCATAATTTTTTTTTGATTATTTTTTCTTCTGATTGCCGCATTTTTGATCTTGTTGATAGCATTAACTGCCCCATCGACATTAAAGAGTTACTGAATCACGCATTAAGGCTACAAACAAACAATATAACAACAACAAAAATGCCGAAATCACCTCAATGACTTTAACGCGGTACAGCTCTAAGTATGTACGTGTGTAAGTGTAGTTAAGTACACTTGGGCGATTACTCGATTTCTCCACCTCACCTGTCGAACGTCTTAAGCGCAACGACTTCAACTTTCTTCAGATCAGCTATGTAAGTGTGTGCATGAAGTGTAATTTAAGCGCACAAATGCGTTACGTAGGCCATAATTATAACGAATCATTGGTCCAAATATTTTATATGCGGCAATTGATATGCGGCAATTGATATGTGGGACGCGAACATAAAAGGTGTGATAAAATATTATTGGACTGAAATTTTTAATTAAAGTGAAAAGTGAGGATAGTAAAATTCCTAATTGTGGGTCTAAATATCACTACCGTTAGTCCCTTGTACACTGAAAGTTTTCAGTTCAGATATATTTTATAATAGAGTTGCCACCTAGAAAAAATTAATATATAATGAAATTCTTGAAATTGGTGCAGAAATGTAAATGCTTAAAAAAGTTTTTGCGGAAGCTAGTACGGTATGGTTGCCACTTATCGCAAAATATAAGAATGTAAAATTATTTAAAAATGCTGTCAATAGTAAAGCAATTGTATAATGTCTTAAAATATTTAGTGAGGCTATAGTTTTGAACTATTTTCAAACAGGGTTGCCACTTATTGGAAAACATAAAGCTGAAAAAATATTCTATAAAATGAGTAGAGCGTTTTAAAGAAGCTTTTGGAATACATTATACCGAGTGGCACGAATTTTGACGTATTTTGAAACAGAGTTGCCAAATATCGAAAAAATTAAATCTGGCAAAATTGATTTGAAAAATGTGTTGAGCGTTTTCAAACAGTGTTTTGAATATATTTCAGAGATTTTATTTTTGACACACTTGGAAATAAAAATTATGCCAAATATTACAAAAAAAATATGTTGAAAATTTTGGACTACTTTCCAGGGGACCTTAATAAAAAAATTAAATAGAGTTGCCACCTATCAAAATGTAAAACTGAAAAAAATGTGTACCAAAGTGTAATGTGCTTTAGATATTTTTTCGTGGCAATTCATTGTCTTTTGATTTTCTATTATCAAAATTAATTTTGTCGCTATTTACACCTTTCAGCACCACTGTCCATTGCAGTAGAAAAAACCAACAACTCAAAATCGATTTACAAAGTGTTCTGTTAGTCCATTGACGGCTTGGACGAAGTTGAGCGCTTGATCGCGCTTCGAATAGAGTTGCCTTTCTTTTCTTCGACAGCGCCCCTTTTGATATGAGTAACTGCACATGTATATAAGTGTTATATTGCATGTACACACAGAATCAAGTTGCTTTTGGTACTGTGCGACTGCTGCTGCTGCTGAGGCGGCCGCTGCCGGTTTCGTTTCATTATTAAATGATGACTGTGTTGAAAATGCTCATTAATGCTGTACTTCAGAAATTAAAGCATACCAGTGCGCACAATTGTTACAGTTTATTTTTCAACGGACTTTTTTTATTTTTTTTCTGATTTTTCTTCATTTTCTTTTTGTTGCATTGCTGCTTATCAGCGCGCCCTTATTGCTGTAACGGCGATATTCTACTTGTTCACGCCATCAGCGGATGAAAATAAATAAATAATGGCACAACAATAACAAAGTATACAACAACGCCAACATAAACATACAAACAGGTAGGCTCTCTAACACAAGCAACAACAACAATCAATCTGACAGCGTCCATCAGCGAGTTGCGGCTTAAACGCCAAGCTTCCCGTGCACACACAGTCCAACCACAGCCACAGCCAGTCAGTCAGTCAATCAAGCGCGCTTACTACAATTACTGTATACGAGTATACAGTTCACTCGTTAATTTCATGATGTGGCAGCCACGAACAGGTTTTCATGCCACTTTACGTCATTGTTGGCCTGTATGTGTGTGTGTTTGTAGACAAAACAAATTCTTTTGCAATTAACTTTTTATTGTGTACCATGTTGAACTTCTATACACCCGCCAACGTCCGCGTCGCTGAAGCTAGCGCGCATTCGTGCAACCTCTCTACGCTGGCTCACGCCTGCTTTAGTCTATTTATTTTTGTAATTTTTTTCGAATTCTTTTTTTGCTTTTTTGTAATAATTACAATTCATATTTTTCGGTTTGTTATTTTAATTAGAGCAGCTTGAAAATTGTTCATTATCGTGCAATGAGAATAAAATAATTGCAGACATTATCGCCACGCAGGCAAATGAAAGGGTAAAGGGTGCACATGAACACACACACATTAACAAAGATGAGTGTGAAGTCATTGTAATAAAAAAAATTATTGGAAAAAAATTAAATAAAATTGCGCCAAACAACAAAAAGTATGAATATAATGCAGGCAAATGCGCTTTAAGATAACATACCTTTTCGATTTTCATACAAAAATGTATAAAAAAATAAAAAATTAAATAAAAATTCAAATAAGCATCCATCGGGAATTAATTCCCTCATTATTCCGCATTCACGCGAGACATTCCGCTTTTATTAAGCGTGAAATTTCTGTAAAATCATAGTTAAAATGCATTTCTTGGTGTTAACTAGGTTCAGCTTGATCTAATCTTGTTGTTGTTGTTATTCTAGTGCTCTTCAATGTGCTAGCTATTGTTATACTAAACAAATATTTGTCTTATAAATTAAGCCGCTGTGTTGTTATTAAACAAATATTTAGTCTGTCCGTCGTACCGCCCTTGGGGCTTTGAATAATCGATTAACGCTTTGTTGCCTCGTTCTTTATGCTTAATTACTTATTGATTCGAAATTTGCTGTCATTCCTTAAAGCATAATGTGATATGCATAGGCAAATTTTATAAAAAATATCTCAATATTATCTCTGATTGAAAAAGGTAAGCTTGAAAGATCACATCAACTGAAGTGTCTCTAAAGGCTTTCGTATTTGGAACTTCTGTAGAGTAATAACTCCAAAATACTCAAAAAGGAAATGAAGCAATACACTCTTAACAACTTGAACTGTAACAACAGTCTATTCAATTTACATATCCAGAAGACATTCTTACCGCCCAACCGATAATTATACAAGTAAATTATGAGTCAGCTCTAACAGACAGACTTTAAACTGTGATTCAGAACTGAACCTAGATTCATCACCGTTTCGGACTCGAATCTAACTTTTTCTGAATAGCAAACGTGACTCGTGAGTGTCAATGTGAACAAGAAAATGAGACCTTTGGATATATTGAAGGGCGAATATGGACTGTAGTTTGTAGTATAAGGAAAGTCCAAGGTATTTATGCTTTTTTATACATATTATAGAGAACGTTTCTATACTAAATTACCAAACCACACTAACTTGGAATCTGAGTTAGCCGATATTTACATTATTTTTCTACAAAACAGTCGATTTCTCTCAGTATCAAAGTATGGTATATGGACTTTTATTGAGACACCCTTCCGTCCATATAGATTCAGATTTAGAAGACAACGAATAATAATTGCTTTGGAGTTACTTATATGTTGAAGAGATAAAAAAACAATTATTTCGCTACTTTGGACTGAGTAGGCAATTGAACAGTAAAGTCCTCTCTCGACGAACCAAAATCAAGCTCTACAAGTCGCTTATCATTCCCGTCCTGCTCTACGGTGCAGAAGCTTGGACGATGTCAACATCAGATGAGACGACACTAGGAGTTTTCGAGAGGAAAATTTTGCGCAAGATTTATGGTCCTCAGAACATTGGCAACGGCGAATACCGCAGACGATGGAACGATGAGCTGTACGAGTTATACGACGACATTGACATAGTTCAGCGAATAAAAAGACAGCGGCTACGCTGGCTAGGTCATGTTGTCCGAATGGACGAAAACACTCCAGCACTGAAAGTGTTCGATGCAGTACCCGCCGGAGGAAGCCGAGGAAGGGGAAGGCCTCCACTCCGTTGGAGGGACCAGGTGGAGAGCGACCTGGTTAAACTTGGGATCTCCAACTGGCGCCGACCTGCGAAGGAGAGAGAGAGGTGGCGCACTATCGTCGATTCGGCTATAACCGGCTAAACGGTTGCAACGCCAATCACATACATTTACCCTTGAGACAAAATTTCTAGAAACCCAATTACGAAAGTTATGAGACGTGGGATGTTACCCCTGTGGATTGACTTCCATTAGATGATATGTTGTTTAAATATATAGAGTTGTGGAATGGCGTCTGTATCTGAGTTAGCTTGAGGCCTTAAATTATTTCTAATCATTTGATAGGAGAACATTGACGTCCTAAGCAAAAATTACTTAAAGTCTCGAATTCAGAAGGAATTATCAAGGTCTGAGGTTGGATATCATAGTTAATGACTTACTCATTGGTCACAGTCATGTGGCGGCACAAGATGAGGCTGATAGATCGCGAAGACTGCATGAAATGTCAAGAGCAAGATACCAGAGAAACAATGGAGCATCTCTTGTGTGCTTGTCCTTCATTATCCAGGTAACAGCTTCAGCATTTCAGGGCTTCCCGGTACGATAATCTGGAAGAGATATCGTTAGTGAAACCACATAACTTTTTTAAATTATCGTCAAGTGGGAGCATCGTAAAGGATGACTAGGACCAAAACTGGTCTATGTGTGGCTTTCTGGCCTACCAGATTAATGATAGCATACATCTAGGCATGTAGACGTCCTAGGAATAATAGGGGCAGAAAAGCAGTAAGAAAGAACACTTCTACGCTTAATAATGTAACGGCAGACTCAAAGCTTTGTAGAACTTCTAATGATAATTCTGTTCAGACGTGTTTCGTATGGGCTACTGCTATTGAAAAGTACGTGACTACTTGAAGAGTCAAAAACTCAAATTTGGAGTGTAGAACAACTATCGTTTCTTGAATGTCAACTCTTCTCATATGTTATTATTGAAATTAGCAGAAACTCAACGACTCCTGTTGGCTACTTTCGCAATTATCATTAAGAAATCGCTGACGAGAGCGTCATCTTTAGATAAATAAGACAAAATAACAGCACAACAACAATCATTATTTGAGGAAGATCACCTTACAGGACTAAAGTGACACAAAGGATTCCACAACAAACTGCATGTTTCGAATTTCCCAAGAAAACAGGTACACGCACAGCTCGTCAAGCACACAAACACATATGAAGACCTAACCGAAGACACACGAAACATGCGTCCCTACATGACTACGCATATATTTGGCTCCGCGCTGCGCTAAGGCTCTCCTGCTGCGCAACGGATTGTGTGAAATTATACGAAATTGTTGAGAATTAATTTTGGAAATTGCAAAGAAATTAATAGCTCATCATTGCGAACGGAGGAAAAAGACAACAATTCATTATCGGTTTTGCTGTTGTTGTTGATAGGCAGGCGCGTAGGCTGACGATGGGAAAAGTGTTTTGGGTTCTCATATTTTGTGTATTGTCTACGAAAGAAAGGACGAAGGAACACTGCAAACACACACAGGCTTAGCGACTTTTGTCCAACTAGCTCCCGTTGTGTGTGCGTGAATGAGTATGTGAGTGTGTGTTGGTGAAACACTAGTGGTGATTTGTAATAGAAAGAAGATAGATCTCATGCGGACATTGCAACGATTATGGATTTGCGGGGTTGCTTATAAGCCACCTTGAGATTAGTGCGAATAGTGTGTGGAGTAGGAGCATAAGATTACAGTGCGAAATTGTTGTTTTTGTAGTTGTTCCAGTAGTGATTTGTTGACCTTGTGCAGACCTTGAACGCAGTAGGACTATTTTAAAGTGTCCAATTGGTTTTGAGAAAACAGTTAGTAGATGAGTGTGAGCATGTGTGTATATATTTATATCTTAAAATAACTATTTATGTTTCTATTAATGTATTTTCGCTGTTGTAAGTATTACAGTTCAAATGCGCAAACTAAGGGTCATCATTAAAATAATTACCAGCAAGTTTTCGACCTTCTCGAGAAAATAACACATTATCGAACATTTTTCAAAGTTTCAAATTCAAATTTTTCTATTAGTTTTTAAATTTTCATGAAAATTCATTACCAAAATATTTTTATTAAATGCTATAAATATTATAAAGATAATGTTTTTTTAAGAAGTTAAAAAAATACGAAATACATTTATTTTGAGTTTACAAAAATTATAAAATTCATAAAAAAATATTTAATAGTCGAATTGTCGAATAAAAGTGAAAAGTTTATTTTGAAAATTATTTTTAAAGTTTTTAATTTTGAAAAAAGAAATAAATTTTAATAAATATTCGAAAACACTTTAATTTTTGTAATATCCTCAACGAATTATTTTTTTTTATTATATAAATATTAAAATTAATTTTTCAAATTCTTAAAATATTTTTTAAATTTTTGAAAATATTTTGTTTCGAAAATTATCGAATAATTACATTATTTTTTATATTTCTATGTATTTTATTGTATAATGGTTGTTAATTTTTTAGTTCTTAAAACTTTCTAAGTTAGAAAGTGAAACATATTGCCCATTGTGAACCTAAAACATTAAAATGTAATCTATAAATTAAAATTTTGAAATATTGAAGAATTTTCTAATCAAATATGGATTGAAGAAAGTACAAAGTGTCATTATCAAACATATTAAAATTTAAAAATTGAAAACAACATTTAGATTTTTAAAATAAAAAATAAAAAAAAAATAAATGAAATTATAAAAAGAAATTTTTTTAAATATTGGATTATTT
Organism: Zeugodacus cucurbitae; assembly: GCF_028554725.1. Classification (NCBI taxonomy): domain Eukaryota; kingdom Metazoa; phylum Arthropoda; class Insecta; order Diptera; family Tephritidae; genus Zeugodacus; species Zeugodacus cucurbitae. The sequence goes on from NC_071669.1 coordinate 19,829,082, forward strand.
TCTAATCAGATTTAGATTGTGGAACTTAAAAAAAATTAAAATTTTTTTTATTAAATTTCACAAAAAAATTGTAATACAAATGTGTTTTTAGAATTAAAATTATAATATTTTTTTTTAACATTTTATTTAAAAAAGTTTTTAATTTTAAATTTAATATTTTTTATGTTAGTCTTTTTTTAATATAAAATTTTGATTTCATTGAACATGTATTTTTTTAATTTTACTAATTTATTTGTTTTTAATTTCAATTTATTTTTTCTCCTATTATTAATTTTTGCTGTAATAAAATCACTTACCATCTTTTTGTAACCTTCCAAACTCCTTTTCATCAATGAAAAAGTCCAGTTATTTATTTTTTAATTCAAAAAGGTTCATACTTTATTTATTTCATTATGTTTTTTTGTGGATTTTTATCAATTTTTTATATATAATTTAAATATTCTTCTAACTATTACAAATTAGTGTTGTGTTGTTGTATTAAAACTAAATATACTAACTAAACAACAGGTTTTATAAAATAATTTACATTTCGCTTAACGGCTAAGTAAGTACAATTTTCGCTTAACAGTATAATTACCGTTATTAAAAATTAAGTCAGTGCTTTTTTCGAAACAAAAATAAAAAATAATTATAATAAAAATGCTTACAAACTAGTTGTTAGACTACTTAGGTAAGTTATTTACAATTAATGCTATGTCTTCCGATTTGTTGTTCTTTAAATTGTTATTGTTTTCTTTAAATCAATATTATTTTTTATATACAAATTTTTGAAAAGTATCATTATGTTTGGAAAATTTAATTTCAATTTCACACTTTTTGAAAAATGCTCTCTCCGAAGCATACCTTTAGGTGCACGAACTTAGCCTATTGTCTTTGCTGCTAATTACATATGTAGTTACTTAAGTTATATAATTCGTTGGTTTACTATTTATGTACTTAGGGTCCTCGGTAGTAATACTTGAAATTCTATCTCGTGATCTCTCCTACACGCTAACGCCCCCTGTATATCCCTTGCATACTTTCGCTTTTACCCCCGCTTAACGCTCTCACTCCCGTTTTGATAATACGCTTACGCTACGACACGCGGTCACATCACAGTTGGCGCCCACTAAGCGTACAAGCTCAGCTTCGGCTGATGATAGGTGGGGTAACGCACCGCCAGCGGCAGCTCATTACCCACACTAAACACCTGCGATCAGTGTGGATTACGCATTGTGTTGTTGCCTTGCTGCTGTTGTTGTTGTTGTAGTTGCTTTTGTGCATTAGCGCCCATGAAGGAGCGACGACCCGTAGTCGCTACACCATTACGTAAGGGCAATGCTGGCGGTAGTGGTGGCGGTGTTGGCGTTTTGGAGCAACGTCCCTGCTCTAACGGCATCGAATAGTGTGTGTTGCTGTAAATATAATTGGCATCCATTACCTCGCTAGACGCATCACAATCGCTACGTGATGAAGTGCCATAATGCAACGGCTGTTGTTGTTGCTGTTGCAGCTGTTTTTGTTGTTGCTGTTGTTGTTGGTTGAAGTGCTCTTGGGTGAGACGCAGCTGGTGTTGGCGTGCTTCGCATGTATTCACCCCGGGCGAATGCATCATTGGCACATCGGCATACGAGTAGCACGACTCGCCGACATCCAACGTAACGCCGGAGTGTGCGAATTGCGGTTTCGTGTAATGGTTTACGCTCTGCTGCGTTTCCGCCACGTTGCCGTTGCAGGGTTTAAGCCGTAGCGAGTAGGATGCGCAATCGTCAATGCTAACACCCGCTTGTAGCGCTTTCTTCTCGTTCAACACACTGGCGGTGGGCACTTGCAGCTGTTGTAGATTCTTCTGTGCATCGGGCGCGTTCAAGTCGTTGATGGGCATGGTGCAAAAGCCGTAATGACGTGCAGCCGGGTGGTGTGGTGTGTAGGTGTTCGAGAAGGTCGAGTGTATGCCCAGGCTGCAGGGATGATGTTGATGGCGCGTGATGTAGTCCTCATCGCAGAAAGTCTTCTGGTATTCACGTTCTTTACGTCCCAAAGCCGAGTTACCCCAAACACCGCTGCTGATGTACTCGCGGATCTTGCGGCGACAACGGTACAAAATCAGCGCCAAAGCGGTGAGTGTGGCAGCCGAACCGACGAGCAAAGCACCGATCAAAGCCTGTTTGCGTGGATCGGTGTGCGTACAACCCATAAGCGCCGGATTCAAGTTGCGCAAAGCTTCGCCATGCAGCCGTTCGGGGAATGCGCAGTATACCTCAGATATGGCATCGTTTGTGCCGTTCTTCTCCACCAACAAATTGCGCAGCCACATGACACGGCAGTCGCAAGAGATCGGATTCTCCGAGAGATCGAGTGTGATAAGATCGCGCCATGGGAACAGCCCCTCAGCGAGTGTGGTAAGCGCGTTTGCTTTCAATATGACATGACGCATATTGGGTAAACCGCTTAGAGCACCTTCTTGCACCTCATGCAACATTTTGTTTGATGACAGATTCAAGTATTCCAAATTACCATTTGTGGAGAAAGCGCCATTCATAATGCGTTTCAACCGTAAAGCGCCATTGATTTCCAAACGTTTCAATTGCTTTAGACCAACGAAAGCACCCTCAACGATCACCTCAAAATCATTCTGACCCAACGCCAATTCCTCCAAACGTACCAAATTGCTCAAACTGAAGGTGGGCACACGTGTCAAACGATTATCGGACAGATCCAGTTGACGCAACGCCTCCAAGCCCTTGAACGAATCATGTGAGATATTACGTAGTCCAGCGCCACGTAAGTCCAGACGCGTTAAGGCCGGCACATCTTGGAAAGCCGCCGCGGGCACACTCAACAAAGTGTTCATGCCGAGGAAAAGCTCCGCCAAACTGGGCATGGCTTGAAAGATAACCGGATCGGGCACCGATGTCAAAGCATTATCATCCAAATACAAGATACGCAACTGCGTCAAACCGTCAAACGCTTTCGGATCCACAAAGCCAATGCGGTTTTTACCCAAATTCAGCTCCTCAATTTTAGCCAACGGCGTAAAGGTGCCCAAATGCAGTTCGGAAATTAGATTACCGCGTAAATTCAACACCGTCACCGCCGACAGCCCAATGAATGTCTTATTGCTGATTGCGCCGATCTTATTGTCATTCAAATGCACCTCCTGCAGTTTCCTCTGATAGGCGAAGGTGCGCTGCGGTATGGTCATCAGGTGATTCGACGACAAATCGAGGAATGTCAGCTCGGCATAGAATTGTATCGATGAGTCGATTGTCTTGATTTTGTTGTTGCGTATCACCAACCGCTGTATGGATGGATTCAACGCGATGGGCAACACATCCAATTGACCCTCGCCGCACTGTACGACCAAGGTGTTGTCATCGCACTGACAACCGGCTGGACAGTTAGCCAAACCGCTAGCTGTGGCGGTCAGCAGCAGGCAGAGTAGTGAAACGTAGGTAATGCTTGTGAGTTGCAACATTTTGTGGTAAGTATATATGTACGTGTGTGAGTGTGGTTGCTTATTAAGCGTTGCTGTAATTTTAATTTTGTTGTTTTTGTTGTTGCTGTTTGCTATAGCGCATACGTTGCTTCGTTCGTGGTGTGCAGCGTACTTAATGAGTGTTGGTTTTATAAGCGTTCCATTGCTGCAAGAAAGAGAAGTGAAAGAAGTGGAGATGATTAAATAATGCGCTGAAGTGGAGTAAATTAATTCAATGTGAAATGTATGGAAATGCAGCAGATAAGTAATGCATAAAAGTAATAAAAATTGGAAAATGTGAAAAAAGGCAAAGAAAATTTCATTTCTGTTTATGGCTGTGTGTGTGTGTGTTAAGGGTGACTTATGTGCAGCGGAGTTTCCGCTCTGCTGACAAATTTATTTCTGTGCTTTGTAGTGTTAATTAATTGAATATCTTTTTCTTAGTTGTATAATAAAAACAATTTGAATGAGATTATTTAAAATTATTTTTTTGTTAAATATTAATGTGTTTTTTGGTCTTTTTGAAAAAATAATTGGAAAAATTTTAAAATTTCGAAAATCTATACTTTAAAAATTTGGTTCCTCAGAAATAACTTGATTATTTAATACATTTAAATTTTCGACCACATATTTTTCAAAAATTTAATATTTTCAACACTCCTCTATCTTATTTTTAAAAAATACGCATGAAGATTTTTTGTCTAAAAACTCCGTAGTTTTGAATATAACTTTCAAAACTGAAATTTGTAAGAAAAATATAATTTTCGAATTTGGCGCCTAAATAACTCATATTCTTATTAGAGACAAATTCTATGGAAATTCAATAATTCCACAATATTATTGCTATTTGAGAATTTTTTATTACAAAAATTTCACTTTTTAGAAATTTGAAAATTTTTCTGTTTGAATTATCTCAAAACCAATTTATTTTAAATTCTAAAACTTGTATAATTTCGCATTTAAAGCTGTAGTTGTCTAATAATTTAATACTGATTTTGAAACACCAAATTTGTTTGAAGATATTTGGACCAATAACTAAATATAAAGCACATGTAAACACTTTATCCATAATCACTCTTTGCCTTTTAAGTTACTAAACTTAATAAATATTGGCTCTAAAAAATAACTATTTTGATATGTGAAACTGGTGTCGTAGTGGCTTTTGAAATAGCTTTTCATTTCCTATTTCATTATTAATTTTTTCTTTATGTAATAAAAATTTTAAATTTATAATTTTTTTAAACAAAATTTAGTATTCAATATTTCAAAAAATTCAGTTTTATTATTATTCAATTTTATAACTGAAAATTTTTATGTTTAAAAATTTAGTATTTCTAAATTTAATTTTCGAAAATTTCAATATTAAAAATTTTCAATATAAAAAATGTTTGTAATTTTCTTGTCAATTTTTTATTAGTTCTTAATGCATTTTTGAAAAAACACAATTTTGAAAAAACTAAAATTTTGTGCTTTTTTAAATTTTTTCAAACTTAGAAGTGTTTCTTTTCTAACCAGTCACACATATTTTCACGTATCAATATTTTGTGTCTTTCCAAAATTCATTTGAACTTGTTTACAGTTTCACAAACACTAAATATAAATTTTGAAATACTTTTTAAGTATTTTCAAAATTTTTCTCATAACATAATTTGCAACACAACCAACCTTTTCCAACTGGCCAGCTGTAACTCGTACACATTAAAACAGAGTTCTCATGCGATTTTTATGATTTCTCCAATTTTTCACACGCACTTCAATTGCAATTTGAGTGATTTTGTATTTTCACTGTGATTTTCAGCACTTAACTGTTTAATAAAGCACTTCCGTGGCAAACAGAAATGTTTGTTGTTGCTAACGTTTATGTTGTTTACTTTGCTGTTTTTGATACAGTTATTTATTTTTCACAAATATTCATGGTTTTTAATGATAAAATCACTTGGTGAGTTTCAAAATTATTTTGAACACAATTTTGAGCAATTTTTGCTTATTTGTTTATGTTTTTATTTTTCTTATATTGAACACACTTATTAGAATTTTCCGTGCAATAGCTGCACCGTGAGCGATAATCCAAGTGTTCGCTTTAATCACGGCTTTGCTAATAAACGAAATAAAAAATTTGGCACTTTTTGTCGACTGTCGCGCTTTCTTATGTCTTAACTCTGCGCGCTCTACATTTATAGACGACTTTGGCGTTTGATTTTTGCTAAGTTTCGAAAGTGTTCGAATTGGTTTCTTGGTTAGTGAAAGCCAAGTATAGAACCGCACACGGCCAAGCAACGAACTACACTAAAATTTGAACGAACCTAGTGTGTTAACAACACCTCGGTGTGCTGTTGTGGCCCATGGAGAAGCGGCCAAGCGTAAATAATTCTGCTACCTAACCAGCCAACAAGCAACGGACTGCAAACAAGCGATAGTGTACGGAGAATACCAACAACAACCCTCATTGGAGTCTTTGGAGTGCAAAGCGCGCTCAAAAATCAACGTTTTTTGACTTCGGCGAGCACAGAGTTGCTCGTGGAATTGCAGCCGGAGGTAGGAAAACCAGTTTGAGAGCGTTCTACCAAGCGTTTCAGAGAGTTTCGTGAGTGCTTGTACAAAATACTTGGAGAGCCAGCACAGTAGACTCACATGTAGCAGGCAGCGGACGGCAAAAAGGCAGCTGCATTTGCGGTGAATGCTCACCAATTGGTCATCCAAGTCAAGGAGAGTGTGTGACTCCACACTAGCACTCTCACAATATTAATGAGTGTACTCAGAGCGTAGCGCTTCACATGCATTTACTCAGCATGAGTGCGCCAGTAGAGGTCGCTGTGCACATTAGCTTCACTGAAATGCATTCAATGCCAATTCGAAATGCATACAATGCGCTTCCTGTCTGCTCTCTTTCACTCAAACTCATTTGACACACGCACTCAGTTACTCAATGCTCAAAGTTTAGTTGTTTGTGTATTTGTACGGCTGACCTTTAGTTTTGCTTAGGTCTAAAATGCAGCTGCATGCCACAAGGGCATTTTTGCTGTGGCATGCTGCGTTGTTGTGCTGTCAGGCAATTGGAGTTGCAACATCATTGCCATAGCGTCGGCAGTATTTACGTAAAGTTCTTGTTGACGGCGTGTAGCAAGTGGCTGGGAACGTAGTTGTTAGTATTTTGATTTTAAAAATTGTTTGTTAGTTTGCGAGAGAATATATTTTTTAGATTAAAATAAAAGTAGAAATTTTAATTTTGTTTAAATCGTCCAAAATCGGAATCATTGCGGAACAGTCTAAAATATTATTTTTCAAAGAATTCTTAAAAATTTCAGTTTAACTTGAAATAGGCGCAAAAATTACCTCGAATTTATTTCGAAAACTTTTGGAAAACAATACTAAATTAATTTGTTTTTCTAAACAATTTTGAAACTTTTCGAATCTCTAAATAGCTATTCAATTACACTGCGTTACAAAGTACCAGTAAACTCTAACTTGTGTGGATTTTGCTTAATATGTGATTTAGAAAACGGTGAACTTATTAGTCTAGCAATTTTTCAAAACAGTTTTACTGAATGATGATATATTGGTTATCAGTGAATTGATAGGTTGAGGTTTTTAGAAACAACATAATGTATCGTTACGTAGAACAGAAGCTTCGTTAACATAACATAATTTGGTACTTTCAATATTAAAACTTGAAAATAAAATTCAATTAATTTAATTTCTTATGTAGATGCAACTTTCTATAAAATATTATTTTTAATTACCACTGACTTGAAGTCAGATATCCAGTAGAAAACCAACGTATCATTAAATGATCTTCGCCAGTTCTTATCAGTATATTTGAAAGTCTCAAGCTCAAAATAGTTCCAAATTATGTTATTATTTCAGTTACATTGATTTTCGGTTGGTCAAATTAATTGAAATTTAAGTCCTAACTGAGGTATATCATTGTAGAGGAGCTTCTCCTCAAATATTTTATAAATTATTCTATCGTTGTGTTCTTAATAATAATGATCATTAAGGTCAAATAGGGTGAACTCAATAGAACAGTTGTTGATATCCAGACAGTGCTATCATATAGTAAAAACTATCTTAAGTGAATTATTAATTTGCAATTTCTCCTGAAAACTCATTCTCAAACGATGGACGTTTTAAAAAGCCACATGAGCTTTTAAAGACTTGATATAATCATGGAATGGAAATCTTTTTTGGAATTAATAGGGATACCTCACTTGCAAAATATAATCGTTAATTTTTGCCATAGTGTATCCAAGATTTCTGTACCATATATAGGAAAAAGTACTATTTGACAGAAAAAATTCATTTTCATCATAATTATAGTCAAGCAAGTACGAAGTACATTTCAGATTAACAATGTGTTGTTGCTGTTGTAGTGGCATAAAACATTCCTCAATTAATTTTAAGAAATGCTGCTGAATTGACAGTTCTTGTTCGGAAAAGGCGGTCCGTTCCGATTTCGTACAACCGACTTTCGTACCATTGTCTATTATAGATTGTCTTTGATACGTCTAATAACTAAATGTGGTCAGGGGGTAGGCCCTATCCGTTCAATTGCGTAATTTATCTAATTAAGTCAATAGTTTCCAAATATTGTATTAGAAATATCGTTTAATCATAGTTTAACCATTACAGAGATAACATTTGACTCTTACAACTTCAGATCATTCCGCCTTTCAATAGAGTTCAAACATGACGGGTGCTTTTTCAGACGTATGGATTTCAATGGGACAATAGTCATCATTCCTGGACGCTTTAATTAGTTTCTTTTTTTTTTTAATTTTTCGACTGAAAGAGAATAAACACAGTTGCATATTATCTCCATTACATTTTTCTGAGATCACTCCAATAGAAATAAAAACGTTTTTCGATTTATTTATTTCGATTTTCACATTTTGAAACTTCAAGGTCATAACAAGTCCTCAGCAGTTTTCCATCCAGCTCACATACAAAAGAGTTGAATTCCAAGAAATCAGAACTAGTAGTCCAAAATTAGCAAATTAATAGCCTTTTAAAAGTCATTTGACAAATCCATATGCAAAATTCACACAAGCGCCTTTAAACCATTCAATCTTGCGAAAAAATCGCTTTCAACGCCAATTAAACGCTCACTTATGTCGGGCGCTTACTAACAGCAATTTACTCCCTTGTCTTCGAATATAGGTCGAGGCAGCTACACACGTACTAAATATATACGAGTACATATATTTGTATAGCGGTACTTAATGCATCAATCATGTGGCAGCGGCAATAATCACCGCATCCACCGCAAGTGAAAGTATGCTCACATGCAAATACAAACACTCACACACATTCACTCCCATCGTTGAATGCAAGTAAGCATGTGAGCATGTGTGTGGGTGCTCGCGTGTGCAGACTCCGCGATTAAGTAGCAAATGTTAATCTAATATTAGCCTGACATAAAGTGTTCCGAGCACTTGAAGGACGCCACTAACCGTGCATTCAAGTATAAAGTACTCATTACCAATCAAATACACAAGTACATATAAGTGTGTATATGTATGTTCGAGTATGAGCTACTTTAGTATGGCAAAAAAGGCGCTCCCAACACCCAGTGAACATATTGGTAATTAAATATTGAGAAGGTCCTTAATCAATATTGATAGGAAATCGATAGTGTTTGCAAATCTTGAACTCATCAAAGGGGTGCTAAGTGAAGAACGCAATATTTTCTGTATATCACATGCGTTACTAGTTTTAGAATATTCATTATTTGACCATTGATCTTATTCGTAAGCGGTAAAACGCCTTAGGTTCATTAAATGACAAAAGCATAGTAGTGTTCCGGAGACCAATGACATATTCATTACAACGGAAGGAACATATACGAACTTGGATAAGATTTTGAAGCATTTTTTTTTTTCAAAAGAACTGAAGAGTTAGGTTATGTTAATTATAAGTATTCTCAATTTTTTTAGCAGAAAAAGTTTCATCCATAAAGAAAGCCTACGAACATATTCGGAATCATTTCTGAAGTAGTAGATTATTGAAATGAAAACAAACACTTCCAGGGCTGATATGCATTGCGGCTCAGAAATGTATATGTACATCTCTTCTTGAGGTACCAATTCCAGCTCACTTATAGATTCTAAAAACTTTCCTTAGCTTTACTGAATGAATAGAGATTATCTTGTTGTAGTCAATAAACTTACTTTATATCAATGGAAACTCTTGAGATAACGGTAAACCATATAATCGAGTTCGGAAATAACCCCTATCTAAAAAAGTTCTTTGTCCGGAGTACCTCCATATTATATTGTCATCGAATTTTGGGATACTCGCACTCAGATATTCAAGTCTTTTTAGTTCGAGTCTCCGTTTCCAATTTAATTTCTCGATATTACATTTCTTCATTCGGGAATTGAACAGCAAATGATATGGCAGAGTATATACATATTTCGTAGACTGTAATAAGTAAGAAGTACCACTTGAACATTGTATTTTGGGACGGAATTGTTTGTTGTGATTCAAGCTTTCCGAAAAAAGTTAAGGATAAAATAAGGGTGCAATACTAATGTTTTGAAAGTAGCTTGATCTATATTTTTGCATAGGACGCTAGGACTACAGTTTTAGTCCAGAAACTCAAAATTGATTTTTAATAGTCTTATTTTATAGGAGTTGTGATTCTAAATCTGTGGCGTAACTGAGACGTACTTGAACACATACTCATTTTGTTTAGATTGGTTACTATAAATGCTAGAATAGAATAGTATGGATATGATAGAATAGGATAGGATCGGATTAGAGAGAGTAGGATGTGATAAAATAGAAAAGTAAAGAATTATATAGGATGGGATAAGTAACAATAGAATAGTAACGATTGAATTGAATTAGTCAGGAATAGAATGTTAGAGTAAGAAAAAATAAGATAGAAGAATTTAGATTTAAGAAGGATAGTATATGATAAGATAGAAAAAAATAGATGGATGTGATATGATTGGTTAACAAATTATGATAGAATAGTTGTTGTTTTGTATAGACCAGGGTAGGCTAAGATATAGTAGAATAGGTTGGGATAGAAATATTTGCAATATTTTAAAATCCTAGTTCTCACCAGTTCACATGCCTCAACTAGTTGACGGATTTAATCACCAAAATGCTTACTTGGTTCTTCGTAGCTATGTATATTTTGTTCTTATACTAATAAATATCTCTGTATGTATGCGTTGCGTGTGCGATATGGCGAAAGAAATTTTAAAACCACAATGCTCCACACACTTACTTGTACGCGCCGGCATATGTAAATGTCGGGGATCTGCTTTCGCACGAGTAGAACCATGCATACATAATTAAACAGACGCTGCTTGCGCAAACCAACAACAGCAACAACGACCATCTAGGAACCCCATGAGAACCTTTAACCTTCAAAGAAGAATATGCGCTTTTCAACAACTACCAGTAACTCAACCCCAAACTAATGATTATCAACACCTTCCCTACATTAAAAATACATATGTACATATGAATACATATACATATATAGTAGAAATACATATGCATGTACTTATATATGGTATAATCGTACAGCGTGACGTTATCAACGCCTTCGCTTTACCACATCAGCCGCATCATTATCCGCGACGCTCGTTTAAATGAGTTAATTGAAAGGATACCTAACGGTGAAACGTTAAGGTGGCAACAACGCTCACGACACACATGCACGGACCAAAGCGCGTGTGTTTACATGTGTATGTGTGTGTTTCCTACCGATGCCTGGTTGCAGATATGAATTCGCATAATTAGACTTGCCACAGTCACCTACCAACCAGGCAGCCGCGGCAGTTCACCGAGCTATTAACGCAGTTTACTGGAAATACCGCAGCAATAACCAGCTAAGCACTGCCAACACCCCAACGTTTAACGTTGATTTTTTTTTCGTTTTTTTGATTTTTTATTTTTTATTAATTTGTTTTTGCTTGCTATTGAAGTGTGCTGATTATTTTTACACTCGCTCTTTTTCTATATATTTCTATATATACATAAGTAGCCGCAGTGCCGCTGTTGTTGTTTTTGTTGTTGTTGCTGGGGTTGTCGGATTAAGCACCTCTTATCAGCATAACCGTTAATGAGTTGAGCATCATTAGGGCGCACACACTCGTCTGTAAATGATTTTGTTTTCGCATTAAACGCAATATAAACACTGACTGATATGCCTCATATAGTGTGGCACACAAACGCACTTAAGTGGCAATAAATGCATATCTAAATGCTCGTACAAAAGTATTTATTTGTATGTGGTTGACTTCAAAAAGAGTCTTCTCAAGTGCTTGAAGTACCGGGAAATGAGAGCGTAAGTGCATTAGAGTGCTTGCAACAAATGTTAGACACTTGGGTTTGAGTAGATGAGTGTATGTTTATACATGTATATATATAATTTTTTTATTAACTCATTTTAAATATTGTTTAAACTTTTTGTTCGTTTTTCTAATTTTTTTTTTTTAATTATAATACTTTGAAAAATATATTTTTTTCAATTTCCATATATTAAGAATATGTTTAATTATAAAAAACAATAACTAAATTTCTTAAAAAAATTCTCTAATTTATTTTAAAACAAGGTATTATATATATTTTTAGAATTAAAAATTTTGTTTCATTAAAATATTTTTTTTAATTAATTTTAAATATTTTTCAAATTTTTTTTTAATTATAATATTTTTAAATTTATTTTTTTATTTTTTTTTTAATATTTTTTTTTATTTATTTTTTTATTTTAAATAATATTATATTTAAATGTATTATTACTTTTTAATATTTTTTTTTGTTGATTTTTTAATTTTTTTTTTGTAATTTTAATTATTTTACGTATTTGTTCTCTTACAATTATTTTCATTTATTTATTATATCTTTATCACTCCATTATACCCGCACTAGTGACATGTTTATGCTGCTATTATCTAAGAAATACAACCTTTTTTTGGTAGTTGCCACATGGGCGTGCTCGTCAACATAACCAATGTCATCGCTGACTCAATCTAATGGATATATGATATACATACCAACAAACGTACTCACATACATTCATCTAAGTACATATAGTGCGCTAATACCTTCCTTTAACAAACACAGTATTCCTCCTTTAGCCTTTCGTATGTGTCCTTTAAAATTTTCAGTTATATTTTTTTTTGTTTTTCGAGTTTGAGGTTTAACATTGTGTTTCTCTTCTTAATAATGTAGTAAATTCTTCTTTTCAAGTGCCTTAACTCAATGTGTCAAGTGCGTCATAATCACTTAGTTTAAGGCACTCGTCGCGTTTTAATGGATTCTTTGGTATCTTTTTTCTGAGATTCGAAAAAAAACGTATATTTTTGGTGGTTTGTAGATATTCACATATGTGGTGTTGTACAACAAACTGCTAAGTAGTTTTAAGAAGAGATAAGTACGGACACATGGTAAAATATGCTCCAGCAAACATATGGATATGTACATTTATATTTGTGATTATTCAAAATTTATGAAGAGATATATCTGAAAAAATAAATAAATTTCAAATATATCCATTACAAAAATATTGCCAAATTAAGTTACAAGTTAGGGCTTCAAGAACTCTAACGCTTTTTGAAAATAATAATGTTTGAATTTTGATGTAATTACTCAAAACATGATAAACAGATCAAGAAATTTCAGATCTTTAGCAGAAAGCATTTAAACTTGACAAATATATCTAGATTTACAAGACCTTGAAGAGATCATTCGTGCTTTTGTAAATTTTTACCTCGAAGTTGAGCATTTGAGAGGCAAAGGCTTCTATAACATCCTTCTATAACATTTTCGCAAAAGATCTGATACTGTTAGCCATACTATATTGATGAAGAATGTGGCTATCTTGGAGCCCATAGATCACAGCAAAATAAATTTCAAAACTGTCGACGGGTATTTCATGGTTTTTTGATCTTTTGGGATATAAAACCATTTGTGTATCATTGCAAAAGACGAAGTAGGTCTCCTGAGGCAAATAATGTATACCCTGAGTATGACCTCATTTAACTTTTCAGTGAAACCTAAATACTTTATTACTTCTAAGAACCAACTATTTTTGTAAACGAAACCCAGGTTGTATGTCTACATACTTATGTATGTGTAGAGTTAGAATATGAGGGCAGATCTTACTGAAAAGAAAACAAATACTCAAGGATGGCTATAGTTTATTGGGCTATAGTTTTTGTAAACGAAACCCAGGTTGTATGTCTACATACTTATGTATGTGTAGAGTTAGAATATGAGGGCAGATCTTACTGAAAAGAAAACAAATACTCAAGGATGGCTATAGTTTATTGGACATTTACAACTTGTAAATACGTTACATATATTTAGTTATATCCTCGTCGAAGTGTCTACGACAGTTTTAAGTACTAAAGACTCTAAAAATAGTAGCAACAAGTACTCTCCGTAGCCTTTCTCTACTATATTGTAAAAGCATTTTCAAATATCCACATATATTTCTTTTGGAATACTGATAGAAATATACGTGCAGATATATACTATATACATTTGTATGTTCTGTAGACACACAAGCCCTTGAGTTCAAGTCCACGTGCACTTTAAGTGGCATTCCAGCTTCTAATAGAGTTCACTGGGTTATTTATTTATTGTTGCCATTTGATATCTTGACAGTTGACAGACCAGTGAGTGGAGTGTTGTATGGGGTAAACCGCTAGAAATATACAAAAATGCACTAGAAATTTGTCAAAATAAAATGCGGTAACATACAGACATACATATATGAGTATTGAGTTTTGAACTTTTTTAAACCATTACAATTTTTCCTTTCCTTTGCTTTTCACATATTTTGGTTGTAGGTTTGGTTAGGATATTAGCCAGATTGGGCACAACATTGCAGGTGGATGCTAATAAAGAGGGAATTTATATACCTCTGGCAACGTGCAGATACCTAATAGATAAACATGCTGTTGATATGGCTGAATCACAATGGAAACAATCAACGACTTGTTCCGTAAGTAGACAAACATGGCATGAGTGGTGCAAGAGCCGCACTTGTCATTTACTGAAATTTAAGAGGAATGACACAGGAACCCTTGTAGGGGTGTTAACGGGACACTGTCTGATTGGTAGACACGCCAGCAGACTGGTGGTACCTTGTAACGATTACTACAGAAGCTGCCAGGAAGAAGAAGATGAAGAAACGATTGCACACCTTCTATGTGGAAGTAAGGCTCTGTATAGGAAAGGAATTGCAACTATTGGACGCGGTTTTCTCGAGGATGTGGGTGAAGTTGCTCATATCAAATTGTGTGAACTTTTTCATTTTATTAAGACCACAGGGTGGTTCAAAGATGTGAGGGATCACAGTCCCAGTGGTGTCTCAATGGGCCTCCAAAAGGCCTAGGTGCGTCGTTTTGACAACCACATAACCTAACCTAGGTTAGGATGGTTAAGTAGTCAGTGTCGCAGTATATTGATCTTTCATATTATATAAGAATTTTTAGAAAGGAATTAAATCAAGCTTAAGAGTAATACTCAGTAGAACCATATAGCTAATATATAATAGAAGTGTTACAGAGTCAAATCTCATAAATCAAGTTGAAAATTTAGGTTAGGTTAAAGAGTTTAGTCAGCAAAATATCAATTTATTTATTGAAGAATACAAAATTTACCCTTGGTCATTACTATTTTACAATCTTTATCTTTAGGTTTGATTTGAACAACATAAGAATTATATTAGTGTTTTTATAATCATAAATACAAAGTTAGGCTAGGTAAATGGGTCACCTCGACAAGAAAAGAATGATTTATGTAAAAACTCCAGTTTGATACAGTTCCAATGGGCTGACAGGTAAATAATTTTCTCAAGAACTTGAAACAAGCAGTTCTCTAAAAGAAAAGTATCAGTTAATAGATCTAGTGAATTGCAGTTAAATTCTGAACATTTTAGTTTTAATCATATTCAAAAAGTTTGAAAAGACTACTGGACCTTGTAGTTATGTAAAATTGCATTACACCCCTATTTACACATTCGAAGCTCTCAAAATAATAATATATTCAAAATTGGTCTGAAAAAGTTTCGAGAGTTAGGATAGAGATTATGCATATTCTATAAATCGGACATTGTTCTAAAGAAAAAATTTGTATATGGAAGGACCAAGGTATAAGTCAAAATCATATAGGAATATTAAAGCGTATAAAATAACAAAAGACCAACATTATTGAGGCCTCTAATTGATCTTAATCGCGGAGGATTACTGATGAGTTAAATATGAATCCTAGTAGATGTGTGTACGTCCAGACAGATATTTCTCAACAAATTGAAACAGGTTTTCCGTTGAAAAAAAGGTTTTCCGATGATTTCATTCTTAAGTCCGAAATATGGGGTTCAAAATGAACTACGAAAGAAAGACAGTTTTTAACCTTAGTTAGATCTTAATTTGACTCTATACTCTGTAACAATAGAAAGCCTTAGAACACCTTCCGATTTTTTATATTTAATAGACAATAGCGGTGGAATATTCCTGGTAAGTCAGGTATTATAGATTAAGCGTAATTGTATTAAGAGCCGCTGCTATTGAGATTCATGATTCGTTATCATTTGAGGGGGTTGAATGAATGTAGCTAAAGTTTAAAAATCTGCTATGTGTTTTTAGACTATTAACTTTATGTAATTTGAGCTAAAGTGTGCTGATCTCTTTCCTCACCGCTTGATACTAAGTTCATCAGATTATTTTCGCCAACTCATTGCATTACAATTAAATCACATTTCCTTATCTACAATTTCCTCAATATATTTCATGCATTTTTGCATATTTCGCCTTCTCACTGAACCGGAGAGTGTAATTTGATAAGCAAAATAATGGCGCAGCAGAAACCACATAAAAGCGAATCTAACACCCGTGATGCTGTGCAGCGATCACCGCTGTGCCGTAAAATGATCAGATTACTATTTACGAGGTATGCCTATAAGTATATGTTTGTATGTAGTTCAGCGGCGACCGGAAAGCTGATCGACAGCATATTGGTCATTCATTTGCCATTCATAAGCATTATGCTGATTATTGCATTGTTACTGAGGCCATTTCCGTGTCTTTATGCATTCGTCACTCATTTATTTCATTATTTATCGTAGCAGAGTTTTTCCGTTTACGAGATCAACAAAAAAAAAAAAACAACAACACGATCAAACATAATAAGAACAGCAATGAAAGTTATAAAAAATATTTGAAAAATTACACCAAACAATGCGAGCAAGAACTATCGAGTCAGGGTGAGCATATAACAGTGTGTGTTGTTGTTGTTCATATTTGAAGAGAGAAGCCAGGGAAGAAGTAAGAGCTGTAACTGAAAAGTGTGGCTAACACAAAGGCAATTATTTTCAGTTTTCCGGTGTAAGAACTGACTAAAGTAAGTATTACAAATGGAATTTGCTGACTTGTAGTGTGGCGAACAAAGAGTCCAGGCAACAACAAAAACTCACTACGAAGCTATGAGCCAGCTGAAGGCGTTTAATGAGAGCAGTTGAAGTCAATGGCTAAGAAAGTGAGTTGAGGAAAGGTAAATAAAGGGCAGAGTGAGTGTGCGGAGTTGAAGGTAACACAGTGAGGGTACTCTTTCATATAAGGTGGTTCGTGTAGTGTTAGTCGTCTGCAATTCTTATGAAGTACTTTCTTAGTAAAAATCTTGGCTGAAGACGGTATCATATTTGCTCGAATACTCAGTTTTCGGGCCGAAATAGGAATGAAAAGTCCGGACCAGATCTGAAAATGTATTCTTAAAGATATTTTGTCCCCTGAAATTGATCTGTTTTTCCACTGGAGGGTGTAATACTCTACTTTCTACATTCCACAATCGATCTTTCGAGAACCTTGGTGCGATTTTAAGACTTATATTTATATTTATGTTCTAAATGAATACTGATCTTGAAATTACGTAGAAATCAACTGAGACTTAAACGTAAATCGACAAATGATCGACTGAAGTCAAATCATTCCTATCTGGACCCTAGATATACATAAAGTATCCTATTAAGCTAAGTGAGAAAGAAACGGCTGAAAACGAAATTTCGGTCGACGCAGAATAGAAGAATTGCTATATTTTGAAAAAACTCCGAGATATGGATCAAAAGATTTTCATATTATGGACGAAGTACTTCGAGTTTGTCAAGAATCAGTTGAGGACTTTGTCCTGTAAAATAAAAAATTCCGACTACTTTACATCGGTCTTCAAAAACTGAAATGTTTTCGAGTTACAATTTTCGGAAACATAATATTTTTATTATAATATTTTTTTTTATATTTTTCAAGAAACAACCTTATGAACCACCCTATCTATCTACATATTTCCTCCTTGGTGCATATATATTTTATTAAAAACAACAAAAAGGCAATGGTGACCTTAACGAGCATCATAATACTGCCAATACATAGTATTATTTCTTCACCAATAAAGAAAATTGCCTGGTGACGCACACTATGTGGCAGCCAAATGGTCGTTTGATTAATTGTCAACTGCTGCCTTAACGATATTGAGCCGATTATGAAATGCGCAGATAAACAGGCAGCGAACAGCAATGGAACGAAACGGATAAATTACGAGGCAATAATGATGGCTCGGACAATGGGCAACGAGTGTCAAAAACAGTAACAAAACAAAAACAAAGCAACGGTAATAGAAACTATATTTTATGAAGGTATTATGAGCGTTGCTGGCGTGTAGCAGCAGCTATTGTAGTTGTAAGCGGAAATAAATGTAACGACCGGAAGAGCATCTTGTCAAAAGGAATGCTGTCGCTGGTGAAAGTTGATGTTGTTGCTACCACCGCCGCTGCTATCACTTTTACCAACACCGTTTTAAGTAAATTTTCTTGTTGTCATTCAAGGTTGTCGCTGTTGATTCTTGTTGTTAACACCGGAACAGCAGCGGCTTTTAGGCTTTGTAAGCCCCGCGCGCACACTCACTTACCTATACAAACAAACAAATGCATGCCCGCACACGCTACCACATATGCATTCCATCGCATTGTGTTTTTGTTGTGTAAAACACCGTTGACTTACTTACTATAGGTACATATCTACTTAAGTCGTATTTACTTATTTAAGAAGGCTTAGCGACCATTAGCAGCTGTACAATATTTATTTATTGTTTCTTTGCACAATGCAGGAGAAAAAATTGATTTTAAGCGCAAATAAATAACAGACTAAATGCAAACGAATGAGAGACCTTAACAAATAAAGTGCACGAAACAAAAGATAAATCACTTGGAAAAACAAAAGATAGCGGCGAGACAACGGAAAGCGACAGCAAAATGTTAATTTTTCGAATCAACTTGAGCGAAGGGGTTATGAATGAATCCCGAAAAAAAATATACAAAAAACTGTACTATGCAGTTTTGTTAATTTAATCCGTAAGTCTAGAAGTACTGGCTCGATCTAACACTTCGAAGCCAACAAGATCCAATCCGATAGAATGGTGATAGGCGGAAGCACAGATAGAAAAGAATTGAAGTACCCTCTGCAATATCAGACGTAAGAGGTAAGGTCTAAATCAGATAAGGTCGAAAAAGTAGCAAACGTAAAATAAAATGAAAATGATAATTTTAAAGTAGAATTTGGATATAATATAACAGTTTAACACTCGGAAAAGGTTTGTGCTTTCATAAAGTGCCCTGAAATGGATGAACGAATAGATTTGAAAACTGAAGAACAGAGAAAACTAAAGGAAAATTGAAACTTAATTAGAGAACAGTTGGATTTATTATTAGTGGCTAATATATTCTAAAAATAGAATAGAACTCGAAACAATTTTGAGACTTTCATCGCGAGCTATTGAAGGGAAAGTACAGAACTATTACCACTATCTTCATATAACATTATTTCTGTACTACCCCATCTCTAGTATAATAAGGCAAAAATAACTTGGATCTCACACCTTAAAACATATAGTTAATTTTAGAAATAGAAACAAAACGCCTTTCAAAAATATGAGATCACACTATCTTTCTTTAGGTATAGCCATCAAACTAAGCCTATATCAAAAGACGTGGAAAACAGTTTCAATTTGTTAAACCAAACATTGCTACTGTCCTATAAACTTTCCCAAGAACAATCGGTCTAAGGTTAGATAGTCGAAATTACCACGTCAGTACATAAGCAACATCAAGATTTTGCAACACGAACAACAAATATTCAGTTCAGTTCATCAGTTTTAATTGCATATTCTCGAATTGCCCCGGGCTCTGACGTTTCCAATGCATACAGTATTTAATGCAATAATCTTTAATTCATATTCTTGTTTAACCAGCAGTTGGTTCGAAGATATCTATATGATGTATTGGATTAGATATCTCTGTTATTTAACTAGCGTCCAGACAATCCTACCCAATTTTATCTTATGAATGCAGGAGTATATAGTTCGGGCAGGAAAACAATGATCTATGTAAATGAACAGTATATATAAACATAACTTAGTTGGGAGATGTTAGGTTGGATTGCTATAGTTGAGAAGGGCTTCTTCGTGCTATTTCATCAGTCTCCGATGGAAGACAAGGATTCTGCAGCGAAAAATACAGTGAGTAGAATGTTAGAGTGATTGTTACATTAAGTCAATTGTGATAGAAAGAAATGGCTCTCCGCATAGGAATCAGATTTGTTAATGGCTGTTTTGTTTTTGGCTAAAGTATAAATGGAATGCAATGGACCGCCAGCCATGAAATCCAACGCAGAATCACTCTTGCCAACAGGTGCTACTATGGACTGAGTAGGCAATTGAAAAGTAAAGTTGTCTCTCGACGAACAAAAACCAAACTCTACAAGTCCCTCATCATTCCCGTCCAACTTTATGGTGCAGAAGCGTGGATGATGATGAGGAGTTTTCGAGAGAAAGGTTTTGCAGAAAATGTATGGTCCCTTAAACACTGGCAACGGCGAATACCGCAGATGATGGAATGATGAGCTGTACGAGTTATACGACGACATTGACATAGTTCAACGAATAAAAAGACAGCGGCTACGCTGACTATGTCATGTTGTTTTAATGGACAAAAGTGCTCCAGGTCTGCTGTACCCGCTGGTGGAAGCGAGGAAGAGGGAGACCTCCACTCCGTTGGAAGGACCAGTTGCAGAAGGACCTGGCTTCACTTGGTATTACCAATTGGCGCCAAACTGCCAAAAAGAGGAATAAATGGCGCGCTGTTGTGGACTCGATTATAACCGCGTAATCGGTGTCTACGCTAGTCAAGAAGAAGAAGATAAATGGAATTGATTGGAGCAATAAATTGATTAATAGAGGATGAATTTGGTTTTAGAAGTGATAAAATTAATCAGAGGTCATTTGAAGGAGACTGAATTTCACTTGTTATTATGGAATCAAGAATAAGGTTACGGTTTTTTAGGAAGCATAAAATATTTACTGGAGACTATGAGCTTTCCCTTTCGATCAGATGTCATAAGGGTACATTATGTAAATATATTGTTTCTTCACGACTATTTGCTTGGTATGAAGAATAAAATTAACAATTGCGCCAGTAAATTGCTTGGATTTCCATATTAGAAATCTGACTGGAGACTTATAGAGAAGCTTACGGACCATGGTCTTAAGAGTATGTATGATCTCTTTACCAACCAACCGACTATTTTCCAAATCAACTGGGCCCTTAAAAGTAGTACGTAATGGGATTACCCCAACAACTTTTGTTTGCTTTATTTCAAAGTAGTCTTAAGAGTAAACACGACAAAGAGTTGCCCACAACGCAGTTAAGACTTTCTCAGGCAATCTGTACTTAATTGATTGCTGACTGCTGAACGCCGAAGAAATGCGTATAAAAACGCAAGCAAAACAACAAACTCAGACATATGTCGGTAAACACAAACACAAATTATATATACGAGTATTATTTTTATATATAGACACACATATGTACACATGCGGATAAATAAATAGAAAATCGGGTTTTATGCCGATACACGAAAGATGAAAAGCGCATGCCGCCAACGAAGGCGCCGTGTCCAGCAAAAGCGCGCTGAAACAAAGCGCTCATTTCCCGGCTACTGACTGACCCGAGAACAAAGTGCTGTTGTCTTTTGACCAACAAAGTGCAGCGAAATGCTGCGCGCAGTTCAAGCGTCACAACACACGGTAGCTCATAGGCGGCGATCAGCCGGCCGGCCGATTGATGCGACTGCGCGACACGCATGCGCGCCAAACTAACAAGTAGCTTGTTAACGCAATAAGAAATTGCTCAACTACTTGACAACAAGTCAAAGCAACAAAGCCCCCCTTTGTTGTTGTTGTAACGCGCAGCGCTTATAAATGCTTGAAAGTGGCATGTAGTTGCTAACAAGCGAGCATGTTGCCATGCCGCCAACAACAATAACACACACATAACCGAACTGCCGTGGCAATCGCCGCATCGCGCTGTAGGTAAACGTCAGCTTGGCATTTGATGTTTTTATCGCTTGACACTGCTGTCACACTGTCACTGCCAATGCCATCGTAGCCGTTAGACTGTTGTGCTGCCGCCGCCACACCGCGCGCCGTCTCATCTATGTGCTTGCTGGCTGTTGCGGTGCACGCTGTCGACCTGGCTGTCAGCACATCAGCTGTGTGTTTGCTGTGCGTCTCTCACGCCCTCTGCGCCACCTTCGACTGCGAAATGTGATGAGAAGAAAGGAAATTGCAGTGCAGCAAACGAGCTTGTGTGGAAAAGCTTTGTCTGCGCCCTCGTCTGCTGTCTACTATAAGCATATACAGTGGATATGGGTATATTATTGCATTTGCGCGCACTCACTTGGCTTCCACACTCGAGTACACCTGTCTGCGCTGCTGCAGACTCGACCAGTGCGTAGTTACTTGGGAGATAGCATGCCGCATCTGTTTTCATGTGCGTAAAGAAATGGCTGGGTGAACTGAGAAGCAAAGTGGTATAGGATATACCATTCATGAAGAAGTACGATAAACTCGGAGTAAATTTGAGAGCTTTCAGATTTTCGTGTCTAATGCACTATACATTCTTTTTAAACTCTTATAATTTCCTACTTAATAATGTGTCTAAAATTATGCCTTCCTTGGCAAAGATATTTCTACATTAAGCGGGATATGTTTCCAACATGACTCGATACTTTACAGTAAGATTTTCATAGACAATTAATTCTAAAAGGATGTACCGCTTGAAAGCTATATTCCTTAAAGTTTCACATATCAGAAATGAAGCTCCGGTTGCTTATAAAGGATGTTCCGTGTTATTAAACTCAGTTAAAAAGTAGAAATATACGGTTCGTTAATTGAAAGTCCGTGTTAGGCCTACAGATGTCACCTTCCTAAACGCATTAGATTCGCTGGTGACTCTCGATCGA
This sequence comes from Zeugodacus cucurbitae, assembly GCF_028554725.1. NCBI lineage: Eukaryota > Metazoa > Arthropoda > Insecta > Diptera > Tephritidae > Zeugodacus > Zeugodacus cucurbitae. Next base: position 19,851,852 of record NC_071669.1, read on the forward strand.
AATCGAATAGATCGATAGTAACTCCTGACCCAAAACTCACCTGGGCTTATACTGGGTCAAAATATCACTCTGATAACTTTCACCTCGGCAGCATTTCCAGCTTTTTGGAGAACAAAATTTCTTAAACTAGTCGAAAAGCTTTCATTCTCCAAGTGCGATTAAAACTTAAAAAGGGTTTAGAAGAAACGGCCTTATATCTACAACAAGTCCCGTAGGGCATTCTATCTAAATGAGAGTCAAAGGAAGAAAGACCACGGAAAAAGAAAGTATTATCCGAGTTGGTCTTATATTAGACCCTAAAAATGGATAGTTATAATATTAAAGAACAAAGCTGCATTTAAATAAAAGAACCAAAAGTAGATCTGTTGAATTCCTAAAGGCCTGAATCTTCGCTAACTCGGTCAACTCATCGAAGACGAATTCGAAAATATTTCCAAGCTATATTAAATATGATAAGATATTGCATAATCAATTATTGGAACCATAACTTATTACTTCGAAAGCATCTTCAGCCAAACTCATGGTTGAATGGAGAGTAACACATTTTCTTGAATCAGTGTTAGAAAACGAGATCTATCCATAAGGTTTAATTATTAAAAAAACTGAGTCAGGGTTACCACCTTATTACAAAAATATCACATAAAGTGGCAACCTTTATATGTTCTTTTCGATTTATTAGTCATCTATCGACGAAAAAGCTTTGAAATTCATTTAAGTTTAAAGGTCTCATTAAATCTGCAAGACTTACCCTGAAACCCCTACTTCTGAACCTTGAGTGGTATACGATATTACTGCTGCAGTTGGCATCACTCATTTTTATTTATTGTCTACTTTCAGTTAAGTAAATTTTGTTGTTTGCCGCTGTGGCTGCCATTGAAGAGCAGCGACAACAACAACAAATCACAGCAATAGCTTTAAACAATTTTAACAATAAAACGGCATCTTGTTGCACGCTGCTGACAAGAATCTTGTACTTGTTAACTCTTTTTGTTTAACTTGTTGTTTTTGTTTTTCATATTTTTCTTTGCTCTGCTTTTTATTGTTGTTTTCTTTATTTTTGTTGATATTTCTTGCCTTTCCGTCCGCTTGTGTTGCGGACTGCTGTGGGTATGATTGCACTTCCTTCTCGCGCGCTTCTTGTTGTTATTGTTGTAAAGTTTTATTATTGTTTTAACTGCTGTTGTTGGTGTACTATACTTGTTGTTTCTACTGCCTTTGCTTATTACGACAAAATTGTTTAATATTTACTGATTACTTAAGTGCCAACGGCTGACTGCCCACCAAACTACTGCTGCCCTTCTACCACCTCCTCATGCTCACTTCGGCTCACTTTGTCATTCCGCCAGCCAGGTTTTCATCGGTAGGCGCTTTTTATTTCGATTCATCAACAAGAATTTGTTTGTTGTTGTGCATTTAACTTGTTGTACGAGTTATATAAATATATATGTATGTCTATATGCCCCTTAACTATGTACATGCCACAAACATTGCTTGGCGATTGTGATTTTCCTACAAATGCCACACAACATTCATGCAAAATGCAAACATTTTTCATAAATCTTCTAGCAATTTGTTGGATTTCAATATGCACACACTTTCATATAAATACACATACCCTTCTGTGATACATATGTATGTATATATCTCTAAAACCCATATGTTATGCTTGCCGTGCGGCTTCCACGACTTTTAGCCGGGTGTCAAAGCAATTAACTTAACAGCTGAGAAAATTCTAAATTCCCTCACAAGCTGCCCAACAATTACCACATTTTTGCTTTTGTAATAAAACGAGAATGTGTGCAGTTGTAAACGTTTTCCATAGTTCTACGTTTTGAAAAACAAAATTATTTATTTTTATGGCATTTGACTAGGAACTAGGTTCTCTCCGCTATCGGCTTCTTGATAATTGATGCTTTAAACGCAAATGAAATTTTATTGGGATAAAAAATCTATGTTATTTATTTCTCTTTCGAGTTAGATCGAGACTTCTTCTATGCCTGGTTTTTAAAATGCTGTAAAATAAATCTGTTGACTTTCAATAAACTTATAATTGTGACCTGTTTATTCATATAGTTCTACGATCATTTTCGCTGTCTACAATTGGTCTGCAGTATTTAGAGCCCTATGAAGTGATATATAAGATAGATTGCTAAGCTCGATCTCATGTCAGGAATTGCCAGAACCAAGAATATCAAATTTTTGTAGCGATTTCGTTCATAGATTATATAACAACCGTTTTTTGTCGATATCACGGTGCCAAATTTAGTATCTTTCAATGGCATTTTTATAAAATATTAAATATACTGTCTATTACTGATTACTGTCTGTTGATCCTTTGGTCCCTAAATTAAACTTTTTGTTTATTTTCACAGTGGAAGTCCACAACATTCACCAACCTTAGGTAATATATTCTATAAATCTTCTATATTCAATTATTTTGATGAAACTGACTCAGTAGATATTTCTTAATATCTTTTCCATTATGATGACCTCCTGAATAAAAATTGGAACTCCCTGATTATTCAGAGTAACGCCAACATGACTCTTGATTCCATTGAGAAAGAGAGAGATTTGATCTACGGTAGCCAGATGGAATCGCGCCTTAAATGAATCCATTAAAATCGACTGTTCCGAGCTCAAGTTTTTTGTTTTGACAGAGTCGAGAATTTCACTTAACCGCTTTTGATCTAGCCGGACCAATTTCTCTGAATAAATTATTCTCTTCTCTCATCAAAAAATGCCTTGATTGCAACCTCACTAAAAAGTGTAAATATTGATAAAATGGAATAGTGTTTCATCCTATAGTCAATTCATTGTTATTTTTAAGACGAATAATTTGACGGAAATACTTTTTAAGGGCCCAATTGTATGAACGTAATTATCACGTTACAAAGTAGATTTCTAAAACTTCTCAAAATATTTTTAAGTACGACACCAAACTACATAGAACCCACTCAAGTTATCTCATGGTGGAACGAAAGTAAGTAATTATTCGCGCTCATACTCAATACAAAATTTATTATCTCGAAATCAGTCGCTGCCTATGGAAATACTCTTAAATACAAAATATTGACGCAAAACACTGAGAGACGGGGTTAAGGACTCAAGGGTGGTATATATATATATATATATATTTGGCGTAGGAACCGCTTTAAGCGATTATAACCGAATCCACCAGAGCGCGCCACTCATTCCTCCTTTTTACTTTTTGGCGCCAACTGGAAACACCAAGTGAAGCCAGGTCACTTTGCACTTGGTCCTTCCATCGGAGTGGAGGTCTCCCTCTTCCTCGGCTTCCTCCAGCGGGTACTGCATCGAATACTTTCAGAGCTGGAGCACTTTCATCCATTCGAACAACATGACCTAGCCAGTGTAGCCGCTGTCTTTTTATTCGCTGGACTATGTCTATGTCGTCGAATAACACATACAGCTCATCGTTCCATCGTCTGTGGTATTCACCGTTGCCAATGTTTAGAGGACCATAAATCTTGCGCAAAACCTTTCTCTCGAAAACCCCAAGAGTCGTCTCATCGGATGTTGTCATCGTCCACGCTTCAGCGCCATACATCAGGACGGGAATAATGAGCGATTTGTATATTTTGTTTTTGGTTCGCCGAGAGAGGACTTTACTTTTCAATTGCCTACTCAGTCCAAAGTAGCACCTGTTGGCAAGAGTGATTCTGCGTTGGATTTCAATGCTGACATTGTTGGTGTTGTTAATGCTGGTTTCCAGATAAACGAAATTATCTACAACTTCAAAGTTATGACTGTCAACAGTGACGTGGGAGCCAAGACGCGAGTGCGCTGACTGTTTGTTTGATGACAAGAGAGATTTCGTCTTGTCCTCAATCACCACCAGACCCATACGCTTCGCTTCTTTATCTAGTCTGGAAAGCGCAAAACAAACGGCGCGGTTGCTGCTGCCGATGATATCAATATCATCGGCATACGCCAGGAGCTGTACACTCTTGTAGAAGATTGTACCCTCTCTATTTAGTTCTGCAGCTCGTATTATTTTTTCCAGCAATAGATTGAAGAAGTCGCAAGATAGTGAGTCACCCTGTCTGAAGCCTCGTTTGGTATCCAACGGCTCGGAGAGGTCCTTCCCGATCCTGACGGAGCTTTTGGTATTGCTCAACGTCAGCTTACATAGCCGTATTAGTTTTGCAGGGATACCAAATTCAGACATCGCGGCATAAAGGCAGCTCCTTTTCGTGCTATCGAAGGCAGCTTTAAAATCGATAAAAAGATGGTGAGTATCGATTCTTCTCTCTCGGGTCTTTTCCAAGATTTGGCGCATGGTGAATATCTGGTCCATTGTAGATTTTCCAGGTCTAAAGCCACACTGATAAGGTCCAATCAGTTCGTTGACGGTCGGCTTTAGTCTTTCACACAATACGCTCGACAAAACCTTATATGCATATTGAAGAGACTTATACCACGGTAGTTGGCGCAGATTGTGGGGTCTCCCTTCTTATGGATTGGGCAGAGCACACTAAGATTCCAATCGTCAGGCATGCTTTCTTCCGACCATATTCTACAAAGAAGCTGATGCATGCACCTTATCAGTTCTTCGCCGCCGTATTTGAATAGCTCGGCCGGTAATCCATCGACCCCCGCCGCTTTATTGTTCTTCAAGCGGGTAATTGCTATTCGAATTTCTGCATGGTCGGGTAATGGAACATCTATTCCATCGTCATTGATTGGGGAATCGGGTTCGCCATCTCCTGGTGTTGTACTTTCACTGCCATTCAGCAGGTCGGAGAAGTGTTCCCTGCATAATCCCAGTATGCTCTGGACATCCGTTACCAGATTACCTCCTCGGTCCCTACATGATAATGCTCCGGTCTTGAAACCTTCTGTAAATCGTCTCATCTTTTCATAAAATTTTCGAGCATTACCCATATCGGCCAGCTTTTCAAGCTTTTCATACTCACGCATTTCGGCCTCTTTCTTTTTACGTCTGCAAATGCGTCTCGCTTCCCTCTTCAGTTCTCGATCCCACCCCGAACGTGTTGTGGTCGATCGCAACGTTGCGAGGTAGGCAGTCTGTTTTCTCTCCACTGCGGAACGAGGGTGGTATAGAGCTCCACAATTTGTTTGATAAGTTATAAGTTGCCCATTATGTATTGTATGTATGTATATATTTGAGATTATTTTATTGGAAAATATTTTTGGACTTAACTCAAGAAAAGGTAGCGACTAAGTATCTTCCAAAAAGTTCACAAAAAAAGGAAAATATACTAATTCTTTTTCATTAATTTTAGTTGCACCTTGCACAACAAAATTTTAATGTATTTAGATCCATATTGATTCATCTATCTTAATCCATTTAAATGAATTTCATGTCGATATTTTGATATTTTTGTCTAGCTGTCAATATAAAAAATAATAAATAGATTGTCTAGGGAAACTAATTAAATGTTGAATAAAACATAGACAACTCAGAAGAAAGTGCACTCACATAAGACACAACTTATGTATTATTAAAGACCGAATTTGTTAACATCCTATTGCGGACCCAGCAACAGACAGTAGCAAAGGTCACATCCTTCTTCAAAGCAGTCACATCATTTATTTGCTTCAACAAAATGTCAATTACCGGTATTTACAAGCTGATGGACATGGCCGCCCAGACAAAATATTTATTTACTTATTACTTCTAGGTAATCGCTCAACCGGCTACAATCAATCAAGCGACTGTCAACACAAATCATTAATTGCTTATTTAACCGCGAAAAAAATGATGGAATATTATGAAGAGTCAATGAAAACATAACTGGAGATAAACAAAATGAACGAAAGAGACGCAGAAAACGAGCGCATAAGATTTAATTAATTTCAAAGCTGACGGAAACTTCATTGAACTCTTTTGTTTTGCTGCCGTTAACGGATAATTAATAAAGCAAATAACTAAGAGCAGCGTTGTAATCATATTGTATTAGTTGAAATTAACTTAAGCAGCGCATAAATAATTAGGTTAGGTTAATTAGATTTGTATTTACATAAATTTGAACATTTACAGTAGCTGTAAAAGCTATGTAGCCTGTGGCAATAAACCTACTAAACATATTTGACCCTGCAGACATTAAGAAATGTTTATAAGCGCTGATCTTTTAGAAATCTTTTCACCATTTTCTGAAATCATAGATTTCATTTTCTATGTATGTCATTTATGCACTAAATACAGTGGCAGACATAAAAAATCGGACTACTGAAATTCTCAAAATCAGCGTCTTTAAAGTCACTTCAATATAGAGCTCGTCGGGAGGTATAGTTTCTAAAAAGCTGAGAAACGAATAAAATCGATTTCAGTCATTTACCAATAATTCCCGAGCTCTCCGTCAGCTGTCACTTTGACATACAATAACTGTCAGAAGTGTTATAGAAGGACTTATAGGCCATTACCAAAATTAATGAGTCAAACTGAGAAGAATTAAAGCCCACTAAAGTCTACTTGGGAACCAGCGTTAACAACACCAACAATGTCAGCCTCGAAATCCAACGCAGAATCACTCTTGCCAACAGGTGCTACTTTGGACTGAGTACGCAATTGAAAAGTAAAGTCCTCTCTCGGCGAACCAAAAACAAACTCTACAAATCGCTCATTATTCCCGTCCTGATGTATGGCGCTGAAGCGTGGACGATGACAACATCCGATGAGACGACTCTTGGGGTTTTCGAGAGAAAGGTTTTGCGCAAGATTTATGGTCCTCTAAACATTGGCAACGGCGAATACCACAGACGATGGAACGATGAGCTGTATGTGTTATTCGACGACATAGACATAGTCCAGCGAATAAAAAGACAGCGGCTACACTGGCTAGGTCATGTTGTACGGATGGATGAAAACACTCCAGCTCTGAAAGTGTTCGATGCAGAACCCGCTGGAGGAAACCGCCGAAGAGGACGACCTCCACTCCGATGGAAGGATCAAGTGGAAAGTGACCTAGCTTCACTTGGTGTTTCCAGTTGGCGCCAAAAAGCAAAACGGAGAAACTAATGGCGCGCTCTGCTGGATTCGGTTATAATCGCTTAAAGCGGTTCCTACGACTTATATATATGTAAAGGGTGATTTTTTAAGAGCTTGATAACTTTTTAAAAAAAAAAACGCATAAAATTTGCAAAATCTCATCGGTTCTTTATTTGAAACGTTAGATTGGTTCATGACATTTACTTTTTGAAGATAATTTCATTTAAATGTTGACCGCGGCTGCGTCTTAGGTGGTCCATTCGGAAAGTCCAATTTTGGGCAACTTTTTCGAGCATTTCGGCCGGAATAGCCCGAATTTCTTCGGAAATGTTGTCTTCCAAAGCTGGAATAGTTGCCGGCTTATTTCTGTAGACTTTAGACTTGACGTAGCCCCACAAAAAATAGTCTAAAGGCGTTAAATCGCATGATCTTGGTGGCCAACTTACGGGTCCATTTCTTGAGATGAATTGTTCTCCGAAGTTTTCCCTCAAAATGGCCATAGAATCGCGAGCTGTGTGGCATGTAGCGCCATCTTGTTGAAACCACATGTCAACCAAGTTCAGTTCTTCCATTTTTGGCAACAAAAAGTTTGTTAGCATCGAACGATAGCGATCGCCATTCACCGTAACGTTGCGTCCAACAGCATCTTTGAAAAAATACGGTCCAATGATTCCACCAGCGTACAAACCACACCAAACAGTGCATTTTTCGGGATGCATGGGCAGTTCTTGAACGGCTTCTGGTTGCTCTTCACCCCAAATGCGGCAATTTTGCTTATTTACGTAGCCATTTAACCAGAAATGAGCCTCATCGCTGAACAAAATTTGTCGATAAAAAAGCGGATTTTCTGCCAACTTTTCTAGGGCCCATTCACTGAAAATTCGACGTTGTGGCAGATCGTTTCATCATTCATGATGAAATGTCAAAGCATACTGAGCATCTTTCTCTTTGACACCATGTCTGAAATCCCACGTGATCTGTCAAATACTAATGCATGAAAATCCTAACCTCAAAAAAATCACCCGTTATATAAAGGTAAGAGAGTATAGGTTTCTGGCACTACAAAATTAAAAACCAAACAGTACGAATGCTTTTCACCAACACTGTAAGCATAAACAACCATTGCTCAGTAGCTGACCCCAACAGTAATGAGTGATACCGGCCACCAGGTTATTCAATGTTGTAACAAACAGCAAATGGAGCCATGTTGCCACAATGCTCATTCTCCAACTACAAATACACAAATATTTAAATAAATTTTAATTAATAAATGACGTTAACAGGCTGTCAAAAGTTAGAATTAATGACACAACACTAAAGAGCAAAGAGTAAGCATACTGCCACAAGCAGACAAGAAGCATTTGAGTAGCTGACGACTGTGGCAGTTACAAATGCCACTGCAAACCACAAATTCTAATGAAACATTTGAAATGCAACAGGAAGATCATTAGAAATGTTACGGCAACACGCAATGCTGCAAGATATGTGTGTGTATGTGCAACCAAAAAAATATTGAAATGATATTTTCAGTAGACAACATGAAAAGGTATAAGCACAACAGACAAATTAAAAAAAAAAAAAAACAAAGCGAAGAACGAACGCATTCTAATAATTCATCATAAATTACCTTTGTAGCCGGACCACTTAACAACACGCCACCAAAAGAAATGCTGTGGCAAGGTCCAAAAGCTGTGGTAATCACTGATGACCAACCTGCGGCGTCGTTGCCGCCACACAAATACAATTACATAAGTGTAGGTCCACTTGGTGGCTACCGATTACAATCAATCTTCGAAGATTTGAATTTGAATAGTCGTTGCACCATTCGCCTCACATGGCTACTGAATCGCTCGCATCTTAACACTGTGGCACTTAGCTTCGAGCTACACTTACAGCTTCTTTATAAATGATCTGCTCGAGATGTGATTGCGCGCTCACAGCGGTAGAGATTCCAGTAAGCACTTACAAGCCAAGATAAAATTGCCTACAAATATGTTGCAAGTGCCATGTCATAACTCCAACTCGCAACGTAAATAAAACAAATGAAGCAAGCAAGCAGCTAAGTAAACATTGCTGCAAGAACTTAGAATATTTTCAGTTCAAACTCTCTTGTTTGCTGTCCTACAGTTTATCGCAATATCAGTTTAGAGTTTCCCATTGCACTCTCATACACTTTCCTCTTACTCTTAAGACACTAAGCTCACTAAACTGCCTAATCCTTCGTCCATCCACCGTTTGTGACATTTAAATGCATTACTTGTCCGGTGCTGGGAGATACATGAATGCAGATTAAAAATTATTTATACATTTGAGATGAGCGTCGATTAGACGCAAGCAATTTCGCGCATAAATATGATGTGATAAATGATCTTCGTTTTGGAATGTGAGTCGACTTGCATTTATTCTGTAATAAAAATAATAATATCTGCAATAGTTGTTTTTGTCGTAGCATAAAATATTGTTCAACTAGTTCTTGAAGCTGCCGTTGAGGCATTAGTTCTTCATGCGTTCCATCCAACCCACCTTCTTTACACTCTAGTGCTTGAACTTTCAATTAAAATGCGGATCAATCTCAGAGTCATAATCTCTTGTATATATTAGGCCTTCAAACGTTTCTCAAATGATACTACAATTCGTAGTAATGGACGTATTGCCTCAAATATCGCCGAAGCATTTTGAGCCAGTCACAAATTTAATGAGGCAGGGATCGATCACTCCAACCAGTTCGCTTGGCTATACATAGGAAAGGTATAGCTACCGAGATGTTTCAACCCCAGTCTTGCGAATGTTGGACAGTGGAGAAGGTTGATATTCTCGCCTTACTCCATACAGCTAAGACAGTATCCGTCCGATGGGATTATTGATCATACAATGAGATCAATGTATGCCTTTTTCGCAATGTCCAGATGATTTTTTAAAAGCAAGTAGTACAGCTGAACCCTTGAGTTCTACTCTGGTCCAAAAGGATCTGGCAACTGAGCAGGCTTGCGAGTTGCTCACCAACCTTTACAGAATCAGGACAGGTCCATTGATCCTGCGCTAGAATGCTGAGGCAAACGGAACGGCGTCTCGTTCCCATTCTGGTGAAATAGGGACAGGAGTTCAACCTTCTTAGTCGTAATTCTCTTCCCACGCATGGGATGTTACCAAATGAATGAAGTCTCCTAATACGTAACATCACCGTCCAAATATATTAATAGAAGCTTTGAATAACTTCGTTTTAGGTAGTAATGCACTCAGAGGTATGTCACTGTGTGTCATAGGGTGATCATCCGGATGCTGGTTAGAATTGAAGTCAAACCTGTATTCTGCAAAAGCTAAAGATTTTAACTCAGATATACCAGGCTCTAATAGAGTTTGGGGAATCGAATAACAAATCTTTTGTAGACGCCTAACCGATTCAAAAATCAAAGAAAAATTAAGCCAAGCTTAAAGAGTATAGTTCATTGATTTGCAACTTAACTTAAACTTATCGTCTTTTGTGAAAGATTTCATTATAGGTTTCTTCAATTGAAAGAAAGCTCCCGCTAGAGGGATGAAATACCATTGCTGTTCCTGAATTATTCAGATAGTCTGAATATGCGGGACTTTAAATTTAAGTCATTTAATGTTGTTGTTGTTATGTACCGTTTTTGGTGTTAACAACGTGTGAGTATACATGTCTTCATCTATTTATATACGACTGTGTGCAGTGGCAATTTATTTGTGCACGAAATTCGAAGCCATTAGAGCTGAGAAAATCAGCAAACGAACGCTGCAATTATGCAAACGATGGACGCACGTCTACAGAGAGAGGAAAACAACAAGCATAAAGACAAACACATAAGAGCGGTGCTACAATTTATTTACCTACAACAATGTTGCTGTTTGAAGATACAAAAGCGTAGATTGCACCTACAAGCGGATACAAGTTTAATGCCAACACA